>NC_057795.1:455493942-456234126 GCF_018294505.1 Triticum aestivum
TGATGAGCCACACTGAACCTGACGAGGAGGGAGGAGCACTAGCTACTGAGGTTTTCGACAACAACAAGAAGGCTACAGTACCGACACCAAGGCCCAAGTCGACCAGGCCTAGGAATTTAACCCAGTGGCTTGTAAGCCCAAACTGGGCCTGCTAATGCGGGTGTAATAGTACTTATAGCCATTGGCTACTTTCATTTCCTTTCGGTGACGGACTAGGCGGCTTCGGTCGAGGCTGTACGGAGACAGATGTGTGGGAGGTTGGGTGGATCGCGCCCGTGTAATTCAAATCCCTAGTTCAAGTTCCCAATTTCGCCGTCATTGTGAAGCTAGATCCGAGTCCCTCGCAATGTAGGTCTCAACTGCCAGATTTGTTGTTAAGACGAGAAAATCATTGATCAGTGCTATGTGTTACACACATGCCTCAATCCTGATGTTTTTTTCTTTTTGTCTGTGATTTTCGGCAAAGGTGATTGCTATGTGATAACACCTAGCTTTTTTTCGAAATAGCTTTCAAATTTACTTCGATCATACACTGCGCTTCTCAAATCACAAGTAGTAACGCAACGCCGTCGAGCGCCCGTGCCGGACGGTTGTCGGTTGTAAATCACGGTAATTAAGCTCATTCGGCATTGCGTATGACCGTTCGCCGGCGCGCTGTTTTTTCACGGCTGGCGGAAGAGGCGGAAGTGGCCGTGGTGGTCGCCGTCGACGACGTGGTGACCGTCGTGGTGATGATCGTCGTCCAGGTGGCCACGGCGGTCGGGCTGGATCCAGCGGCCGTCGGGTGCGCGGACCATGCCCTTGTTCTCGTCCTGGCGCCAGTAGGGCGGCACGCAGTGGTGGTCCTTGAGGAAGTCGGACGCCTTGTTCACCAGCGCCGGGTCGCGCCCGCTCGCCAGCACGAACCGCTCCCCGCTGCCATGGTACCTACATAAAACCATTCATCGGTCGAATCATACAGGAGTACAAAATTTACGTAGCAGTTGATGATTTAATTATTTTTCATCATTAAAAACGAAGCAGTGGGCACGAAGGCCCATGCAGTACACGAGCGAATCGATCTTATATAATATTGTGATGTTGTATTGTACTGGCGAGTAGTTACACCAACTGCGTCTGATCGACAGTAGCATGATGCTTACTCCGACTGTCTCACCTCTCGCTTGGCTGTCTTGCCCATGACAGCATGTGGCCCATGAGTATTTCAATGGACCTGATGCATAGTTAAGTCTCGGCATTACGCACAGGTCCTATTGACAAACTCTAAGCATCTATCACACGACCTGGCATCCCTTTAGAAGATGCACATAGAATTTGTCGTATCGTGCTAGCATGACAAGTTGGTCGTAGACTCGCAGTACGCCAGACGTGATTAGTTTGGACGTACCGCCAGTTAATACTGATAAAACTATACTACTGCAAACACCAGTACGGCAAAACGGGCAAACACCGTGACGTCCGTAAACACCTCACGTCAGCCAGGGCATCACGGTGACCGGGATGGAGCGGTGGAGCGCACATCTGCTGCATGCGTGACATGATCAGACGGTGCGGGCTGTCAAAATACGACGTACGCGCGAACGTTCCAGCCACATATTTTCCCACTAGGAAACGTTAGGGCTCCTTTGAAACATGTTAAACCAAATTATTGGTGCAAGTCAAGTAGTGTATGTCCTTGGCGTCTCCGTGGAGATCAATCAGCCAACTAATCAAGATCATATGATTGTGATCGCCCATGTAGCGCACGGCGTGGATGATCTATTCTCATCTGCGTCTGTCCCACACAGGTGGCTGGAATAATATCGTCTGTCCCGATCCTAACAAGGACCTTGACAAAAAAAAAAGTGCACATGTGTAATGTTATTTTGATGGGAGAAGTTTTTTTTGGATTTGTTCGACCGATTTGGTTGGCAGCCTAAAAAAAATGAGACCAACCCAAGGGCTAACCCTCGTTGGCATTTTTTTATAAAAGAAACTCCGTGAGCACCGCGCATCCTAGCCGGGACTTGAACTCGGGTGGGCTGGCAGCTACCTCGATCAGCTGCCTAGCCAGCGAGTCGACGCCCCATCCTCGCAGCCTACTAGTAGGATTTGTGATGCATGGGGCTCATTTCCTTGCGATCCTTTTTATTTGGAATATTTATTTTTATGCCCATGTTTCTTAGTTTTGCCCTCGTTAGCCTGAAATAGGAAAAAAAAAACCAAACCAAAACCGCAATAACTCAAGGAGCGAAGCTCCAAATAAGATGAAACCGATGTTGTTGGAAATATAGCGACAAGCACCATCCAACAATACATCGAGTTTTAGACCTAACTCAACAAAGAACTGAGCTGAGTTTTTGAAAATAGAAAGCCCTTTTTATATTGCCTTTGGGGTGGCCGTGTGTGATAAATTTTTGGTTGAACTTTATTGTAGCAGGATGATGAAATGTGTGCGTCACTCAACGGAGAGACTGAGGGATATTCCCCTTTTGAAAAAAAATGTATTAGTAGAACTACTCATACTAGCTTGATCCAGATTACTTTCCTTAAAACCCTTTCCTTTTTATAACTGCTTCCCCCCTACTCTGATCTACTAGTATCAACTTTGTTTTGATGGTAGGAAAAACCGTCACACAAGTGAAATCTAACTTTTAACGATTTCCCCCAGAATTTCTCGCTTTGATTTTTTCCCTCGTCCTCTGATGTACGCTCTCATCATCTCTGGACCTCTGGAGAAGGATCCCTGGGATCATTGCGCCCATGAAGGTTTGCCCCCTCGTGGTAATAATTAGCAGCAACGATAGTCTTCTTTTATTTTACCGTTACAACACTTGATCAACCCGGGCTTTACCCCATTTCCATTGCTTGCATTTGCATAACAGAAATACAACGTTCAGATATCAATAGATAGCGGCATGCATCACCATGCCAGATGCATGGCCCATGGCTACCAGCAGATCAGCAGGAGTATTTCAGTGAACCTAACACATTATTTAATCTCGGCATTACGCACCGGGCCTCTTGATAAACTCCACGCATCTATCACACGACCCGACACCCCTTTAGAAAATGCAGATAGCTCTTGTCGTGTTGTGTTTAGATTAACTGAGTACATGTCACATGGGTTGTACGTAGAAAGGCGTGATGGGTTTGGACTTTGGACGTACTGCCGGCGTACTTACAACGACAAGTACTGTGGTATACAAATATACAAGACGTACTGCCAACCAAATTATTGGTGCAAGTCAAGGCGCTGGCCTCTCTGATGATGCTCATCTTATGAGAGATTTGGACCGAACGCAATGCTAGAGCCTTCCGTAACACGGCGGTCCCATTTGATGGTTCTCATTTTCAAGATTAAAAACGAGGTGTCTCTTTGGGCTTTGGCCGATGCGAAGCAGTTGGGAATTGTAATGCCGCGAGAGTAGTTTTTTTTTATTATCGCTGTTTTGCGGTTTTGTTCTAAAACTTCTTCCTTATTCAATGAAATGATAAATCTTTTTAGTTTGATCCATCAAACTGGGGCCAAGTGATCTGCCCTTCCGTTGCATGAAGCCTCCTCATTATCAACACCAAGTAATGCTATAGGTACGGCCTATTGATCAGGTACTTGAAAAAACAAATCAACGTCAATCTTTTGGACCGTTAGGCCATATACAATGGGAGATGTTTAGGGAGGTGCTTAGAAAAATAAATCAAGTTTTTCTGAAGCACCGGTACCTATTTTTACAGGAGAGACGCTTAGTTAAGCGTCTATCCTATACAAATAAGCACCGGTGCTTAAGAAAAGTCTGATTTATTTCTCTAAGAGCAACTCTAGCAGATCCCGCAAAAACTTGACCCGCAAAACGCGTTTGCGGTTTCACGAAGATCGCGTTTGTGGGTCGAAAATTAGCGCGGCCGAACAGAAACCGTATCTAAAACTGCATAATTTGAAAAAACACTTTCGCGGGAGAAATTGCACCTTGTTGACGCGACCGCCTGCCGTCACTCGAGGTCTTCGAGCTCCTCGGCGTGCCGCCGGCGCTCCGCATCCTCGCGCACGCTCCGCTCGGCGATGGCGGCTGCAACAGTGTCAACATCGGCGACGTAGTCTTCCGGCCCGACGACTCCGCGGCGGCCGAGCGGAGCGGGCTCCTCGGGCTCCTCCTTGACGGGGACGAAGTCGAACTCGTCCGGCTCCTCCGGCTCCTCCTCGTCCTCCGACCACTCCCTCTTCACGGGGAGAAGGCCAGTGCCGGAGGAGGAGGAGCTCCCGGCGTACGAAGATCTCGCGGAGGAGAAGGACGCGCGCTGGCGGTCGTACTCCTCCGTCTCGCTCCGCCGGAAGCTCGCCGGCGGCGACATGCCGCGGTTGGTCCACTTTCGGGCCCCGCGCTTCCTCGCGCCGTCCGGCCGGACGCGCCGCTCGTGCTCCGGGTCGCTTCCGCCGCCGGATCTGCTACCGGAGCCGCGTCCGGAGCTTCACATACGGCCCCACATGGCAGCTGGAGGCGGGGAGGTGGTCGCCGGCGACGAGAAATGTTGAGAAAGGGGTGGGGAATCGCATGGCTCGGCGGCGGCGAGGGATAGGGTTTCGACCCGCAAACGAGCCGCAGAACCGTAGATATAGCAGTCGGGGCGTGCGGTTTGCGGGCACGGCAAAAAAATTTGCGGGCCGGGCGAGTATGCAGGCTTTGTTCTGGCCGGAAAATTGGGCCGAACCCGCATACTCGCCGGAATTTTGCGGGTCTGCGTGTTTTGCGGGGTCTGCTAGAGTTGCTCTAAGCACATCCCCTAAGCACCTTGCATTGTATAAGGTCTTAGATCACCATCAATGGCCATGATCCCACATGCGTTCTTCTTCTTGTTCTTACTCCTCCCTTTCGCCTTCCTATATACTCCCTCTGTATGTGACATAGTTATATCACATCTAAACTGATGTCCACTCTGTTTGTGGTCATTTTTTGTCCTAGTTTTTTTTGTTTCTTGTTGCTGCATTATATATCGGCAATGATAAATTCCGAACGTTCGGATTTTAAGCATGGTAACCTGAACGTTTTTTATGGCAACTTTAGTTCACGTGAGGTTGGCAAACATTTGCAATTTTCTGACAAAAAAATAAACTTTGGACAAAGTTGCCATGTCTTAACAACTAAAGTTGCCACCTCGCGTCAAGTAAAGTTATCATGTAAAAACATTTGAGATGAAATGCTTAAAATCCGAACGTTTGGATTTTATCGGGGTCTTTATATATTTGTGGGAGCTTAGATGTGACATCCTTAAAAAACATCTAGATGTAAATTAAACTGAAGAAATAAAGTACGTAACCAACGCCCGTACTACCGCATGCTTCGGCCGTCCCTCCCACCCATCCCTACCGCTGGTAGCATCGTCCTAGTCTTCGGTGAGGTCCTGGCTCAACCTCGCTGGGATCAACGCTCCCCGCTGTTGCTCGTCAGGACAACTCCACCGCGCGACCCCATCTTATCCGGGTGCGTCCGTTTGGGGTAAAACAGACGAATAGCGCGGCCCAACGCGCGGCCTCAAACGGAAAAATGTCCGGGATCCGTCCGTTTTCGGTCCATCCCCGGCCGAAAGTTGCGCTCGATTTGGGGTAAAACGGACGCGCGCGGACGGCCGCGACGCACGCCCTTGTCCTCCTGTGGCCCGCCTGTCAGGGACAGTAGCAGTCCCTCCTTTCCAACGCTTCGACACTCTCTCTCTCCCGCCCCATCCCGCCGCTGGCGCCGCCGCTATTCTCCGGCCGCCTCCTCACCGCACAGGCCCCGGCCGTCCATACCAAACCACGTGGACGCCACCATGCCCGCCCGTAGTTTTGGCCATCGATCGGAGGAGGTTTGGCCGTCGCCGTCTTTGCCAGTGGCAGAGGAGACACGACCGTCGACGACGTACCACGGCGGTCGCGGCAGCTTCCGACGGCTCCAGAGTGGCTAGTAGCCGGCCGACAACCACCCCTGCTGCGTCGAGGTGATCATCGCGGCCTCTTCGCCACCACGACCGCAAGGTGTTCGACATTTTGCCCACAAAGGTATGGACAGTGGAGACGAGTTCTTCTTCCACCACTTCCTTTGTTCATCGGACGATTCGTCATCGGATGATGAAGATCTTGTGATGGTTGCACTGGTCGTTCACGACCACATTCAACGGCAGCTTCCTCGGTACAGGGGGTCAATCCCTGGTCGTGCTCCCAACCTGAACCGCAACAAGGAGAGAGGCCACGCCCTGCTCTATGCCGATTACTTTTCCAACAAACCACTCTTCAAGCCGGATACATTCCGACGTCGTTCTTGAATGGGAAGGCATGTGTTCAATCGTATCCGAGAAAGAGGGGTTGCTCATGACCCATACTTGGAGTGCAAGACGGATGCCCTTGGCAAGCTTGGGTTCTCCTCTTACCAGAAATGCACCGCGGCCGTCCGCATGCTTGCCTATGGAATTCTAGGTGATCTGGTGGATGAGTACGTGCGTATGAGCGAGACAACATGTCTGATGTCAATGTACAAGTTCTGTCAGGCTGTGATCGAGGTGTTTGGCCCAGAGTACTTGAGGCAGCCAACTGCCGCTGATACAGAGAGATTGTTGGCGACCAACGCAGCTAGAGGCTTTCCAGGCATGCTTGGCAGCATAGATTATATGCACTGGTAGTGGAAGAACTGTCCATTTGCTTGGCAGGGCCAGTACAAGGGGTATGTAGGCGAGTGCACTGTCATATTAGAAGCGGTGGCATCGCAGGATCTCTGGATATGACATTCTTTCTTCGGCATGGCAGGTTCTCACAATGATATCAACGTGCTGCAACGTTCTCTAGTCTTTGCGAGGCTTGCAGAAGGCCGCTCCCCACCTGTCAACTTTGAGATCAACGACCACCAGTACAACAAAGGATACTATCTAGCTGATGGTATATATCCTCAGTGGTCAACTTTTGTGAAGACAATCTCGAAGCCCTAAGGTGAGAAGAGAAAGAGATTTTCCCAAATGCAAGAGAGTGCTAGAAAAGATGTGGAACGTGCTTTTGGTGTGTTTCAATCCTGATGGGGCATCGTTCGATACCCTGCACTGTCATGGGATGAAAGGAAGCTTTGGGAGGTGATGAATGCTTGTGTGATGATGCACAACATGATCGTCGAGGACAAGCGTGATGACAGTATCTTCGACCAAGGATTTGATTTTCAAGGTGACAATGTTGAGCCCCTGCACCAAGAACCGGCCACGTTTGATGAGTTCTGCCAGTTCCATCGTGAGCTGCGTGATTGGCACACTCATAAGGCTCTTCAAAATGACTTGGTTGAGCACGTGTGGGAGCATATTGGCAACCGATAGATGTATTGATTCATTTAATGTTCACTCAAGGCAATTTCGATTTGGTTGTAAAACTATCTTTATTAGAGAGACAACTTCGATTGGGTTGTAAAACTATTTTAATTTTCAAATAATTAATATTTAAACGTGTACACTTGTTTTCATATGAAAATATAGGTATTTTTAGGCCCTGGCGGATGAGATTGGGCAAACGGATGCAGCCGCGCGCTGGGCGCACGGCCACCGCATCTCAGAACAGACCCCGACACGACCCCATTGTCCTATCCAAACGGAAAAAATCCGGACAAAACGGACGTCCGTTTGAGGTCATGCGGTGAAGTTGGCCTCACGTCACGTCCATCTTCGGTCTCGGCGGAACAGAGTGTTGTGTGCGAAAATTCCAGGCACATGGTGTTTAGTATAGTACAAAACGAATACTACAACTACTCCTATATGATATGACATACATGCCATATAAACGAGGGTACAGCTACAACTACCCCGGATTAAAAGCTGATCATCAGAGACGTCTATTTAAAATCTCTAAAATATGTCTATATACTCCTACATCCGTATGTGCTGGTCCATTTAAAATCTTGAAAAAGACAGATATTTAAAAACGGAGCGAGTATATGACATGACATGCATTAGGCTCCCATGCATGCCATATAAACGAGGGTACAGCTACAACCACCCCGGGTTAAAAGCGAATCAAGAGACGTCTTCACACCGGCATATTGGACTCGGGACAGCGAGAGTGCGAGGCAAGAAACTGACACTGGCCTTGTAATAATAATCCTAAATACACTTACTCAGTGGTCACGTACGTGATTCCTAGACCACATCATTCCACACAAGTCGCCATGGGTAGGTGCGGAGGGCCAGAGGTGACAGCGACCGAGAGGTGATTAATTTCGGCAAATGAGATGGCGGCGAAATGTATACGGTACGGAGGTGATGGATGCGGACGTGCAACTTACCCGTCGAGGAGGTGCAGGTGCGCCTCCAGGTTGTGGGAGCAGCCGGGGTCGAGCGTGTCCTTGAGGAACGGCGAGCGCTTGTGGTCGAGGGCGAGCTCCACGCCGACGTGGCTGTAGCACCACGGCATCCGCAGCCCCTCCGCCACCCGCCGCACCATCTCCGGCACCCCCTCGTTCAGGAAGATCCCCGGCATCCGCGGCACGTTGTCGTGCACGTTCGTCACCCGCAGCGCCTTCACCCCGAGCTCCCCCTCGAACCGCTCCCTGAACCGCCCGTTCCCCACCCGCGGCCCCGAGAAGGAGTACACGCACACCGCCGCCCTCTGCATCCCATCGTACGTCTCGGTTAGTTGAGCATGATTCATGAGCACGTACGTGTGCATGGAATGGAGGATGAATCATCAGGAGAGTTTGGTTCTGCCCGTACCTTGCCGTTGGAGAGGTTGGCGGCGGACTCGGCGATGTCATAGGCGCTGAGGATGGCGAGCGAGCTGCCGAGGCTGTGGCCGGTGACGGTGATGCTCACGTCCTCGCCGAGGGCGGTGTAGTGGGCAACGAGCTTGCGGACCTCCACCAGGACCTGCTCCCGAGCGGAGTACTTGCAGAAGCGGCAGGAGGGGTCCTTGTCGGTGTAGAGGTCCACGAAGCCGGACTCCACCTTCACCTCGGGGTCCGGGCACGGGATGCCCTCGTCGGCGACGGGCCGGAGGTAGTCCATGAGGTCCGACACCCACTCGAGCCGCGTGATGGTGCCGCGCCACGCGATGGCGATGTCGCGCCGGCCCAGCCGCGCGGATTCCTCGTCGGTGGACACGGCCACGTAGCCGATCCAGTTCGCGCGCTGGCTCCAGAGCTTGGCGTCGGCGCGGGACTTCCCGGAGAAGAAGTTGGGGAAGCGGAAGTTGGACGTGGCGTACAGGTAGCGGGTGACGGCGTAGCCCCGCGCCGCGTCGGGCATGCCCAGCCGCTCGAAGAAGGCGCTCCGCGGGTACTTACAGCTGCCGCAGTAGCGGGAGGCCAGGTCGTAGTCGAAGGCGTCGTAGCAGGCCTGCGCGAGCTCGCCGTAGCGGATGAGCTCGGAGCGGAGCAGCGGGTCCATCGGGTCAAGAAGCCCCGCCCAGTCGTCGCTGCCGTGGATCTCCCGCCACCGTGCGGGCAGCTCGTCCTGGTGCTTCTGTGCTCCGCGGCGCCGGCCGGACGAAGCATCGTCGGGAAGGTACAGGTCGTCCTCTTCCTCGTCTTGGGTGAGGTTCTGCCCTAGCTGGCCGACGAGGGAGGCGAGCGCGTCGTCCCTGGTGGCCGCGGAGGGGAGCTGCAGTCTTTTGGCGGTGGTGAGTGGTGTGCGCGGGGCTGGAGCGCGTCGGAGGGAGATTTGTGTGTGGGTGGTGGCGGCGGCGGTGCCGCGGTGCGGGAGGGAGGAGAGCTGCGGGGAGAGGTCACGGCAGGAAAGTGGCGCCATTGGGGAAGGCGATGGCATGGTCGTATGGAATGGAGACACGCGGGCAGAACACCTTTATGCCCCTCGGGAGAGGTATACGTCTATCGGCCACCGAGCTCTGACATTGCGCTGGAAAGAACTACTCTTGTTGACCATAGGAAGAAGACAAAGGATGAGAAATCAATTTGTCTAATTCACATCTAAATATTTTTTAAAGATATCACATTTAAGGTTTTGATACTTTTTAAATGAAAGTCATAAAGCCCGACTTCAAATTAATAAAGCCATCGTTGCAAGATCTTTGCCTGGCTCATGGTCCAGTATCGCTTATGGACGTCCGACAGACGCGCTCGGCATGGGCTCCAGGATGAGCCATCCGTCTGTTTCACCTGCTTACAGGACCAGGACAATGTGGATCATATTCTGGTGAGATGCGTCTACGCGTGGGAGGTTTGGCATCGCTGCTTTGATAAACTCCACATGGACATTGCTCTGCCAACCCAGAGCTGCACTTTTACCGACTGGTGGTCACATCAAAGGACGAGGTTCTCAGGTAAAATCCGCCGCGGTTTTGACTCCTTCGCGATTGGCACGGCTTGGGCGCTGTGGAAACAGAGGAACGCGCGGGTGTTTAATAGAGTGCTTGACCAAAGGACGCCCGAGCAACTGGCGACACTGGTTCTTTCTGAGATCAAGGAGTGGTCGCTTGCTGGATTTGGTGTAGGAGGCTTAGATCCATTTGTGAGAGAGTGAGTTTGTATCTTTTGGTGTCGGTGTTGTCAAGCAGGATGTTCGCATCTTGCTAGACTGCTTGTAACTATTCTCTGTCTTCTATAAAAATATAGTACGCCAATTTGGCGTACTCCGAAAAAAATTTAATAAAGCCATAAACCGGCTAAGATACATGATGTTGATTATTTTGGAACGGAGGAAGTACAAGGCAAAGCTTTGAGAAAAACTGAAAGATTACAAGTGAGATCACACTTCCACATGCCAAAGTGCAAACTTACCAGTACAAAGCAAACAAGACCAAGCCGCCGGGGGTACTTCGCAGACCAGAACAACGAATACAGAGACATCCACGGGGCACCGAGCAAGCAGTGTAGAGGAGGATCGTGCCTGCAGGGAGGAAAACATTGGATGTGCCACAACCCGGACGTGCAAATGCTAGAGAGGAGAACTAATCTCCTCTACATCCAAGCCGTGCCACAACACGGGGATGCCGTAAACTGGCCAGCGGAGCACGAGCGCGACAGGGCAGCAACCACTGAAGGATAGCAGGGCACAACACCTCATCTCCACCACCGCTGGAAACCCGAGCAAGCACTGCACCATAGCCGCCACCAACCAAGAACTGCGGGCACCCAACCCAACCCCTACCCCTAGCCAACGCCTCCAAGGAGGATCACGATGATGGAGCGCCGTCGACGGCCGGCCAAAGCCTATATTTTCACCTGGGGAAAAACATGGGAGGGGGAGGTGGAGGGAGGGAAACTCAACGCGCCCTCAAGAGGGGATTCGGAGCCGATGCACCGCTGACGTCGAGGTCGATGCGGAATCGACTAGGGGATTCCCCCGTTCCAAGCTCCCTCCACCGCACCTCAGGGGCCAGATCTTGCAGCACGGACGCGCTAAATCCAGATCGGTGAGGGGATGCAGAGCAGACGGAATGGGCCGGAGATCCGATCTGGCGGAGCCACCGGAGCAGCCCGTAGCAACGAGGCACCTCCGCCGTCCAACCGCCGCCTGCACGGCCGGAGGGATGGCCAGCACCCACAGTGCCCTCCACCGGAGAGAGTGGCGCCGCCCACCAGATCCAGGGTCGCCGCCCCGGCAACCAGAGCTCCCTGCGCGGATGCAGGGCAGCGGGGCCTCGCCACCACTTTCACTGGGGCTGCACGGCGGCCGGCGGCGCCCTCAGGTGGCGGCAGGGAAAGGGGAGGTGAACGAGAGAGGGGGCTCAGGAGGCTAGGGTTTGGTCGCCCACTCGGGGCGACGCGAGTGAGAGAGTCCTGGATTAGGGGGTCCTCGGACAGCCGGACTATGTACTTGTGCTGGACTGTTGGACTACGAAGATACAAGATTGAAGACTTCGTCCCGTGTCCGGGTGGGACTCTCCTTTGCGTGGAAGGCAAGTTTGGATATTCGGATATGTAGATTTCCTTCTCTGTAACCGACTCTGTGTAACCCTAGCCCCCTCCGGTGTCTATATAAACCGGAGGGTTTAGTCCGTAGGACAACAACAATCATAATCATAGGCTAGCTTCTAGGGTTTAGCCTCTACGATCTCGTGATAGATCAACTCTTGTAATACTCATATCATCAAGATCAATCAAGCAGGAAGTGTTGGGGAACGTTGCAGAAAATAAAAAAATTCTACGCTTTCACCAAGATCCATCTATGAGTTCATCTAAGCAACGAGAGAAAGGAGTGCATCTACATACCCTTGTAGATCGCGAGCGGAAGCGTTCAAGAGAACGGGGTTGAAGGAGTCGTACTTGTCATGATCCAAATCACCGATGATCCTAGTGCTGAACGGACAGCACCTTCGCGTTCAACACACGTATGGTTGAGGAAGACGTCTCCTCCTTCTTGATCCAGCGAGGGGGAAGAAGAGGTTGACGGAGATCCAGCAGCACGACGGCGTGGTGGTGGATGCAGCAGCAATCTCGGTAGAGCTTCGCCGAGCTTCTACGAGAGGGAGAGGTGTAGCAATGGGAGAGGGAGGCGCCAAGAGCATGGGTTGAGGCTGCCCTCCCTCCCTCCTCTTTATATAGTCCCCCTAGCGGGGGGCGCCGGCCCTAGGAGATGCCATCTCCAAGGGGGGGCAGTGGCCAAGGGGGTGGCTTGCCCCCCAAGGCAAGTGGAGGCGCCCCCCACCCTAGGGTTTCCAACCCTAGGCGCAGGAGGGCCCAAGGGGGGGGGCACCAGCCCACCAGGGGCTGGTTCCCCTCCCCACTACAGCCCACGGGGCCCTCCGGGATAGGTGGCCCCACCCGGTGGACCCCCGAGACCCTTCCGGTGGTCCCGGTACAATACCGGTGACCCCCGAAACTTTCCTGATGGCCGAAACTGCACTTCCTATATATAATTCTTCACCTCCGGACCATTCTGGAACTCCTCGTGACGTCCGAGATCTCATCCGGGACTCCGAACAACTTTAGGGTTACTGCATACTAATATCTCTACAACCCTAGCGTCACCGAACCTTAAGTGTGTAGACCCTACGGGTTCGGGAGAGATGCACATGACCGAGACGCCTCTCCGGTCAATAACCAACAGCGGGATGTGGATACCCATGTTGGCTCCCACATACTCCTCGATGATCTCATCGGATGAACCATGATGTCGAGGATTCAATCAACCCCGTATACAATTCCCTTTGTCAATCGGTACGTTACTTGCCCGAGACTCAATCGTCGGTATCCCAATACCTCGTTTAATCTCGTTACCGGCAAGTCACTTTACTCGTACCGTAATGCATGATCCCGTGACCAGACACTTGGTCACATTGAGCTGATTATGATGATGCATTACCGAGTGGGCCCAGAGATACCTCTCCGTCATACGGAGTGACAAATCCCAGTCTCGATTCGTGCCAACCCAACAGACACTTTCGGAGATACCCGTAGTGCACCTTTATAGTCACCCAATTACATTGTGACGTTTGGCACACCCAAAGCACTCCTACGGTATCCGGGAGTTGCACAATCTCATGGTCTAAGGAAATGATACTTGACATTTGGAAAAGCTCTAGCTAAACGAACTACACGATCTTTGAGCTATGCTTAGGATTGGGTCTTGTCCATCACATCATTCTCCTAATGATGTGATCCCGTTATCAATGACATCCAATGCCCATAGTCGGGAAACCATGACTATCTGTTGATCAACGAGCTAGTCAAATAGAGGCTTACTAGGGAGATGTTGTGGTCTAAGTATTCACACGTGTATTACAATTTCCGGATAACACAGTTATAGCATGAATAACAGACAATTATCATGAACAAAGAAATATAATAATAACCATTTTATTATTGCCTCTAGGGCATATTTCCAATAGGAAGTAGGGTATTACCTCCATAGAGAGGGGCCAAACCTGGGTATACATTGTGTCCCTCGCCTCCTATTACCATTAGTCTTAGACGCACAGTTCGGGACCCCCTACCTGAGATCCGCCGGTTTTGACACTGACATTGGTGCTTTTATTGAGAGTTCCACTGTGACGTCGAAAAAGGTTTGATGGCTACCCTTGTTATCAAGGACAACATCACCTCTGGTGGAGCCCTGGCTTTAGGCCAAACCCTCTGACTAGGCGGCTTCGTCATGACCGCCCGTGCGGCCGCCGCGCCGACGATGACTTCTCGGGTCATCAAAAACAACCTTCAGGTCAGCTCGGAATACACCGAGCAGATGGATCCAATGGAGCTCTCGTCCTTGAACGAGCTCTTGGATTGCATCTCCGCCTTGGGAGTCGCTACGGACTATGATCAGATTGGGCTTAAACCCGATCAGAGAGAGATTAACTCTCCGCCGGTCACCCATCAGATAGCGGTGGTGGAGGATCAATGCAGCGATTCTTCCTCTATTTTGAGGACGAACTATGTCCGGATTCCCGAGCTCTCCAAGCCGGATACCCGTCTGCGGGAGGACATGACCCAAGCTCCGAACTTAGAATCAGACAACATGTCAGAAAAAATGGGCAACATCCCGGAACCCGAACTACCAAGTTTGGAAGCTCCTCTGCCCCTGGGTCTCAGATTGGGTCAGGGTTCAGACTTAAATCTACCCACCCACCCAGATACAAGCAATATTTCCCACATTAGACAACAATCCCAAGAGATAGTACATCACTTTTGGGCCAGATTCCTCCTTGTAATGAGCAAGGTTAAGGACTATCGCGAGGAAGACGCAATCTCATTCTTTTGCAAAAATCGCACGGACAAGGGAATCCTCAACGCCATAAATCGCCGTGACATAGCACACTTCGCTGACTTGGCGGCCATAGTACAGAAGTACTGTGCGATGGAAAGCGCCTGGAAAACCCAAGAAAAATTCTAGGATCCTCCGGCTCTCACTAAACCCCTCGTCCGAACTAAAAGGGTGCACTCTCGCAAGTCACCCAGTCCAATAACAAAGAAACCAAAGCCCACTACAGGGATGGAACCGTATTGGAGGGATGGCTCAATGGGCCATGCAAAATTCACACCACAACGGATACCATACCAACACACAGCCTTAGAGCATGTTGGATACTTCGGCAGGTGGCCAAGAGCGGTGAGGATCTCCTCATTAACGATACCGCAGAGCATCATCCCACAGAAAGCAACAATACAGTATTGACAGTCTTCACGACTTTCGCCTCAAATAACAGGCGCAAGAGAGCACTCCGCAGCCTCGCCGAAGTCTGCCACATTGCAGCAATAAATCCATGGAACGACACGGCCATAACCTTCAATGATAGTGACAAACCTCAATTCCGAACAGTCCGAGCACCAGCCACTTTGGTCGTTAGTCCAATTGTGGACGGCTTCCGGCTTACTAAAGTGCTCATGGACGGTGGCAGCAGATTAAACTTCATCTATGAGGAAACTCTCAACAAAATGGAAATAGACAAGAGCCGCATTGAGCAAAGCAGCACAACCTTCAGAGGAATTATCCCTAGTCGGGAGGCACGATGTTTGGGAAAAATCACACTCGATGTGGTATTCGGCAGGCCGGAAAATTATAGGTCCGAAGAAATAACATTCCAAGTGGCCCCGTTCAGTAGCGGATACCACGCCCTTTTAGGGCGGGACGCATTCACGAGCTTCCAAGCTATACCCCATTACGGGTACATGAAGCTCAAGATGCCCGGGCCCAATTGAATCATCACTCTAGCCAGTGATCCGGACGTAGCACTCCGTGCCGAAAATAAAACTGTCGCCCTGGCCCTCGAGGCATTATCCGAAGCCCTCGCGCCTGAAGAACTTACTGCGCTGCGCTCCACAGTGGACAGGGACGACATGATACTCGACAAATGACTCAAGTCCACCTCTTTTAAAGCAGCGGACGAAATAGTCAAATTCCAAGTCCACCCAATGGACTCTACAAAAACAACATCCATCGGGGCACAGCTGAACCCCACAATAGACGTTACCCTGCAGGCGTTCTTGCGCGAGAATTGGGACATCTTCGCCTGGCACCCTTCAGACATGCCAGGTATCCCACGCAGGTTGGCCGAGCACAGCCTAAACATACTGAAGGGATACAAGCCGGTCAAGCAGACTATTTGGCGCTTTTCAGAACCTAAACGACAAGCCATGGGACAGGAGCTAGCCAAGTTACTCGAAGTTGGATTCATCAGAGAAATAAAACACCCAGACTGGCTAGCAAACCTGGTGATGGTACCAAAGAAGGACAAATCCTGGCGCCTATGTGTCGATTTCAAGGACCTCGATAAGGCTTGCCCCAAGGATCCCTTCCCTCTCCCCTCCATCGATCAAATCATCGGCGCTATCGCAGGACATGACTCATTGTGCTGCCTCTACACATACTCCAGATACCATCAAATCAAGATGGCGGAGTCCGATCAAGCCACAACGGCATTTATCACTCCATACAGTCCTTTCTGTTTCAACACCATGCCTTTCGGGCTCAGAAATGCTGGTGCAACCTATCAACGCATGATTCAGACATGCCTGGAAAACAAATCGGCAAAACAGTTGAGGCATACGTAGACGGCGTGGTCATCAAGACCAGACACGTCGAATCTCTAATAGACGACCTGAGGCTTACATTCGACAATCTCCGAACATATGACATCAAGCTCAATCCGGAAAAATGTGTTTTCGGCGTCCCTGCCGGAAAGCTCCTGGGCTTCATCGTTTCCAATAGAGGAATTGAAGCAAATCCGGCTAAAATCCGAGCTTTGTCACAGTTGGCTACCCCAACAGACCTCAAGCAAATCCAAAAATTAACTGGATGCATGGCTGCCTTAAGCCGCTTTATCTCCCAATTGGGAGAAAAGTCACTACCCCTCTATCGCCTTCTTCGACGCACCGAACATTTTGAGTGGACGGATGCACCTACAGCCGGACTAGAAGAAATAAAGGCCCTCTTGGCCAGCAATCTAATCCTGGCTGCACCAAACATCGGCGAACCCATGCTGTTATATATAGCGGCAACGCACCAAGTTATAAGTGCAGTGCTCGTCGTCGAACGAGAGGAGGACGGACATAAGTTCCCGCTTCAAAAGCCAGTATACTACGTGTCCACTGTCCTCACACCATGCAAGTCATGGTACCCATATTATCAAAAGATAGCATACGTGGTCTTCAAGGCATCCCAGAAACTACGACACTACTTTCAAGAGTGTTCAATCATGGTGGCCTCTGAAGTACCACTCAATGATATAATAGATAACCACGATGCCACGGGCCGGATTGCTAAGTGGGCCATCGAGCTCCTCCCGTTCGACATCATATATAAACCACGGCGAGCCATTAAGTCACAAGTACTGGCTGACTTTGTCGCCGAATGGACACAAGCCGAACTCCCTAAAGAGTACGACGCATACTCCAAATGGATCATGCACTTTGATGGCTCTAAGATGCTGCCTGGTCTGGGAGCGGGCGTTGTCCTGACATCCCCCACCGGAGAAACAGTCCAATACGTACTCCAAATACTATACACAGACTCCAACAATGCAGCCGAATACGAGGCTCTGTTGCATGGTCTTCGGATGGCAGTCTCCATGGGCATTCACCTCCTAGAGGTGCGCAGGGATTCGAACCTCGCAATATCTCAAATAAATGGAAACTTTGACACCAAGGACCCAAAAATGGCGGCTTACCGCAAGGCCATCCTCAAGATGTCAGCTCGGCCCCGTCCCACCTAATATCTTCTTGGAAAGGCTGTTCAAGCCATCCGTGGTGTGGCAAGGGGAGACCGGCAATACTAGTCCGGATCCGACCACAAGCCCAGATCCCGAACACACTGACATAATTGGAGGCTCTGCCACCGAAATAACACCTTCGGCCCATGTGATCATGGATGTCATCGCCCCATGGACAGAACCCTTCTTAGCCTACCTAAATAGGCAAGAACTCCCCGAGGACCAAAATGAGGCATGTTGCATCGTGCGGCGCTCTAAAGCCTACAAGGTCCACGAGGGAGTGCTTTATAAGAAAAGCGCTACAGGAGTACTCCGAAGATGCATCTTCAAAGAGGAAGGGCGGCAGCTCTTGGCCGAAATTCACGCTGGACTCGACGGCCACTGATACGTCTCCAACGCATCTATAATTTTTGATTGCTCCATGCTACTTTATCTACTGTTTTGGACTATATTGGGCTTTATTTTTCACTTTTATATTACTTTTGGGACTAACCTATTAACCGGAGGCCCAGCCCAGAATTGCTATTTTTTGCCTTTTTAGTATTTCGAAGAAACATAATATCAAACGGAGTCCAAACGGAATGAAACCTTCGGGATCGTGATTTTCCAACCGAACGTGACCCAGGAGACTTGGAACCTAGTCCAAGAAGCGCCAGAGGCGGTCACAAGGCTGGAGCCCCCCCCCCCCCGGGCGTGCCCCCCTACCTCGTGGGCCCCTCGGAGCTCCACCGACGTACTCCTTCCTCCTGTATATACCTACGTATCCCCGAATGATCAGAATGGGAGCCAAAAACCTAATTCCACCGCCGCAACTTTCTGTATCCACGATATCCCATCTTGGGGCCTGTTCCGAAGCTCCGCCGAAGGGGGCATCCACCATGGAGGGCTTCTACATCATCACCATAGCCCCTCCGATGAAGTGTGAGTAGTTTACTTCAGACCTTCGGGTCCATAGCTAGTAGCTAGATGGCTGCTTCTCTCTTTTTGGATCTCAATACAATGTTCTCCCCCTCTCTCATGGAGATCTATTTGATGTAATCTTCTTTTTGCGGTGTGTTTGTTGAGACCGATGAATTGTGGGTTTATGATCCAGTATTATCTATGGAAAATATTTGATTCTTCTCTGAATTCTTTTATGTATGATTGAGTTATCTTTGCAAGTCTCTTCGAATTATCTTTTTGGTTTGGCCAACTTGATTGGTAGTTCTTGCAATGGGAGAAGTGCTTACCTTTGGGTTCAATCTTGCGGTGTCCTTACTCAGTGATAGAAAGAGTTGCAAGGCACGTATTGTATTGTTGCCATCGAGGATAACAAGACGGGTTTTTTATCATATTGCATGAATTTATCCCTCTACATCATGTCATCTTGCTTACGGTGTTACTCTGTTTTTACTTAATACTCTAGATGCATGCTGGATAGCGGTCGATGAGTGGAGTAATAGTAGTAGATGCATAATCGTTTCGATCTACTTGTTTTGGACGTGATGCCTATATACATGATCATCGCCTAGATATACTCATAACTATGCTCAATTCTGTCAATTGCTCAACAGTAATTTGTGCACCCACCATAGAATACTTATGCTCTCGAGAGAAGCCACTAGTGAAACCTATGGCCCCCGGGTCTATTCTCATCATATCAATCTATATCACTTTATTTACTTGCTTTGTTTTTACTTTGCCTTTACTTTTTACTTTGCATCTATCTATCAAAAATACCAAAAATATTATCTCTATCAGATCTCACTCTCGTAAGTGATCGTGAAGGGATTGACAACTCCTAAGCGTTGGTTGCGAGTTGCTATCGTTTTGTGTAGGTACGAGGGACTTGTGCGTGGTCTCCTACTAGATTGATACCTTGGTTCTCAAAAACTGAGGGAAATACTTACGCTACTTTACTGCATCATCCTCTCCTCTTCGGGGAAATCCAACGCAGTGCTCAAGAGGTAGCAAGAAGAATTTCTGGCGCCGTTGCCGGGGAGGCTCACGCAAGCAAGTCAACCATACCAAGTACCCATCGCAATCCCTATCTCTCGCATTACATTATTTGCCATTTGCCTCTCGTTTTCCTCTCCCCCACTTCACCCTTGCCGTTTTATTCGCCCTCTCTTTCCCAATCTCCTCCTCTCTTTCTGTTTGCCTTTTTCCCTTTGCCTTTTTGTTTGCTTGTGTGCTAGCTCGTTTGTTTGCTTGTCATCATGACTAGTTTCTTATCTTCCCCGTTATCTCCCGAGAATAAAGTTCTAAATTTTAAGCAAAGGGAGGGAGAAAATCTAAAAGATGCCTGGTATAGAATTTGCAATGCTCAAAATAGATCTACCAAGAAGCAATCTACTAGAGTTCTTCTTCGCAATTTTTACGTAGGTGCTAATCCTTGGTTTAGATATATCCTTGATACCATTATCGGAGGGGATTTTTTGGGTAGCCATACCTTTGATTCTTATAATGCCTTAATAGATATATTTGGCTCACCACCTCTTTTGATTAATGGAACTACGTTAACTTTGGAGCATGTTATGCAAAGGCTTGAAGCTATTGAAAATAAAGTTGCTACCATTGAATCAATTGAAAATATTGATAAAAAGATCCACAATCAAATTACCCAATATGGATCTAAGGTAGGAATGACTTTGAAAAATATTAAAGAGAATGAACCCATAGTTAATGAGAAAATAAATCTAGATTCCACAAGAATCGATAAACTTGAGGGTATCATTACCAACTTGGGAACCGCTTTTTCTTCCGTTCAAAACACTCCAAGTTCTTCTACTAAAAATACTAAGCTTATGTATGTTCCTAAGAATAAGGGTGAATCATCTAATACGGAAACCGCAGATCTTAAATCTATAAGTGTTCATCCCAATCTTTTTACCATCATTAAGGAACCGTTTGCTATAGATGAATTTTTCAATCTCTTGCCTGAAAATTTGACAATTACTAGGAAGAAAGAAAATTCTAAAGGAGGTAAATGCCTCATTGAAGAATTGCCTACCAAAGATGGCAATACCTAGATCTATCCTCGCTTTTATGCCTAGCTAGGGGCGTTAAACGATAACGCTTGTTGGGAGGCAACCCAATTTTATTTTGTGTTTTTTGTTTTTGCTTCTGTTTAGGAATAAATAATCCATCTACCTTCTGTTTGGATGTGGTTTTATGTTTTAGTTAGTGTTTGTGCCAAGTAGGACCTATAGGATAACCTACGATGATAGTTGATTTGATCCTGCTGAAAAACAGAAACTTTGTGCGCACGAATATAATTATGATAAATCACAGGAACGTGCTTTTGCGTTGATTCTTTTTGCTTCTGATCAATAAACAAATTGTACAGGACTTCCTATTTTGGTCGAATTTTTAGAGTTCCATAAGTTTGCGTTAGTTACAGATTGCTACAGACTGTTCTGTTTTTTACAGATTCTGTTTTCCGTGTGTTGTTTGCTTATTTTGATGAATCTATGGCTAGTAAATTAGTTTATAAACCATAGAGAAGTTGGAATACGGTAGGTTTAACACCAATATAAACAAAGAATGAGTTCATTACAGTACCTTGAAGTAGTGTTTTGTTTTCTTTCTCTAACGGAGCTCACGAGATTTCTATTGAGTTTTGTGTTGTGAAGTTTTCAAGTTTTGGGTGAATTCTTTTGATGGATTATGGATCAAGGAGTGGCAAGAGCCTAAGATTGTGGATGCCCATGGCACCCCCAAGATAATCCAAGGACACCAAAAAGTCAAGGCTTGGGGATGCCCCGGAAGGCATCCCCTCTTTCGTCCACTTCCATCTGTAATTTACTTGGAGCTATATTTTTATTCACCAACATAATATGTGTTTTGCATGGAGCGTCTTGTATTATTTGTGTTTTGCTTGTTAGTTTACCACAATCATCCTTGCTATACACATCTTTTGAGAGAGCCATACATGATTTGGAATTTGTTAGAATACTCTATGTGCTTCGCTTATATCTTTTGAGCTTGCTAGTTTTGCTCATAGTGCTTCACTTATATCTTTTGAGCGTGATAATTTTTGCTCTAGTACTTCACTTAGATCTTTTAGAGCACGGTGGTGGATTTGTTTTGAATAAACTATTTGATCTCTCATGCTTCACTTAGATTCTTTTGAGAGTCTTTAATAGCATGGTAATTTGCTTAATGTTAATATACTTGGTGTTCAAGATATGTGAAACTTTCTTTTGAGTGAATTGAATACTAAGATAAGTTTGATGCTTGATAATTGTTTTGAGATATGGAGGTGATAATATCATAGTCGTGCTAGTTGGGTGATTATGAATTTGAGAAATACTTGTGTTGAAGTTTGCAAATCCCGTAGCATGCACATATGGTTAAAGTTATGTAACAAATTTGAAACATGAAGTGTACCTGGCTTGTGCATCCTTATGAGTGGCGGTCGGGGATGAGCGATGGTCTTTTCCTACCAATCTATCCCCCTAGGAGCATGCGCGTAGTACTTGAATTTTTGATGACTTCTAAATTTTTGCAATAAGTATATGAGTTCTTTTGACTAATGTTGAGTCCATGGATTATACGCACTCTCACCTTTTCGCCATTGCTAGCCTCTTCGGTACCGTGCATTGCCCTTTCTCACCTTGAGAGTTGGTGCAAACTTCGCCGGTGCATCCAAACCCCGTGATACGATACACTCTATCACACATAAACCTCTGTATATCTTCCTCAAAACAGCCACCATACCTACCTATTATGGCATTTCCATAGCCATTCCGAGATATATTGCCATGCAACTTCCATCATCATGACATGCATTACTTTTGTCATATTGCCATTGCATGATCTTGTAGTTGACATCGTATTTGTGGCAAAGCCACCATGCATTATTTTTATACATGTCACTCTTGATTCATTGCACCATCCTGGTACACCACCGGAGGCATTCATATAGAGTCACATCTTGTTCTAAGTTTCGAGTTGTAATCCTTGTGTTGTAATTAATAGAAGTGTGATGATCATCATTATTAGAGCATTGCCCAAAAAAAGAGAAAGACCAAAAAGAAAAAAAGAAAGGCCCAAAAAAATATAAAAAAGGGCAATGCTACTATCTCTTTTTACACACTTGTGCTTCAAAGTAGCACCTTGTTCTTCATGTAGAGAGTCTCATATATTGTGCTTCAAAGTAGCACCTTGTTCTTCATGTAGAGAGTCTCATATATTGTGCTTCAAAGTAGCACCTTGTTTTTTCATGAAGTGAGTCTCATGTGTTATCACTTTCATATACTAGTGAGAATTTTTCATTATAGAACTTGGCTTGTATATTCCTATGATGGGCTTCCTCAAAATGCCCTAGGTCTTCGTGAGCAAGCAAGTTGGATGCACACCCACTAGTTTTCTTTTGTTGAGCATTCATAGCTCTAGTGCATCCGTTGCATGGCAATCCCTACTCCTCATGTTGACATCAATTGATGGGCATCTCCATAGCCCGTTGATTAGCCTCATCAACCTGAGACTTTCTCCTTTTTTGTCTTCTCCACACAATCCCCATCATCATATTCTATTCCACCCATAGTGCTATATCCATGGCTCACGCTCATGTATTGCGTTAAGGTTGAAAAAGTTTGAGATTATTTAAGTATGAAACAATGGCTTGGCTTGTCATCGGGGGTATAGAAGTTGGGAACATCTTTGTGTGACGAAAATGAAGCATAGCCTAACTATATGATTTTGTAGGGATGAACTTTCTTTTGCCATGTTATTTTGAGAAGACATGATTGCTTTGATTAGTACACTTGAAGTATTATTATTTTTGTGTCAATATGAACTTTTGTCTTGAATCTTTCGGATCTGAATATTCATATCACAATTAAGAAAATTTACATTGAAATTATGCCAAAGTATCACTCCGCATCAAAAATTCTTTTTTATCATTTACCCACTCGAGGACGAGTAGGAATTAAGCTTGGGGATGCTTGATACATCTCCAACGTATCTATAATTTTTGATTGCTCCATGCTACTTTATCTACTGTTTTGGACTATATTGGGCTTTATTTTTCACTTTCATATTACTTTTGGGACTAACCTATTAACCGGAGGCCCAGCCCAGAATTGCTGTTTTTTGCCTTCTTCAGTATTTTGAAGAAACAGAATATCAAACGGAGTCCAAACGGAATGAAACCTTCGAGATTGTGATTTTCCAACCGAACGTGACCCAGGAGACTTGGACCCTACTCCAAGAAGCGCCAGAGGCGGTCACGAGGGTGGAGGGCGCCCCCCTGGGCGTGCCGCCCTACCTTGTGGGCCCCTCGGAGCTCCACCAACATACTCCTTCCTCCTATATATACCTACGTATCCCCGAACGATCAGAACGGGAGCCAAAAACCTAATTCCACTGCCGCAACTTTCTGTATCCATGAGATCCCATCTTGGGGCCTGTTCCAGAGCTCTGCCAAAGGGGGCATCCACCATGGAGGGCTTCTACATCGTCACCATAGCCCCTCCGATGAAGTGTGAGTAGTATACTTCAGACCTTCGGGTCCATAGCTAGTAGCTAGATGGCTTCTTCTCTCTTTTTGGATCTCAATACAATGTTCTCCCCCTCTCTCGTGGAGATCTATTTGATGTAATCTTCTTTTTGCGGTGTGTTTGTTGAGACCATTGAATTGTGGGTTTATGATCCAGTATTATCTATGGAAAATATTTGATTCTTCTCTGAATTCTTTTATGTATGATTGAGTTATCTTTGCAAGTCTCTTCGAATTATCTTTTTGGTTTGGCCAACTTGATTGGTAGTTCTTGCAATGGGAGAAGTGCTTACCTTTGGGTTCAATCTTGCGGTGTCCTTACTCAGTGACAGAAAGAGTTGCAAGGCACGTATTGTATTGTTGCCATCGAGCATAACAAGATGGGGTTTTTATCATATTGCATGAATTTATCCCTCTACATCATGTCATCTTGCTTACGGTGTTACTCTGTTTTTACTTAATACTCTAGATGCATGCTGGATAGCGGTCAATGAGTGGAGTAATAGTAGTAGATGTAGAATCGTTTCGATCTACTTGTTTTGGACGTGATGCCCATATACATGATCATCGCCTAGATATACTCATAACTATGCTCAATTCTGTCAATTGCTCAACAGTAATTTGTTCACCCACCGTAGAATACTTATGCTCTCGAGAGAAGCCACTAGTGAAACCTATGGCCCCCGGGTCTATTCTCATCATATCAATCTATATCACTTTATTTACATGCTTTGTTTTTACTTTGCCTTTACTTTTTAGTTTGCATCTATCTATCAAAAATACCAAAAATATTATCTCTATCAGATCTCTCTCTCATAAGTGACCATGAAGGGATTGACAACCCCTAAGCGTTAGTTGCGAGTTGCTATCGTTTTGTGTAGGTACGAGGGACTTGTGCGTGGTCTCCTACTGGATTGATACCTTGGTTCTCAAAAACTGAGGGAAATACTTACGCTACTTCACTGCATCATCCTATCCTCTTCGGGGAAATCCAATGCAGTGCTCAAGAGGTAGCAGCCACCATGTCGCAGCTCGGGCCCTTGTAAGCAAGGCCTTCCGTACAGGTTTCTACTGGTCGACAGCTTGAGCAGACGCACATGACCTCGTCCAACATTGCGTTGGTTGCTAGCTTTTCGCAAACCAAAGCCATATGCCACCTGCCGATCTCCAAACAATCCCCATAACTTGGCCTTTGCGGTCTCGGCGCTCGATATGGCCGGGCCCCTTAAAGGAGGAAGCCATAAAAAATACCTATTGGTCATGGTAGATAAATTCACCAAATGGATAGAGGCCAAACCAGTTAAAACGGCCGAATCCGGACCAGTGATAGACTTCATATCCGGGGTTTTACACCGTTACGATGTCCCCCACAGCATCATCACCGATAAGTGCTCCAACTTCACAGCTGACGAGGTGAAAACTTGGTGCAGCAACATGGGCATTAAGCTCGATTACGCCTCCGTCTATCACCCCCAAATAAACGGTCAAGTCGAACGAGCAAATGGTTTTATTATGAGCGGCATCAAATCCAGACTAGTGCGATCCTTGAAGGAATCAGATACGCACTGGGTCGAGGAGCTCGACTCCGTACTATGGGGACTGCGGACCATGCCGAATCGCACTACCGGACACACCCCATTCTTCATGGTGTACGGCGTAGAGGCGGTATGGCCCTGTGATATCATTCATGACTCACCGCGAGTGCGCATGTATGAAGAGAGAGAAGCCGAGCTTGATCGGCAGGATAGTCTAGATGCCCTGGAGGAGGAGCGCGACATCGCCAAAGCCCGTTCCGCATTCTATCAGCAACAGGCTCGAAGGTATCAAAGCAGAGAAGTACGGGCCAAAACTTATAACATTGGCGAACTCGTTCTACGCCTACCGAAGAAGAAAAAGGACAAGCTCAAGCCCAAGTGGGAGGGTCCCTTCATCATTGATAAAGTTCTCACCGGAGGAGCGTACCGCCTGCGTGATGCATCAGATAATCGACTCGAGCCGAATCCATGGAACGCGGCTAGACTCCAAAGATTCTACGCCTAGCGCCGAACTCTGTGTTCATCTCCTTACGCATTTTTATATCCTCTTTCTTTCTTTCCTTCTTTTTTATGGCCCTAAAAAGCTTCAAGTGTGACTCGACTACACAATCTTGACGCGCTATGCGCGCTCATTATACCTGGGGGCTTCTTATACATAAGCTTAATATAATTGTCTTCCAGGCATTATGCCCACTACATATGTGTCACTTTTCCATATGTACCTTTTCTTTGCCATTATATGCATCGATATGACTTAAGTTTTGGCCAAGCTGGGTTGCCTGGCTCCTGTGTTTATGCCCTACGTTCCCGTTAGTTTGGCTAGGGCATAACGGGAGCATCTCTACGATTGTTACTGTCGGGTCCGCCGGACGTGTACCTCAGACTGGGTGAAGCCGAAAGCTAGCGTTCTTAAGGGAATATTCAGTCGGCGAACAAAAGATGTTTCTTACCTATTACAATATAAACCCCCAGATGTTTCATATCCCGCGTCTCTCTTCGCAGTTCGAACATGCACATTAATGCATGCATACCCAGGGAAAGGAACCCTTAACGGAACTATTCTCCCTAGAAGATGTTTCTTACTATCCATGTAATATAACATAGCTAGTTGGGTACTTGTCTGTTCAAGCACTTATGACCACTACGCCTGGTTTCCACGTGTACCCCGGTTTACATAACTGAGCGGGTATTCGGATACACTCTGGACTGTCGGGTCCGGAGGTTGAAGCGAAAAGGTCTGCCATGACAAATGATTTACAATCCGGCTAGGGACAAAGTATGTCAATTGAAGTACATGGTCACTTAGACTGGCTAAATTCTTCTTCTATACCATCCAACAGGCTGTCTAGCCTACAATCCTGTTGGGAATACTTTGTGGCTAATCCTACCTGGTCATATACCAGACTAACGGGAATCTCTTTCCCATCTGACCCTACAGGTCCGACCAGGGTCATGTGATTCGGATCAACCTTGGTGTACCGCGTTTTTACCATGGCCCGGGCTTCCCTCACACCTTGTCGGCAGACTGATATCTTCCACAATTGGAAGCGCCGCTGCGCTCCCTTGAGCAGCTCTACAAGCTCCCCCATGCTTCCTGGCAGGGAGGCGGACGGCCACAAGGCCTGGGCAATACCCTGCATCACCTGCCGAACTTGTTCGTGCAGTTGTGCAAGCTCTTGCAGAAAATCGCCTGCGGAGCCGGGCATCTCCTCTTCGGGACGACCCGTCAACATACCTACAGACATAACTCTGTTATCCTGTTTCTTCGCCGAACTATATAAAGGTTCGTTTGAGCACATACTAAAAATGCCACGTCGAAGCCTCTTATTCTCCTTCACGGAGTCAGCAAGATGGGCCCGAACATCTTCCAATTCAACGCCCAGCCGGGTATTGGCATCCTGGAGATCGTTTTTCTCTCTCCTAACCCGTGTAAGCACGCGCTCGCTAGCCTCTAGCTATCGTTGAGCTCATTGATCGTCCTCTTGTACAATCTCCGGATCCACTCCGGGATTGTCTGCAGAATCTAGTGTTAGATTTGCAAGCATGCCGAATACTAACTTGTACACGTAATTACATACTTTTTGATCGAGACAAGTATTACCAAATGAGGCCTTCTTGGATTCCTCCATTCCGGCAACTGCGGCCCTTAGCTGGGCTTTGCACTCCTCCAGCTCTTGAGACAAATGGGTGTTCTTCTCTGTAAGAACCTATTCATACAATGATCCTTAAATCAGTTGTGCCAACTGTTTCAAGTCTCAGGTGCTACTGATATACATAATTATCAGATTTTTCTTACCCATATATCCTTTAAATACTGGTCTGTGGCTCTAGCAAGCCCATCTTGAGCAGCTCGGATGTATGCGTCTCCCGAGTTGAAGGCATTGAACGCCTCTTTGGAGAAATTAGGGTCGCAGAGTACGGCCCGTCGACGCCGGTGATTCATAGCGCTCCCAACTTCAGAATTCGTAGCGGATATTCTATCTGCATCCTCTGTAGGAGGACCGTCCGGCGTTGTCCCCATGTTAGTCTCCACCCTTGAGGCCGGTTCTGGAGTCCAGTTGGAGGAGGCGTGGCCGACAGGATCTCCAGACATAGTCCGGCCAGTACTCTTTCTGCCAGGGGACAATGGACATTGTTATATTTTAAAGACAATAATCACGGAGCAGGTTTTAAATCATACCTCTACGACAGCGTCTCGGTCCTGACCGCCTTCCTTTTAAGCCTACCCGGCTGGGTGCCCCTTGTTGGCGAGTCAACGCGGGTTCGGCACGGTGCCCCGATGGCCTTCCCTATAAAGCACAATACGTGTGCGGTGGGTAAGGCGTAAGGTAGGGATCCTTCTCGGAAGTTAGGACTCTGGTTTTACTTATATACGATGTGGGGAGTAGGCCAGGATAGTCGGCTATGATGGCCACCAAGGCACCGTCACAGCTTGTCTGGTAAAACATCCTGTCGACGAGCTCCACAAATATGTCCGGATCGTCTTCAAGTCCGGGGGCGAGGGCCCGGTTGTGGTCCTCTGGCTGTGGAGGCGGGCTGTGGACCTCCCTCACAGCTTTTCGCAGTTCCTTCTATGAACTAGCAAGGTAAATATTTGTGATGAAAGAATGCGAGAATGAATAGAGTTGAGTAAGAAATAGCAGCTCACCCAGCTATGGGGGTTGTACATGGAAAACCCATCCCGTGGCTTAATGTGGATGAACTCCTCTTCTTCTCCTTTATACAAATTGGACAATATTTTCACCAGGACGGTGGCGGAGTCTGGGCCTTTCCGACCGCAGCGGGTGGCACCATCTTCTCCATTAAAATGCCACATGGGACGCCCCCAATACTGGAGTGGCTGCACCCCCCGCATTATGCATATTGACATAACCTTGATTATTGTCAATCCCGATTTGGCCAACGTTTTTATCCTGCCCATCAGATAAAGGACCTCTCTGCTATCTTCCTCCTGGGGGCTCCGGGGTCGCCAGCTGCGGCGTTTCTTCAGTGGGCATTGGTAAACTCGGGAAGACCCATCCGGATAGGGTCCGGAAGGGGGACGTCCTCTATATAAAACCACTCCGAAGGCCAGTCTTCGGATGTCTTCTTCGAAGTGCCGGACAGGTATCCGGTCTCGGCGATGCGCCATATTTCGGCTCCGCCCATTTGGTATATTGATCCCTCCTAATTGCGAGGGACGAACCTGGCTCTGATACCAACTTGTCACGCCCAATATGCGATACTATCCTAAAGAGATTCGAAGGTCCCACCAAGGATAGAACCGCATATTGAAACGCTTTTGCAAGGTGGATATCATTACATCAACATTACATAATAGATGGAGATACATACAAAAGGCATACAATGGCACACGAATACAACATCATCTTACATAAGAGCACCATCCGAGTACGAATGAAACACAAACAGAAACTCAAACGACATCCACCCTGCTAGCCTAGGCTGCCGACCTGGAACCTATCCCCTGATCAAAGAAGGAGCAGAAGAAGAACTCCAAAACAAGCAAACATCGCTCTCGCGTCAAGATCATCGCATAACCTGTACCTGCAACTGTAATTGTAGTAATCTGTGAGCCACGAGGACTCAGCAATCCCATTACCATGGGTATCAAGACTAGCAAAGCTTAAAGGGAAAGGAAGGGGTAAAGTGGTGAGGTTGCAGCAGCGGCTAAGCAAGTATGGTGGATAACATACGCAAATAAGAGCGAGAAGAGAAGCAATGGAACGGTCGTGAAGCTAGCAATGATCAAGAGGTGATCCTGAACTCCTACTTACGTCAAACATAACCCAAAACCGTGTTCACTTCCCGGACTCCACTGAAAAGAGACCATCACAACTACACACGTGGTTGATTCGTTTTAATTCGAATCTGGTGTCAAGTTATCTAACCGGACATTAAAAAATTCCCATCTGCCACATAACTGCGGGCACGGCTTTCGAAAGTTCAAACCCTGCAGGGGTGTCCCAACTTATCCCATGATAAGCTCTCACGGTCAACGAAGGATATTCCTTCTCCCAGGAAGACCCGATCAGTCTCGAAATCCCGGTTTACAAGACATTTCGACAATGGTAAAACAAGACCAGCAAAGCCGCCCGATGCGCCGACAATCCCGATAAGAGCTGCACATATCTCGTTCTCAGGGCAACACCGGATAAGTCAAGCTACGAGTAAAACCAACCCTCAAGTTGCCCCGAGGTGGCCCCGCAGGTTGCTCAGTTTGGACCAGCACTTAGAGAAGCACTGGCCCGTGGGGGCTGAAATAAAGATGACCCTCGGGTTGGCCGACCCAAGGGAAGGGTATAGGTGGTGGTGAGGCAAATGGTAAAACCAAGGTTGGGCCTTGCTGGAGAAGTTTTATTCAAAGCGAACTGTCAAGGGGGTCTCATAAATCACCCAACCGCGTAAGGAACGCAAAATCCGGGAACATAACACCGGTATGACGGAAACTAGGGCGGCAAGAGTGGAACAAAACACCAGGCATAAGGCCGAGCCTTCTACCCTTTACCAAGTATATAGATGCATTCATTAAATAAGAGATATTGTGATATCCCAACATCATCCTGTCCATCATGGAGAAATCTTCAACTTCACCTGCAACTAACAACGATATAAGAGGGGCTGAGCAAAGCGGTAACATAGCCAAGCAACAGTTTGCTAGGAAGGGTGAAAAGGTTAGAGGCTGACATGGCAATTTAGGAAGGCTTGAAGAACAAGTGATTGGAAGCACAGCAAAGTGATAGAACAAAACAACTAGCTTAGCAACGATAGTAATGAGATCCAAGGTGACGGTCATCTTGCCTGAAATCCCGCTAGGAAGAAGAACGAGTCCATGAAGAAGACGAACGGGAGTAGTCGAACGAATCCTCACAATCGCAACATTACCAGAATTAAGAAGCAACACCGGAAAAAAAACATGGTAAACACACAAGCATAATCATGGCATGATGCACGATCAAGTATGATGCATGTCCGGTTTAATGAGGCATGGCATGGCAAAGTGCAACAAACAACACTACAAGTTAAGTGGAGCTCAATATGCAACGAGTTGCATATTGACGAAACACCACATTCGAGTTATTTAGTTCTCTCCCGTTTATGTACCCAACAATATTAAATGTTGTTAAACATGGCAAGAGGTGAAGCATAAGTAAACTAACTATTTAGGCTAGTTTAAATGAGGCTGGAAACAACAAACAACAATTCCGGAAAATCCCCATGTGCATATTTTAGATTTGGTACTGTTCTGCCCTAAACCATATTTTAAGGTTGTTAAACAGGAAAATACAGTGGACCATGTTAAACTAGGCATTTTTTCACCCCATTTACATATAAAGTTTATTAAAATTGGAGCTACGGTTATTTAGTTATGAAGTAAATCATTTTAACATGGCATTTATGCAAATTAAATAAACAATAAGTTAAACATATTTAACATGGATGAAAGTGGCATATTATTAATCTACACAAAATTCTAATCATTTTACATGTATAAATTATTTACATATGATGCATGGTTAATTCGTTATTAGATGCATGAATAAAAGGGGTAATCTGTAAATATGCAGTTTCTGGAATCATTATACAAATTCGCAGGTCAGGAAAAAAAACTATCGGGCCGAAACTGTAGGCTGGCCCAACTGGAGAAAAAAACAAAGGAGGGGCGCTGGGGGTGGCCTCACCATGGGCGTTGGCCCGATTGGAGGGGAGGCTGCAGGAGGGCCTTGGAGGGCGCGGTCAACGCTCGGGACTGAACCGGGCGAGCCGTTGCTGCTCTCGTTTCTGAAGAAACAAAAATAGCAGCAGGAGCATCGCAATGGAGAAGACGGCGCAGGGGGGCCTGGCGACAGGGTCGGCGGGAACCGGATGGAATGGGCGGATCGAGTCGTCCGGCATCGGTTCCGGGCAACGGCGGCGGCCAATGGTGCTCGGGCGCGGGGCACAGCCATCCATGGCGGCGGCGGTGGTCCTGCTCGAACAGAGAGACACGAGCGACGAAGAGGTGAGGGAAGGAGGAAGAGCGCGAGGCGAAGGGAGAGGGAAAAGGCAGCAGGGCTCACCGGAGCGCATGGGGCAGCAAGGAGCAGCTGCTTGCTCCGGCGGCGGAATCCTGGTGGCTTCGGTGGGCAGAGTCGGGCGAGCACACAAGCAGAGGTGCGGGGCTCCATGCGCGAGGCTGGGGATGCAGCGACGAGTTCTGCGGCTGACTCGTCATGGCTGCATGCAGAGGAGCACGGGACTTGGCTCCGGGGACGAGACGAGGGGGGCTCGGGACAACGCAGCCGCAAACTTGGAGATCCATGGCGGGGCTCCTGTCCATGGCGGCGCTGCGAAGACAACAAAGAGCAGCGTGAGAGGGAGAGAAAAGAGAGAGGAGATGGGGAAGGAAGGGAGCAGGGCACGCGAGGAGCTTCTGTTGGTCATGGTCGGCGGCGGGGACGAGGCCTCGGGCAGGATATCGGCGAGCGACGCTGGTTCCTCGGCCAGGAGGAGGGAGGAACCGAAGGGAGCCATGGGATGGCTCTGGTTGGGTGGATCGATGGATTGGAAGGTGGAGGCAGCGTGGTGGTTGGGCAGATTGGAGGGATCCCGAGGAAGGTGGAGGCTGGTCGGGGAAGGATTTGGATCGGGAGGGATCCCGAGGAAACGAAGTGGCGGCGGCTGCGGAGGATCCCTAGAAAATAGGGTTAGGTCCAAAATGGACTAGGAATAGACTATATATATATGGGGAAATAAAGGGGTTGGATCATCCGATCAAAATCCGACAGTCGAGAAAAGATAGGTTAGGAAAGTCTAAACAAGAAACGGAGATGTTTTAGAGATGTTTGGGGATAATCCGGATCCATCGGTAACGACAGACCGGTTCGGGTTCGGGGAAGTTTCGGACATGGTTGCGAAGGGGGTTCGATGCACTGTGCAAAGAGGGATTAGGTGGTTTGACAAGAGAGAATCAAAAACCCAGTTGGTCTGGAACAGTCAACGAAGGCAAAGCGGTCCGAGGGACGGTGATGAAGGCAAAGGGAGAAACGGCAACGATGAGCGAATGCAAGTTTTGAAAAATGCCGGCAACGAAGTGCCGATGCAATGCGAATGATGCGATGATGAAATGCAAGACATGAACAAAATGCAAAACAAAAGACAAAACCCAACCACAGAGAAAATATCATATCGCATCTCCGGAAAAGGCAAGAGTTGGAGTTACGAATATGGAAAGTTGTATCCGGGGCGTTACAGACGAGGCAGAATAGCCTCTTCCATAGCTAGAAATGAGCTTCGCAGCCCAGAAATAGCTCACAAAGGGCGACATAACCTGGGATGTGCAGTATGGAGGCAGGAGTTAAGTTGTGCAGCTGGAGGCCATAATACTCCAGGAGCCCGCGGAGGAACGAATGGATTGGAAATCCGAGGCCCCTCAACAAGTAAGGGACAAGGCATACTCGCTCCCCCCTGGATGGGTTGGAAAAACTCTCTGCTTGCTCCCCGCCATCGTAAGTGGCTAATCCGGCTTGGATGGGGACAAGATATGCAGGCGGGAGGAACCCTTGGGTCTGCAACTCCACCAACTGGCTGTGGGATACGGTGCAATTCGCCCAATCACCTGGCTTAGCGCTATGGGAGCGAGAGGAGGAGCTGCGGTGTCCGGCCATGATGGGATGGTTTTTTCGGGCGCGCTCTGATGAATCCTCGCTTGGGGAAGATGGTGTGATTTGGATCCGAGGATCCCCGTCTCTTTAAATAGATGATTTACTTACATAGTCAGGGTGGCAAATGTAAAAATGCGCCGACTTCTCGCATTCGCTCGACATGTGGAGACTTCCATTATTAAGGTACAGAAGCCGAGGAGTGCAACATTAATGGGAAGCCGGACACTGCTCGTTACAACAGGTACTTAGGGATTTGGAGAAGAACCCGCCTTGCAATGCCGAAGACAATCTACGCGCCTGACTCATCGTCATTGAAGCCTGGTTCAGGGGCTACTGAGGGAGTCCTGGATTAGGGGGTCCTCGGACAGCCGGACTATGTACTTGTGCCGGACTGTTGGACTATGAAGATACAAGATTGAAGACTTCGTCCCATGTCCGGGTGGGACTCTCGTTTGCGTGGAAGGCAAGCTTGGCTATTCGGATATTTAGATTTCCTTCTCTGTAACCGACTCTGTGTAACCCTAGCCCCCTCTGGTGTCTATATAAACAGGAGGGTTTAGTCCATAGGACAACAACAATCATAATCATAGGCTAGCTTCTAGGGTTTAGCCTCTACGATCTCGTGAAGATCAACTCTTGTAATACTCATATCATCAAGATCAATCAAGCAGGAAGTAGGGTATTACCTCCATAGAGAGGGCCCGAACCGGGGTAAACATTGTGTCCCCCGCCTCCTATTACCATTAGCCTTAGACGCACAGTTCGGGACCCCCTACCCGAGATTCGTCGGTTTTGACACCGACAGCGAGAGCCAGGGGGAAGCTTTTGATACTACCTTCCTAATCAACTTAAAGGGAATTTCTTGCGATTAAACAGGTGGTCTACATGTTGTTGGTACCCACGAAAGCAACAAAAACATCATGTTTATATGGGAAAAGCTTACCTTCAGCACGCTGATGCACGCGGGAGGGTCCGCCGGTTGCGTAGCCGTCAGATCAATCCTGATCAAGCGGCCACGCTGGCCACAAGTCAGTCCAGCGCGACCAATCTTTTTCTCGCAATAAGGGTCTTGTTTTAGTAGATTTCTGCAACACAGGACTAGTTTGAGAAAGAAAGAAAAACTCAATGGTGAAGGTTTTTTTCCTGCAACTTGGGTCTTGTTTCAAAAGATTTCTACAACATATCTTTTGTTTCAGAAAGAAAAGAAATATTTCGGTTGTGAAGATTTTTTTTCTGCAACAAGGGTCTTGTTTCAGAGGCATAGCCCGAGTTGCAGTGCCACAGGAGCGCCCGACATTAGAGAGTGAGTGGTCAGACATTGCAACATGAGGCATGTTTTAGAAACATAACACCGGTTGCAGAAAACACCGAAGAAGCACTGGGCGTGAGAGGTCATTGCCGTCGTGCTTCATTGGAGCTAGCAGTTGCTCGCGGGGCTGAGACGAAGGAGGATCAGCAATGCCGGCAATCACAGCAAGGACTAGTTTCCCGATGCACTGGCGTCAGTGATTTTGCGGTGGTGGGGGCTGGCATCGCGATGGGCGCGGCTGAAAGAACATGCGGTGCCCCCATGTTTGGTTTTGGTAATTGATGACAATCTCTATGGACTAATGGTTGTCTTGAGTTATATTTGAAGGATTTGTCCATAGGCTTTTCTTGAATTCCATGTGTTGGTTTCAAGGAGTTTATGAGTTGACCAAGGTGCTATGAAGGAATTATCCAAAGATTGGTCATGTAAGTGTTGAGCTTATTGCAAGCATGTCTTGAAGAAGAAGATTGTATGACCATTCATGTTTACCTTCAAGACATCATTGAAATGAAGAGAGTTGGAAAGATTCAAGGTTGATCAAGACTAAGTCAAGAGTGATTCAAGTTGATCAACTCACAAAGCGTAGAAGATGTACCGAGAGGGATCATGTGATCCCATGGTATGGTAAGCATTGTCCATTGTGATTTGTGTACAAACCCATGGTCTATGTGAGAGTTCTATGTGGGGTTAGGTACGTGTTCATGGGCTTGGGTCAAGAGGAAGATATCACTCAACCCATGGAGAGGATGACATCAAGTGGTGATCGTCATCAAGATCGCCGTGTGCAAGTTCAAGTGGAGCATGACGAAGGGAACAAGTGCTTGAAGCTTGTCGTCCATTGTGATGTCAATGGACTTGTGAAGATGTGCCGAAGAGTGGCTCACCCATAGTGGAGTATGGGGGAGCAATCATCTAGTCTTCATCGACCCAACGCAATCAAGAAAGGTGGTCCATCTTGAGGAGGACAAGATCATCATCATCTATCTCAAGTGGATCATGCACAAGGCAAAGGTTTGCACTTGATAGGTTTTATATTTTTCCAATCTCATGGTGGTAGTTTGGAGACCGGGTTATAGGATCGATAGCCGTACTATCAAGGGGGGCTCTCAAGTGAGTAGTTTCATCATAGCATTCGTCGAGAGCTCAAACCATTGCATCCTTGCATCATATTTCTTGATTCTTATTTGTATTTTCTTTTTAGGTTTTATAGCTTGTGGTTATCTTTGTGACAAGCTCTAGTTCATCGAAAATGGATTTCATATGATTCTTCTTTTGCGTTTTCGGTGTTGGAGGTTTTACCGGTCTTATTCGAGGAAGGGTTCTCACCATTTTCTCATGGGACTTTTCTATTTTCCTTATTTTTGTTAGTTCTATCAATATTGTGTTATCCATTATCGCTAGCTTTCCAATAAATTTGGTTTCATTGAATTCAGAGTCTGTTTGCAGAAGTTGTGGCAGTTTTGGTGTTCTGAAAAGGCTGCAGCGGTACTACCGCGGACAGGAGCGGATGTAATTTTTTACTACCACTCCAGAGCGGTACTACCACGGCTTCTACAGCGGTAGTACTCCTCCAGACCAAAAACTCGTCACAAGTCCAGCGGTGGTAGGAATAGATGTATTTTTTAGTACCACTCGCAAGCAGTAGTATCGCTACCCTTTGAGGTATTACCGCTACCCCTAGCGGTAGTACTATGAGGTCGAGCGGTAGTGCCGCTCTATGCGAGCTGTGAGCATAACGGTTGGATTTGCCCCCACCTATATAAGGGGGTCTTCTTCCCCAATGGACCTTATCTCTTTAGCTCGTGTTCTTCCCCCATTGTTGACCTTCTTCGAGCTTGCTAACTCTCAATCCCTCCAATGATTCTTGCTAGTTCTTGAGGGAAAAGAGAGAGGAGATCTAGATCCACGTTTCCACCAATCACTTTCTCCTCTAAGTGAGGGGAACCCATTGGATATAGATCTTGGAGTTCTTCGTGTTCTTCTTTCGTTCTTCCTCTCATTTTCCACCCTAGCATTAGTTGCTTTGGTGGGATTTGGGAGAGAAGGACTTGGGCACTCCGTGTGCCCTTGCCATTGCATTTGGTGCATCGGTTTGAGTTCTCCATGGTGATACGTGGAAGTGAAGTTTGATAAGCTTATTACTCTTGGGTGTCTTGGCACCCTAGAGCTTGTTCGTCTTGGGTGCCTTGGCGCCCTAGACGGTTGGTGTTGTTCGGAGCTCAATCATTGTGGTGTAAAGCTTCGGGCAAGCGTCGGGGTCTCCAATTAGGTTGTGGAGATCGCCCCGAGCAATTTGACGGGTGCCAGTGACCGCCCCCAAGGGTTGCCAAAGTGTACGGGTTCGGTGACCGCCCCCAAGGGTTGCCATTTGTATGGGTTCGGTGACCGCCCTCAAGGGTCCCTTAGTGGAATCACGACATCTTGCATTGTGCAAGGGCGTGAGGAGATTACGGTGGTCCTAGTGGCTTCTTGGGGAGCATTGTGCCTCCACACCGCTCCAAACGGAGATTAGCATCCGAAAGGGTGTGAACTTCGGGATACATCATCGTCTCCGCGTGCCTCGGTTATCTCTTACCCGAGCCCTTTACTTATGCACTTTAATGTGTGATAGCCATATTGCTTCGTGTCATATATCTTGCTATCACTAGTTGTTTATCTTGCTTAGTATAAGTTGTTGGTGCACATAGGTGAGCCTAGTTGTTGTAGGTTTTGTGCTTGACAAATTAACTGTTAGGTTTTTTCGGCATTTGTTCAAGCCTAAACCATAATTATTTTAAAGTGCCTATTCACCCCCCCCTCTAGGCTACATCCACGATCTTTCAATTGGTATCAGAGCCTCATCTCTCTTTGTTAGGCTTAACCGCCTAGAGAGTAAAGATGTCAACTAGGGGATTAGGATTCTCTGACACTCTTAGTTTCAATGGCACAGTTTTTGATGTTTTGGTAATTCGCATGCTTAATCTCTTTAGGGTCATGGACCCCAATTTAGAGCGAATTGTAGATATGGGTTTTTTCTCATCCAAAGGATCCTCAACGATTATCTTTAGAGGATGAGAAAAACTCTTATCTCAATGCTCAAGCTTCTAATGTGCTCTTTGATGCTCTGAGCAATGTAGTTATATTTCAACTCATGCCGTTCCGGGATGCTCATGAGTTGTGGACAAAGCTTCAATATAAATATGGTGTGTCCAAGATTTGTGGGGATGATTGTTCTCCCTCCACCTCCAGCCGTGTTGTCTTCTCAACTACCTCTACTTCACCTACATGTGGTTTGCCATAAGGTAATGATATGGTGAGTAGTGTTGATCATTGCAATGATGATTGGGTGCTTATTATGGATGATCCTTCACCACTATCTTATTGCAATGCTTCTTCTTTGGACTTTAACACTTCGAGCACTCCATATGTTTCACACGCTTGTGTTGATAGTCCTTGCATATCATGTAGAAATTGCTTGACTAAATCTCATGATGATATGCTTGCTATGTCTTGTTGCCGTGATAAAAATGCTTGTATTTCCTCTAGTTGTTGTGCTAACAATGTAGAGGGAACCCAACACTCCATGGAACAAGATGTGGTCTTGAATGGTGCCTCAAGGGATCCTACATCATCATCTATTGCTTTTTGCCTTATGGCTAAGGCGTCAAAGGTATCTCCTACTTTGAACCCCAATATATCGCTTGATGATGATGTTAATGCTAATGATGATGAGGATAATGATGAAGAGAATGATAATATTGCTTCCTTAAAAATTAAGGGGGAAATGATTTTTTAAGCTCTTCACAAAAATAAACTTGCTCGTTCCAACTTCATGGAAATCATGTCTATTGCCATTGAGGGCAAGAAATACATTTAGGAGTTGGAATCTCATTTAGAGGAGCATGAGGTCACCATTGAGAAAATGGAAGCTCATGAGTGTGATTACGCAAATGAGGTCGCGGAGCTATCTCAAGCTCTTGAACATGAACGAACCACCTCCGAATCTCTTGAGGAGACTTTTGCTCTAGAACTATCTAGAGTGAAGGAATCTCATGATAGAGCTCTTGAGGTGGCCAATGATTTTGAAACTAAAAATGAGAAGCTTGAAGTTGTGCATGCTAAACTCCATGAGAACTTTGGGCACCTCAAAAATGGCTCAAGGGTCATTAAGAGTGAGCTCATCAAACTCACCGAGTCTCAATGCACAACTTAGAGCTTCATATTCTAAAGAGCTTGCCAAGTTGCCTTCTCCTCTTGCTATTATTGATGATTCTTGTGCTACTAACTCTATTTCTAGTGAAGCATCCATTTTGAAGGAGAATGTTGAGCTACGGGCTCAACTTGAGTTGCTATCTAGCAAATATGAGAAGTTGGAAGAAAATCATGTAAAGCTCACAAGCTCTCATGATGATCTTCTAGTATCCCATAATGTTCTAAAGATAGCTCACGAGGCTATATCTAAGGTAACTTCTAGTAAGTCGCATGTGGATACTAGCACTATATCAAGTCAAAATGCTATCTTGCCATGTGCTAGTCCTTGTAATTCGTCTACTCATAACATTGGTACTTCTTGTGATGAATTACTCTCCTTGCCTTATTGCTCTAATGATGAAGCTTATACTTCCTCTATTACTTGTGTTGATACTAACCATGTAGAGGAAATTAAAGAGCTCAAGGCTCAAGTCACTTCTTTGAAGAAAGACTTGGAAAAGTGTCATGAAGGGAAGTCCACACTCAACAATATCTTGACTGTGCAAAAATCCCCCAATGACAAAGGTGGACTTGGATTCAACTCCAATAAGAAGAAGAAGTCCAAGAGAAACAAGAAGAAGGGCCAAGAACAAGTCAAGAATTCGGCCAAGATTATTTGCTTCAAGTGCAAAATTTAAGGGCATCATGTTAGATCTTGCCCATTGAAGATGAAGCCCATTAATGACAAGCAAAAAGGGAAGTAGCCACAAGTTCATTCTCATGCTCAACCTCAAGTTGAAGAAAGGCCTCTTCCCAAGAAGACTCGAGCTAATGCTTCTCAAGTTGAGAAATCAAGTGAGAAGAAAGTGAAGAGTAGATGTTGCTACATATGTCGTGAGAAAGGTCACGTCGCTTCTTCATGCACTAGTGGTAACTTATACAACCCAATTATTATTGATGATATCTATTCTCTTGGGAAGGATAAGGTTGGCAATGTGTTTGCCAAGTTTGTTGGTATTCAAAGTGTTGTCAAGAAAAGAACCATTTGGGTAGCCAAGCCTATTGTGACTAAACTATTAGGACCCAACTTGGTTGGGGACCACCAAGCTCAAACTTGATCAATCAGTGTTATTGGAGGTCATTGGAGACTTGGCTACATCATGAAGAATTAAGGGATCTTCATCATTCATATTGTCTCAAGCCAAGTCAATTGGGTTATCAAGTTTCTATCTTATATCCAATATGCCTCCTTGTGGTAACTTGTACTTAAATTGTTTACATTGAAAGTTACTTGCCCTTTTGCATGTTTTGGTTTTGTTCCTTGCATGTGTTTTATATGTTGTGCTTCCAATTTGCTTATCTTGAGTAATCAAGTATGTGTGTGTTGGTTTGCACATCATGTACGTGTGTGTAGTGCGTTGAGCCTTTGTGCATCTTGTTTGTATCTTAGTTGGCTCTTGTGAGAGATTAATGGAAAATTCTATTTTTTGGGAAGTGATGTGCTTTGTGCACCTCACAATCCTATAAATGTGTGTACATGAGGAATACCATCTAGTATTGATATTACAAGATTATCTAGTCACTATGTGGTATGTCTTCTCATGAGAAATCCAAATTCTAAATAGTCCATTAATTATCTCTTGTTGGATCCTTTATTTCCCTCTTGTTTATCTTTAATTGGTATCACATTATGGGGGAGTAATATGCTATGTGTATATTACTAGCCTAGAAAATGTGTACATTTGAGATATTGTCACTTAGAATTGATATTGTAAATTATCTTGTTCCTAGGTGGCATTTAACTCTAGAAGTTGCAAATTTGCTTGTGTGTTTGGTGTGAAGATTATGTTGGATAACCTTGCTTTCTACCACCGGTAATTATTTCCAAATAATTCTTGTCTTTTGACAATTGGTACTCACTTGTGTGGTAGAAATTATTGATCATCTTTATATTGGCTTTTGCTTTTATTTGCCTTATCTCTTGCCAAGGTTTGTGTCAACTCCCTTTGTATTCCATATCACTTGTGGATCTTGTTAGTTTCTTGATCTTGTCTAGTGTTTTCTAGATATAGTGAAAGTGATGGTTGATCCCACCTTGTGCATTTTGTATTCAAATGCAAATTCTCTAGAATGCACTAGTCTCGGGGGAGCTATCCTATTTTCTATAAAATGCTCATCTTGTGATACTTATCAAGTGTGTGTTGGTGGAAGGCAAGCCGCTTTCTTTTTGGTACTTTGTGCCATCATGAAACTTCGTTGAGAGCTCGGTTTGTTTGGAACCATCCTTTCTTTGGGAGTTTGACATCTTTAATTTAGTGTGTATCAATGGATATCTCATTCCTCGATGTATCTGTTGTGGATATCCTCCAAGTAATGATTTATTCATTTGGTATGTTTTCTTCTCTTGGTATTTCTTTGTCAATTGGTATCGGTTCTTCAAAGTCTTGAGCATGCATATTTACTTCATGTAGTTTCTTTGGCGTGCTTTCTTTCTTTGACCCAATATATAGGGGAAACTCCACCAAGTATCAAATTGGATGAGATGTGCATGAAATTCATTTTAATTTCTATATGCACATATTTATGTGGAGTTTGTCCTATGTATTGTTGGTTCTCTAACTCTTTGGTCCCAATGAGTTTGGGTACCATTTTGTTTGTGTTGTTGTTCTAGGAACAATTGGAGATGCATTGGATGCTCGGCTCACTCACAAGGAAGGTGGTGTCACCATGTGCTTATTGGAGTCAATCTAGGATGATCAATGATCTACTATCTACCTTTAATTGGTATCTACTACATCCTTCCAATGCTATCTCAGTAACAAGTATCTACTCATGCATACACCTCTTACATTCAACCTTGCATAGGTTGCATCATGGCATGAATTTCTTGATTAGTTCTTGTGATACTTGTTTCCCTTCTCAAAGCATCTCAACAATGATCTCTTGTTGATAGTTGTGATGTCTTTGATGTTCGTTTGGTTGAAGCTCATTTATATACTATAAGATAATATCTAGCCATGTGCTATGGTTTCAAGCAAATATCTTATTGGTATATTTATGACTTCCTTTTGGATATCTTGTCCCTTCTTGTTGTAACTATTTCGGGTGTACATCCTTCTTTGCAGATATATATCATCATGATTTCATCTACCTAGAACATTATACACTTGAGAGAAATTACATCTCCAGATGATATCCTTTCTTTCTGGTCCACCTTGTCTTTCTTATGATTTTTCTTTGGTGGATTTGTGAAAGCTTTTCCCTTGAGTACGAGTCATATCTTGTTGCATCTTGATGCACTCTTGTGTGGTGAAGATTATTTTCCTCATGCTTGTCTTTACGAGGCTTTTGCCATCTTAATTGGTATCCCTCATCTTGATAAGGCTTTCATCTTCTATCTTCACCATGGGTTGTCGCAGGCCTTGTTGTTAACTCACATTTTAGTGAGCTTTTGAACCCATTTGCTTGTTGGATGTGTGTGGGGACAACATGTCATGCACCATGTATCTCATTTACCCAAGACTATGTTGATGCTTTATGCTCATCCTTATATTAGTCTTCTCAAGTGCTTTGTCATGACTCACACACATCATTTTGGTTGAGCCTATTCTTAAGTTGCCTCTTTTACATGTTGCTCAACCATGTGCTTGTTGCAAGTGCTAGGCTTTGTTTCTTATATGCTCACTTGCACTGGTTGTGAGTTTCTATTGATTTTGGGGGAGCTATGATCCTATTTTGTGCACTTTGTATCCAATACAAATATTCTTATTTGTGCACAAATCATGGGGAGCCTCTCTAGTTTCTTTAGAACACTCCTCTTCTCATATCATAATATAATTTATTCTTATGGCTCATAGGATCCTTGGTCTAGTTGGTTCAGTTGATATCCTTTGATTTCTTGCTTCAATTGGTATATTTTGACTGCTTGATTTCTTGTGTCTCTCTTTGTTATGTCTTTGTGGCATATCATTCTTTAGCAATCTTTGTGCCTCAATATAGTTTGTGTTCCTCCAAGTATTTACCTTTGGGTATGTGTATTGCATTCCACTCTCTTATTGAGAAATACACAATTTATGGAGGACCACAATTTATATTGGCCTTCTTAGATTTTCGCCCATTCTGGCAATCAATGCCAATGGGGGAGAAGTTTTAGAGAGTTTTGTGGAGAAGTTTAGAGAGTTATCTCGTCTTGCTTTGGTTTTGTTCCGTAGCATTTGCATCCCATTCGCATCCACTATTGGTTGTTGCATTGCATGGTGATGCATAATTCCTTATATAAACTCTCTTGAAAGTGATTGTCATCAATTACCAAAATGGGGGAGATTGAAAGAACATGCGGTGCCCCCATGTTTGGTTTTGGTAATTGATGACAATCTCTATGGACTAATGGTTGTCTTGAGTTACACTTGAAGGATTTTTCCATAGGCTTTTCTTGAAGTCCTTGTGTTGGTTTCAAGGAGTTTATGAGTTGACCAAGGTGCTATTAAGGAATTATCGAAAGATTGGTCATGTGAGTGTTGAGCTTATTGCAAGCATGTCTTGAAGAAGAAGATTGTGTGATCATTCATGTTTACCTTCAAGACATCATCCAAATGAAGAGAGTTGGAAAGATTCAAGGTTGATCAAGACTAAGTCAAGAGTGAATCAAGTTGATCGACTCACAAAGCATAGAAGATGTACCAAGAGGGATCAAGTGATCCCATGGTATGGTAAGCATTGTCCATTGTGCTTTGTGTACTAACCCATGGTCTATGTGAGAGTTCTATGTGGGGTTAGTTATGTGTTCATGGGCTTGGGTCAAGCGGAAGATATCACTCAACCCATGGAGAGGATGATATCAAGTGGTGATCGTCATCAAGATTGACGTGTGCAAGTTCAAGTGGAGCATCACGAAGAGATCAAGTGCTTGAATCTTGTCGTCCATTGTGGTGTCAATGGACTTGTGAAGATGTTCCAAAGAGTGGCTCACCCATAGTGGAGTATGTGGGAGCAATCATCTAGTCTTCATCGACCCAACGCAATCAAGAAAGGTGGTCCATCTTGAGGAGGACAATATCGTCATCATCTATCTCAAGTGGATCATGCGCAAGGCAAAGGTTTGCCCTTGATATGTTTTCTATTTTTCTGATCTCATGGTGGTAGTTTGGAGACCGGGTTATAGGATCGATAGCTGTACTATCAAGGGGGGCTATCAATTGAGTAGCTTGATCGTATCATTCGTCGAGATCTCAAACCATTGCATCCTTGCATCATCTTTCTTGATTTTTATTTGTATTTTCTTTTTAGGTTTTAGAGCTTGTGGTTATCTTCGTGACAAGCTCTAGTTCATCGAAAACGGATTTCATATGCTTCTTCTTTTGTGTTTTCGGTGTTGGAGATTTTACCGGTCTTATTCGAGGAAGGGTTCTCACCATTTTCTCATGGGCCTTTTCTATTTTACTTATTTTTGTTAGTTCTATCAAGATTGTGTTAGCCCTTGTTTCTATCTTTCCAACAAACTTGGTTTGGTTGAATTCGGAGTCCGTTTGCAGAAGTTGTGGCAGTTTTGGTGTTTTGAAAATGCTGCAGCGGTACTACCGCGGATAGGAGTGGATATAATTTTTTACTACCGCTCTAGAGCGGTACTACCGCGGCTTCTACAGCGGTAGTACTGCTCCGGACGAAAAACTCGTCACAAGTCCAGCGGTGGTAGACACAGATGTATTTTTTAGTACCGCTCGCAAGCAGTAGTACCGCTACCCTTTGAGGTAGTACCGCTACCCCTAGCGGTAGTACCGCTCCGTGCAGGCTGTGAGCATAACGGTTGAATTTTCCCCCACCTATATAAGGGGGTCTTCTTCCCCAATGGACCTTATCTCTTTAGCTCGTGTTCTTCCCCCATTGTTGACCTTCTTCGAGCTTGCTAACTCTCAATCCCTCCAATGATTCTTGCTAGTTCTTGAGGGAAAAGAGAGAGGAGATCTAGATCCACGTTTCCACCAATCACTTTCTCCTCTAAGTGAGGGGAACCCCTTGGATATAGATCTTGGAGTTCTTTGTGTTCTTCTTTCATTCTTCCTCTCATTTTCCACCCCAGCATTAGTTGCTTTGCTGGGATTTGGGAGAGAAGGACTTGGGCACTCAGTGTGCCCTTGCCATTGCATTTGGTGCATCGGTTTGAGTTCTCCACGGTGATACGTGGAAGTGAAGTTTGAGAAGCTTATTACTCTTGGGTGTTTGGGCAGCCTAGAGCTTGTTCCTCTTGGATGCCTTGGTGCCCTAGACGGTTGGTGATGTTCGGAGATCAATCATTGTGGTGTAAAGCTCCGGGCAAGCGTTGGGGTCTCCAATTAGGTTGTGGAGATCGCCCCGAGCAATTTGACGGGTACCGGTGACCGCCCCCAAGGGTTGCCAAAGTGTACGGGTTCGGTGACCGCCCCCAAGGGTTGCCATTTGTACGGGTTCGGTGACCGCCCTCAAGTGTCCCTTAGTGGAATCACGACATCTTGCATTGTGTGAGGGCGTGAGGAGATTACGGTGGCCCTAGTGGCTTCTTGCGGAGCATTGTGGCTCCACACCGCTTTAAACGGAGATTAGCATCCGCAAGGGTGTGAACTTCGGGATACGACATCGTCTCCACGTGCCTCGGTTATCTCTTGCCCGAGCCCTTTACTTATGCACTTTACTATGTGATAGCCATATTTCTTTGTGTCATATATCTTGCTATCACTTAGTTGTTTATCTTGCTTAGCATAAGTTGTTGGTGCACATAGGTGAGCCTAGTTGTTGTAGGTTTTGTGCTTGACAAATTAACCGTTAGTTTTTTTCCGCATTTGTTCAAGCCTAAACCATAATTATTCTAAAGCGCCTATTCACCCCCTCTAGGCGACATCCACAATCTTTCAGCAGCTGTGTCAGGACGTCGGACAGGGGAATCTGTTTCCGAAACTGAGTGGCTGTTGAAGGAAGTAAGGAGGTGGTCACATGCGTGGTGGTTAGATCCGCTGGCTATCAGACTGCTGATCCAACGGAGCTCCATGCGGTGGATGTTTCTAATACATCCACCAGCGGACGCGTAGCGGCTCCCTATTTATATTCGAGTAGATAGATAAATCTATGTAAATTTGTTGAAATCATCTATAAAGTTCACATAGTACTTGTTTCTGCCAACATAAGGCGACCGAAACATCTGCAAAACCCTACCCATCCACCTTCCCCCCTCTCGTCCGCCGCCCCCACTTTCCACTCCCCGCCCGTCACCACTAGTAGCCATGCCCCCACGTCGCCGAGTAATGAGCTACCCATATCAAATGCTGGAGTGTCGGCTGCAGCTCCTTGAGCAGGTCCGGGCAAGGCGCGTAGCCCCGGATCACCGCGGGGCTACCTTCAGACGCAGCGGATTAGGAGGAGGACTTGGAGGAGGAGGAGGATGTGGGGGACGCTGGAGACGCGGATCTGCACACGGAGTTGCAGGCCATTCTCGATTCCCTCCGCTCAGAGTCGGATGCGGAGGGCAGACGCTGTCGTCGGAAGGAGATGGAGGCGGAGCAAGGCATGGAAGTCGATGAGATGCTCACGTACATGGATGAGGAGGAGGATAAGGAGGAGTTGGAGCCCTCCTACACGCCTGGCCACCCAGTGCCTAGCACCAACGTCGTGGACATCTCCGACAATGAATCATAGCTAGTGTGTCATAGTAGTAGGTGTATTTTTTGCCTGGTTTGTATGGATCTAGGGGATGAAATATAAGAGACACGGATGAAGAGGAGGAAATTTGAGACGTGACTGGTCACTTTCCGCAGACACATACGGTTGCATTCATGGGTGTTTGAGGAGTCCGATTTTCCAAGTCTGGCTATAGATGCTTTCAGACACATGCATAAGGGCATCTCGAACGGTAACCCACAAATTTCCTCCCACACCCATCAGCGGGTAGGGGCACCAATCCGTGGACATGAATGTGGGAGGATGACATCCAAGGCTAGCCGCATACATTTCAAACTACTTTTCAACAAACCGGATGCAATTCACGCAAACACGGCCGGATTTCATACAAATACGGTAGATTTCATTACATTTCGAACGAAAAAAGACCCGCCCCTAAATATATCCTACGACATCGGCGCCCGGCATCGAAGCCCATGATCTCCTTCATCCGTCGTCTCCATGAGCACCAAAGATAAGACTGATGAAGTGAATGTGCGGTCTCCGGCAAGGAAGAGTAGAACACGGGAGACGGACCGGCCCACATGGGACACAAGGCACCGCGGCCTCCCATGGCCTACTCATCCTCAAAGGAGTCCATGACCTGTCCGTCGTCAATGAGGTCCATGATGGAAATGGTGTCGCCGACACTGTCTTCATCCCGCCGGACCGGTAGATGGTTCATCGGTGGTGCGTAGGAGGCACAACTGGCATTGTTCTCCTTCGCGATCGCCTGCAGCTGCACCTCCATGGAGACCGCTTCTTGGTGAGCGGCAGCTTGAGAATGGCAGCATCATAGATGGTACGCTGCTCTTGAAGGAAATAAGCCCTAGAGGCAATAATAAAGTTATTATTTATTTCCTTATTTCATGATAAATGTTTATTATTCATGCTAGAATTATATTAACCGGAAACTTAGTACATGTGTGAATACATAGACAAACATAATGTCACTAGTATGCCTCTACTTGAATAGCTCGTTAATCAAAGATGGTTGAGTTTCCTAACCATAGACATGAGTTGTCATTTGATTAACGGGATCACATCATTAGGAGAATGATGTGATTGACTTGACCCATTCCATTAGCTTAGCACTTGATCGTTTAGTATGTTGCTATTGCTTTCTTCATGACTTATACATGTTCCTTTGACTATGAGATTATGCAACTCCTGAATAGCGGAGGAACATTTTGTGTGCTACCAAACATCACAACGTAACTGGGTGATTATAAAGGTGCTCTATAGGTGTCTCCAATGGTGTTTGTTGAGTTGGCATAGATCGAGATTAGGATTTGTCACTCCGATTGTCGGAGAGGTATCTCTGGGCCCTCTCGGTAATGCACATCACTATAAACCTTGCAAGCAATGTGACTAATGAGTTAGTTGTGGGATGATGTATTACGGAACGAGTAAAGAGACTTGCCGGTAACGAGATTGAGCTAGGCATTGAGATACCGACGATCGAATCTCGGGCAAGTAACATACCGATGACAAAGGGAACAACGTATGTTGTTATGCGGTTTGACCGAGAAAGATCCTCGTAGAATATGTGGGAGCCAATATGAGCATCCAGGCTTCGCTATTGGTTATTGACTGGAGACGTGTCTCGGTCATGTCTACATAGTTCTCGAACCCATAGGGTCCACACGCTTAACATTCAGTGACGATTTATATTATGAGTTATGTGTTTTGATGTACCGAAGGTAGTTCAGAGTCCCGGATGAGATCAGGGACATGACGAGGAGTCTCGAAATGGTCGAGACATAAACATCAACATATTGGACGACTATATACAGACATCAGAAAGGTTCCGAGTGATTCGGGTATTTATCGGAGTACCGGAGAGTTACAGGAATTCGCTAGGGAGTATATGGGCCTTATTGGGCTTTAAGGGAGAGAGAGAGAGGCAGGCCGCGTGCCCTCCCAAGGCCTAGTCCGATTTGGACTAGGGGGGGCGGCGCCCCCTCCTTCCTTCTCTTCTCTCTTCCCTTTCCTTGACTCCTACTCCTATACTACATGGAAGGGGGGGGGAATCCTACTCCCGGTGGGAGTAGGACTCCCCAGGGCGCACCATAGAGAGGACCGGCCCCTCTCCTCCTCCCCTCCTTTATATACGGGGAGGGGCACAGCCCATAGACACACAAGTTGATCTGTTGATCTCTCCTAGCCGTGTGTGGTGCCCGCCTCCACCATATTCCACCTCGGTCATATCGTAGCGGTCCTTAGACGAAGCCCTGCATCGGTAGCAACATCATCACCGTCATCATGCCGTCGTGCTGACAAAACTCTCCCGTGAAGCTCTGCTGGATCAGAGTTCGCTGGACGTCATCAAGCTGAACGTGTGCTAAACTCGGAGGTGCCGTACGTTCGGTACTTGGATCGGTCGGATCGTGAAGACGTACGACTACATCAACCACGTTCTGTTAACGCTTCCGCTTTCGGTCTACAAGGGTACATGGACTCATTCTCCCTGCTCGTTGCTATGCATCACCATGATCTTGTGTGTGCGTAGGAAATTTTTAAAATTACTATGTTCCCCAACAGTGGCATCCGAGCCAGGTCTATGCATAGATGTTATATACACGAGTAGAACACAAGTGAGTTTGTCATACTTTGGTTCGGCGGTATTGTTGGATGAAGCGGCCCAGACCGACATTACGCGTACACTTACACGAGACTGGTTCTACCGATGTGCTTTGCACATAGGTGGCTGGCGGGTGTCAGTTTCTCCAACTTTAGTTGAACCGAGTGTGGCTATGCCTGGTCCTTGAGAAGGTTAAAACAACACTAACTTGACTAACTATCGTTGTGGTTTTTATGCGTAGGTAAGAACGTTTCTTGCTAAGCCCGTAGCAGCCACGTAAAACTTGCAACAACAAAGTAGAGGACGTCTAACTTATTTTTGCAGGGCATGTTGTGATGTGATATGGTCAAGGCGTGATGACATATAAGTTGTTGTATGAGATGATCATGTTTTGTTGAAGTTATCGGCAACTGGCAGAAGCCTTATGGTTGTCTCTTTATTGCATAAGATGCAAGCGCCAAATAATTGCTTTACTTTATCGCTATGCGATAGCAATAGTTGCAAGAGCAATAGTTGGCGAGACGACCATGTGATGACACATTGATATAGATCAAGATTATGGAGATCATGGTGTCATGCCGGTGACGATGGAGATCATGATGATGCTTTGGAGATGGAGATCAAAGTCACAAGATGATGATGGCCATATCATGTCACATATTTTGATTGCATGTGATGTTTATCTTTTATACATCTTATTTTGCTTAGTTCGGCGGTAGCTTTATAAGATGATCCCTTACTAAAATTTCAAGGTATAAGTGTTCTCCCTGAGTATGCACCGTTGCGACAGTTCTTCATGCTGAGACACCACATGATGATCGGATGTGATAAGCTCTACGTTCAAATACAACGGGTGTAAGACAGTTTTGCACATGCAGAATACTCGGGTTAAACTTGACGAGCCTAGCATATGCAGATATGGCCTCGGAACATTGGAGACTGAAAGGTCGAGCATGAATCATATAGTAGATATGATCAACATAGTGATGTTCACCATTGAAAACTACTCCATCTCACGTGATGATCTAACATGATTTAGTTGATTTGGATCACGTGATCACTTAGATGATTAGAGGGATGTCTATCTAAGTGGGAGTTCTTAAGTAATATGATTAATTGAACTTTAATTTATCATGAACTTAGTCCTAATAGTATTTTGCAAATTATGTTGTAGATCAATAGCTCGTGTTGTTGCTTCCCTATGTTTTATATGTGTTCCTAGAGAAAACTAAGTTGAAAGATGATAGTAGCAATGATGTGGACTGGATCCGTGATCTGAGGTTTATCCTCATTGTTGCATAGAAGAATTATGTCCTTGATGCACCGCTAGGTGACAGACCTATTGCAGGAGCAGATGCAGATATGAACGTTTGGCTAGCTCAATATGATGACTACTTGATAGTTTAGTGCACCATGCTTAAACAGCTTTGAATCGGGACTTCAAAGACGTTTTGAACGTCATGGACCATACGAGATGTTCCAGGAGTTGAAGTTAATATTTCAAGCAAATACCCGAGTTGAGAGATATGAAGCCTCCAACAAGTTCTATAGCTAAAAGATGTAGGAGAATAGCTCAAGCAGTGAGCATGTGCTTAGATTGTCTGGGTACTACAATCACTTGAATCAAATGGGAGTTAATCTTCCAAATAAGATAACGATTGACAGAGTTCTCTAGTCACCATCACCAAGTTACTGGAACTTCGTTATGAACTATAGTATTCAAGGTATGATGAAAACGATTCTCGAGCTCTTCGTGATGCCGAAATCGACGAAGGTAGAAATCAAGAAAAGAGCATCAAGTGTTGATGATTAAGACCACTAGTTTCAAGAAAAGGGCAAAGGAAAAGAAATGGAACTTCAATTAGAATGGGAAGCAAGTTTTCACTCCCGTGAAGAAGCCCAAAGCTGGACCAAACCCTGAAACTAAGTGCTTCTACTGCAAAGGAGATGGTCACTGGAAGCGGAAATGCCCTGAATATTTGGTGGATAAGAAGGATGGCAAAGTGAACAAGGGTATATTTGATATACAGGTTATTGATGTGTACCTTACTAGTGTTTATAGTAGCCCCTGGGTATTTGATACTTGTTCGATTGCTAATATTAGTAACTCGAAACAGGAGTTACAGAATAAACAGAGACTAGTTGAGGGTGTACTGACGATGTGTGTTGGAAGTGGTTCCAAGATTGATATGATCACCATCGCACACTCCATATACTTTAGGGATTAGTGTTGAACCTAAATAAATGTTATTTGGCGTTTGCGTTGAGCATGAATATGATTTGATCATGTTTATTGCAATACGGTTATTCATTTAAAGTCAAAGAATAATTGTTGTTCTGTTTACATGAATAAAACCTTCGATGGTCATACACCCAGTGAAAATAGTTTGTTGGATCTCGATTGTAGTGATACACATATTCATAATATTGATACCAAAAGATGAAAAGTTGGTAATGTGGGGACCCCGACTCATAAGTCGAGATCACTGAATGCACGTGTACAGTGATCCCAGAGATCAATGCTCAGTGAACACACAGAAGCTGAATAACCAGAGTCTTACATCCATACATACCGTTTTACACAAGTAGGACCATTATGGTCAAGTCTTGAGTGTATCATCGCAGCGGAAATCTTCAATAACAACTTGGACCCATGCCATCTGCCTTAACCCTACAGGCATTCTGACTGGGAAGCGTCCTAGCTCGCATGTCCGTCACCAAGGTACTCTTCATTTTATCCTGTTCTTTCATGCTTGGCCAATAAAATAACCAGTGTTAAGCCAATGAGTACTTTGAGTGTACTCGCAAGCAACCCATGTTTTGGTTCAAGGTACAACAATGCATGATATAGGTAAATTTTTGCAGAAAGCTAGTTTTGAGTGCAATGACATGTTCAACAACTTGTAAGACATGCATCAGGAGAATTCAAGTAACCATGAGGACAGGTTACAAATATCAACATAAATAGAGTGGGCACCAACCCAACTTAATCACGTCAAGTCCTTTGACTTGACCCAAGTAGTTATCCAAACACACACACTGGTTTGTAAACATGTGGGCGTAGCCCAAGAGCGGTTACCCAACTGTCCTTGACCGTGGACACGGCTATTCGAATAGTTTTACACTCTGCAGAGGTTGCACACTTTACCCACAAGATCCGGGGAACTTCCGTGTCATCCACGACCCGCGATACCTCAAGTACCCGGGGTAAGCACCCGATCACTACCTTTCCCTAGACAACACTAACATGGAGTCCACTCGTTGCTCCGTATCCTCACGATGTACATCATACGAGACTCACTAGAGATCGTAACATCCGAGAGGGGACACAACGGTGTATCCGGTGCCCTGTGAAAACAGTCATGGCTGCCCTACCTGGCACGACCCCGTCCGGAGAGAGCGCACCAACAACTCTCCCGTGACTAGTAATGTGGGCCCCAAGCTAGTATCGGTCTAGGTAATCAATAATGCCCTTTCCCATATAAGGGTAGAGTGGTTGCGCATGTAAGGTTGGAATAACGGTCGCAACTTAAACCAATCTGTTTTGAAAACAACACACACTTTCCTCGGTACACCACTTCGTCATCAAGTGGTTACCCATCTCATCATCTCCCTCGGGCATAAGTGGCACCCGACGGGGTTTTCGAAAAGTCCTTTGAAAACACTTTGTCTCCTTCATCATGCATATTCCCGTCCCTTTTGCGTAGCATCTAATTTAGCATCCTATCTACTCCCACCGGCATAACCCTCATAAGAAGGTAGGGTCATGCACAATGCAAGTATCAACGAGGAAGTACGGTGGCAAACCATCAAAGTGGTTACTACCTCAGCATGATTCCATTGCAACAACAATATGGTGCTATATGATATGCATAACAAGGGTTTCATAGACATGGTAAAAGGGCTGGTTGCCTGTTTTAACAAAGTCTTCGAGGTCTTCAAATATCTCTGGTCCAACTTCGGGCATTTCGTCTACTTCGTCAACTATCGTCGAAAACAACCATAATAAGCAACATGACAAGGCAAGAATAAAAGTGCTCTAAAAATATGAGTTGGACTTTTATGGGACATCTCTGGTTATATGAAGAATAACCAGAGTGGTTTCATTGGAATTGGATCAGTGGTTATTTCTGAACATTTTGATATGATGGAACCAAGGGGTTTATGGATTTGCAAGAAGTATCCAGAAATATATATTTGGAAAATGAGCAAAGGCACCCATTTAACAAATCATGATTTTAGAAGCATCTAGGAGTTGGTTTCACTGGATTTGGAGTTCAAATGAATTCCCTATGAATTTGCAAAGTTGACAAATATGAAGAAATGGCTCATTATATTGTGGGGTACAGAAAGTATTAAGAAAAATGTTCATAAACTAAGTTATGAACTTAGATGTATCTAGGAATTTGAATCATGGCATTTGGATCAATTTTGAGCTCTCTGTGATTTTCTAAAGTTCATCACAGAAATGTAAAATGGGGTTTTGATAAATATTTCTGAAGGAAATGCTTCTGTAAAAATGTGACAATAGCACCATGTGGTAGGGCATGATTTTAGAAACTGCTAGAAATTTGAATCATCAAATTTGGAGTTAATTTGAATTATTGGGAGATTTTACAAGTTTTACAGAAAAAAAGGGAAAGATTTTTACCTGAATGGGCTGGATCTGGGTGGCGACAGCGTGCACAGGGCGAGATATAGTGCCGAGCGCACTGGGCCTGGCCCAGTCGCTCAGCCGCGCAGAGGGGGGGAGTGGCGGCGTCGAAAACGCTCACTGAGAGTACGCCTTCGCCGCGGGGAGACGGCTTCCGAAGAAGTCGTGTCCACTTAACTCGCGGGCCCAACCCTCAGGGTCGCCGACACATGGGGCCCACTAGTCGGGTTCATCCCCAACCTCCTACGCGGGCGCGTCGGGAGACAGAGGAGGCGAGGCCAGACGGTGCCGGCGCTCTCCCCGGTGGCACCAGCCATCTCCGGCTACGCCCAGCAGACCAGCGGGTCCAGGAGAAAACGCCACATCTGCCAAGGTGCGCTGAGAGCGCAGGGGTGGTCGGACGCGGGCGCCTCGTCGACCATGGCGCGCGGGGCCGGCGGTGAAGATGGAGCTCGACCGCATGGCCACGGGAAGGAGGGGAAGTAGCAGGGGAGAGTTCCACGGTGGTCGTGGTGATGCCATGGAATGATGAGGCGAGGAGGAGGGGGCTCGGGTGGCGCGAATTTAAGCCGAGGCCGACGGCAAGGCTCCGGCCATGGTGGTGGATGGAGGGCACGGGGAGAGAGTTGGATTGGTCCAGGGGGTCACTAGGAGTGAGAGAGGGTGAAGGGGATCCAGAGATAGGCCTCGGGCGGCCTTATATAGTGAGGTCGTGGCTCACCGTGGACGTGGCCTACGGGCACCCGCGGAAATGGCTGTAGTGGCCACGGGAGGAGGCTCGGGGCTATCTACGGCGTTCATGGGAGTCGAGTAGGGCGCCAGGAAGGAAGAGAGGGAGCGGGGCGAGCTCCGGGTGGAGCCACGAGCTCGCACGCGCATTGGCGGGCTCGGGCGGTTCTGGGCACGCACGGCACGGTCAGGACGGAGAGGGGAAGGAGGGGGCCAGCATGGTGGCGTGTTGCGGACAAGAAGGGGGGGGGGGCTCGAGGTGGCCGGAGGCGGTTGGAAGGGGGCGGCTACAGTGCGGGAGTGCACTGTAGCGCGCTCCAGAGCGTGCATATGGCCGGCATGGCCATTTTTCTAGCGCTCTGGGCTTGGCCTCTAGTGTCTGGGGGCTCTAGGGGGAAGTAAACAAGTGGGGAGGGGCATTGGATGCCCTGGATAGCCAGTAGGAGAAGAGAGAGGTAGAAGAAGAGGGAGAGAGGGGCTGTCCAGGGAGGTAAATGAGGTGGTTTCACCCCTCAATCATTGATCTGAGATGCAGCCATTGTTATTGGAGGTAGAGGAGGACTTGGAGGGTCTGTGGTAAAAAGTGGAGGCCATGGAGAAGAGTGGAAGTGGTCAAAACAAGGGTTTTAGTAAAATGGCAGAAGGTGTTTGTTGCTGGTTTGGGAAAGAAGATGAACTCCTCTTGTCATGAGGCTTGACAAGGTCAAATGGAATGAGATAATAATAGGTTCCACCAAGGTTGAGTTCATTTGGGCAAAGTTGCCAATGCAACTTTTGTAAACCCTAGAAATTGGCAGAAATGGACTTTACAAGATTTAGTCATGCAAATATGTTCTCCTTGATGCACCTCTTGGTGTAGTGTCATCATTTGAGGTTAATAACATGTCCACAAAAGTTGAGAACAAAAGGAGAAAGTTTCCAATGTAGAGTTGTTCATATTTGGTTCTGTATAGGAAGGGTTTTAGGGCACTTTGATCAATATAACATTTTCTCCAACTTGTGCCATTTGGTTTAGATGAATGATTAGACCATTTGAGCATGTTCACAAGGTTTGAGAACATTTGGACATGTTTGGCAATGTAAAGTTGCTCAAACTTCAAAATGGACAGAAATGGTTTTGAGGGGATTTCATCGGGTTATACTATTCTCCATGACATGATACTTGTCAAGATCATCAAAAATGTCATATGAGACATGATAGAATTTTCTTGGAATTTTTGGAGAATATTTCCTTTGTAAATATTTCAAAAGCTTGAAATATCCAGAAAGGGTTTTTGAGGGATTTGACCAATATTTTGAACATGACCATGTGTTGAAACTCTTAAATATGGACAATATATGTCCACTGAGTTTCCCTGATTTTTGTCAAATATTTTTAACACAATAAATATTTTTTCCCTATTAAAGACCATTTCTGGCCTTAAGAAAAAGCTTTCAAATAAAATAGGAAAATAACCTTTAAAATTATATTTTTGTGGTTTATGGGTGTCCTATATCTAATAGGAGTCAAATATATTTTTGGAAAGATTTTTACTGCCCTTAATTAAGTACTTGCAGTGCAAACTTCAATTTAGGGGGTTTTGGAAAACTAATTTTAGAAAATACTTTTTGGCCAAATTATTTTTTGTAAGAAAACACTATATTGCTCTATACGCATGGCATGATCATTGGGCAGAAGTTTGGGGCAAGGAGATGAAGTATAGAAGGTGGAGTTGTGTTGACTTTAAAGAGCACTTGAAAAACACAGAGAGAAAACCAACTCAAAAAAAAGTCAAATAATGCAAAAGTTTTTGTCAAACCACATTTTATCATGATTTATCATCTTAAGTGTTGTGCCATGAAAATCAGGGTGTGACAGGTAATGATAGTGCAACTTATTTGTGGCACTGCCGTTTGGGTCATATCGGTGTAAAGCGCATGAAGAAACTCCATAAAGATGGAATTTTGGAATCACTTGATTATGAATCATTTGATGCTTGCGAACCGTGCCTTATGGTCATGATGACTAAAACTCCGTTCTCCAGAACAATGGAATGAGCTAGTGACTTATTGGAAATAATACATATCGATGTATACGATCCAATGAGGGTTGATGCTTGTGGCGAGTATCGTTATTTTCTCACCTTCGCAAATGATTTGAGCAGATATGGGTATGTATACTTAATGAAACATAAGTCTGAAATATTTAAAAAGTTCAAAGAATTTCAGAGTGAAGTGGAAACTCATCGTAACAAGAAAATAAAGTTTCTACAATCTGATCGTAGAGGAGAATATTTGAGTTACGAGTTTGGCCATCACTTAAAAACAATGTGGAATAGTTTCACAGTTCACGCCACATGGAACACCACAGCGTAATGGTGCGTCCAAACATCGTAACCGCACTTTATTGGATATGGTGCGATCTATGATGTATCTTACCAATTTACCACTATCATTTTGGGGTTATGCATTAGAGACAGCTGCATTCACTTTAAATAGGGCACCATCAAAATCCGTTGAGACGACGCCTTATGAACTATGGTTTGGCAAGAAACCAAAGTTGTCGTTTCTTAAAGTTTGGGGCTGCGATGCTTATGTGAAAAAGCTTCAACCTGATAAGATCGAACCCAAATCGGAGAAGTGTGTCTTCATAGAATACCCAAAGGAAACTGTTGGGTACACCTTCTATCATAGATCCGAAGGCAAGACATTCGTTACTAGGAATGGATCATTTCTAGAGAAGGAGTTTCTCTCGAAAGAAGTGAGTGGGAGGAAAGTAGAACTTGATAAGGTAATTGTACCTTCTCCCGAATTGTAAAGTAGTTCATCACAGAAATCAGTTCTAGTGATTCCTACACCAATTAGTGAGGAAGCTAATGGTGATGATCATGAAACTTCAGATTAAGTTACTACCAAACCTCGTAGGTCCTCCAGAGTACAATCCGCACCAGAGTGTTATGGTAATCCTATTCTGGAAGTCATGTTACTAGACCATGATGAACCTACGAACTATGAGGAAGCAATGATGAGCCTAGATTCCACGAAATGGCTTGAGGCCATGAAATCTGAGATGGGATCCATGTATGAGAACAAAGTGTGGACTTTGGTGGACTTGCCCGATGATTGGCAAGCCATAGAAAATAAATGGATCTTCAAGAGGAAGACAGACGCTGATAGTAGTGTTACTATCTACAAAGCTCGACTTGTCAAAAAAGTTTTTTGACAAGTTGAAGGTGTTGAATACGATGAGATTTTCTCACTCCTATCGATGCTTAAGTCTGTTCGAATCATGTTAGCAATTGCCACATTTTATGAAATCTGGCAGATGGATGTCAAAATTGCATTCCTTACTGGTTTTATTAAAGAGGGGTTGTATATGATGCAACCATAAGGTTTTGTCAATCCTAAAGGTGCTAACAAAGTGTGCAAGCTCCAGTGATCCATCTATGGACTGGTGCAAGCATCTCGGAGTTGGAATATACGCTTTGATGAGTTGATCAAAGCATATAGTTTTATACAGACTTGCGGTGAAACCTGTATTTACAGGAAAGTGAGTGGGAGCACTACAGTCTTTCTGATAAGTATATGTGAATGACATATTGTTCATCAGAAATAATGTAGAATTTTCTCGAAAGCATAAAGGAGTATTTGAAAGGAGTTTTTCAAAGAAACACCTCGGTGAAGCTGCTTACACATTGAGCATCAAGATCTATAGAGATAGATGAAGACGCTTGATAAGATTTTTCAATGAGTACATACCTTGATAAGTTTTTTAAGTAGTTTAAGATGGAATAGTCAAAGAAGGAGTTCTTGCCTGTGTTGCAAGGTGTGAAGTTGAGTAAGACTCAAAACCCGACCATGGCAGAAAATAGAAAGAGAATGAAAAGTCATTCCCTATACCTCAGTCATAGGTTCTATAAAGTATGTTATGCTGTGTACCAGACCTATTGTATACCTTGCTCTGAGTTTGGCAAGGGAGTAAATTTTTTGATCTAGAAGTAGATCACTGGACAACGGTCAAGAATATCCTTAGTAAAGACTAAGGAAATATTTCTCGGTTATAGAGGTGATAAAGAGTTCGTCGTAAAGAGTTACGTCGATGCAAGCTTTTACACCGATCAAGATGACTCTAAGTCTCAATCTGGATACATATTGAAAGTGGGAGCAAACAGCTAGAGTAGCTCCATCCAGAGCATTGTAGACATATAATATTTGCAAAATACATACGACTCTGAATGTGACAGACCCGTTGACTAAAAATTCTCTCACGAGCAAAACATGATCATACCTTAGTACTCTTTGGGTGTTAATCACATAATGATGTGAACTAGATTATTGACTCTGGTAAACCCTTTGGGTTTTGTCACATGACGATGTGAACTATGAGTGTTAATCATATACAGATATGCATATTGGTGTTAAATCACATGATGATGTGAACTAGATTATTGACTCTGGTGCAAGTGGGAGACTATAGGAAATATGCCCTAGAGGCAATAATAAAGTTATTATTTATTTCCTTATTTCATGATAAATGTTAATTATTCATGCTAGAATTGTATTAACCGGAAACTTAGTACATGTGTGAATACATAGACAAACATAATGTCACTAGTATGCCTCTACTTGACTAGCTCGTTAATCAAAGATGGTTGAGTTTCCTAACCATAGACATGAGTTGTCATTTGATTAACGGGATCACATCATTAGGAGAATGATGTGATTGACTTGACCCATTCCGTTAGCTTAGCACTTGATCGTTTAGTATGTTGCTATTGCTTTCTTCATGACTTATACATGTTCCTTTGACTATGAGATTATGCAACTCCCGAATACCGAAGGAACACTTTGTGTGCTACCAAATGTCACAATGTAACTGGGTGATTATAAAGGTGCTCTACAGGTGTCTTCGATGGTGTTTGTTGAGTTGGCATAGATCAAGATTAGGATTTGTCACTCCGATTGTCGGAGAGGTATCTCTGGGCCCTCTCGGTAATGCACATCACTATAAGCCTTGCAAGCAATGTGACTAATGAGTTAGTGGCGGATGATGTATTACAGAACGAGTAAAGAGACTTGCCGATAATGAGATTGAGCTAGGTATTGAGATACCGACGATCGAATCTCGGGCAAGTAACATACCGATGACAAAGGGAACAACGTATGTTGTTATGCGGTTTAACCGATAAAGATCTTAATAGAATATGTGGGAGCCAATATGAGCATCCAGGTTCCGCTATTGGTTATTGACCGGAGACGTGTCTCGGTCATGTCTACATAGTTCTCAAACCCGTAGGGTCCGCACGCTTAATGTTCGGTGACGATTTATATTATGAGTTATGTGTTTTGATGTACTGATGGTAGTTTGGAGTCCCGGATGAGATCGGGGACATGACGATGAGTCTCGAAATGGTCGAGACCTAAAGAATTATTTTGGAATATTTGTGATTTCTGGGAGGAAGAATCAACGCGAGACGGTGCCCGAGGGGGCCACGAGACAGGGGGCCGCGCCCCAAGGGGGCAGGCGCTCCCTGGACTCTCGTGGGCACCCCGTAAGGCGGTTGACCCTCTTGTTTTTCCGCAAGAAAGCTAATTTTATGAGAAAAATCTGGGCGAAAGATTCACCCCAATCGGAGTTACGGATCTCCGTATATAAAAGAAACGGTGAAGGGGAAGGATCCGGGAGCGCAGAAACAGAGAGAGACAGAGAGATAGATCCAATCTCGGAGGGGCTCTCACCCCTCCCACGCCATGGGAGCCAAGTACCAGAGGGTAAACCCTTCTCCCATCTAGGGAGAAGGTCAAGGAAGAAGAATAAGAAGGGGCTCTCTCTCCCCCTTGCTTCTGGTGGCGCCGAAGCGCTGCCGGGGGCAATCATCATCACCGCGATCTTCACCAACACCTCCGCCATCATCACCAACATCTCCATCACCTTCCCCCATCTATATCCAGCGGTCCACTCTCCCGCAACCCACTATACCCTCTACTTGAACATGGTGCTTTATGCTTCATATTATTATACAATGATGTGTTGCCATCCTATGATGTCTGAGTAGATTTTCGTTGTCCTATCGGTGATTGATGAATTGCTATGATTGGTTTTATTTGCTTGTGGTTATGTTGCTGTCCTATTGTGCCCTCCATGTCGCGCAAGCGTGAGGGATTCCCGCTGTAGGGTGTTGCAATATGTTTATGATTCTCTTATAGTGGGTTGCTAGAGTGACAGAAGCTTAAACCCTTTGTTGCGTATGGGATAAAGGGGACTTGATGCTTTAATGATATGGTTGGGTTTTACCTTAATGATCTTTAGTAGTTGCGGATGCTTACTAGAGTTCCAATCATAAGTGCATATGATCCAAGAAGAGAAAGTATGTTAGCTTATGCCTCTCCCACATAAAACTTGCTATCGGTCTAGTAAAGTAGTCAATTGCTTAGGGATAATTTCACAACTCCTACCACCACTTTTCCACACTCGCTATATTTACTTTATTGCTTCTTTATCTAAACATCCCCTAGTTTTTATTTACGTGTTCTTTATTATCTTGCAAGTCTATCCAACAACACCTACAAAGTACTTCTAGTTTCATACTTGTTCTAGGTAAAGTGAACACTAAGCGTGCGTAGAGTCGTATCAGTGGCAGATAGGACTTGAGAGAATATTTGTTCTACCTTTAGCTCCTCTTTGGGTTCGACACTCTTACTTATTGAAAGAAGTTACAATTATCCCCTATACTTGTGGGTTATCAAGACCTTTTTCTGGCGCCATTGCCGGGGCGTCATAGCGTGGGGTGAATATTTTCGTGTGTGCTTGTTTGCTTTATCACTAAGTAATTTTTATTTCCTGTTCTTAGTTGTTTTCTATCTTTAGTTATGGATAGGAAACGCAAAATACCAAAAAAATTAGTTGTACCTACTGAACCAATGGTTGAAGAACCACTCAAAATCTATCACACTCCTGAAGCTTTTTACTTTGATCATCTTCGATCCCTTTGTGCTCGTGCTGAAACCCCAACTAGCTTAGTTGAGGGAAAATCTTTAGATGAGCATGCTTGTTATGTGCGACACCGTATATCTGAAAAAGGGAAACTTTTACTAGATCAAATTCATCGTTTGCAATGCTATGCTTGGAATTTATGTGAAATATATGATGTTACTTGTTGGTCTGAAAACCCTAAGAAACACCTTCCCTACCAATGTGAGTTTATTGATAATGGGATCGTATCTTCGTATGCTAAGGATGTTTATAATTACTATGATGTTCAACAAATTGAATAATTAGTTGCTTTTAAGGGTGCTTATGAAATTGCTTCTTTGGTTGAAAAGTATGATGCTACTCTTTACAAATCTGGAAATTTTGCCATACTTGAATATTGTTATGGTAATTATGCTTCTAATGCCTATGTTAAACCATATATTGAGAAAGTCTCCGTTGTCCAAGAAGAGACTAATATTTTGCAGGAAGCTATGGAAGAAGAAATTGATGAAACTGTGAGCTCATTGGATGAAAAAGATGATGAGGAGAGCGAAGAACAAAAGGAGGAAGAGCGGATTAGCTACCCGTGCCCACCTTATAATCAGAGTAACTCTTTAACTCATACATTGTTTAATTCCCCTTCATGCTTACCGAAGGATGATTGCTATGATGATTGTTATGATCCCGTTGATTCTCTTGAAATATCCCTTTTTGATGATGCTTGCTATGCTTGTGGCCAAGATATCAATATGAATTATGCTTATGGAGATGAACTTGCTATAGTTCCTTATGTTAAACATGAAATTGTTGCTATTACACCCACGCATGATAGTCCTATTATCTTTTTGAATTCTCCAAACTACACTATATCAGAGAAGTTTGTGCTTATTAAGGATTATATTGATGGGTTGCCTTTTACCGTTGCACATGATAATTTTGATGGATATAATATGCATGTGCTTGCTGCTCCTACTTGCAATTATTATGAGAGAGGAACTATATCTCCACCTCTCTATGTTTCCAATAAGATAAAATTGCAATAAACTGTTTATACTATGCATTGGCCTTTACTTGGTGTGCATGAATTGTTCTTTTATAACATGCCGATGCATAGGAAGAGAGCTAGACTTCATTGTTGCGTGATATATGTTACTTTTTGCTCACTACTAAATTACAAATCATTGTTAATTAAAATTGGCTTTGATATACCTTGGGATCCGGGTGGATTCATCACTTGAGCACTATATGCCTAGCTTAATGGCTTTAAAGAAAGCGCTGCCAGGGAGACAACCCGGAAGTTTTAGAGAGTCATTTATTTCTGTTGAGTACTTTTATATAGTCTAAAAAATAAAAAAAAATAAAGAGGGGAACCCAAAATGTTTCAAAAAGGAAAGTGAAAGTGAGAAAGACAAGCATTGTTGAAGTGGGAGCTAGCCTTGAACTTTGTTCATGCTCACGGAAACTTTGTGAATCTTAATTACAGAAACTTTTCATCAAAAATAATTATCCCTTGTACAACTCCATTGTATTATAAAAATAATGTGCCAAGGTTTGCCTTTAGGATGTTTACAATGCTTGTTCGTTTGTACGGTGCAGGACAGAAACTTTGGCTGTAGTGCGTGATTTTACATTTTTTTACTGGAACATCAAATAGTTCTGATTCTTTTTGCACTGTCTTGCTGTACAAATTGTTTATTTTTCCTAATTTTGGTAGAATTTTTGGGGTACCAGAAGTATGGTGAATGTTTAGATTGCTACAGACTGTTCTGTTTTTGACAGATTCTGTTTTTGATGCATAGTTTACTTGTTTTGATGAAACTATCAATTTATATTAGTGGATTAAGCCATGGAGAAGCTATATTACAGTAGACACAATGCAAAAATAAAATATGAATTGGTTTGCAATAGTACTTAGAGTGGTGATTTGCTTTATTATACTAACAGATCTTACCGAATTTTCTATTGAAGTTTTGTGTGGATGAAGTGTTTGATCGAGGAGGTCTCGATATGAGGAAAAGGAAGAGAGGCAAGAGCCCAAGCTTGGGGATGCCCAAGGCACCCCAAGTAAATATTCAAGGAGACTCAAGCGTCTAAGCTTGGGGATGCCCCGGAAGGCATCCCCTCTTTCTTCAACAAGTATCAGTATGTTTTCGGATTCGTCTCGTTCATGCATTATGTGCAAGTCTTGGAGCATCTTTTGCATTTAGTTTTCAATTTTCTTTTATGCACCATGCTGGTATGAGTTAGTCCTTGGTTGATTTGTAGAATGCTCATTGCACTTCAGTTATATCTTTTGAGTATGGCTTTATAGAATGCTTCATGTGCTTCACTTATATCATTTGAAGTTTGGATTGCCTGTTTCTCTTCACAGAGAAAACCGCCATTTGCAGAATGCTCTTTTGCTTCACTTATATTTGTTAGAGAGTGGGCATATCTTTTGTAGAAATAATTAAACTCTCTTGCTTCACTTATATCTATTTAGAGAGATAACAGGAATTGGTCATTCACATGGTTAGTCATAAAATCCTACATAAAATTGGTAGATCACTGAATATGATATGTTTGATTCCTTGCAATAGTTTTGCAATATAGAGATGAAAATATGTGGGAGGTTCTAGTAGATGGTTGTGTTTAGTAAGGATATTGGTGTTAAGGTTTGTGATTCCCGTAGCATGCACGTATGGTAAAAGTTGTGTGACAAATTTTTTGCATGGGGTGCTCTTTTAATTGTCTTCCTTATGTGTGGAGGTCGGGATCGCGCGATGGTTAACTCCTACCAACCCTTCCCCTAGGAGCATGCGTAGTACTTTTCTTCGAGGGCAAGTAGACTTTTGCAATAAGTATATGAGTTTTTTATGACTAATGTGAGCCCATGGATTATACGCACTCTTACCTTTCCGCAATTTGCTAACCTCTATCCTTCCTCCTTGAGGGGAGTGGCTTTTATCCTCTTTTGTATCTTTGTATATATCAGGACTAGACTACTTGTATACCTTTCTTTTGTTTTTGGTTTTTTTATTCCTCATCTTGAGGATAACTTGCAATACCTCTGTTTTTTCTTTGCATTAATAAAATGATGTGGGGTGCAAGCGCTGCAGTCTTCAAGGTCAAAAAAAAATTGCTAACCTCTACGGTACCGTGCATTGCCCTTTCTCACCTCGAGAGTTGGTACAAAATTCGCTGGTGCATCCAAACCCCGTGATACGATATGCTCTATCACACATAAGCCTCCTTATATCTTCCTCAAAACAGCCACCATACCTACCTATCATGGCATTTCCATAGCCACTCCGAGATATATTGCCATGCAACTTCCATCATCATCATATACATGACTTGAGCATTCATTATCATATTGCTTTGCATGATCATAAGATAGTTAGCATGATGTTTCCATGGCTTGTCCGTTTTTTGATGTCATTGCTATGCTAGATCATTGCACATCCCGGTACACCGCCGGAGGCATTCATATAGAGTCATATGTTTGTTCTAGATATTGAGTTGTAAGTAAATAAAAGTGTGATGATCATCATTATTAGAGCATTGCCCCAGTGAGGAAAGGATGATGGAGACTATGATTCCCCCACAAGTCGGGATGAGACTCTGGACTTAATAAAAAAAGAGGCCAACGAAGCCTAAATAAAAAAAAGAGGCCAACGAAGCCTAAAAAAAGAGAGGCCAAAGAAGCCTATTCAAAAAAATGAGAGAAAAAGAGAGAAGGGGCAATGTTACTATCCTTTTACCACACTTGTGCTTCAGAGTAGCACCATGTTCTTCATAGAGAGAGTCCCCTATGCTTTCACTTTCATATACTAGTGGGAATTTTCATTACAGAACTTGGCTTGTATATTCCGATGATGGGCTTCCTCAAATGCCCGAGGTCTTCATGAGCAAGCAAGTTGTATGCACACCCACTTAGTTTCCAGTTTGAACTTTCATACACTTATAGCTCTTAGTGCATCCATTGCATGGCAATCCCTACTCCTCGCATTGACGTCAATTGATGGGCATCTCCATAGCCCGTTGATTAGCCGCGTCGATGTGAGGCCTTTTCCCTTTTTGTCTTCTCCACATAAACCTCCATCATCATATTCTATTCCACCTATAGTGCTATATCCATGGCTTGCGCTCATGTATTGCGTGAGGGTTGAAAAGGCTGAAGCGCGTTAAAAAGTATGAACCAATTGCTTGGCTGAAACCGCGATTGTGCATGATGGGAGTATTTTGTGTGATGAAAATGAAGCATGGCCTAACTATAGGATTTTGTAGGGATAACATTCTTTAGCATTGATATTTTGAAAGACATGATTGTTTGTTGGGATGCCCTAAGTATTATTGTTTTTATGTTAAATGATAGACTATTGCTTTGAATCACTCGTGTCTTAATATTCATGCCATGATTAGACATATGATCAAGATTATGCTAGGTAGCATTCCACATCAAAAAATATCTTTTTTATCATTTACCTACTTGAGGACGAGCAGGAATTAAGCTTGGGGATGCTGATATGTCTCCGTCGTATCTATAGATTGTTCCATGCCAATATTATTCGACTTTCATATACTTTTGGCAACTTTTTATACTATTTTTTGGGACTAACGTATTGATCCAGTGCCCAGTGCCAGTTTCTGTTTGTTGCATGTTTTATGTTTCGCAGAAACCCAATATCATACGGAGTCCAAACGGGATAAAAACGGACGGAGAATTATTTTGGAATATTTGTGATTTTTGGGAGGAAGAATCAACGCGAGACGGTGCCCGAGGGGGCCATGAGACACATGGGCGTGCCCCAAGGGGGCAGGCGCACCCTGGACTCGCGTGGGCACCCCGTAAGGCGGTTTACGCTCTTCTTTTGCCGCAAGAAAGCTAATTTTATGAGAAAAATCTGGGCGAAAGATTCACCCCAATCGGAGTTATGGATCTCCGGATATAAAAGAAACGGTGAAGGGGAAGGATCTGGGAGCGCAGAAAGAGAGAGAGACAGAGAGATAAATCCAATCTTGGAGGGGCTCTCGCCCCTCCCAAGCATGGGAGCCAAGGACCAGAGGGGAAACCCTTCTCCCATCTAGGGAGAAGGTCAAGGAATAAGAAGAAGAAGGGGGGCTCTCTCCCCCTTGCTTCCGGTGGCGCCGGAGCACTGCCGGGGGCCATCATCATCACCGCGATCTTCACCAACACCTCCGCCATCATCACCAACATCTCCATCACCTTCCCCCATCTATATCTAGCGGTCCACTCTCCCGCAACCCATTGTACCCTCTACTTGAACATGGTGCTTTATGCTTCATATTATTATACAATGATGTGTTGCCATCCTATGATGTCTGAGTAGATTTTCGTTGTCCTATCGGTGATTGATGAATTGCTATGATTGGTTTAATTTGCTTGTGGTTATGTTGCTGTCCTATTGTGCCCTCTGTGTCGCGCAAGCATGAGGGATTCCCGATGTAGGGTGATGCAATATGTTCATGATTCGCTTATAGTGGGTTGCTAGAGTGACAGAAGCTTAAACCCGAGTAAGGGGATTGTTGCGTATCGGATAAAGGGGACTTGATGCTTTAATGCTATGGTTGGGCTTTACCTTAATGATCTTTAGTAGTTGCGGATGCTTGCTAGAGTTCCAATCATAAGTGCATATGATCCAAGAAGAGAAAGTATGTTAGCTTATGCCTCTCCCACATAAAAGTTGCTATTGGTCTAGTAAAGTAGTCAATTGCTTAGGGACAATTTCACAACTCCTACCACCACTTTTCCACACCCGCTATATTTACTTTATTACTTCTTTATCTAATACAGCCCCTAGTTTTTATTTACGTGTTCTTTATTATCTTGCAAGGCTATCCAACAACACCTACAAAGTACTTCTAGTTTCATACTTGTTCTAAGTAAAGCGAACACTAAGCGTGCGTAGAGTCGTATCAGTGGCAGATAGGACTGGAGAGAATATTTGTTCTACCTTTAGCTCCTCGTTGGGTTCGACACTCTTACTTATCGAAAGAGGCTACAATTATCCCCTATACTTGTGGGTTATCACCGGCCCCTCCCCTCCTTCACTCCTTTATATACGGGGAGGGGGGCACCCCATAGACACACAAGTTAATCTATTGATCTATCCCAGTCGTGTGCGGTGCCCCCCTCCACCATATTCCACCTCGGTCATATCGTAGTGGTGCTTAGGCGAAGCCCTACGTCGGTAGCAACATCATCACCATCATCACGCTGTCGTGCTGACGAAACTCTCCCGTGAAGCTCTGTTGGATCGGAGTTCGCTGGACGTCATAGAGCTGAACGTGTGCTGGACTCAGAGGTGCCGTACGTTCGGTACTTGGATCGGTCGGATCGTGAAGACGTATTACTACATCAACCGCGTTGTGCTAACGCTTCCACTTTCGGTCTACGAGGGTACGTGGACTCACTCTCCCCACTCGTTGCTATGCATCACCATGATCTTGCGTGTGCGTAGGAAATTTTTGAAATTACTACGTTCCCCAACAGCTCTGTGATGAAGTTGGGGTTCGTCGTGGCCATCACCGCCACGGCCTCCTCGCTCACGCACTCGCCGTAGATCTGTCCCTCCACCAGTGGTGTTGCTCTAGGAGGAACATGTTGTACCATTGTTCCTCCTGCGCCTACTGGAACACCGACAGAGGCGCCAACATAGGCTGCACCTCCACCCTGGCGGCACTGAAGTGTGCCGGCGCCTGCTCCATGGTGAATCCAACATGCACAGGAGGCGCGGGAGCCGGAGCGGAGTCGTTGGAGTCCGTCTCCATCGTGGTGTCTTCCTCGTCATAGGAGACCTTGACCGAGCTGGTCGGCAAGACAACCTCGATTCGCCTGGCACAGGGTCTCCGCCAGGCAGTGGCAAGGGAGGCCACCGTGTGCTTCATCTCCGTTGATAGACTGACCCACAGTGCTTTCCTGCTGGCGGTCATGGTGGATGTGGAGGAAAGGAGGAGGATGTGGAGCGGATGTGTTTGTGTTGTGGACATAGCCGGGTGTGTCGCCCTTAAATAGCGGATTCTGATGCGGCCAAACTTAAATACGGGACGTTAGAGTGGGTTTCTCGGCCGGCAAGCCTGCTTAATGGCACCATACCGACAGACGGGGCATTGAACTGGCGTGGTATATATCCGTCCCATCCCGTCCAGTCACGCGTCTCTGACATTGGATAGTTGCGGACACCAAAGATGCGCCGTAGGCAGTGCCCTCGGGCCGAGCCGCTTAAATGTCGATGCCAGTGAGAGGTCGCGTCCGCTCTTCAATGGGGAGCAACTGCTCTACCGCGGCATGAATGCGGGCAGCTGGCACAGGGCGGAGACGCACGCGGGTGGGGGATGTGGGGGTTTTGGTGGGCCAGGTGGTCAGAAACGGGATTGGGATCGGTCTAGACTCCTGCAAACCTCCCCCACGTTTGTCTCTGGTTTGCGGGAGAAAACACGTCCGAACCGTGCTGCAGACCGATACAAGACCGTGTTGGATGGCTTTCATGGTTCGGACAGTTGCGAAAGGTTTGAGGGTCGGTGTTGGAGATGCCCTCAGAAGATATATGACTCATTTACATCTGCGTTGTAGCCTCATTGCCCTCGCTGATTTATCCTCGGTACAAAAATGATTAGGATCAAATTCCTAGTAAGAATGACCATCAGATGCAAGTCTGCAAATGGAAAGAACATTCCTACAGACTTTAGCAACATACAATTTTTTTGCAAAAATGCATTGATCAATCATTGATTAATGTGTGACCAATATGGAGTATAGCCATTCCCAACCCATTCGCAACATGCATCATCACCAACATCATAGCGGTCGCGCACCATGAACTTCTCTAGCTCGCTAGTAACATGGCCCATTTCCCTACACTAGCCCATGGTTGCTTGGCAGCAACTTCAACATGATCACCTCGGCCGCTGACAAGAACAATTGAACCTCAACCATCGTGTCATGAGTTGATTTCGACGCTTCATCGCCGATGAGGAGCTCCGTTACCTATACTTGCATGGCCGCCGCTATACTTGGTCTAGCGACCACGACACCTTGACTCTGTTCGCAACGACCATGTCCTTTGCACCATGGGCTGGGAGATTGCGGACCCTCATTGCCTCTCCTCGGAAGCATTTGATCATTACCCCCTGATACGTCTCCAACGTATCTATAATTTTTCATTGTTCCATGCCATTATATTATCTGCTTTGGATATTTTATCTGCATTAATATGTTATTTTATATTATTTTTGTGACTAACCTATTAACCTAGAGCACAGTGCCAGTTCCTGTTTTTCCTTGTTTTTGAGTTTCACAGAAAAGGAATACCAAACGGAGTCCAAACAGAATGACACCTTCACGATGATTTTGCTTGGACCAGAAGACAACCAGGAGACTTGGAGATGAAGTCGGTGGAGCCACGAGGCGGCCACAAGGACAGAGGGCGCGCTCAGGGGGTAGGGCGCGCCCCCCACCCTTGTGGGCCCCCCATGACCATCCTAACCTAATTCTTTCGCCTATATATTCACATATATCCCCAAACCACCAGTGGCATCCACGAAAACGCTTTTCCGCCGCCGCAACCTTCTGTACCCGTGAGATCCCATCTAGGGACCTTTTTCGACGTCCTGCCGGAGGGGGATTCGACCATGGAGGGCTTCTACATCAACTCTATTGCCCTTCTGATGAAGCGTGAGTAGTTTACCTCAGACCAACGGGTCCATAGCTAGTATCTAGATGGCTTCTTATCTCTCTTTGATTCTCAATACCATGTTCTTCTAGATGTTCTTGGAGATCTACTCGATGTAATACTTTTTTGCAGTGTGTTTGCCGAGATCCGATGAATTGTGGATTTATGATCAGGTTATCTATGAATATTATTTGAATCTTCTCTTAATTATTATATGCATGATTTGATATCTTTGTAATTCTCTTCGAACTATCGGTTTGGTTTGGCCAACTAGATTGGTTTTTCTTGCAATGGGAGAAGTGCATAGCTTTGGGTTAAATCTTGCGTCCTTTCCCAGTGACAGTAGGGGTAGCAAGGCACGTATTGTATTGTTGCCACCGAGGATAAAAAGATGGGGTTTTCATCATACTACTTGAGTTAATTCCTCTACATCATGTCATCTCACTTAATGTGTTACTCTGTTCTTCATGAACTTAATACTCTAGAAGTAGGCAGGAGTCGGTCGATGTGTGGAGTAATAGTAGTAGATGCAGAATCGTTTTGGTCTACTTGACATGGACGTGATGCCTATATTCATGATCATTGCCTTAGATATCATCATAACTTTGCACTTTCATATCAATTGCTCGACAGTAATTTGTTCACCCACCATATTATTTGCTATCTTGAGAGAAGCCTCTAGTGAAATCTATGGCACTGAGGTCTATATTCCATCATATTAGTTTCTAATCTACTATTTTGCAATCCTTTACTTTTTGATATGTAAACTAAAAATACCAAAAATATTTACTTTATCGTTTATCTATCTCTATCAAATCTCACTTTTGCAAGTAACCGTGAAGGGATTGACAACCCCTTTATCACGTTGGGTGCAAGTTGTTTGATTGTTTGCGCAGGTATTCGGTGATTTGTGCGTTGTCTCCTACCGGATAGATACTTGATATGTCTCCAACGTATCCACAATTTTTGATTGTTTCATGTTATTATATTATATGTTTTGGATGTTTTATATGCATTAATATGATATTTTATATTATTTTTGGGACTAACCTATTAACCTAGAGCCTAGTGCCAGTTCCTGTTTTTCCCTGTTTTTGAGTTTCACGGAAAAGGAATACCAAATGGAGTCCAAACGAAATGAAACCTTCACGATGATTTTTCTTGGACCAGAAGACAACCAGGAGATTTGGAGATGAAGTCGGAGGAGCCATGAGGCAGCCACAAGGACGGAGGTCGCGACCAGGGGGTAGGGCGCGTCCCCACCCTTGTGGGCCCCTCGTGCACCTCCTGGCCTAACTCTTTTGCCTATATATTTCCATATATCCCCAAACCAACAGAGGCATCCACAAAAACACTTTTCCGCCGCCACAACCTTCTGTACCCATAAGATCCCATCTAGGGGCCTTTTCCGGCATCTTGCCGAAGGGGGATTCGATCACGGAGGGCTTCTACATCAACACCATTGCCCTTCCGATGAAGCGTGAGTAGTTTACCATAGACCTACGGGTCCATAGCTAGTAGCTACATGGCTTCTTCTCTCTCTTTAATTCTCAATACCATGTTCTCCTTGATGTTCTTGGAGATCTATTCGATGTAATACTTTTTTGCGGTGTGTTTGCCGAGATCCGATGAATTGTGGATTTATGATCAGCTTATCTATGAATATTATTTGAATCTTCTCTGAATTCTTATATGCATGATTTGATATCTTTGCAAGTCTCTTCGAACTATCGGTTTGGTTTGGCCAACTAGATTGGTTTTTGTTGCAATGGGAGAAGTGCTTAGCTTTGGGTTCAATCCTGCGGTGTCCTTTCCCAGTGATAGTAGGGGTCGTGATACGTCTCCAACGTATCTACTTCTCCAAACACTTTTGCCCTTGTTTTGGACTCTAACTTGCATGATTTGAATGGAACTTACCTGGACGGACACTATTTTCAGCAGAATTGCCATGGTGTTATTTTTGTGCAGAAATAAAAGTTCTCGGAATGACCTGAAAATCCACGGAGTCATGTTCTGGATTTAATAAAAAAGATTGGCAAAAGAATCAACGTAAGGGGGCCCACACCCTGTCCACGAGGGTGTAGGGTGCCCACCCCCTGGGGCGCGCCCCCTGCCTCGTGGCCCCCTGGACCTCCACCAACGTCAAATCCAACTCTATATATTCATGTTCGGGGAGAAAAAAAATCAGAGAGAAGGATTCATCGCGTTTTACGATATGGAGCCGCCACCAAGCCCTAATCTTCCTTGGGAGGCCTGATCTGGAGTCCGTTCGGCGCTCCGGAGAGGGGAATCCGTCGCCATCGTCATCATCAACCATCTTCCATCACCAATTTCATGATGCTCACCGCAGTGCGTGAGTAATCCCATCGTAGGCTTGCTGGACGGTGATGGCTTGGATGAGATATACCATGTAATCGAGTTATTTTTGTTAGGGTTTGATCCCTAGTATCCATTATGTTCTAAGATTGATGTTGCTATGACTTTGCCATGCTTAATGCTTGTCACTAGGGCCCGAGTGCCATGATTTCATATCTGAACCTATTATGTTTTCATGAATATATGTGAGTTCTTGATCCTATCTTGCAAGTCAATAGTCACCTACTATGTGTTATGATCCGGCAACCCCGAAGTGACAATAATCAGGACCACTCCCGGTGATGATCGTATTTTGAGGAGTTGATGTATTCACTAAGTGCCAATGCTTTGGTCCGGTACTCTATTAAAAGGAGGCCTTATTGTCCCTTAGTTTCCAATGGGACCCCGCTGCCGCGAGAGGGTAGGACAAAAGATGGCATGCAAGTTCTTTTCCATAAGCACATATGACTATATTCGGAATACATGCCTAGATTACATTGATGAACCTGAGCTAGTTCTGTGTCACCCTATGTTATAACTGTTGCATGAGTAATTACATCCAATGTAATTATCCATCAGTGATCCATTGCCTACGAGCTTTTCATATACTGATATTTGCTTAGTTACTTCTCCGTTGCCACTGTTACGATTGCTACAAAACCACTACTATTACTTTTGCCACCGTTACCATTACCTCCATATTACTTTGCTACTAAATACTTTGCTGCAGATATTAAGTCTTTCAGGTTGGTTGAATTCACAACTCTGCTGCTAATACTTTAGAATATTCTTTGGCTCCCCTTGTGTCGAATCGATAAATTTGGGTTGAATACTCTACCCTCGAAAACTATTGCGATCCCCTATACTTGTGGGTTATCAAGACCTTTTTCTGGCGCCGTTGTTGGGGAGCATAGCTCTATTCTTTGAGTCACTTGGGATTTATATTTGTTGATCACTATGAGGAATTTTAAAGATGAAAGAACCAAGATCTTTCCCTCAACTACGAGGGGAGGTAAGGAACTGCCATCTAGCTCTGCACTTGATTCACCTTCTGTTATGAGTAAATTTGTGACACCTACACCTGCTATTGATTCTGATATGTCGCATGTTATTGATGATGCCACCTCTACTATGCATGATGCTTATGATGAAACTACGTCTCTACTTGATAATATTGTGCTAGTAGGTGAATTTCTTGATGAACAACTTGCTAGGGTTAGAGAGAATGAAATTATTGAAACTGATAATATTGATGAAAGTGATGATGAAGATTCTCCCCTAGATATGAATTGCCCTGTTGTGCCTGAGGGTTATGTTATGGATGAAGAAACTGCTAGAGACCTTTTTGCTTGCAAAGATAGATATGATCTTAAGAAATTGTTAGCTAAGATAAAAGAAAAGTCTTTGAATGCTAGAATGAAATATGACCCTGTTTTTGCTACTTCACCCTATATGTGTTACTGATAAGGATTATGTTTTCTCTGTCGATCCTGAGTTAATTACTTTGGTTGAATCTGATCCTTTCTATGGCTATGAATCTGAAACTGTTGTTGCACATCTCACTAAACTGAATGATATAGCCACCATATTTACTCATGAGGAAAAAAATTGTTATTACTATATCCTTAAGCTGTTTCCTTTCTCATTAAAGGGTGATGCTAAGATATGGTTTAATTCTCTTGCTCCTGGTTGTGTGCGTAGTCCCCAGGATATGATTTATTACTTCTCTGCAAAAAAATCCCGCTCATAAGAAACAAGCTACCTTAAGGGAAATATTTAATTTTGTGCAATTTGAAGAAGAGAGTCTCCCACAAGCTTGGGGAGGCTTCTCCGATTACTTAATGCTTTGCCTGATCATCCTCTCAATAAAAATGAAATACTTGATATCTTTAATAATGGAGAAAGTGCAACTATCCCTGGGTGGTTTTGGTAATTCCTAACAACATGTATCTCATTGAGCTAATGCTATTTCAAGATAAGTATTTCAAGAAAGCTCAATGATTGGCATGGCATGGATGAGAAATGTGGATCCCTCAAAATGCTAAGGACAAAAGGATTGGCTCAAGCTCAAAGCTCAAGACTCTACATTTTCTATTTTAGTGATCGAAGATCACATTGAGTCTATAGGAAAAGCCAATACCATCAAGGAGGGATGAGGTGTTGCTTAATGGCTTTCTTGCTCAAAGTGCTTAGTGATATGCTCCAAAGCCCTCAACTACCTTCTCACATCCACATATGACTGAAACCAAAAGTCAAACTCGGCCCCACCGATTCTTTCTATCCGGCGCCACCGAGTTTAGATGTCATAACCACTGCCACAAACCCTAATCAAATCGATCTTGAAATTTTGGAAAAAAATTCGAAACCCCTTCGCCCGCGCATAGCCTGCTCTGCCTCCTCCAGTCTCCCGATCATCCTCCTCATCGCCAGCGACCTCCCGCCGCTGGTCTCCGCCGCCGTCAACGGGATTCTGCTCCACCGTTGCCGCCATAGCAAGTCCATCACTGCATTAGGGTATGGATTTGAATCTTTGTGCTATTCTTAACTCTGATTCCTAGCACATTGCATTGCCATGAATCTTGCCACGTTTGAAATCACTCTATCCAGTGAAATCACTCCGTAGATTAGTTTTGGATTGAAAATTTAGGGTTAGGTTTCCACCGAATTCATCTCGGACTGACCGAGTTGTAGAAATCGGTCTCACCGATTGGCTCAGGTCATTGCACATGTGATTCTCGGTCTGACCGAGAATTGCAATCCGGTGTGATCGACATCGATTCTCTGTGAAACCCTAGCAGTCTTGGTGCCACCAAACTGTAACTCGGTCTGACCGAGTTCACTAGTTTAGGTTCCAAAAGCTGCTTCGGTATCACCGAGTTTACAAATCGGTAGCTCCGAAATGCTTTCTGTGGAAAACTAAAACTAAGTTTTTGACTCAATTTTTTGCAAAAACCTCTGTGCTTTGTGATGCTCATCTACTCTACCTCATCTTCATCTATTCACAGGGTCTGCTGTCAGAGTTTGCATCATGTCAGATCAGAGTGACAGTCAGAACAAGTCTGAGGAGCAAGTTCATATGAGTGAGGGCACTAGTCCCTCTAGTACCTTAGATGATGGTAGCAGGAGCACACCCAGCAATTTGCAAAGGCACCCACTAGGACCAGGAAGAAGAGAACCTTAGATTCTGAAGATGAGGACTATGTGGCTGTTGAGGATGAGGCCACTTCTAAGAAGAAGGTGCTGAAAAAGGAATATGGCACAGCTGGTACCACAAAGCCAGGAATGAAAACAAAGGTTCCTGCCAAGAGAGTTCCTATGTCAAAGGCCAGAGGATCCACTCAAGTACCTTTGGGATCTGAACCCAAAGAACCAGTTGTGGCTGAGAAGAAAAGGAAAGAAAGGGTCAAGAAGACCATGGCCAGAGTTGTTGGAAAGCCCTCAATGATGGAAGAAGAAGAGGAAGAGGTTGCTACACCAGCACCTAAAGCTCAGAAGCTGATGGGAGATGCTATAAGATTAGGGGCTACTCCATCTAAGCCCAAAGATGCTCCCAAGGCTGCTGCTCCTAAGCCCAAGTCTGCACCTAAGAGGAACACCAGGAGTATCCCAGTTGAAGAGAAGAACAAGGCCCCAGTGCCTAAGGCTGCTGACGATGAAGAAGATGAAGATTCACTTGTCTTAAGAAAGTTGAAGCCCAAGATTCCTGATCATAATGATGCTCATCCAGTTGCAGAGGATATGAAGCTCGGGAAGGATGCAGGACTGAGACTATGGAGACAAACTGATCCCTATGCTGTCAGAAGAAGAACTGCAGTGGACTACAGGTTCCACACTAAGGAACGGCAAGATTTCTATGAGACAGTTTTGCTTGATAAGAAGCCCATAGTATGTGACATGAGATGGGTTGACTGGGAGTACATCAGGAAGAATGAAGAGCACTATCCAGGAGTGTATGACAGCTTCAATGCTTGTGGAGTACATGACTTTGTTGGCCAGAAGCTCACCAACTGGAATGATGAGCTCATCATGCAGTTTTACTCCACAACTCACTTCTACCCAGATGGGAAGATAGTCTGGATGTCTGAGGGTACTAGGTACAAATCCACAGTTGAGGAATGGTCTGAGTTGATAAATGCTCCAAAAGAGAATGAGGATGACTTCGATGTCTATGCCAAGAAGAAGAAAGACCACAACTCTATGGCTCACATGTACAGAGAGATCCCAGATGCTGCACTAGAGACACATAAGTTTGGATCTGTACATTACCTGTTGTTAGGATTGCCTACAATCAATTGGATCTTAAGACACACTTTGCTGCCCAAGTCAGGTGATCACAAGATGATCAGAGGCCATGCAATAAACTTGCTGCATATATTTGATGTGCCTTAGAAATTCAAAGTCATGAGTCTGATTATGGAAACAATCAAAAGGACTGCTGCTGATCAGAAGAGATCTTGTGGATATGCCCCCACACATTCAGGAGCTCATAAACTCCAAGATGGGCACAGTCACATATCTTTTGGACAAGGAGCACCTGACCATCTACCCCAATTTTGAGGACAACACCATTGTGATGGATGAAAATGAACCATCATCTGTGCAAGCACAAGAGAAGAAAGAGAAAGCAAGGGCTGAGACAGCTGCTAAGATGCCAACTGCTGAAGATGCATCTCAAATTTTCCTGAAGAGCAAGCAAGATCAGCTTGGCTACTTGATTGCCTCCACCTTGAGGATTGAGAAGGGATTGGCCACCCTGACTCAAAACCAGGAGAGTTTGGAGAGAATCATAGAGATGAAGTTTTATGCTCTTGATGTCAAAGTTACTGAGATCCAAACTACAGTTGAGCAACTTCAGGAGGATGTGGAGGAGAAGAAGGGCAAGTCTACCACAGATGATTTTGCTAGAGTGCCTAGAGGATAGAGATCTGCTGCAGTACCTGTTCCAGACACCAGAGCTACATCATCTGCACCGGCTACAGCTTTAGTGCCTCCAGCTCCAGCACCCACTCCACCAGCTCCAGCTACATCAACAGAAGCTTTTGTCCTTGGAGCCATCTCTACACCATCACATGAAGACCAAGCACGAGAGTCGTTTAGCACTATGCATTTTTGTGAACTTTTTGGTAACTTGTTGCCAAAGGGGGAGAAAAATGTATATATCATAGGCTTCGAGAGAGAGTGTTGCTTTTGTTCTCTCTTGTTTTTGGTGGTTGAACTTCGTTATTTGCTTGTTTGCTTGATACATTATGCATTTTGTGAGTTTCTTGGATGATCATGTGTTTGATCATATGCTATGCTACATTAATGCTTGTTGGATGATATTATCTATTATATCCTCATATGATCATTCACTTTGCTTGGTGATGAGTGCATGTGTTTAATTATTATCATTTTGAGCGCTCCACCAAGATGTATGTGACATGGAAGGGTAACCCATGATCCTAACTCATTATGCATTTGCAGTCCAAAGCAAATTTTAAATAATGCACAAATTTAGGGGGAGCTCTTACTTTTCACATACTTCTTAAAGAGACAATGTTTTTCAATCTTATTATCATTTGTCGAAGCTTTGATCTATATGTTGTCATCAATTACCAAAAAGGGGGAGATTGAAAGTGCAACTATCCCTGGGTGGTTTTGGTAATTCCTAACAACATATATCTCATTGAGCTAATGCTATTTCAAGATAAATATTTCAGGAAAGCTCAATGATTGGCATGGCATGGATGAGAAATGTGGATCCCTCAAAATGCTAAGGACAAAAGGATTGGCTCAAGCTCAAAGCTCAAGACTCTACATTTTCTATTTTAGTGATCCAAGATCACATTGAGTCTATAGGAAAAGCCAATACTATAAGGAGGGATGAGGTGTTGCTTAATGGCTTTCTTGCTCAAAGTGCTTAGTGATATGATCCAAAGCCCTCAACTACCTTCTCACATCCACATATGACCCAAACCAAAAGTCAAACTCGGCCCCACCGATTCTTTCTATCCGGCACCACCGAGTTCAGATGTCATACCACTGCCACAAACCCTAATCAAATCAGTCTCACCGATAGGGATCTCGGTCTCACCGAGATGGGATTGTAATCTCTTTGTTTCCCTTCGTAACGTTTCGGTCCAACCGAGATGAGCGATCAGTCCCACCGAGATTGCAATGCAAACTCTCTGTTACCCTTTCGTAACGTTTCAGTCTCACCGAGATGAGCGAATCGGTCCCACCGAGTTTGCCTGACCAACTCTCTGGTTAGCTTATTAGCAAAATCGGTCCCACCGAGTTTATCTAATCGGTCTCACCGAGATTACATTATTCCCTAACCCTAACCATATTGGTCCCACCGAGTTGACATGTCGGTCCCACCGAAAATCCTAACAGTCACATTATTTGCTAAATCGGTCCGACCGAGTTTCACGATTCGGTCCCACCGAGATTGGTAAGTTGTGTGTAACAGTTAGATTTTGTGTGGAGGCTATATATACCCCTCCACCCACTCTTCATTCATGGAGAGAGCCATCAGAACATGCCTACACTTCCAACATACATTTTCTGAGTGAGAACCACCTACACTTGTGTTGAGGTCAAGATATTCCATTCCTACCATACGAATCTTGATCTCTAGCCTTCCCCAAGTTGCTTTCCACTCAAATCTTCTTTACACCAAATCCAAATCCTGTGAGAGAGAGTTGAGTGTTGGGGAGACTATCATTCGAAGCACAAGAGTAGGGAGTTCATCATCAACACACCATTTGTTACTTCTTGGAGAGTGGTGTCTCCTAGATTGGCTCAGTGTCACTTGGGAGCCTCCGACAAGATTGTGGAGTTGAACCAAGGAGTTTGTAAGGGCAAGGAGATCGCCTACTTCATGAAGATCTACCCTAGTGAGGCAAGTCCTTCGTTGGCGACGACCATGATGGGATAGACAAGGTTGCTTCTTTGTGGACCCTTCGTGGGTGGAGCCTCTGTGGACTCACGCAGTCGTTACCCTTCGTGGGTTGAAGTCTCCATCAACGTGGATGTACGATAGCACCACCTATCGGAACCACGACAAAAACATTTGTGTCTCCAATTGTGTTTGCCTTCTCAAACTCCTCCCCTTTACCTTCATATGCAATTGTTTTACATTCTGCTGCTATACTCTTAGAATTGCATGTGTAGGTTGATTGCTTGACTTATGCTAAGTTGCTAAAATCTGCCAAGAACTAAAATTGGGAAAAGGCTAGATTTGTATTTGGTCTAGTAGTCTAATCACCCCCCCCCCTCTAGACATACTTTCGATCCTGCAAATGGACTAATCGATGCTTCCAGAGACCACCTGGATAGTTGTGTTGGTTGCGTTTTTAGGGAAAGAACTGTTGAGCAAGCTGAATTGCTATTGAATAATATTTTGAGTAATGATAATGATTGGACACTTCTTGAACCAACTCCTAAGCCAACTCTGAAGAAAAGGGGTATTCTATTTCTCAGTCCTGAAGATATGCAAGAGGCAAAGAAATCTATGAAAGAAAAAGGTATTAAAGCTGAAGATATTAAGAATTTACCACCTATTGAAGAAATACATGGTCTTGATAACCCGACACAGGTAGTAAAGGTAAATTCTCTCTATAGATTTGCTGAAGGTGATATTCCTCATAATAAGTCTGCTAGTCAATGCTTGGATGAGTTTGATAATTTTATTGTTAAACAAGAAAACTTTAATGCTTTTGTTGGTAGACAATTCAAATGCAATGCTTATATGGTTGAACACTTGAGTGATTATATGTCTAGAGTTAAAAGTGACCTTAAGCTTATTAGTAAACATGCATCCATGGTTACCACTCAAGTAGAACAAGTACTTAAAGCATAGGATGATTTGCTAAATGATTAAATAATAAAAATAATGATAATGTTGTTAGAGTCATAACTAGAGGTGGTAGAATGACCTAGGAACCTCTGTATCCTAGGGCCACCCCAAGAGAGTTGAGCAAGATTCTCAGAGAACTAATATTGATGCACCTAGTCCTTTCAAGAAGAAGAAGAAGAAAAATGATAGGACTTTGCATGCTTCTAGTGAATCTGTTATTGACACACCTGAGAATCCCAATGATATTTCTTCTGATGCTGAAACACAATCTGCTAATGAACATGAACCTAGTGATAATGTTAATGATGATGCTCATGTTGATGCTCAACCCAGCAATAATAATGAGGTAGAGATTGAACCCGCAGTTGATCTTGATAACCCACAATCAAAGAATCAACGTTATGATAAGAGAGACTTCATTGCTAGGAAGCACGATAAAGAAAGAGAACCATGGGTTCAGAAACCCATACCTTTTCCTCCTAAGCCATCCAAGTAAAAGGATGATGAGGATTTTGAGCACTTTGCTGAAATGATTAGACCTATCTTCTCGCGTATGCGTTTGACTGATGTGCTTAAAATGAATCCTTATGCTAAGTATATGAAAGATATTGTTACAAATAAAAGAAAGATACCGGGAGCTGAAATTTCCACCATGCTTGCTAATTATACATTTAAGGGTGGAATACCAAAGAAACTTGGAGATCGAGGAGTACCAACTATACCATGCTCCATTAAAAGAAACTATGTTAAAACTGCTTTATGTGATCTTGGAGCCGGTGTTAGTGTTATGTCTCTCTCTTTATATCATAGACTTGATTTGAATAAGTTGAAACCTACTGAAATCTCTTTGCAAATGGTTGATAAATCAACCACTATACCCATTGGTATTTGTGAGGATGTGCCTGTTGGGGTTGCAAACGTTACTATTTTAACAGACTTTGTTATTCTTGATATTCCCGAGGACGACAATATGGCGATCATTCTTGGTAGACCTTTTCTAAATACTACAGGGGCTGTTATTGATTGCAACAAAGGCAATGTTACTTTTCATGTTAATGGTAATGAGCATATTGTACACTTTACGAAGAAACAACCTCAAGTTCATAGTACTAATTCTATTGGAAAAATTTCTACGATTACTATTGGAGGTTTTGAATTCCCTCTTCCTACTGTCAAAAAGAAATATTATATTCTTATTGTTAGGGACATGCATATCCCCGTTGAGGTAACCTAGTGCTATTCAAAAATTCTCCGGTTTCATGTTACTCGGAAGAAGTTTGTTAACAAGACTTGATCAACCTTATTAGTGGATTCCTTTTGATGAGCATGTTATGGATGAAGTTAGGAAGCAAAACCTTCTGCACCCTTCTTTTACTTTCTATTATTTAGAACAAATAAAGCAAAAATAGTATTTTTGTCTGTTTTCTGAATTATCCATAGAATAAAAAAATACCCCGAAAATAAAAGTTCTCCAAATGCCCTGAAAACGGAGTATGATTTTTTGCCAAATATTTAAGAATTTCTGGCACTTAGAACACACCAGGGGGACCCACCATTTGGCCACGAGGGCACAGGGCGTGCCCACCCCCCTGGGACATGCCCCCTACCTCGTGGATCCCACGTGGCCCCCTCCACTTATTCCAACACCCACACACTTTGTCTTCCTCCAGAAAAAATCATCCCGTAGCTCAAACCCGTGTTCTAGCTCGTTTTGCTGCCATTTTCGATCTCCTTGCTCAAAGCTCCATTCACAAAACTGCTTTGGGGGATTGTTCTTTAGTATGTGACTCCTCCAATGGTCCAATTAGTTTTTGTTCTAGTGCTTTATTTATTGCAATTTTTTGCTGCTAAGGTGACCCTGTTCTTGAGCTTGCATGTCAAATTTACATGGTCCAAAGTAGTTTTAATGCATGATATAGCCTCTAGGCACTTGTGGGAGAAGTTGCTATCAATCTTGTTGAGTTTGGTTTACTTTCATTTTGACTCACTAAAAATTTCAAAAAAAAATTCAGAGAAAGAAAATGATGAAGAGATTGTTGAGGGGCTCCTTGAGCCGAAGCTCGAAGGATAAGCAGAATGAAGAGAATAAAAAGCACAAGTACAATCTTCCTCACACTGCGGAGGTTTGGCAATGCGAATGGCCTTGTGATGCATTCTTGAAAGCTGCCGGAATTCACGACGGCTTTTATTATTTGGCTGAAAATGCAGGCCTCATCGACTTCCTCCGTGAACAGTGTGAACAGTATATCCTAATCACTAATATTTTCATTCAAAACTTTTATTTCCATGTTAGGAAATCACCACCTTCAGTGGAGTTTTATTTATATGATGAGTTTAAGGAGATGTCACTCTATGATTTTTGTTTGGTTTGCAAGTTGCCCTTTGTGGGCAGCATCGAGGAACCACATCCTAGTAATGTGGATGGATTTATTGATAGAACTGTTGTAGGGGAAACGAGAAAAGTTTCAGATGCAAGGACTACTAGTATACATTTTCCTGTTCTACATTACTTTGCAATATTTGCTAGTAGATGCTTAATTGGTCGCGGGAACAGTGGGAACCTTAGTGCTCCTGACCTTGCTATTTTGCGGCATGCTTTATTACGTGATACAACCTTCAGTTTAGACGCTATTGTTGCTAAATGGTTAAGTCTGAACCATACAAAGGGCCCCATCTTCGAAGGTATCTTTGCTTCACGCCTTGCTAAACACTTTGAGATACCTATTAGGCATCATGAGAAAGAGGAAAAGTTGTTGCCCACTATTTTTCTAGACTATAAGAGTATGGTGCACATGACTTTATTGTTAAAAATAAGAAGAATATACTTAAGTATAACTTGATATCCGCTAAAACTAAGTGTGAGACTATTATCTTGCCTGCATCCTCTTTGTTTAACATACTTTCAGGCACGTACCTTATCCTGCCTGAGGACATTTAAGCATACTGGGAGCTGACACAAGTCCCAGAGCTTCAGCCTGAGCCACCACTTGACCCATATCGAGAGTCTGTTTATCAGTGGGGTCCGGAGGAGCTTGCTAACTAGTGGCACCCCGAGGACCCTCCTCAGTACACCGGAGAGGGTAGCTTCGATCCATGGGCATAGACCAACTTAGGCCAAAAGCCTAAGCTTGGGGGAGTATGTATTTCTCACCGACATTACTATCGGTGTCAAAACCGGCGGATCTCGAGTAGGGGGTCCCGAACTATGCGTCTAAGGCTAATGGTAATAGGAGGCCGGGGACACAATGTTTACCCAAGTTCGGGCCCTCTCGATGGAGGTAATACCCTACTTCCTGCTTGATTGATCTTGATTATATGAGTATTACAAGAGTAGATGAAAGGGATCGAGAAGAGGTGTCTAGAGGGGGGGTGATTAGACACTAAGTACCAAAAGTAGCAGTTTTTAACTTCTTTAAGTTTAAGTGGAGTTTAGGCACAAGTTTAACACTCACGATACATAACAAGCAAGCATGCAAAGAGTATATGAGCAGCGGAAATTAAAGCATGCAACTTGCAAGAATGTAGAGGGAAGGGATCGGAGGATTCAAACTCAATTGGAGACACAGATGTTTTTGTCGTGGTTCCGATAGGTGGTGCTATCGTACATCCACGTTGATGGAGACTTCAACCCACAAAGGGTAACGGCTGCGCGAGTCCATGGAGGGCTCCACCCACGAAGGGTCCACGAAGAAGCAACCTTGTCTATCCCACCATGGCCATTACCACGAAGGACTTGCCTCACTAGCGGTAGATCTTCACGAAGTAGGCGATCTCCTTGCCCTTACAAACTCCTTGGTTCAACTCCACAATCTTGTCGGAGGCTCCCAAGTGACACCTAGCCAATCTAGGAGACACCACTCTCCAAGAAGTAACGAATGGTGTGTTGATGATGAACTCCTTACTCTTGTGCTTCAAATGATAGTCTCCCCAACACTCAACTCTCTCTCACAGGATTTGGATTTGATGGAAAGAATATTTGAGTGGAAAGCAACTTGGGGAAGGCTAGAGATCAAGATTCATATGGTAGGAATGGAATATCTTGGCCTCAACACATGAGTAGGTGGTTCTCTCTCATAAATAGGATGCTGGTAGTGTAGGCTTGTTCTGATGGCTCTCTCCACGAATGAAGAGGAGGTGGAGGGGTATATATAGCCCCACACAAAATCTAACTGTTACACACAATTTACCAATCTCAGTGGGACCGAATCAACAAACTCGGCCGGACCGATTTAGTAAACCTAGTGACCGTTAGGGTTTTCGGTGGGACCGACATGCAACTCGGTAGGACCGATATGGTTAGGGTTAAGGCATAACGTAATCTCGGTGAGACCGATTACACAAACTCGGTGGGACCGACTTTGGTAATAAGCTAACCAGAGAGTTGGTCAGGCAAACTCGGTGAGACCGATTACACAAACTCGGTGGGACCGATTTTGGTAATAAGTTAACCAGAGAGTTTGCATTGTAATCTCGGTAGTACCGATTGCTCAAACTCGGTGAGACCAATTTTGGTAATGGACATACACAGAGAGATTACAATCCCATCTCGGTGAGACCGAGATCCCTATTGGTGAGGCCGATTTGCCTAGGGTTTGTGGCAGTGGCTAAGACATCTGAACTCGGTGGCGCCGGATAGAAAGAATCAGTGTGGCCGAGTTGGACTTTTGGGTTTAGGACATATGTGGATGTGAGAAGGTAGTTGAGGGCTTTGAAGCATATCACTAAGCACTTTGAGCAAGCAAGCCATTAAGCAACACCTCATCACCTCTTGATAGTATTGGCTTTTCCTATAGACTCAATGTGATCTTGGATCACTAAAATGAAAATGTGTAGAGTCTTGATCTTGGAGCTTGAGCCAATCCTTTGTCCTTAGCATCTTGAAGGGGTTCCACATCCTTTAGTCCATGCCACTCCATTGTTGAACTTGTCTAAAATATACTAGGTAAAAGTGTTAGTCCAACAAGAGATATGTTGACATTAATTACCAAAACCACCTAGGGAGCACTTGTGCTTTCAATCTCCCCCTTTTGGTAATTGATGACAACATACATCAAAGCTTTAGATAAAGATATAGAGAATAGCAAGTAAAGCTTTGGAAAGGCATGTAACAAGCATAGGCTCCCCCTACATGTATGCAATCATGTGAATATGGAATACAAAAGCATGTCAATGCATGAACATGACAGAGTAAGCAATGTGTTGCATGTATCTTGGCCATATGCATCAGAGCAAAAGATAGCAATAGATGTGTATGTGAGCAATGTACCTTCATGCTCATGAGTCCTTCTTACAAACAATATGTACATTAGCAAGAATTCCTCATACACATGACTGTGATGCATATACTTACCTTGTGGTCTTGAGTTGGCTTAGGATGGAATGAGCCTGCAAAAACAAGGTTAGGTAACATAGATACATCTACTAGCCAGAACAAACAGAAGAAACCACAAGAATACCAAGACTGGGATGACATGTAGAGAGTGAGTACTAAGTACCACATTTGATGTAGACATGTACCCAAAGGTAAAGATGTGCAATGAATTTAGATGATTTCTTTCCCTTAGATGTCTTGCTCCCCCTGAAGCTAGCATGGGATACTGGGAGAAAATAGGGAACAGAAAATCAGAGCAAAAAGCAAAATCAGAGCTAATGCGAATAAGCACATATGAACATGTCTTTCTTCCCCTCAAGAAGACATGTGGCATCTCTCCTCTTGAACATCAAGCATCTGGGATCCTTGAGGATTACTCTCTTCTTGAGTATTCTCTCCCCCTGGAGATCTCTCTCTCCCCCTGTGGAGATGATCCTCTCTCTCTCTCTCTCCCTTTGGAAGTGACAAGTTTAATGTGATCTCTCTAAGTGATAAGCTTTGATGTGATCTCTCTCCCCCTTTGACATCAATTTCCAAGAAGGGCCTTCTAGAATTTGTTGTGAATGGGTTTAGTCCTTGAGTCACAACACAAAGCACTGGATAAAAATGTGATGCTTGTAGAGGACAAGATTCATTGAGTGGAGCTGGATCAAAAGTAAAACAGGAACAAGTGGCAAGATGTTTTTCCTGTAGTGAAGTCGGTGGCACCGATTAGTTTGCTTCGGTTGGACCGAAAGATTTTGGTTGGACCGAAAACAACAAACCGGTGAGACCGAGTTCATCGCGGAGAAAACATTTGTCATCTCAGCTCACTAGACAGGTAATATCTCACAATGATTTGCAAGGAATTAACTGAAGGATATGCAATGAATTGGATGCTGGGAATGCAGAGCAAATAGAAAATAAAGAAATATAGATGAAGTTTTTTTTGAAAGGGGAAACAAACATGCATGAGACAATGCAAAAGCACAGAAAAGAACACAAGAGAACTTCATCTAGAGTTTGTCGGTGACAAAGTCACCGATGTTAGAGTATATTGACTTAGGAGTCAAGTAAGATCACTTGATCATAGGTCATACTCATCGTTTAAGCTCAAAATGGGGTTACCATTTATTGTTTAAGCATCTTGATGTATTCACATCTTGTCGAGTTGCTTTGACTCATGACTCGGAGTAAAGCTTCTCTAAGATGGAATGACATACCTAGGGTGGTGGTGTTGATCATGTAGTTGAACTTGTGTGGGTTGCTCAAGGTTGATGTAGTTCATCAAGAGTTGGGAGCACCACTTGGAATTTGAGTCCATCTACCTACATGGGTTAGTTTTTGCAAGGAAGAGCACTTGTGTATCCAAAATGACAATCATGAAGCTTAACATAGAATTTGTCAAAGGATATGTTTGAATGGTTCCGTGCTTCCTTGTTCTTCAACCACCATTATGTAGAGACTTGGTGATGTAGAGATTGCTCAATATATGAGTAAGTTACAATCTCATGGAATTTGATTCATCCAAGTACCTACATGGGTTATATAATATGCAAGATGCAAATATATCCAAGACATAAGATTATCATCATAAGAGAAATATCAAGGATTAGTCATAAGCTCATGTCTTGCATGTATCCAATGGAGTTTCTACTCCAAGTTTGAAGCATCAATGATGTTCAATTCTCCTCTTAACCTGCAAAACACTTTCTCATCAAGTGGTTTAGTGAAAATATCCGCTAATTGTTTTTTGGTGCGAACATGCTTAAGTTTAATGTCACCCTTGGCAACATGATCTTGAATGAAATGATGACAGACTTCAATATGCTTAGTTCGAGAGTGTTGCACGGGATTGTGAGCAATCTTGATAGCACTTTCATTGTCACAAAGTAATGGAACATGTTTCACATATATCCCATAATCTTTAAGAGTTTGGGTCATCCAAAGTAATTGAGCACGACATGAACCAGCGGCAATGTATTCCGCTTCGGCGGTGGATAAGGATATTGAGTTTTGTTTCTTGGAAGACCAAGACACAAGAGATCTACCAAGAAATTGACAAGTACGCGAAGTGGACTTTCTATCAACCTTGTCACCGGCATAGTCCGAGTTGGAGTAGCCAACAAGATCGAATGAGGCCCTCTTAGGATACCAAATGCCAAAATTTGGTGTATGGATTAAGTATCTCACTATCCTTTTCATGGCCTTAAGATGACATTCTTTAGGAGCAGCTTGATATCATGCACACATGCACACACTTAGCATGATATCGGGACGCGAAGCACATAGATATAACAATGAACCAATCATAGAGCAATAAACCTTTTGATCAACTAGTTTACCATCTTTGGTCAAGTCAAGATGTCCACTAGTAGGCATGGGTGTAGTCATACCTTTGCATTCTTGCATATTGAACTTCTTGAATAAGTCCTTGGTATACTTCATTTGAGAGACAAAGGTACCTTCCGTAGTTTGCTTGATTTGCAAACCAAGAAAGAATTTGATCTCACTCATCATAGACATCTCAAACTTCTCCGACATTAGCTTCCCAAACTTTTCACTAAAATGAGGGTTAGTAGAACCAAATATAATATCATCAACATAGATTTGGCACACAAATCGTTCTCCATTGACCCTTTTAGTAAAAAGAGTAGAATCTATTTTTCCAATTTCAAATCCTTTTTCAATAAGGAACTTGGTCGAGCATTTATACCACGCTCTAGGAGCTTGTTTAAGACCATAAAGGGCTTTGTGAAGTTTGTAAACATGATTTGGTTTCTTAGGATTGACAAAGCCGGGAGGTTGCTTAACATAAACTTCCTCCTCTATTTCACCATTTAGAAAAGCACTTTTAATGTCCATTTGGTACAAGGTGATATCATGGTGATTAGCATAGGCAAGTAAGATGCGAATGGACTCAAGTCTAGCAACGGGAGCATAAGTCTCACCATAGTCCATACCTTCGACTTGTGTGTAGCCATGGGCGACGAGACGTGCTTTGTTGTGAACTACTTGTCCATCTTCATCTTGCTTGTTGCGAAACACCCATTTGGTACCGATGATGTTGTGGTTGTCGTCGGGCTTCTCAACCAATGTCCAAACTTGATTCCTCTCAAAGTTGTGTAGCTCTTCATGCATGGCATTTGTCCAATCCGGATCTTCCAATGCTTCTTCAACCTTCATAGGTTCAATGCTAGAGATGAATAAATAGTTTCACAAAAGTTAGCTAAACGAGTTTTAGAGCGAGTGATTCTCCCGGTTTGTATATCATTGTAGATTTGCTCGACGGGATGGTCTTTAGCAATTCTTGCTCGAACTCATGAAAGCTTTTGCTTGGTTCTTGGTTGAACTTCTTCTTCATCTTGTTCTTCTTCTTGGCCTTCTTCATTGTTGGCGTTGTCGTTCTCTTGTCGTGGTGGAGAAGGAGGTTGTTGACGTTCATCTTGATGCACTTCCTCATTTTCTTCATCTTGGTGTGTCCCACTTGTGGATGCTTCCGTATCAACTCTTGGTTCACCTTGTCGTGAGGTAGAAACTTCCACTTGGATGGACGAGGTACTCTCCTTCACCTCCGTTGGGCGAATCTTGCCAATAACAAGTCTTGGATTGCTTCCGAGGGATCTTTGTCTCCTACATCAATTGGCAATTGCTCTACTTGCGAGCCGTTAGATTCATCAAACTTCACACCTACCGTTTCTTCAACCTTTCGGGTGAAATTGTTGTAGACACGGTATGTGTGAGAGTTTGAGCCATAACCAAGTAGGAAACCTTCATGAGACTTAGGAGCAAATTTAGAACGATGATGCTTATCAAGAATGTAGCACTTTGAGCCGAATACTCGAAAGTATCCAACTTGGGGTTTGTTACCGGTGAGGAGCTCGTATGCCGTCTTGTCGAGTAGCTTGTGAAGATACAAGCGATTTGTTGCATGACAAGCTGTCTCAACCGCTTCTGCCTAGAAGTGCTTCGGCGTCTTGTACTCATCAAGCATCGTTCTCGCCATTTCGATGAGCGTCCGGTTCTTCCTCTCAACAACTCCATTTTGTTGAGGTGTGTACATAGCTGAGAACTCGTGTGAAATCCCTTCTTCGTCAAGAAAGGTGTCCACATTTGCATTCTTGAACTCCGTTCCATTGTCACTGCGAACCTTCTTGATCTTCACTTCAAATTGATTTTGGGCCTTCCTAGCAAAGTTTTTGAAGATCTTTTGGACCTGCGATTTATCATCAAGAAAGAACACCCATGTAAATCTTGAAAAATCATCAACTATAACTAGACCAAAAGAATTTCCACCGAGACTCTTGTAAGCGTTGGGACCAAAAAGATCCATGTGAAGTAGCTCGAGTGGCCTCCTTGTGGTCATGATGTTCTTCACGGGATGCCTCCTCCAACCTGTTTACCTACCTGACAATCACTGCAAAGTCTATACTTATCAAATATGACATCGTTAACGCCAAGGATGTGATTTTATTTAATAAGCTTGTCAAGGTTTCGCATACCAACATGACCTAATCGTCTATGCCATAACTAACCTTTAGAAGATTTAGCAATAAAGCAAGTTCTAGGCTGAGCCTTTTTAGTGAAATCAACAATGTAAAGATCACCTCTACGAACACCGGTGAAGACCATTTTATGATTATCTCTACGAAACACTTGGCAATCTACTTCAGTGAATAGAACATTGAAACCAAAATCAGCAAGTCTAGATGCTGAAAGTAAGTTGTAGCCAAGAGATTCAACGAGCATGACATTTTGAATGGAGCTATCATGTGAGATGGCCACCTTACCGAGGCCAACCACTTTACCCTTTGAGTTGTCACCTAAAGTGACATACTTTCAAGGACCATCATTTTCAGCAAGCTCACGAAACATGTCTTTATCTCCAGTCATGTGATCGGTACATCCACTATCAAGAACCCATTCCTTTCCTCCTGCCATATATCCCCGAAGATTTCCCATAAGACCAAAATGTCTCATTGCATCATCAAGATCGAAGTCACTATCATCATCCTCATCATAGTATCCATATTCAACATCGTCATGTGGTGGATCAAATCCTAGAGAGGGTAATTCGTTAGAGTGAGTTTGACAATGATCTTGCTTATGAATTTTTATAGCTTCGGAAATAATATCACCAATAATTCCAACATCTCCTTTGGCACGCATAAGATTTGTAAGCTCAAATAAACGATCACCAAACATAGGATCACTAGTATTCATCTTACTCAAGGCAATAGACTTATGGAGAATTTCATCTAGACTTTTCAAGGAATAACTTGGAAAGCGTTCCTCAAGAAATTTCCATATAGTGTAGGCACACTCAAGAGTAGGAAAGTTTCTAATCAAGTTTCTAGGCAAGCCTCTAGTGATAAGATTAACAGTTCTAAGATTGTGAATCATGTTAATTGACTCATCAAGGGTAGGATGCATAGGATCAACATGACGTGCACAAGGGCTAGCAATATACTTGTTCAAACGATATTGATTAAAAATCACAAGCATCTCATTTTTCCACTCATGAAAATACTCTCCATCAAGTATAGGCACTCTATGTCTAAGACTCCCAATAGTAGACTCATCCATCTTCCTCCAATGGTGTTTAAACCAAAGCAATGGAGACCAAAGCTCTGATACCAATTGAAAGGGATCGAGAAGAGGTGTCTAGAGGGGGGTGATTAGACACTAAGTACCAAAAGTAGCAGTTTTTAACTTCTATAAGTTTAAGTGGAGTTTAGGCACAAGTTTAACACTCACGATACATAACAAGCAAGCATGCAAAGAGTATATGAGCAGCGGAAAGTAAAGCATGCAACTTGCAAGAATGTAAAGGGAAGGGATTGGAGGATTCAAACGCAATTGGAGACACGGATGTTTTTGTCGTGGTTCCGATAGGTGGTGCTATCGTACATCCACGTTGATGGAGACTTCAACCCACGAAGGGTAACGGCTGCGCGAGTCCATGGAGGGCTCCACCCATGAAGGGTCCACGAATAAGCAACCTTGTCTATCCCACCATGACTATCGCCCATGAAGGACTTGCCTCACTAGCGGTAGATCTTCACAAAGTAGGCGATCTCCTTGCCCTTACGAACTCCTTGGTTCAACTCCACAATCTTGTCGGAGGCTCCCAAGTGACACCTAGCCAATCTAGGAGACACCACTCTCCAAGAAGTAACGAATGGTGTGTTGATGATGAACTCCTTGCTCTTGTGCTTCAAATGATAGTCTCCCCAACACTCAACTCTCTCTCACAGAATTTGGATTTGGTGGAAATAAGATTTGAGTGGAAAGCAACTTGGGGAAGGCTAGAGATCAAGATTCATATGGTAGGAATGGAATATCTTGGCCTCAACACATGAGTAGGTGGTTCTCTCTCAGAAATAGGATGTTGGAAGTGTAGGCTTGTTCTGATGGCTCTCTCCACGAATGAAGAGGAGGTGGAGGGGTATATATAGCCTCCACACAAAATCTAACCATTACACACAATTTACCAATCTCTGTGGGACCGAATCAACAAACTCGGCCGGACCGATTTAGTAAACCTAGTGACCGTTAGGGTTTTCGGTGGGACTGACATGCAACTCGGTAGGACCGATATGGTTAGGGTTAAGGCATAACGTAATCTCGGTGAGACCGATTACACAAACTCCGTGGGACCGACTTTGGTAATAAGCTAACCAGAGAGTTGGTCAGGCAAACTCGGTGAGACCGATTACACAAACTCAGTGGGACCGATTTTGGTAATAAGTTAACCAGAGAGTTTGCATTGTAATCTCGGTAGTACCGATTGCTCAAACTCGGTGAGACCGATTTTGGTAATGGACATACACATAGAGATTACAATCCCATCTCGGTGAGACCGGGATCCCTATCGGTGAGGCCGATTTGCCTAGAGTTTGTGGTACTGGCTAAGACATCTGAACTCGGTGGCGCCGGATAGAAAGAATCGGTGTGGCCGAGTTGGACTTTTGGGTTTAGTACATATGTGGATGTGAGAAGGTAGTTGAGGGCTTTGAAGCATATCACTAAGCACTTTGAGCAAGCAAGCCATTAAGCAACACCTCATCCCCTCTTGATAGTATTGGCTTTTCCTATAGACTCAATGTGATCTTGGATCACTAAAATGAAAATGTGTAGAGTCTTGATCTTGGAGCTTGAGCCAATCCTTTGTCCTTAGCATCTTGAAGGGGTTCCACATCCTTTAGTCCAAGCTACTCCATTGTTGAACTTGTCTGAAATATACTAGGTAAAAGTGTTAGTCCAACAAGAGATATGTTGACATTAATTACCAAAACCACCTAGGGAGCACTTGTGCTTTCAGTAGATCTACCACGAGATCGTAGCCTAGAAGCTAGCCTATGATTATGATTGTTCTTGTCCTTCGGACTAAACCCTCCAGTTTATATAGACACCGGAGGGGGCTAGGGTTACACAGAGTCGGTTACAAGGAAGGAAATCTACATATCTGATTTTCCAAGCTTGCCTTCCATGCAAAGGAGAGTCCCGTCCGGACACGGGACGAAGTCTTCAATCTTGTATCTTCATAGTCCACCAGTACGGCATAAGCATATAGTCCGGCTGTCCGAGGACCCCCTAATCTAGGACTCCCTCCGTAGCCCCTAAACCAGGCTTCAATGACGATGAGTCCGGCACACAGATTATCTTCGGCATTGCAAGGCGGGTTCCTTCTCCGAATACTCCAAAATAGATCTTGAACACAAGAATCGTGTCTGGTTCTGCAAAACAAATTCCACATACCACCGTAGAGAGTACAACATCTCATGAATCTAATCTGCTGACAACCTTTGTCACAGTGTGACACCACGCCGTGGCCCGGTCATTATTTGAACCATTTCCCTAACCTTCTACTACACATCTTGTGAGGCGGTTTTATTGGCATGTCTTGTCGAAGCAGAGATCGTGTCCCCTTATCACGGGATCCTCATCAATACGGGTGTGGGTAACCCAACTGTGCCATTAGCACGGTGCTTGGGGAATAAGCGAGTTGCTAGGGCAAGTTGGGAGGCGCATGATCTGCTGCCTTTATAAGGAGACAAGGACTACTCCCTTTCACCCACGCCTTCCTCTTCTTCCACCTATTCTCTTTCGCTCGAGCTTCAGTGCCCAAGCACTTGCCTTCTCCGCCCACAAAGGTTCTCCGAAAATGTCTGGATCTGGAGCAGGAGGCAAGTGGATGGCCTCTACTGTCCGGGAGAAGGATATCAAGAAACTTCGGGAGGCCGGGTATTTGGCCAAGAAGATCGGCCACCGCCTTCCGACGGCGGGACAGATTGTCCCTACTTCGGAACCCCACAAGAGGGTTGTATTCCTCCCTCACTTCGTCCGCGGGCTAGGGTTTCTCCTCCACCCATTCGTTCGTTGCATTATGTATTACTATGGGATCGATTTTCATGATCTATCCCCCAATTCCTTCCTCAACATCTCGACATTCATCATCGTGTGCGAGGCCTTTCTTCGCATCTCACCACACTTTGGCTTATGGCTGAAGATCTTCAATGTGAAGCCCAAGGTAGTGAGCGACGAGCACACTGAGTGCGGAGGAGCCATGGTGAGCAAGATGCCCAACGTCACATGGCCATCAGGTACCTTCAATGATTCCGTCAAAGGGTGGCAACAACAGTGGTTCTACGTCACCGAGCCACGCGACACAAAATGGGTCGCAGCTCCCGAATTCCGATCTGGAGCTCCACTGCGGCTTACGTCCTGGCCCAAGAAGGGCCTGAACTGGTCTTCGCCCGATGAGTTGTCGGTGCTCCAGACGCGCGTCAAGGGCATGGAAGACAAGAATATCAAGCTTGTCAATGTAGTCTAGGTGATGTTAGTTCGTCGGATTCTCCCTTGCCAACACAAGGCTTGCAATTTATGGGAATATGACACGGCCAAGCACCAGACCCTACTAGGGTTCTTCGACTCATCGCACGAAGACATCTGGAAAGTGCTCCTTAAGTCCGGCAAATCTTGGCCAGACTCAGCCGAGGACCGCGGGTATCAACTGTCCCAACCCGCAAGTTCGGTAAGTCTCCATATGTTGGCAAGTCACATGCTTTATCTGTATAATCCAAGGGAAATGCTCAATGTATTTTTCCACAACTCTCCTAGGGCTGGACAAATAAGGCAGGGCAGATCTACTGCCCGGCCCCGCTGCCAGAAGAACCAACCGGCCCACTTTTGACGAAGATGCTGGTCTCGGCGCCTTACAAGGCGCCGAAGAAGAAAATTGAGAAAGAGGTTAAAGAGACCAGGGGCAGCCATCATCGCTGAGGAACTTCAGACACAATATCCGAAGACTCCGAGGTCTTCTCTTCCTCCAAAGAAGATGAGGAAGAGGAGGAGAGCCGATCCCCCCCAGCAAGGGGAAGAAAGAAAAGGACGGCCTCCACAAATTTGGAGGCTGAGTCACCCAAGAAGGGAAAAACTCCCTTTCCGAAGGAATCCGCCACCACCACCAACAGCAGCCCGGAGTGGGATCCCAGGGTCCAGCCCCTGGTGAAATCGTGAATATATAAATTTGGACACGTTTATGTATCCATACTATCATATAGCATTTAACGCCTCGAGGTATGCCTTTTTTGCAGTCCAGCCAGGTCCCGCGCCGAACAATCCTCATCGGAGGATTTACTGGGTTCGGATGCTATGGACAGCGGGACACCCCCGAAGGCCCCCTCTCCAAAACACGTGAACGACACCGAGGCCTCTTCCCAGAGGGACCTTGGCCGAGGAGGGGGTGAGAAGATCGTCAAGGTGGCGCCAGGGGGTCAAACCTTGGCAACCGGACACACAAGAGAAAAGGCTCCCATGGACACCACCGGCGAGGGCTATCTTGAATTAGGTCCCCAGCCGGACACAATTCCGGAGACCGACACGATTCCGGAATCAGGCAAGCAGCCTCCCTTGATGGGAGGGGGTGCGTCTGTTCCACCGGCAACCTCTGCCCAACCAGACGTGTCGGATACCTTATCAGCAGCCCTGAAGAGCGCCTCCATCGTTGAAGAACATCGTGCCCTTATGGGTGCGGTGATTGAGAAGATTCAGTCCACTGAGAGCGGGCTGAATGAAGCCTGCATCAGCCTTATAACGGGCTTTGAGGTATGTTGTGAGGTATCAGAGAGTGTCATAGTATAGATCGCAGCCCCTGATACACTGTTCGGTGTTCGAAAGAAAGAACCGGACAGAGGATCAAATATATGTTCGCAGGAGACTTACCTTGTGGCACCTCTCCCTCTTTTATTATTTATTTTTTATAAGCAGGTGTCTGTAGCGGCGACCACCTCTCATACTCCAGAAGTCTTTGGACTGAAGTAGTGTATGGAGTGGGTGATGAAGAACTTGGCCAGGTGAAAAAGCAGTTGGAGGATAACCAAGGTATGCAAAAACCTTGTTTGCATTCGGCACGAATGTATAATTGAGTATGATGAAAAAAATTCATGATGTGCTCCAGGGGCGACGGCCGAAGTTGAGGCTCTTAAGAAGGCAGTGGCCAAAGCCGAGAAGAAGGCAGCCGCAGAGCAGGCTCTTCATGAAAAGCACGAGGCCAGGGTTATTCAAGTTCAGCAAGAGCTTCAAGAAGCCGTGAAGAAATGCGAGACCTTGGAGCAGAGTTTAACGGAGAAAGAATCCAAACTCACCAAGGCTCGTCAAGCCGCACAAGATGCCCGGGGCGAAGCCCAAGGCACCCTGCATGAAATCCATGAGGCCAGGAAGATTGCGGCGGGTAAGGCTTTTTCTATGCAAAGCGGATAGTTGAAGGGAGAAAATCACGTTACTTATTTGAATTCGGATTTCTCCAGGGGTGTTTGCGGAGCTGCCGTGTAGTGTATCTGATACCGCACAATTCTATCGAGCCGAAGAAAGGAGCACTACGGATAAGCTCTTCTGGTCGCAGTATCTGGCGCTAGAGTATCCAGTGCCCTTTGCCGATCAACTGAAGCAGCTGATCGAACTGCATAAGGCGGCCAAACTAGCCATGAAGGATTTAATTATCGGCTATGGCATGACGAGGCGATTCCCAGCAGCTACTTCGGGCTCGTGAAGCGGCTTGTAAGTGCCTGCCCTCGACTTGAAGTCATCAAGCGGTCGATCTGTATGGAGGGTGCGCGAATGGCCTTCGCCCGTGCAAAGGTGCACTGGGCGAAGATGGATGCTGAAAAGCTGATGACCGAAGGACCGCCTGCAGGGAAGGAGCACCGCAAGCCTGAGTTATATTATGATAGTGTCCTAAAAGGATCCTGCCTTATAGCGGAGCAATGTGCCAAAGATATTATATTCCCCTGAATACATTCATGCTATCCCATGTAGTGTTGAACAAGGTCATTTAAATGATATAATGCCTATTATTTGGAAATTTTACCTCCTATGCAGCCGTTTTATATATTAAGCCTGAGAGTTGGCCAGTCGTCGGCTTCTGCCCCCACGTAGAAAATACGGGGGTGTTCGGGATAAACCTGAACACTCTTTACCCCAATTTTGGGTCCTTGAAGGAGGTGTTCAGTGCAACGAACTAGGCAATCGGACTATAAGGCTTTATCACCCTCACTTAGCCATAGGAGTTTGACAAAAGAAAGGTAGGCGCAGCCCCTGGTGTTTGGAAGACCGCACTAGGGGCTCTATAAGCACCTGATCGGAAGAGAAAGCCAATCCATCGCACGCTGCATTATTTATTGCATAATGCAGAAGAAATCCTTAAAGATTTTGTAACCTCTCAAACAGCTGACCAGCTCTCACTATATCATGACAGTCAGTTTTCAGCTTTCTCTACTGAGGCGCTCGTCCAGAAGAACCGGGACGCAATCACAGTAGTTCTCCCTTTACTACCCTAGCCGATATAGCGGAACATAGGGTAGCAAGCGCAGGATACGGGCAACCCAACTATTGACCCAAAACATGATTCGAAGTCGATGCATATAATGCTATAAGTTCGGGGTGTCGAACAACCGTGAAGGTATTCAGACTTCATTGCCGTATTATGGGTACAACGAGGCCCCTGGCATACTAAGGCATATCGTAATGTAAGGATGCCATTTGACAAAGAATATCAATAAGAATGAACAGCAAGTAAGCGTTATATGAAGCCACATGTTGCAATTGAATAATACATCGATGCGTAACAGTACAAGCAGCGTGATGAAAGAAATATGACTTCAGAACCTGCTGAGACCAGGGGAGGGAAGCTGTGTGCGGGTCTGGATAATAATCGGATGGTCATCAAGGGGAATATCTAGGGATTCCCTTACGCGTCCGAGCTGTTTCCCTCCTTGGTATGTTCGTCCCCTCATGGGTTTGGTCGCCTTGTCGCCAGTAATGGCCTATACAAAAGTGGACCTGCAAGGAAAGTACAAAAAATGTTTGTGTGCCACGGAGCGGTTAAGCCGCATTGTGTGGCCTAACCTGGCTTTGCCTCCGCCTACCGCCGGAGTGATTAATTGAGCTCTTGATGAGCTGCGCTATCCTGCCACAGAGTGGTTCAGATTCTTTTGACTGTGTCCGGGAGCCTGGCTGTCGAATGAAGGTTCGATTAAAAATGCCAGTCTGCACTTCTACTGTTAAGGCGGCAATGTGCTCTTTAGTACGGGGGGAGCATTTGGCTTTGCCATTAACTGTTATGACGCCGCGTGGACCGGGCATTTTGAGCTTAAGGTAATCATAATGTGGCACCGCGTTGAATTGAGCGAACGCAGTTCGTCCGAGCAGTGCATGATAGCTGCTGCGAAAAGATACGATATCAAAAGTTAACTCTTCGTTACGGTAATTATCCGAGTGTTTTAAGACTACTTCCAGAGTGACGGAGCCTGTACAGCGGGCCTCCACGCCTGGTATCACACCTTTAAAGGTGGTTTTAGTGGGTTTGATCTTTGACGGATCGATACTGTCGGGGGGTGCTGATTCCGCCAACACCTATGGGGACAGGGCCCCTTTCGGTTCAGTGGGAGGTGGAGAGTGCACAAAGAGCGGATCGAGGCAGTGCACGCGGGCGATTTTACCCAGCTTCGGGCCGCACGGATGCGTAAAACTCTACTGCTGCTTGTTTGTGTATATTGGATTCTTGCTCAGGAGCGATGGACGCTGCCAGACTGATCCTAAGAGTATTCCTGGTGTTGAATGAGCCGAACTGGCCGAACCTCTTCTACGTTGCGCTTGGGCCTCCTTTTATACTTTCAAGGGGTCACCCACAGGTGGCAACGTAGACTAGAAGGGTAAAAATGGAAAAGGATGCGGTAGGAGCAGCTACTGCTACTGTGGATACAGTGCACCCTACCTAACTCTGACGGCAGGGGACAAGGGCATTAAATACCTGTCTGAGTCTCCTAAACAGTGCAAAAGGTGACCGTTAGGAGCGCCACCATTTGCCACGATGGGCTTCTCTTCATCTCCGTTTGCCACCACGTACCCCTAGCTGCACGGCCTCCTGCCACGTGTGCTTGGAAAAGTCCCAGAGCGACACGTTAGCAGGTGCGCTGGAGCGCGGGCACGAAGTGGGGGTTTCCCGCGGCAAGCTCCTTGTCGCGGCCGTCGTCTTGTCGCGCCCGGAAGCTTGTCGCTCGCCGGATCTTGTCGGAACGCAGGGCGCGTCACGGCAAGCTTTCTTGGTATGCCTTGAGTGGCCTTCCCGGCAAGCTCCTCTTGCCGGGGTCTTGGTTAGCCTTCCCGGCAAGCTCCTCTTGCCGGGGCCTTGGTTGGCCCTCCCGGCAAGCTCCTCTTGCCGGGGCCTTGGTTTGAGTACTTTGTTCTTGAATGGTCTTCAAGGGAACCACGGAGGGTCTTGGCGGTCACCCGGCAAGCCTTGCCGTGGGGCGCCGCAACTGCCCGTGCACGAGTTCGGGATACTAGGGTACCCCTACTCTAGTACACCGACAGGAGCCCCCGGGCCTGGGCCATACACGGTGCTGAGCGCTGTTGGGCCAGGCCCAAAACAGTGCACGGGCACGCGCGGCCTAGGTCACGCCGAATCTAACTCCGTATCCACCGCGCCCCCCGTAACGGCCCGCGTCAATCGCGGCGTCGTGGGAGAGATCATGGGTGGTTGTTTACTTGGAAGGTCGAAACGTCCGCCCCGTCCCCCTTATAAGCAGGGGAAACAGGGGTATTTCCCCTATCTTCGCCATTTGCTGCTGCAATCTCAGAAACCTCCGCCGCCCTCTTCCGCTTCCAAAATCGAAAGAGAGCAGCGCTCCGCTCCCGTCGCCGTCGCCACTACCAGTGCCGTCGATCTCCCCCACCGCCTCCGCCATGCCTCCGAAGTCCGGGAAGGGGAAGGCCACGAAGGCCGCGACCGCGAAAGCTGTGAAGTCGACCGAAGCGCAGCGGCTTGAGGCGCTGCGGAAGGAGCGGGCCACTTTCCCCCCCGAGCTCTCCGCGGAGGAGCTGAGGGAGTGGTACTATCTCTTCTGGTCGACGGAGACGCGGGCGCATCTGCGCACAAAGGTACTCTCCGCCGTCGCCTCGCGAGCAGCTCCAGTTGGCGGATATCCTTTCTTTGCCGTGTTCTTCTACTGCGGGCTCTACCCGCCATTCTCTGATTTCTTCTGTGATATCATGAACACCTACGGGGTCCACCTCCTTGATTTTACCCCCAACGCCGTTCTGACCATGGCAGTTTTCGCCCATCTATGCGAAAACTTTGTCGGAGTCCACCCCAACGTAGCTCTCTTCCGCCATTTCTTTATGCCTCGTGTTGAGAGAGGGGAACCTCTTGCCGGCGGGATCGCCTGGATCTCGCGGGCCGGCAAGAAGGAGACCTATCTGGAGGGGGAGCTCCGCAGCAAGTGGGACGAGTGGAGAGCTGATTGGTACTGGGTTGTAGAAGAGAGCCCGCAGCCGTTCACCGCCCTGCGCCAAGCCCCAGCAGTGCGTGGCAATGACTGGAGCGCTCTGTCCGTGGACGATGACAAGCTGACGATCACCACCACTCAGATCTTGCGTCTCAGGCTTGCCGGGCTGACTGTAGGAGCTGTCGGCGCAGATTTCCTTCGCCGGCGCATCGCCCCTCTGCAGGCGAGGGGGAGACCTGCCTGGGAATTTGGAGGCCCGGCAGATATCATGAGGTTGCGCCCAGGCCTCAACTTCAACTTCACCGTCATAGAGTTGGACGGGATACTTAAGGAGATATTCAAGCACGACCCACAGCATCCCGAGTGGTTCAGGTTGCCGGCAGGTGTCGTTCCTCTGTGCAACAACTCCTCGCGCGACCGCATCTGCGCAATGATGCCGTTGTGCGACTCGCACGGGATCGCTCCAACTTGGCAAGAGCCCGCCGGTGACGTCGTGCAGCAGTTCTTTGACAGCCTAGTGGAGGTGGCGGTCAATGCTGACGAGAAGAAACTCCTCACCCGCGACACCACTGAGCAAGAGATGGAGCGCATTGCCACCAGGGCGGAAGAGGCGGCGGCGGCCGCGGCCGCAGGTGAATTCGGGTTCACCGTGGAGGAAGCGGACGCGGCGTTGGCGATGAGTATTGCCGAACGGGAGCAGCCCGAAGAGGAAGAAGAGCTCGCTGCGCCCGACGCCGAGTCGAACGAACCCGCCGAGGGTGCGAGCGGCCCGCCATCCCCGAGGAGCTTGCCGCGAGCAGGGCCCGCAGCGCATCCAAGAAGGCGCCTCCACAGGGTTGGCGACGTAGCAGGGCGGCAAGTGGGCCAACAGCCGCAGCGTCGCGCGACGCGCTCTACCGTGGCAAGTACGGTTGCCGTGGGAGCGCCTCCTGCCGCAGCGACAACTGAAGTGGGGTCGTCTCGGGCTGGCGCCGCAGCCTCCGCCAAGCGGCCAAGGGATCCCACCCCTCCACCTCGTCGTGCCGGAGGTGGGCCGAACTTCGACCTCTCCGCGCTCAGCTCCGACGAGGAAGAGGAAGAAGAGTAAGATTCCCTTGTTGTTCTTGTAGTTCTTCAACTTGCTGGTGTTATCTTGCATCTGATCTGACCCATCCTGGACTCTCCCTTTTCAGGACTCTGGCTCAGAGGGCGGCGAAGAGGGCCAAGGCTCAGGTGGTGGTCATCGAGGACGAGCCCACTGCGACGTCAGGAGGCGCGCCCGAGACCACCTTGCCGGATCCGGCCATCACTTCGCAGAGCAGCCCCCAGCGCAGCCCCCAGCATGAGCATATGGTTTACTTTCTGCTTCTGGGTGCGCGTGGTTGCTCTTTTCCTTTGTTGACATCTCATCACTGGTTTGTTTGTGCAGGAGCAGAACAGCTTGATCAGGAGGGCGTGGTGATCTTCTCCGACTCGTCGTCTGCTTCGACTACGCCGCCAAGGGCGGACTCCCCGGCAAGGGAGCGTCCTCCGGTAAGGGAGGAGCCTCCGGCGAGGGAGGAGTCTTCGGCAAGGGACAGCACTAACGATCCGCCGGTGGTGGAGGTCACGACGGCAGATCCTAGCACAGGTAGCCCTTCTTGCCCGAAACTTTCCTTGTAGTCTTCTGCTGATTTCTCTTCTCGAACACTTGTTTGATTTCTCCTTCTTCTTTGGTCGTCAGACCCACCCTCCACGGATCCGATGGAGACCGAGGCGGGCGGCGAGGAAGACGCGCGCGGCAATACTGATGATGCCGCAGCCACCGAAGAAGGAGCCGGCGCTGACGTGCCCGCCGGCGAAGAGGCCGCCAAGACTGCTGCCGAAGAAGCTGGCGGGGGATCTGGCGATCGCACTGACGGCCCTGAGGCCGCAGGAGCGTCGGGCGCTGCACCGACCGCCGATCCCTCTGCCGCTGCCGCTGTGTCAGGCTCTGAGGAGCCCCAGTCCGGCGCCTATCTGAAGGCTGGCGAGGGCATCTTCATCAAGCTCCCCTGGACGTCGAGCTCCAGGGCGCCGGTGGAAGGAGAAGCTCTGGATGGGGAGGTGCTTGCCTCCGCCGGGTTGTCGATCGTCGACTCGCCGGGAAGCAGCAGCGGCGAGCCTGAGGAGGAGCGGCTGCTACGGAGGCTGCTGGCGCTCTACCGCGCCCGCCAGGTCAAGTTGGAGTCCCGGGAAGCGCTTGTCGCGAGGGCGAGCGTGGACATAGAGAAGCGTGCGGAGGAGCTCCGGGGTCTTCGCCAAGAAACTCTCCGGGCCCTGGCGGAGGAGCGGGAGCAGCTTGCTGAGGAGCGGAAGGCCTTCCTCCTCGAGAAGGCCGAAGCTGAAGAGCAGCAGCGGCTCACCGGCGAGAAGCTGTACGCGCGAGAAGGCGAGCTGACTCAGCGGAAAGTGAACCTCGACAGCCACGAAGAGGAGCTTGCCGCGCGCGAACGGGCACTTGGCGGGACGCTCCAAGAGGCAAAGGATACGGCTGCGGCTGCCGAGGCCGCCAAGAAAGAATTGGAGGCAAAGGTGGCGCAGCTAGAAACTGATTTGAAGGTTGGTGGCAAAGAAGGACGCCCTTGCCCACGGTGAGTTGCAGGGCCAACTCTCTGAGAAGGGCAAAGAGCTGCATGCCGCCAAGGATTCCAATGCTGATCTGGAGCTGAAGCTGGCCATCTTGATGGAGACGTTGGACAGCGCTAGGAAACGGGAGGCAGACTTGAAGAAAGACATCAAGGCCAACGATGCGCTGCTGGCGAGGGCCGCCGAAACCCAGAATCTCCTCAGAGATACTGTGGAGCTCTGGACGGAGGGCCTTGTGAATATTGCTGCAGTCATCGAAGAGGAGCTGGTGCATTTGGGGGTGGAAGGCTTCGGGTACTCCTCCGACGAGAACCTCCAACCCAGCGCCAAGCTCACTCTGTTCTTCAAAGGCGTGGCGGCGGCGCTCCAGCAACTCCAGGAACGGATCCCAAAGCAGTTGGCCAACGAGTCACGCTCGATTTGCGCCGGAGTTCTGGAGAAGGTGCTGGTGAAGGTGGCCTTCCGCAATCCGGGCCTCAACCTCACCAACGTCCTCAAGAAGCTGCCGGCGGACACTAATCTTGACGCACTTAAGGCCCTCGTCGCACCCATTGTGGACAGGGTGAACGAGGTCAAAAGGGTTGACGGCGGTCGCGTAGATTAGGCCGTCCGTTTTCTTCTTTTCTTGTCGCTGCCAGTCATGTCATGGGAACACTTTATTAGAGGTGCGACAAGTTATTTTTGTAATATAACCCTATCTTAGGCAAAAAATTGCTGTGTTACTTCCTTTACTCGACTCTTGGCTTTGTATGGTCCTGCCCTACGCTTTCTAGGGAAACTTGCCGGTGCAGGCACCCTTGCCGCGAGCGCCGAGTGCGGAACTTCAGCAGCCTGCTGGCGGGGTCGCTACCGTCAAGCAACCTTGCCGCAACTAGTTGCAGCTCACTTAACTTGTTGAGCGGACTCGAAACAAAGTAAGGGCGCTAGCGGCTCATCTAAGTTGCTGAGCGGACTCGAAGCAAAGTAAGGGCGCTAGCAGCTCACTTAAGTTGTTGAGCGGACTCGAAACAAAGTAAGGGCGCAGCTAGCTGCGAATTGGTTCCTCCGCGCACAGGTTTTCCATACAAAGCATGGTCGTTCAAGGAAAATAACTCAAAAACTTAAAAAACTGATTGCTCCAGCTTTAGCAACTTAGCTTTTCTGTCGTCTGCTTCCCGGCGAGGGGAAACTTTCTCGAACGGCCTGGTCCACACCATTATCTTCTCCTTCCCCCCCCCTGTAAACCTTGTGGGCGAGGGAACCTTCCTTCTTTTGAGAAAGAAACAGAGAAATAAAGTAATGATATGGAGCCTTGGGCTCGTTATTGCCTACTGGGGTCTAGTGCTGCACAAAGTGTCAGATAATATATGCGAAAAAGGATTATAGCATAAAAGAAAGTTGACAAGATGTGCGGGGCACATGAACTTTACTAGTGCACGGGGTCTGCGCCCGGCTCTGTACAAAGGATTACATGCAACAGCGGCAAGACTTGTACAGAAAGGTGGTTGTCGGACAGGGTCCGACAACCGCGCCTTATGGGTAAAACTTACGAAGATGCTTGATGTTCCAGGAGTTGCTCACCGGAATGCCATCTTCGGTCTCAAGGCGGACAGCGCCGGGCCTAGTGACTCGTTTCACCCGATAAGGGCCTTCCCACTTCGGCGTCAACTTGTTGGAATTCTTGGCCGACTGAACGCGCCGAAGAACAAGGTCGCCTTCCTCGAGACTCCTGGCATTGACTCTGCGGCTATGGTAGCGGTGCAGAGCTTGCTGGTAGCGAGCGGCTCGCACAGCAGCCTGGAGACGGTCTTCCTCAAGAAGCAGCGCGTCATCTTGCCGCAGCTGCTCTTGCTCGAGCTCGTCATAAGCGAGCACTCGAGGTGACCCGTATACGAGTTCCGTGGGGAGAACTGCCTCCGCTCCATAGACTAGAGCGAAGGGTGTCTGGCCAGTGGCTCGATTTGGCGTCGTCCTGATCGACCAAAGAACCACCGGCAGCTCCTCGATCCAGTTTCTTCCGCACTTGTGCAGCCTGTCAAAAGTTCTGGTCTTGAGGCCTCGCAGCACTTCAGCGTTTGCCCTCTCTGCTTGACCGTTGCTTCTCGGATGAGCAACAGAAGCGAAGCAGACCTTGACGCCAAGATCTTGGACGTACTGCATGAAGGTGCGGCTCGTAAACTGTGTGCCGTTGTCGGTGATGATCCTGTTAGGGATCTCGAAACGGCAAACAATCGACCTGAAGAACTTGACTGCTGACTGTGCTATCACCTTCCTCACTGGTTCCACTTCCGGCCACTTTGTGAACTTGTCGATTGCAACTTACAAGAACTCAAAGCCCCCGACAGCTCGGGGGAAGGGGCCGAGGATGTCGAGCCCCCAGACCGAAAATGGCCAGGATAAAGGGATCGTCTGGAGAGCTTGAGCTGGCTGGTGTATCTGTTTGGAATGGAACTGACACGCTTCACACTTGGTTACTTGTGCAGTTGCATCCTGGAGGGCTGTCGGCCAGAAGAAGCCTTGTCGGAACGCTTTGCCGACAAGTGCTCTTGCACCAATGTGGTGACCACATATGCCTCCATGCATCTCTGCCAATAGATGTTGTCCATCTTCCCGGCGAATGCACTTCAATTTCACACTGTTGAGTCTTATTCTGTACAGTGTGCTGTCGACAAACTTGTACATACTTGACTGCCGGGCTACTTTTTCAGCTTCTTCTTGCTCTTCGGGAAGCTCTCCTGTCTGAAGGAAACGGACAATCTGCTGCGCCCATGCTGGAGCTTGCGGCTCGACAACAAGGACTAAAGGCATATCTGTTGCTGCGGGAACATCCGCTTCTACGGCAAGAACCTGTGGTTCTGCCGGAGCGTGATATTCCCCGGCAAGCTTGCCGGAGCAGAACTTGCCGGGAGCGTTTGCTTCGACGGAACAAACCATAAGGTTTGCCGGAGCAGACTGCCCCTCAGCATCCTTGGTGTTGATCTTGGGGACTTTCTTGGCGGCGGCTTCGGGGAGCTCTGCCGGAAAGTAGTCACCGGAAACCAACTTCCTCTTTTTGCTTGGTCCAGTTGATGGTGTCACGGATGGTTGAGTCAGCTTGAGCAAATAAATCCCTGGTTCCATAGGTAACTTTAGTGCTGCGCACTTTGACAGGCCGTCAGCAATATCGTTCTGAGCTCGTGGAACGTGTTCCATTTGCAGGCCGTCAAAGTGTGCTTCTAGCTTTCTCACTTCATCAACATAAGCTTCCATCAATGGACTCTGGTAATTCTTGTTCACTTGGCGGACGACAAGCTGTGAGTCACCCCTGATAATGAGCTTCTTGATCCCAAGGTCGGCTGCGATTCTGAGACCGGCAAGCAATCCTTCATACTCTGCAGTATTGTTGGTTGCTTGCTCTTTGGGAAAGTGCATCTGGACTACGTACTTGAGGTGCTCTCCGGTGGGTGCGATAAGCAGCACGCCAGCACCGGCGCCTTGCAGCGAGAAGGCACCATCAAAGTACATTAGCCACTCTTTGCTTGTCTCCTTGACGGGGATGCTCGTCTCTGGAATTTCTTCATCTGGAGTTGGCGTCCACTCTACTATGAAATCTGCCAATGCCCTGCTTTGGATAGTTGCAGTGCTCTCAAACTTGAGGCCAAAGCTTGACAGTTCCAAGGCCCACTCGACAATCCTGCCTGTTGCTTCTGGATTTTGCAGTATCCTTTTCAGCGGAAAGCGAGTGACGACTGTGATCTCGTGTGCCTGGAAGTAATGGCGCAGCTTTCTCGAGGCCATGAGAAGGCCGAAAAGCAATTTTTGCACACCAGAGTACCTCAACCTAGCCCCCTGGAGAAGGGAGCTGACAAAGTAAACTGGGCGTTGCACCATCTTATTCTGCACGTCCTTGCACGTCTGCGCAGATCCATCTTTGTCGGGACCAGAGCTTGCCGGACCAGAGCTCGCCGGACCAGAGCTTGCCGGAGAAGCCCCCTGCTTGCCGCTGGATTCACTTGCCGCGGTTGCTGGCTCATCGTCCGCCTCCCTCTCCGCTACTAACGCAGCACTAACCACTTGATTGGTTGCCGCTAGGTACAGCAGCAACTTCTCTTGTGGCTTAGGTGCAACAAGTATTGGAGTGGAGGACAGGTACCTCTTCAAGTCCTGCAGCGCAGCCTCCGCTTCTGGAGTCCATTTCATTGGACCTGCCTTTTTCAATATTTTGAAAAACGGCAGGGCGCGCTCAGCAGACTTAGAGATAAACCTGCTGAGAGCAGCCACGCAACCGGCAAGCCTTCGCACATCCTTGACGCGCTTTGGTGCTTCAATCTGCTCGATGGCCTTGATCTTGTCGGGATTGGCTTCAATTCCCCGCTGAGACACAAAGAACCCGAGAAGCTTGCCGGAAGGGACTCCAAACACGCACTTCTCAGGGTTGAGCTTGAGGTTGATCTTGCGCAGATTTGCAAAAGTTTCTTCTAAATCTTGGACCAGGGTAGCCTTGTCCTTGCTCTTGACCACTATATCATCCATGTAGGCTTCCACATTTCTGTGTATTTGTGTCTTAAAAGCGACATGGACTACTCTCGCAAACGTTGAACCAGCATTCTTCAACCCAAAGGGCATCCGTACAAAACAGTATGTGCCACAAGGGGTGATAAATGCTGTTTTCTCCTCATCCTCTTCTGCCATGAAGATTTGATGGTATCCTGAATACGCATCAAGAAATGAAAGCAAATCACATCCAGCTGTGGAGTCAACAATCTGGTCAATGCGCGGCAAGGGAAATGGATCTTTGGGACAAGCTTTATTGACATCAGTGAAGTCTATACAAAGCCTCCATTTCCCGTTCGCCTTGCGCACGACTACAGGATTGGCCAACCACGTGGGATGGAGCACTCCTCTGACAAGGCCTGCTGCTTCCAATTTCCTGATCTCTTCTGCAATGAACTCTTGGCGCTCCACTGCCTGCTTCCTGACTCTCTGCTTGACGGGCCGCGCATGAGGACAGACGGCAAGGTGGTGCTCGATTACTTTCCTGGGAACACCAGGGATATCTGACGGTTGCCATGCAAACACGTCGACATTCGCCCGCAGGAAAGTAAGGAGCGCGCTTTCCTATTTGGGGTCAAGCGTGGCACTGACGGTGAAGGTACCACCGGTGCCATCCTCCTTGGCGGACACCTTCTTGGTCTCGGGTGGAGCTGCCATCGTCTTCTTGCACTTGCCGGTGGAGCTCGATGGTGCGTCCTCGACGGTAGCGCAGCACTCCGAAGAGGTGCGCTTGCCGGAGCGGGCATCAGAGCTTTTGCCGGACTTGGCCTTCTTCTTCCCCCCGGGAGCTTCGGCGGCAAGCGTGTGGTGATCAGTTGCGGCCGCTGCTTCCCGGTAGATCTTGTCGGCGCAGATAAGGGCATCCTTCTTGTCGCCGGGGACAGAGATGACACTTATCGGGCCTGGCATTTTGAGCATGTTGTATGCATAGTGAGAGGCTGCCATAAACTTGGCGAGCGCTGGACGGCCAAGGATCCCATTGTAGGGTAATGGAAAATCGGCAACGTCAAATGTGACCCTCTCAGTTCTGAAATTCAGCTCGCTGCCAAATGTGACCGGCAGCGTGATCTTCCCCTTCGGCTTGCTCCTTCCCAGGTTGATTCCTTGGAATGTGCCGGTCTCTTCGAGCTCGCTGTCAGGGATCTGGAGTTTGTGAAGGACCGCGGAGGAGATGAGATTCAAGCCGGCTCCACCGTCAACTAGCATCTTTGTGACCTTGAGGTTGTGGATAGTTGGTGAAACCGACATCGGCAAGCACCCGACCGCAGTTATGCGATCAGGGTGATCCCCAATGTCGAAGATGATAGGCGTGCTGGACCATTTCAGGGGCTTGCGTGACTCTATGGATGGCTCTGCTGCATTCACTTCCCGCATCCACTGCTTGAGCTGGCGGTGCAAAGTATGCAGAGAGGCACCACCGTCAACGCACAGGACCTCTGTGGCTCTCTGAAATTCCTGCTCATCGGCCTCATCATCATCCACGTCTTCGTCATCGTCGTCATCTTCATCCTTGTCGCGGCCGCGGGGAGGTCTGTCTCCTAGCCGCTGTTTGGCCTTGCCGCGGCGTCCTCCCCGGCCAGGGCGTTTCTTGCCGGATCCACCCGTTCCTTCCTGGGCCTTCTCTTTGTCGCGTCGCTCGTATTCAGCTTTCTGCTGCTCAGCAAGCTGTTCGACCTTCTTGCAGTTATGGAGATCATGACCCTTGGTGCGGTGAATCTTGCAATACTGCCTGCCGGAGCTGTCCTGCTTGTCGGCGGCCGCCACAGGATCGGCCTCCTTGTCGGAGCCACCAGCCTTAGCTTCCTTGGCGCCACCTCCGTTGCCGGTCTGCTCGACAGCTAGCACTTCCTTACCCTTATTCCTTCTGCTGTTCCGCCGCCGGCCTTTCCTTGCCGGAGCGGCATCCTCACTGTCAGATCCTCCTACTCCTGCACTCTCTCCGGGGAGCCTCCTCCCCTCTTCAGCGCGTGCACACTTGTCAGCCAGGGCGTAAAGCTCGCTGACGTCTCTGATCTTACACATCGCCATCTCCTCCCTCATCCTTCGGTTTCGCACGTTCTGATGGAACGCGCTGATGATCGCGGCAGGGTGGACGTCTGGGATGTTGTGCTGTACACGGCTGAATCTCTGAATGTACTTGCGCAATGGCTCTCCTTCCTTCTGGGCGAGCAGATGAAGATCGCTCTCTTGGCCATGTGGCTTGTGGCCGCCTGTAAAGGCGCCGACAAACTGATGGCACAAATCAGCCCAGGAGGATATGGAGTTGTCCGGCAAGTGCATGAGCCAGGATCTGACATTGTGCTTGAGCACTAGTGGGAAGTAGTTGGCAAGGATCTTGTCATCTCGCCCCCCGGCAGCCTGCACCGCAATGGTGTAGATGCTGAGGAACTCCGACGGATGCGTCTTGCCGTCGTACTTCTCCGGCACGTCTGGCTTGAAATTCTTTGTGCTGGGCCACTGGACTTGCCGCAGCTCACGGGTGAACGCAGGACAACCTACCGCGTACGGCAGATCGCCTGGTTCCCCTGGCGCATGCATGTCAACAGAGAGCCCAGCGCGCTTGTCGGATTGACGTCGCGCTTCTCTTTGGCGCTTGATGCGGGTTCGAGCGTCTTCTTGTTGTAGTTCATGGAGAACTTGGCGCTGGTCGCGACGAGCTCGTGGGTCCGACGACGCGGTGGAGCCGCTGTTGTGGTGGACCCGGCGAGTCGGCGATTTTGGCCTTCGTAGTGGAGAGTGCATGGAAGTCGCACCTCCCTCAGTCTTGTTGCCATCGGCTCGCGTCCGGCTGTCCTGCCACGGCAGCGAGGTGCTTGGTCGCTGCACAGTGTCGCTGTTGGCGAAGCCGATGAGGCTCTGGATAGTGGCCCTCCATTCGTTGTTCTTGTCCGCCGTCGGAGGATAGTCCAGGAGCAGCTGGGCCCGCGCCAAGGCTTCTGCTGGGGTGGTTGGCGGCGGAGGTGAACGGTGCGAGGAGAGGGGCGTGCTCGGACTCCTAACCAAGTTAGAAGGAGCAGCGTCCCGTCCCGGCGACCACACCTCGCTGGGGCCAGCATGCTGGCGTGCATGCTGGTCTCGATCGCCACGCGAACCACCAGCTTGATCTTGGGTCAGCGGACGTATGGCGCTGCGAACGCTATGACGCTGCTGGTCCCGCGCCTCCAGAGAGGGGCGCGGTGCTCGCATGGACGCCAAGGTCTGTGCCGCCTTGTCCTTGGACTTGGCAGCGCTGTGGGCACCCTCGTCGACGCCCATTCCTCCGCCGGCGTCCACTCCACCACCCGTTTGCTCCGGAGGCGGTGGAAGCGACGCAGACGGAACAGCTGCCTCCGAATCCTTCTTCTTCGGTGGCATGTCGATGAAGACAATGAAGATTTAGCTTGTGTGCATGCCAGATCAGGTTCGCACAATCTCGACGCCCCCCTACCTGGCGCGCCAGAGATGTCGGGGGGTGCTGATTCCGCCAACACCTATGGGGACAGGGCCCCTTTCGGTTCAGTGGGAGGCGGAGAGTGCACAAAGAGCGGATCAAGGCAGTGCACGCGGGCGATTTTACCCGGCTTTGGGCCGCACGGATGCGTAAAACCCTACTGCTGCTTGTTTGTGTATATTGGATTCTTGCTCAGGAGCGATGGACGCTGCCAGACTGAGCCTGAGAGTATTCCTGGTGTTGAATGAGCCGAACTGGCCGAACCTCTTCTACGTTGCGCTTGGGCCTCCTTTTATACTTTCAAGGGGTCACCCACAGGTGGCAACGTAGACTAGAAGGGTAAAAATGGAAAAGGATGCGGTAGGTGCAGCTACCGCTACTGTGGATACAATGCACCCTACCTAACTCTGACGGCAGGGGACAAGGGCATTAAATGCCTGTCTGAGTCTCCTAAACAGTGCAAAAGGTGACCGTTAGGAGCGCCACCGTTTGCCATGATGGGCTTCTTTTCATCTCCGTTTGCCACCACGTACCCCTAGCTGCACGGCCTCCTGCCACGTGTGCTTGGAAAAGTCCCAGAGCGACACGTTAGCAGGTGCACTGGAGCGCAGGCACGAAGTGGGGGTTTCCCGCGACAAGCTCCTTGCCGCGGCCGTCGTCTTGTCGCGCCCGGAAGCTTGTCGCTCGCCGGATCTTGTCGGAACGCAGGGCGCGTCGCGGCAAGCTTTCTTGGTATGCCTTGAGTGGCCTTCCCGGCAAGCTCCTCTTGCCGGGGTCTTGGTTAGCCTTCCCGGCAAGCTCCTCTTGCCGGGGCCTTGGTTGGCCCTCCCGGCAAGCTCCTCTTGCCGGGGCCTTGGTTGGCCCTCCCGGCAAGCTCCTCTTGTCGGGGCCTTGGTTTGAGTACTTTGTTCTTGAATGGTCTTCAAGGGAACCACGGAGGGTCTTGGCGCTCACCCGGCAAGCCTTGCCGCGGGGCGCCGCAACTGCCCGTGCACGAGTTCGGGATACTAGGGTACCCCTACTCTGGTACACCGACAGATACCCATCCAGCGCACGGTATCCTGATAAAGCAGGTTCAGGTTGCTGCCTTCGTCCATAAGGACTCGTGTGAGGTGGAATCTGTCAATTATTGGGTCAAGGACTAATGCGGCTGAGTTGCCCTTACGGTTATTGGCCGGACGATCCGTGTTGTTGAAGGTGATCTGGCCGGACGACCATGGGTTGCATTTTGGGGCGACTGGCTCCGTTGCGTCGTAATCCCTAAGTGTGTGCCTCCGCTCCCACTTGGGAATATGGGTGGCGTTTATCATATTCACCATTTTAATTTGCAGAGTAAACTTCTTCTACCCTCCAGTGTTCGGTGGCCTGGGCTCCTCGTCATCATCCTTTCTTTGCGACCCCTTCTCCTTGTTTTCGGCACCTGACATGCCGGCTTGTTTGAAGACCCAACATTCTCTGTTGGTATGATTGGTTGGTGTTCCTGGGGTGCCGTGAATTTGGCATGGACGGTCGAGTATACGGTCCAGACTGGACATGCCCAGACTGTTTCTTTTAAATGGCCTCTTCCATTGACCGGACTTGGAGCCACTGAATCCGGCATTGACGGTCGTGTCTTCGGTGTTGTCGCCATTATTCTGCAACTTGTGTTTGCTGCGTTGGGGCTTGCTGTTGTTATTTCTTGGTTCTGAAGTCCCAGGTTTGCTTGAGGTGATGTTGCTACGAGCCAACTAGCTGTCCTCGCCCGCACAAAAGCGGGTCATGAGTTTCATGAGGGCTGCCATGGATTTCGGCTTCTCTTGGCCAAGGTGTCGGGCAAGCCACTCGTCACAGATGTTATGCTTAAAGGCCGCTAGGGCTTCAGCATCCGGACAGTCGAAAATTTGGTTCTTTTTAGTTAAGAACCGGGTCCAAAATTTCCTGGCTGACTCTCCGGGCTGTTGGGTTATGTGACTTAAGTCATCAGCGTCCGGTGGTCGCACATAAGTGCCCTGGAAGTTGTCAAGGAATGCGTCTTCCAGGTTCTCCCAACTGCCAAAGGAGTTTGCCGGTAGACTGTTCAGCCAATGCCGAGTCGGTCCCTTGAGCTTTAGTGGGAGATACTTGATGGCATGTAGATCATCGCCGCAGGCCATGTGAATGTGGAGAAGGAAATCTTCAATCCATACCGTGGGGTCTGTTATCCCATCATATGGTTCGATGTTTAAGGGTTTAAACCCTTCTGGAAACTCATGCTCCATTACTTCGTCAGTGAAGCATAGGGGCTGTGCAGCGCCACTATGCCGGGCTACATCGCAACGTAGTTCCAGTGAGTCTGTTCTGCTGTATTCGGCCCGGACGGATTTGTATTTAGTATATCCGGCATGGCGGTCATCGTCACATGTTGGGGCGCGCCCCCGCAATTCGTAGACTGATCTTGACTGTCCTGCTTTGTTTTTCAATTCGTCTCGCAGGTCATGCGTGTAGCCCCGGGCCTTCGAATTTTTGTTTGATTGGCGACGGGGTGCGGGCTGGTGATCGGGCTGATATGCCGCTTTGTCTCGGCCACGAGATAGTCGGTCAGCCACATCCTGCGCTGGTAGTGTAGGCTCTAGTGCCTCATCCTCGAATTGAGGTAACAACTTGCGCCTCGGGTAGTTTTTGGTTGGACGGTCGAGTCCGTATTCCTCGGCCGCCAGGACCTCAGTCCATCTGTCAGTGAGCAGATCTTGATCAGCTTGAAGCTGTTGCTATTTTTTCTTCAGGCTCTTTGAAGTGGCTATAAGCCGGCGCTTGAAGCGCTCCTGCTTGACGGGATCCTCAGCACGATGAATTCTTCGTCGCCGAGGATCACCTTGTCTTTGGAGAGGGGCATGAAATTGTCATCCTCCGGGTCTTTATCCATTGCCTGTTCATTAGGGCTAGCTTGCCCGTCCTCCCGTCCGGCCTGCTCGAAGCTTGGCTGGTCGGGATTGTTTTCGTCTTCGACATCATCCGGAGTGCTATTGTCTCTTGTGCCGGTATTGCTGTTTTTGCTATGGCGGTATTTAGAGCGGCGACGCTGACGTCGGTGCTTTGGTTGCTTCTCAAGAGGACCACCCTCTGTTGCATCCTTTTGACCCTCGCCATTGTCTTCTTTGGGTGTGTCCACCACATATATATATATATATATATATATATATATATATATATATATATATATCATATGATGAGGTGGCAGTCCAGCGCCCTGTGGGCAGTGGTTCCTGTTCTTCTCCGACATCGTCGTCCATACCATTGATGTCTTCAGAGTCGAAATCAAGCATGTCGGTTAAGTCGTTGACAGTGGCTATTAAGTGGGTGGTGGGTGGGCAACGAATTCCTTCGTCGTCCGCTTCCCACTCAAGCCGGACATAGTTCGACCAAGAGTCTCCTGATAGGAAGAGAGATTTTAGTGAGTTTAGCACATCGCCCAAGGGCAAGTGCTGAAAGATATCCGTGGAGCTAAACTCCATGATCGATGCCCAGTTAGGTACGATGGGCACGGATGCACGTGGTTTGGAACCTATGGCTGGAGATGAGTCCAAGGGTCCGATGACACATGCCTCCTTGGAAGTGAGATTTGTGTTCGGCTCTATCGCCGCTGAGTGTGCGGCCTTCGTGGCAGGGTCCACCCGCCCGTCCCCGGATGGCACGATCTGCTCTGGATTTAAAGTCGGGGCAGCTGTAGGTGTGATCTCCTGAACAGCGTCCAATGGCAGATCTAAGTCATGCTCATCGCGACTGTAGGGCGCACCTGTCATGGGCTCGAATCCGTCGAAGATCAAGTCTCCGCGGATGTCGACAATGTAGTTCAGGCTTCCAAACCTGACCTGATGGCCAGGGGCATAGCTATCGATCTGCTCCAGATGGCCAAGCGAGTTGGCCCGCAGTGCGAAGCCACCGAATATGAAGATCTGTCCGGGGAGGAAAACCTCACCCTGGATCACATCGTTGCAGATGATCGAAGGAGCCATCAAGCCTTATGGTGACGATACAGTGGAACTCTTAGTGAAAGCACCAATGTCGGTGTCAAAACCGGCGGATCTCGGGTAGGGGGTCACGAACTATGCGTCTAAGGCTAATGGTAATAGGACGTGGGGGACACAATGTTTACCCAGGTTCGGGCCCTCTCGATCGAGGTAATACCCTACTTCTTGCTTGATTGATCTTGATGATATGAGTATTACAAGAGTAGAAGTTTTTGATGCAACAAGTCAGGGAAAAAGTTTCTTAATTGTTGGTACCAAAAAAAGATCTACCACGAGATCGTAGAGGCTAAATCCTAGAAGCTAGCCTACGATTATGATTGTTCTTGTCCTACAGACTAAACCCTCCGGTTTATATAGACACCGGAGGGGGCTAGGGTTACACAAAGTCGGTTACAGGGAAGGAAATCTACATATCCGAATTGCCAAGATTGCCTTCCACGCAAAGGAGAGTCCCATCGGGACACGTGACAAAGTCTTCAATCTTGTATCTTCATAGTCCAACAGTCTGGCATAAGCATATAGTCCGGCTGTCCGAGGACCCCCTAATCCAGGACTCCCTCAATTACATTCATGTTCACACACTCATTCTAGTTGTCAGTGTTCATACTTTTTCATTGTACTATCCATGCTAGTTTATTTTATTTTCTTGCTTTCTTCTTGTGTGTTTGAAAAACCTTGAGAAAAAACCAAAAAAAATAGTTGTAGCCTTAGCTAGTTTACTTTCCATGCTCGTAGTAGTAGTAACTAAAAGAAAACCCAAAAAGATTTCCCGTTCTTCTTTTGCTTGTTGGGAGCTTGCCCGTGTAAATAGTTTTCTTTCTTTTCTTTTCTTTGGGGGTCAAGAGGAGAAGACCACGATGAAAATGTTGACTGGCTCTCATATGCATTATTGTTGATCTAACTAAGAGCCCATATTACCTTGTCTTCTCCTTTGTATTAAATGCTTGCAGATTCTAGCTTAGTCCAATGCATGTGCACTATTATTATTATCCACACTGTTCGGTCGCGCAAGTGAAAGGAAATAATGACGATATATGATGAAATGATTGAGATAAGAGGAGGTGGTATGAACTCGACCTATCTTGTTTTTGTAAATATGATTAGTTCATCGTTCCTGATTCAGCCTATTACGAATGAAACATGCTTGCAATGACAATTAGAGATTATAGTTGCTCATGCCATGCTTAATTAGCGAGGAGTTTATAATAGTTTACCTTGCGTGCCAACATGCTATTAAAATGGTTGTGATGTGGCATGATAGGGTGGTGTCCTCCTTTGAATGAATCGAGTGGCTTGACTTGGCACATGTTCACGCATGTAGTTGAAACAAAATCAACATAGCCTCCACGATATTTATGTTCGTGGTGATTTATATCCTACTCATGCTTGCACTCATTGTTGGTTAATCTTAATGCATGTTCATGACTGTTGTCGCTCTCTAGTTGGTCGCTTCCCAGTCTCTTTCTAGCCTTCACTTGTACTAAGCGGGAATATTGCTTGTGCATCCACTTCCATAAACCCCAAAGTTATTCCATGTGAGTTCACCATACCTTCCTATATGCGATATTTACCTGTCGTTCCAAGTAAATTTGTATGTGACAAACTCTAAACCTTCAAATGAAATTCTGTTTTGCATGCTCGAATAGCTCATGTATCAACTAGGGTTGTCTATATCTTCCATGCTAGGTGGGTTATTCTCATGATGAGTGGACTCTGCTCATCATTCATGAGAAAATGGCCGGTAACCGGGATGCCCAGTCCCATGCTCAAATCAAATCAGAATAATTGCAAACAAAACTCCCCCGGGATTGTTATTAGTTGGACGGTACCCGTTGTTTCGGGCCAGCCATGGATTGATGCTCGTTGGTGGTGGGGGAGTATAAACTTTACCATTTTGTTTGGGAACCGCCTATAATGTATGTAGCATGGAAGATATCAAGATCTCTTGGTTGTTATGTTGACAATGAAAGTATGCCGCTCAAAATATTATTTATCTCTGTTTTAAAACTCAAGCTCTGGCACCTCTGCAATTCCTGCTTCCCTCTGTGAAGGGCCTATCTATTTACCTTTATGTCGAGTCATCATCCTCTTATTAAAAAGCACCAGTTGGACAACACCGCTATCATTTGCATGCATTGTTATTAATTTACATTGAGAGTTACTGTGATTGGATCTCTTTTGCCATGAATTACAATCTTTAGTCGGTCCTTGATCTTCAAGGGTGCTCTACATTTATGTTTTGCAGTCTCAGAAAGGGCTAGCGAGATACCATCTTGTTATATCATATTATGATTGTTTCAAGAAAGTGTTGTCATCCGAGATTTATTATTATTGCTCGCTAGTTGATTGTGCCATTGATATGAGTAAATATGAGACCTAAATTTTGTTGTGAGTATGGTTAGTTCACAATCTTTGCTGAAAACTTGAATGTTGGCTTTACATATTTGCAACAACAAGATCAAATAGAGTTTGTAAAAGTTTTTATTTATTGAGGAAGTCCTGGACTAAGGGGTCCTCGGGCGTCTGGGCTATGTGATATGGGCCAGACTGATGGGACATGAAGATACGAGATAGAAGAACCTTCCCCGTGTCTGGATGGGACTCTCCTTTGCGTGGATGGCAAGCCTGGCGTTCGGATCATGTACCTTACTTTCTCTATAACCGACTCTATACAACCCTAGATCCCTCCGGTGTCTATATAAACCAGAGGGTTTAGTCCATAGAGGCAATCACAATCATACAGGCTAGACATCTAGGGTTTAGCCATTACAATCTCGAGGTAGATCAACTCTTGTAACCCCTATACTCATCAAAGTCAATCAAGCAAGAAGTAGGGTATTACCTCCATTAAGAGGGCCCGAACCTGGGTAAACATCATGTCCCCTACCTCCTTGTTACCTTCGATCCTTAGACGCATAGTTCGGGACCCCCTACCCGAGATTTGCCGGTTTTGACACCAACATTGGTGCTTTCATTGAGAGTTCCACTGCATCGTCATTAGAATGCTCGATGACTCCATCGATCATCCACAACAATACCGCCCTCAGGGAGACTTTTCTCCCCGGCCAAATCTTCATATTCGGCGGCTTCGCACTGTGGGCCAATTCGATTGGTCATCTGGAGCAGATCGACAGCTACACCCCTGGTCATCAGATTAGTTTTGGAAACTTAAACTACGTTGCTGATATCCAAGGAGACTTGATCTTCCAAGGGTTTGCGACCTCAACCGCAGCTCCGGCCTTAGATCCGGAACGCCTTGCCGAGTCCGGAAACCAGAGTTTAGAGACCGTCGGACTCTTCGTAGCTATAGAGCTCAACACTGAAGACATGGAGGGGATCATTTCACCGACAGGCCCAAAGCGTACCAGGCTCCTTTCATCAGCACGAAGCCGGACTCATCCCCGAACACCGGATCCGAACTCGCGTGGTCCATGTTACGTGAGCTCGGCCAAGGAACTCCTGTCCCGCCCTGCTCCACGGACCCTCGCTCCCCGGCCCAAACCTCACTCTTAAATGAGGCTCTAGAGTTAATTCGATCCCTCGCCATTATGGAAGGATCACTTCCGAACTATGCCCAGTGTCGGTGTCAAAACCGGCGGATCTCGGGTAGGGGGTCCCGAACTGTGCGTCTAGGCGGATGGTAACAGGAGACAAGGGACACGATGTTTTACCCAGGTTCGGGCCCTCTTGATGGAGGTAAAACCCTACGTCCTGCTTGATTGATATTGATATTGTGGATGTTTACAAGAGTGGATCTACCACGAGATCAAGGAGGCTAAACCCTAGAAGCTAGCCTATGGTATGATTGTAATGGTTGTTGTTGTTATTGTTGTTGTCTCCTACGAACTAGAGCCATCTGGTTTATATAGACACCGGAGAGGGCTAGGGTTACATAGAGTCGGTTACAATGGTAGGAGATCTACGTATCCGTATCGCCAAGCTTGCCTTCCACGCCAAGGAAAGTCCCATCCGGACACGGGACGAAGTCTTCAATCTTGTATCTTCATAGTCTTGGAGTCCGGTCGATGATGATAGTCCGGCCGATGATAGTTCGGCTGATGATGGTAGTCCGGCTATCCGGACACCCCCTAATCCAGGACTCCCTCAGTAGCCCCTGAACCAGGCTTCAATGACGATAAGTCCGACGCGTATATTGCTTGGCATTGCAAGGCGGGTTCCTCCTCCGAATAATAGAAGATTGTGAACACCAGGATAGTGTCCGGCTCTACAAAATAAATTCCACATTCCACCGTAGAGAGAATAATATATACACAAGTTCAATCTGCTGACGTTTTTTGCGGCATGACGTCACGCCACTACCAAGCCATTACTTGAATCATTTTTTACTCTACCACCTCAGCGCATTTAGCGAAGCGGTTTCCTTGGTACGTCTTGTCGAAGCAGAGATCGTGTTCCCCCTTAATCCGGGATTCTCATCAATACGGACGTGGGTAACCCAACCGCGCCATTGATGGTGGCGCTTGGGGGATAAGCAAGTTTTACCAGGCCGGTGGGGGACGCGTAGACTTCGCCCGCCCATATAAGGGATAAGGATTCACCTTTTCACGTACGCCTTCTTCCTCCTTTGCTTATCCATCTCCGCGCACTCGAGCTCCAGCACCCAAGCCTGCACATCTCGTCTCAACCTTCCCCAGTCATGTCTGGAGCGGGAGGCAAGTGGATGACCTCCTCCGTTACGGAGGAGCACATCGAAAGACTGCGCAGCGCCGGCTACCTGTCCGGCGACATCGCGCACCGGCTGCCCGATGAGGGGCAGCTCATCCCCACCCCCAGGCCCCATGAGAGGGTTGTTTTTCTTCCCCACTTCCTCCGCGGACTGGGCTTTCCACTTCACCCCTTTGTCCGGGGGCTCATGTTCTACTACGGCCTGGATTTCCATGATCTGGCGCCGAACTTCATCCTCAACATCTCGGCGTTTATCGTCGTGTGTGAGGCCTTCCTCTGCATCCAGCCCCACTTCGGCTTGTGGCTCAAGACCTTCAATGTCAAGCCGAAGGTAGTGAAGGGCACTCAAGCGGAGTGCGAAGGCGCCATGTTGGGCAAGATGCCCAACGTCCTTTGGTTCGAAGGGGCCTTCGTGGAATCCGTCAAGGGGTGGCAATCAGGGTGGTTCTATATCACCGAGCCGCGCGACCCTAAGTGGGCGGCGGCCCCCGAGTTCAGATCTGGTATCCCCACGCAGCTCACCTCCTGGAAAGAGAAGGGCTTGCTATGGGGTAGTTCGGAGGAGCTGACAGGACTCCAAGCCTGTATCTAAGCTGGTGAAGAAGCTCAGGCTGGTTAACATGGTCCAAGTCATGCTCGTCCGCCGGATTCTCCCATGCCAAGAGCGGGCATTCAATCTATGGGAGTTCAATCCGGAACAGCACCAAGCGCTGAGCGGGCTCTTCGACACGACGTACGAAGGCGCCTGGAGGGTGCTGTTTAAGCGCGCCGAAGCCCCCGCATCCGCGACTGAAGATCGCGGATTTCGCTCGCAGCGCCAAGCCGACGAGGTAAGTGATTCTACCCCTTTACGAGACACTTGCTTTTCATAGTTTGAATCTATGCGGGTTTTAATTTCCCCTTTTCCTTTGACACGACTGGATGAGGAAGGCGGAGCAGATTATCTGCCCGGCTCCCATGCCAGAAAATCCAGTAGACGCCCATCTAGCGAGGCTGCTGGTTCCGGCTCCCATGCCAGAGAAGAAGGCCAAGAAGGAGGCCACGGGTGCTCGAAAGAGTTCCCGTTTTCAGGTGTCCGACGACTCCGAGGCGGACTCCTCCCCCGAAAACAAGGAGGAGAAAGAGGACTCTCTCCCAGAGGAGGGAGAGAGGAAGAGGAAGGCTTCCCCAACAGGGGAGGCCGAAGGGTCCAAGAGGGGAAGGACTATTCCCCCGAACAGCTCTGCCAACATCAACGTTGGCGAGGAAGAATGGCCTTCAAGGGCCAGGCCTCCAGCGAGATCGTAAGTATCCGGATTCCTGAGTGATTTATAATTTATTTTTCTGTGTCACATAGTGTCATTCTGATGCCGCATGCTGCCTATAGTCCGGCCAATGATGATCTCGCCGCTTCATCGAGCGGGTCGTTGTCTCCATTGGATGTAGATTCCATCCCAACTGCCTCCACCCCTCGCGACACCGAGGACGCCAAGGTGGGATCCCAAGAAGGGACCCATCAGGGGGAGGCTCCAGAGGCGCCACAAGGCGTCCTCCCAGACTTTGCGCCGGACTCCATATCAGAACCCGCAGTGGTTCCGGAGTCCGGCCGGCGGCCCCTTCGCACGAAGGGCAAGACCGTGACGCCGGCGGCTTCCGTCCAACCGGAGGCACCGGACGATTTGTTGGAGGCGCTCCAGAGCGCTTCCATCGAGGAAGAACACCGCACTATTATGAGTGCGGTGATTCAGAAGGTACAGCTCGCCAAGAGCGGGCTGACCGAAGCCTGCAGTAGCCTTCTATCAGGCTTTGAGGTAAGAAGTTAAAATATGCAATGTAATACTGCATAGACAGTAGCCCCTGATGCTCGGTTCGGTGTTCGGAAAGAAAAGCCGGACTAAGGATCTGAAGAAAAAAGATATACGCAGGGTTGCTAAAAAAAATTATGTCAATATGGGTTGCAGGCTGCGCTGTTGACCTCTGCCGCACTGACTGCGGAGGTCGGTGCTTTGAAGCAGGAGCTCGAGCGGTCCGAGCAAGAGCTCGGCCGCGCCAAGAAGCAGCTCCAGGACAAAGAAGGTGAGTAACACCACTTTGAACTTGTACCTTACAGAAAAGGATTTAGGTTGCAACAAAAAATAACAAGGATAACATGGGTACTGCAGGGGCCACGAACGAGGTGGCGACCCTGAAGGAGGCCATGTCTGCGGCCGAACGCAATGCGGCCGCGGAACGGGCAGAGCGAGAAAAGCAGGAGGCGCGGGTGGCGGTGGTTCAGCAAGAGCTCCAGGCTCTCATGGAAAAGCATGAGAGTTTGGAGCGTGACTCAAAGACTCAAGAGTCCGAGCTTGCCTTGGCTCTCGAAAGTGCCAAGACTGCCAAGGCCGATGCCCATAAGTCCCTTCAGGAGATTGAGTTGGTGAGGAAGATAGCGGCGGGTAAGGCATTTTTCATGCAAAGCAAGCATGTGAATGTAAATTACGTGTTACTTACCCAAATTCGGAGCTCTCCAGGGGCGTTTGCAGATCTGCCTCGCAGCGTGTCTGATGCCGCCGCATTCTACCGAGCCGAGGAGGGGAGCTCAATGGAGAAGGTCTTCTAGTCTCAGTATGCTGAGGCCAGCCATCCGGTGCCCCCTAGCGACCAGCTGAAGCAGATGGTCGAGCTTCACAAGGCGGCCGAGCAGGCCATGAAGGGCCTCATAGTCCGGCTGTGGCCTGGAGAGGCCATGCCTGGGAGCTACTTCGGCCTCGTGCGACGGTTGGTGGATGCGTGCCCCTGGGTGGAGGTTATCAAGCGCTCCGCCTGTATTGAAGGTGCTCGTCGGGCCCTTGCCCACGCAAAGGTGCATTGGGGCAAGCTGGATGCGGAGAAGCTAATCACTGACGCGCCACCAGCGGGCAAGGAATATCGTACGCCCGAAATGTACTATAAGACTGTCCTGAAGGGTGCCCGCAAGATTGCGGATGAGTGCCCCAGGGATGTAATTATTGAGTAAATTCGCAATGTGTTATCAAGTGCGCTGAAAACTTTGTTCATATGCGCTAAGCAACGCTTGTTAATTTAAAATATTACCTTCTGTGTGGCCGTTTATTAAATCTGAGAGATGGCAAGTCGTCGGCTTCAGCCCCCATGCCACGAGTGCTGGGGTGTTCGGGATAAACTTGAGCGCTCTTGTTCCCATTTTTGGGTCCATCTAGGGAGGCGCTCAACACAAAGAACAAGGCAACCGGACTTATAGTGCTTGAACACTCTCACTTAGCCATAGAATTCTATAATTTTAAATTTCGGCGAAGCCCCTAGTATTCAGAAGACCAAATTCGGGGCGCTATCCACGCCTTCGTCGGACATTGTCCGGAACTTCGCTCGAAGCGGCGTAGGTCTTTAAGGACCCGAAAGGACCTCTCGAACAGTGACCAGTCTCTCGCCTTATCATGACAGTCAGTTTTAGCTTTCTCCACTGAGGCATTAACCCGGCTCAACCGGGGCGCAATCGCAGTGGTTCTCCCAGTGCTACCTTAGCCGATAGAACGGAACGTAAGGTGCCAAACATGGGAGCCGGGCAAACCCAACTATTGACCCAAGACATGATACGGAGCCGATTCATATAATGCTATAAGTTCGGGGTGCCGCACTTGTGAAAGTGTTCGGACTTTATCACACCATAATGCGGGGAACATAAGCCCCTGGTGTATTTGGCCGTACCAAAATGTACGGATGCAACATGTCGTAAATGAACATATATATATACAAGGTAATGCAATTATGGGCAAAAAGTGCTGCATTTTATTTGAGAAGAGCTGCTATGAGTGCGGAATGATACAAATAGTGCGGAAAGCAAGGGATTGGACGAATTAAAGGCGCCTCCCTCCAGGGGTAGGCCGCGGAATGGTGTATTTAACAAATTTAATGCTCGTAATGGAGACCACCTGAGTGTTCGTCGCGGCCTTTGTCCCTCCCTGGCTATTGCATCATGAGTTCGGCAGGTTCGCCGCCGGACAGAGTTCTGTATAAAAAAGAGAGAAATAAAAGATAAAAAGAGCGACACGCTTGGGAGCCCCTGGTGTGGTTGAACCGCACTCTGGGTCTGTTGTGGTTGTGCCTCTCCCCCTATGCCCACGGTATCTCCAGGGCGTAATTATGTACGCGGAGAGTTTGTCTTACGATTGTGCGAGGGCTGGGGTTGAGGCCGCATTGCTACGCGTGCTCGGAATGTGCTAGGTGGTCTTGGTTGATGTTGCTCCGGGCGCGTTTGGCCGTGTCCGGTCTATAAAAAGGTTGTTCTGTACTTCTGCCGCGAGAGCTGCTGTATGTTCCTCTGTTCGAAGGGAGCGTTCCGTGTTTCCATTGACCGTTATGACTCCACGAGGTCCTGGCATCTTGAGCTTAAGGTATGCATAATGCGGCACCGCGTTGAATTTTGCGAACGCGGTTCGTCCGAGCAGAGCGTGATAGCCACTGCGGAACGGGACTATGTCGAAGATTAACTCCTCACTTCGGAAATTATCCGGGGATCCGAAGACCACTTCCAGTGTAACTGAGCCTGTACAACTGGCCTCGACACCTGGTATGACGCCTTTGAAGGTTGTCTTTGTAGGTTTAATCCTTGAAGGGTCTATGCCCATCTTGCGCACTGTATCCTGATAAAGCAGGTTCAGGCTACTGCCCCCGTCCATTAGGACTCTTGTGAGGTGAAATCCATCGACGATTGGGTCTAAAACCAATGCAGCGAATCCGCCATGGTGGATACTGGTCGGATGGTCTCTTCGATCGAAAGTGATCGGGCAAGAGGACCATGGGTTGAATTTTGGGGCGACTGGCTCCATCGCGTATACGTCCCTTAGTGCACGCTTCCGCTCCCTCTTGGGTATATGCGTTGCGTATATCATGTTTACCGTCCGAATTTGAGGGGGGCATCCCTTTTGTCCTCTGTTGTTCGGCGGCCGGGTCTCTTCGTCGTCATCGCTGTGTAGCCCCTTGTCATTGTTTTCGGCGATTAATTTGCCTGCCTGCTTGAATACCCAACAATCTCTGTTGGTGTGGTTAGCTGGCTTTTCGGGGGTTCCATGTATTTGACAGGAGCGGTCGAGTATTCGGTCCAAATGGGACGGGCCCGGAGTGGTTCTTTTGAATGGCTTCTTCCGTTGACCGGGGTTGGAGCCTCGGAATCCGGCGTTGACTGCCGTATCCTCATTGCTATTGCCGTTAATGCAGCGTTTGTTTTTGTTTCAACGCAACCTGCCATTGCGGTCCTTGGTATCCGGACTGTCAGCGTTTTTGCTGAGGTTGTTGCTGCGAGCTAGCCAGCTATCCTCTCCCGCACAGAAGCGGGTCATGAGTGACGTGAGGGCTGCCATGGATTTCGGCTTTTCCTGTCCTAGGTGCTGGGCCAGCCACTCGTCGCGGATGTTATGTTTGAAGGCCGCGAGGGCCTCTGCATCCGGACAGTCGACGATTTGATTTTTCTTTGTTAAGAATCGTGTCCAGAATTGCCTGGCCGATTCGTCTGGCTGCTGGATTATGTGGCTTAGGTCATCTGCGTCTGGTGGTCGCACATACGTGCCCTGGAAGTTGTCGAGGAATGCGGCTTCCAGGTCTTCCCAGCATCCAATTGACTCTGCGGGCAGGCTGTTAAGCCAATGCCGAGCTGGTCCTTTAAGCTTGAGCGGGAGATATTTGATGGCGTGAAGATCGTCGCCGCGGGCCATATGTATATGGAGGAGATAATCCTCAATCCAAACCGCGGGGTCTGTTGTGCCATCGTAGGATTCGATATTAACGGGTTTAAACCCTTCAGGGATTTGATGATCCATTACTTCGTCAGTGAAGCATAGTGGGTGTGCGGCGCCTCTGTATTGAGCAATATCGCGACGTAGCTCGAGAGAGCGTTGTCTGCTGTGTTCGGCCCGGCCGGAGTAGTTGTATCCGGCGCGACGGTATTCGTCGTGGGTCTTGGGGCGCCCACGTGATCCATAGATAGATCTGGATTGTCTTGCCTTGTCCTCCAATATATCCCGCAAGTCCGGCGCGTTCCCCCGTGGCTTCATGCTTTTTGAGCGATGCCGGGGTACGGTTTTGGTGGAGGGCTTGCATGCCTCTCTGTCGCGGCCACGAGGTGGTCGGTCTGCCGTATTGTGCGCTGGTGATGCAGGTTTGTACGCTTCCTCCTCTAGACGGGGGAGCAACTTGCGTTTTGGGTAACTTTTGGAGGGGCGTTCGAGTTCATACTCTTCGGCCGCGAGGACCTCGGTCCATCTGTCGGCCAGTAGGTCTTGATCAGCTTGAAGCTGTTGCTGCTTTTTCTTTAGGCTGTTTGCCATGGCCATTAGCCTGCGTCTGAAACGCTCTTGTTCGACGGGATCCTCAGGCACGACGAATTCGTCATCGTCGAGGCTTGCCTCGTCTCCGGAGGGAGGTAAGTAATTATCATCCTCGACCTCTTCGTCTGCCGCCCTCTCGTGAGGGCTTGCTTCTGCCTCCTCCTGCGCTGGATCGTGCTGGAGGGGATTGTCTTCGGCACTTTCTGGGGTGTTATTATCTCCTGTGCCGGAATCTCTATTCTTGCTGTGGCGGGATTTAGAGCGGCGCCGCTGATGTCGGCGCTTGGGCTGTTTCTTTAAGGAATCGGCCTCCGTTGCTTCTTCGCTGTCCCCATCTTTTGGGGTGTCCACCATATATATGTCGTATGACGAGGTGGTCTTCCAGTGTCCTGTAGGCACTGGTTCTTGATAGTCTCCGACATCGTCGTCCATACCGTCGATGTCTTCGGAGTCGTAGTCGAGTACGTCGGTTAGGTCGTCGACGGTGGCTACGAAGTGGGTGGTGGGTGGGCTCTGAATTTCTTCGTCGTCCGCGTCCCAACCATCCTGGCCGTAGTTCGGCCAGGGCTCTCCGGATAGCGAGAGATGCTTCAGCGAATTTAAGATATCGCCGAAGGGTGAGTGCTGAAAGATGTCCGCAGCGGTGAATTCCATGATTGGCGCCCAGTCGGATTCGACCGGTAGGGGCGCCGGAGGTTCGGAGTCCGGCAGAGAGTCCGACACCTCGGAGTCATGAGCTTTATGCGGGACAAGGTAAGTGTTCGGCTCCATCGCCGTAGAAGTTGCAGCTCCCGAGGCGGTGTCCAGCCATCCGTCCTCGATCTGAGCGATCGGCTCCGGACTATGGGTCGGAGCGGATTCATGTGCGGCCTCCAAGGTGCTGTCCGGCGGCAGAGTTAGGTCGTGCCCATCGTGACAGCGCGGCACGCTCTGCTGTGGCTCAGATCCGTCGAAGATCAAGTCCCCGCGGATATCGGCCGTGAAGTTTAGGCTTCCAAACCTGACCTGACGGCCAGGGGCGTAGCTTTCGATCTGCTCCAGATGGCCAAGTGAGTTGGCCCGCAGTGCGAAGCCGCCGAATACGAAGATCTGTCCAGGGAGAAAAGTCTCCCCCAGGACTGCGTCGTTGTCGATTGAAGAGGCCATCAAGCCTATCGGTGACGACACAGAGGAACTCTCAATGAAAGCACCAATGTCGGTGTCAAAACCGGCGGATCTCGGGTAGGGGGTCCCGAACTGTGCGTCTAGGCGGATGGTAACAGGAGACAAGGGACACGATGTTTTACCCAGGTTCGGGCCCTCTTGATGGAGGTAAAACCCTACGTCCTGCTTGATTGATATTGATATTGTGGATGTTTACAAGAGTGGATCTACCACGAGATCAAGGAGGCTAAACCCTAGAAGCTAGCCTATGGTATGATTGTAATGGTTGTTGTTGTTATTGTTGTTGTCTCCTACGGACTAGAGCCATCCGGTTTATATAGACACCGGAGAGGGCTAGGGTTACATAGAGTCGGTTACAATGGTAGGAGATCTACGTATCCGTATCGCCAAGCTTGCCTTCCACGCCAAGGAAAGTCCCATCCGGACACGGGACGAAGTCTTCAATCTTGTATCTTCATAGTCTTGGAGTCCGGTCAATGATGATAGTCCGGCCGATGATAGTTCGGCTGATGATGGTAGTCCGGCTATCCGGACACCCCCTAATCCAGGACTCCCTCACCCAGCCCACACTAGGGGCTGAGGGCAGGGAATTTTGCCTCCCACCCACCACCCACTTTACAGCCACTGTTGATGACTTAACCGACATGCTAGATTACGCCTCCAAAGAGATCGATGGTATGGACGACGATGCCGAAGAGGAGCAAAGCCAGAACCCGTCGTTTACCGCACGCTGGACGGCCACTTCCTCGTATGATGTATACACGGTGGACACACCCAAAGAAAATGACACCGATGATGGGAAGAATCTATAAGACAAGCCCGCTGAAGAAACTCCGAAGCATCGACGTCAGCGGCGTAGATCAAAATCACGCCGTGAAAAAAGACAGCAATACCGGCACCGGAGACAATAACACCCCGGAGAACGTCGATGACCACGATGCCCCGGTCGAGCCAACATCCGAACCGGATGATTGGGAAGACGGTCAAGTCAACCCCGATGACCCTATCGGGAACATGGGCTCAGAGGATAGTAACTACCTACCGACCTCCCAAGAGGATGAGAGCCTGGGCGACGAAGACTTCATCGTACCAGAGGACCCCCTCGAACAAGAGCGCTTTAAACGCCAGCTAATAGCCACAGCAAAAAGCCTGAAAAAGAAGCGGCGGCTATTGGGGAACTTAGTAATTTCAAAAAATTCCTACGCACACGCAAGATCATGGTGATGCATAGCAACGAGCAGGGAGAGTGAGTCCACGTACCCTCGTAGACCGAAAGCAGAAGCATTAGCACAACGCGGTTGATGTAGTCGTATGTCTTCACGATCTGACCGATCCAAGTACCGAATGTACGGCACCTCCGAGTTCAGCACACGTTCATCTCGATGACGTCCCGCGAACTCCGATCCAGCAGAGCTTCACGGGTGAGTTTCGTCAGCACGACGGCGTGATGACAGTGATGATGTTGCTACCGATGCAGGGCTTCACCTAAGCACCACTACGATATGACCGAGGTGGAATATGGTGGAGAGGGGCACCGCACACGGATGGGAGAGATCAACAGATCAACTTGTGTATCATGGGGTGCCCCTAGCCTCAGTATATAAAGGAGGAGAGGAGGGGAGGGGTCGGCCCTCTCTATGGCGTGCCCTGGGGAGTCCTACTCCCACCGGGAGTATGATTCCCCCCTTCCATGTAGTAGGAGTAGGAGTCTAAGGAAAGGGAAAAGAGAAGAGAAGGAAGGAGGGGGCGCAGCCCCTCCCCCTAGTCCAATTCGGACTAGGCCTTGGGGGGGGGCGCAGCCTCCCCTCTCTCTTCCCCCTAAAGCCCAATACGGCCCATGTACTCCCCGGCGAATTCTCGTAACTCTCCGATACTCCGATAAATACCCGAATCACTCGGAACCTTTCCGATGTCCGAATATAGTCGTCCAATACACCGATCTTTACGTCTCTACCATTTTGAGACTCCTCGTCATGTCCCCGATCTCATCCGGGACTCCGAACTACCTTCGGTACATCAAAATACATAACTCATAATATAAATCGTCACTGAACGTTAAGCATGCGGATCCTACGGGTTCGAGAACTATGTAGACATGACTGAGACACATCTCCGGTCAATAACCAATAGCGGAACCTGGATGCTCATATTGGCTCCCACATATTCTATGAAGATCTTTATTGGTCAAACCGCATAACAACATACGTTGTTCCCTTTGTCATCGGTATGTTACTTGCCCGAGATTCGATCGTCGGTATCTCAATACCTAACTCAATCTTGTTACCGGCAAGTCTCTTTACTCATTATGTAATGCATCATCCCGCAACTAACTCATTAGTCACATCGCTTGCAAGGCTTATAGTGATGTGCATTACCGAGAGGGCCCAGAGATACCTCTCCGACAATCGTAGTAACAAATCCTAATCTCAAAATACGCCAACTCAACAAGTACCTTCGGAGACACCTATCGAGCACCTTTATAATCACCCAGCTACGTTGTGACGTTTGGTAGCACACAAAGTGTTCCTCCGGTATTCGGGAGTTGCATAATCTCATAGCCATAGGAACATGTATAAGTCATGAAGAAAGCAATAGCAACATACTAAACAATCAAGTGATAAGCTAACGGAATGGGTCAAGTCAATCACATCATTCTCTAATGATGTGATCCCGTTAATCAAATGACAACTCATGTCTATGGCTATGAAACTTAACCATCTTTGATTCAACGAGCTAGTCAAGTAGAGGCATACTAGTGACACTTTGTTTGTCTATGTATTCACACATGTACTAAGTTTCCGGTTAATACAATTCTAGCATGAATAATAAACATTGATCATGATATAAGGAAATATAAATAACAACTTTATTATTGCCTCTAGGGCATATTTCCTTCAGTCTCCCACTTGCACTGGAGTTAATAATCTAGTTCACATCATCATGTGATTTAACACCAAAATCCACATCTGTATGTGATTAACACTCATAGTTCACATCGTCATGTGACCAACAATCAAAGGGTTTACTAGATTCAATAATCTAGTTCACATTGTTATGTGATTATCACCCAAAAAGTACTAAGGTATGATCATGTTTTGCTCGTGAGAGAAGTTTAGTCAACGAGTCTGTCACATTCAGAGCCGTATGTATTTTGCAAATATTCTATGTCTACAATGCTCTAAATGGAGCTACTCTAGCTAATTGCTCCCACTTTCAATATGTATCCAGATTGAGACTTAGAGTCATCTGGATCGATGTAAAAGCTTGCACCGATGTAACTCTTTACGACGGGCTCTTTTATCACCTCCATAATCGAGAAATATTTCCTTAGTCCTCACTAAGGATATTCTTGACCACTATGCAGTGATCTGCTCTTAGATCAAAATTGTACTCCCTTGCCAAACTCAGAGCAAGGTATACAATAGGTCTGGTACACAACATAGCATACTTTATAGAACCTATGACTGAGGCATAGGGAATGACTTTTCATTCTCTTTCTATTTTCTGCCATAGTTGGGTTTTGAGTCTTACTCAACTTCACACCTTGCAACACAGGCAAGAACTCCTTCTTTGACTATTTCATTTTGAATTACTTCAAAATCTTATCAAGGTATGTACTCATTGAAAAATCTTATCAAGCATCTTGATCTATCTCTATAGATCTTGATGCTCAATGTGTAAGCAGCTTCACCGAGGTCTTTCATTGAAAAACTTTTATTCAAGTATCCTTTTATGCTATCCAGAAATGCTATATCATTTCCAATCAACAATATGTCGTCCACATGTAATATCAGAAATGCTACAGAGCTCCCACTCACTTTCTTGTAAATACAGGCTTCTCCAAAAGTCTGTATAAAACCATATGCTTTGATCACACTATCAAAGCGTTTATTCCAACTCCGAGAGGCTTGCACCAGTCCATAAATGGATCGCTGGAGCTTGCACACTTTGTTAGCACCTTTCGGATCGAGAAAACCTTCTAGTTGCATCATATACAACTCTTCTTCCAGAAATCCATTCAGGAATGCAGTTTTGACATCCATTTGCCAAATTTCATAATCATAAAATGCGGCAATTGCTAACATGACTCAGACAGACTTAAGCATCGCTACGGGTGAGAAGGTCTCATCTTAGTCAACCCCTTGAACTTGTCGAAAACCTTTTGCAACAAGTCGAGCTTTGTAGATAGTAACACTACTATCAGTGTTTGTCTTCCTCTTGAAGATCCATTTATTCTCAATGGTTTGCCGATCATTGGGCAAGTCAACCAAAGTCCATACTTTGTTCTCATACATGGATCCCATCTCAGATTTCATGGCCTTAAACCATTTTGAGGAATCTGGGCTCATCATCGCTTCCTCATAGTTTGTAGGTTCGTTATGGTCAAGCAACATGACCTTCAGAACAAGATTACCGTACCACTCTGGTGCGGACCGTACTCTGGCTGACCTACAAGGTTCAGTAGTAACTTGATCTGAAGTTTCATGATCATCATCGTTAATCTTCCTCACTAATTGGTGTAGGCATCACTGGAACTGATTTGAGTGATGAACTATTTTCCAATTCGGGAGAATGTACTATTACCTCATCAAGTTCTACTTTTGTCCCACTAACTTTTTTCGAGAGAAACTCCTTCTCTAGAAATGATCCATTCTTAGCAACAAATATTTTGCCTTCGGATATGTGATTAGAAGGTGTATCCAACAGTCTCCTTCGGGTATCCTATGAAGACGCATTTCTTCGATTTGGGTTCGAGCTTATCAGGTTGAAACTTTTTCACATAAGCATTGCAACTCCAAACTTTAAGAAACGACAGCTTAGGTTTATTGCTAAACCATAGTTCATACGGTGTCGTCTCAATGGATTTAGATGGTGCCTTATTTAATGTGAATGCAGCTGTCTCTAATGCATAACCCCAAAACGATAGTGGTAAACCGATAAGAGACATCATAGATTGCACCATATCCAATAAAGTGCGGTTACGACGTTCGGACACACCATAACACTGTGATGTTTCAGGTGGCGTGAGCTGTGAAACTATTCCACATTGTTTTGTATGAAGGCCAAACTCGTAACTCAAATATTCTCCTCCATGATCAGATCGTAGAAACTTTATTTTCTTGTTATGATGATTCTCCACTTCATCTGAAATTCTATGAACTTTTCAAATGTTTCAGACTTGTGTTTCATTAAGTAGATATACCCATATCTACTCAAATCATCTGTGAAGGTCAGAAAATAACGATACTCGCTATGAGCATCAACACTCATTGGATTGCATACATCGTTATGTATTATTTCCAATAAGTCAGTAGCTCGTTCCATTGTTCCGGAGAACGGAGTTTTAGTCATCTTGCCCATAAGGCACGGTTCGCAAGCATCAAATGATTCATAATCAAGTGATTCCAAAAGTCCATCCTTATGGAGTTTCTTCATGCGCTTTACACCGATATGACCCAAACGGCAGTGCCACAAATATGTTGCACTATCATTATCAACTTTGCATCTTTTGGCATCAATATTATGAATATGTGTATCACTATGATCAAGATTCAATAAACCATCAACATTGGGTGTATGACCATAGAAGGTTTTATTCATGTAAACAGAATAACAATTTATTCTCTGTCTTAGATGAATAATTGTATCACAATAAACATGATCTAATCATATTTACGCTCAACGCAAACACCAAATAACATTTATTTAGGTTCAACACTAATCTCGAAAATATAGGGAGTGTGCGATGATGATCATATCAATCTTGGAACCACTTCCAACATACATCATCACTTCACCCTCAACTACTCTCTGTTTATTCTGTAACTCCTGTTTCGAGATACTAATCTTAGCAACTGAACTAGTATCAAATACCCAGGGGTTACTATAAACACTAGTAAGGTACACATCAATAACCTGTATATCAAATATACCCTTTGTTCACTTTGCCATCCTTCTTATCTACCAAATATTCAGGGCATTTCCACTTCCAGTGACCATTTCCTTTGCAGTAGAAGCACTCGGTTTCAGGCTTTGGTCCAGCTTTGGGCTTCTTCGCGGGAGTGACAACTTGCTTGCCATTCTACTTGAAACTAGTGGTCTTGTCAATCATCAACACTTGATGCTCTTTCTTGATTTCTACCTTCGTTGATTTCAGCATCACGAAGAGCTCGGGAATCGTTTTCGTCATCCCTTGCATACTATAGTTCATCACGAAGTTCCAGTAACTTGGTGATGATGACTAGAGAACTCTGTCAATCACTATCTTATCTGGAAGATTAACTCCCACTTGATTCAAGCGATTGTAGTACCCAGACAATCTGAGCACATGCTCACTGCTTGAGCTATTCTCCTCCATCTTTTAGCTATAGAACTTGTTAGAGACTTCATATCTCTCAACTCGAGTATTTGCTTGAAATATTAACTTCAACTCTTGGAACATCTCATATGGTCCATGACGTTCAAAACGTCTTTGAAGTCCCGATTCTATGCGGTAAAGCATGGTGCACTAAACTATCAAGTAGTTATCATATTGAGCTAGCCAAACATTCATAACGCCTGCGTTTGCTCCTGCAATAGGTCTGTCACCTAGTGGTGCATCAAGGACATAATTCTTTTGTGCAGCAATGAGGATAAACCTCAGATCACGGACCCAGTCCGTATCATTGCTACTGTCATTTTTCAACTTATTTTTCACTAGGAACATATCAAAAATAAAGGGAAGCAACAACGCGAGCTATTGATCTACAACATAATTTGCAAAAATACTACCAGGACTAAGTTCATGATAAATTAAAGTTCAATTAAGCATATTACTTAAGAACTCCCACTTAGATAGACATCCCTCTAATCATCAAAGTGATCACGTGATCCAAATCAACTAAACCATGTCCGATCATCACGTGAGATGGAGTAGTTTTCAATGGTGAACATCACTATGTTGATCATATCTACTATATGATTCACACTCGACCTTTCGGTCTCCAGTGTTCCGAGGCCATATCTGCATATGCTAGGCTCGTCAAGTTTAACCCGAGTATTCTGCGTGTGCAAAACTGGATTGCACCCGTTGTAGATGAACATTGAGCTTATCACACCCGATCATCACGTGGTGTCTCGGCACGACGAACTTTGGCAACGGTGCATACTCAGGGAGAACACTTGTACCTTGAAATTTAGTGAGAGATCATCTTATAAAGCTACCGTCGAACTAAGCAAAATAAGATGCATAAAGGATAAACATCACATGCAATCAATATAAGTGATATGATATGGCCATCATGATCTTGTGCTTGTGATCTCCATCTCCGAAGCACCGTCATGATCACCATCATCACCGGTGCGACACCTTGATCTCCATCGTAGCATCGTTGTTGTCTCGCCAACTATTGCTTCTACGACTATTGCTACCGCATAGTGATAAAGTAAAGCAATTACAGGGCGATTGCATTGCATACAATAAAGCGACAACCATATGGCTCCTGCCAGTTGCCGATAACTTGGTTACAAAACATGATCATTTCATACAATAAAATATAGCATCATGTCTTGACCATATCACATCACGGCATGCCCTGCAAAAACAAGTTAGACGTCCTCTACTTTGTTGTTGCAAGTTTTACGTGGCTGCTACGGGCTGAGCAAGAACCGTTCTTACCTACGCATAAAAACCACAACGATATTTCATCAAGTTAGTGCTATTTTAACCTTCTCAAGGACCGGGCGTAGCCACACTCGGTTCAACTAAAGTTGGAGAAACTGACACCCGCCAGCCACCTATGTGCAAAGCACGTCGGTAGAACCAGTCTCGCGTAAGCGTACGCGTAATGTCGGTCCGGGCCGCTTCATCCAACAATACCGTCGAACCAAAGTATGACATGCTGGTAAGCAGAATGACTTGTATCACCCACAACTCACTTGTGTTCTACTCGTGCATATAACATCTACGCATAAACCTGGCTCTGATACCACTGTTGGGGAACGTGGTAATTTCAAAAAAATTCCTACGCACACGCAAGATCATGGTGATGCATAGCAACGAGTGGGGAGAGTGAGTCCACGTACCCTCGTACACCGAAAGCGGAAGCGTTAGCATAACGTGGTTGATGTAGTCGTACGTCTTCACGATCCGACCGATCCAAGTAACGAACGTACGGGACCTCTGAGTTCAGCACACGTTCAGCTCGATGACGTCCCGCGAACTCTGATCCAGCAGAGCTTCAGGGGTGAGTCTTGTCACCACGACAGCGTGATGACGGTGATGGTGTTGCTACTGACGCAAGGCTTCGCCTAAGCACCACTAAGATATGACCGAGGTGGAATATGGTGGAGGGGGGGCACCGCACACGGCTAGGAGAGATCAACATATCAACTTGTGTATCATGGGGTGCCCCTAGTCTCAGTATATAAAGGAGGAGAGGAGGGGAGTCTATGGCGCGCCCTGGGGAGTCCTACTCCCACCGGGAGTAGGATTCCCCCCTTCCATGTAGTAGGAGTAGGAGTCAAGGAAAGGGAAAAGAGAAGCGAAGGAAGGAGGGGGCGCAGCCCCCCCCCCCCTAGTCCAATTCAAACTAGGCCTGGGGGGGGGGCGCAGCCTCCCCTCTCTCTTTCCCCTAAAGCCCAATAAGGCCCATGTACTCCCCGGCAAATTCCCGTAACTCTCCGGTACTCCGATAAATACCCGAATCACTCGGAACCTTTCCGATGTCCGAATATATTCATCCAATATATCGATCTTTACGTCTCAACCATTTCGAGACTCCTCGTCATGTCCCTGATCTCATCAGGGACTCCGAACTACCTTTGGTACATCAAAACACATAACTCATAATATAAATCATCATCGAACGTTAAGCGTGCGGACCCTACGGGTTTGAGAACTATGTAGACATGACCGAGACACATCTCCGGTCAATAACCAATAGTGGAACCTGGATGCTCATATTGGCTCCCACATATTCTACGAAGATCTTTATCGGTCAAACTGCATAACAACTGTAGGGCCATGAAGTATGTCTAGAGGGAGGGTGATTAGACTACTTGACCAATTAAAAACTTAACCTTTTCCCAATTTTAGAGTTTGGCAGATTTTAGCAATCTTTGGACAAGTCAAGCATTCATCACACAATTCAAGCAGGCATGCAAAGAGTATATGAGCAGCGGAAATTAAAGCATGCAACTTGCAAGAAAGTAAAGGGAAGGGTTTAGAGGATTCAAACGCAATTGGAGACACGGATGTTTTTGTCGTGGTTCCGATAGGTGGTGCTATTGTACATCCACATTGATGGAGACTTCAACCCACGAAGGGTAATGGTTGCGCGAGTCCATGGAGGGCTCCACCCACGAAGGGTCCACGAAGAAGCAACCTTGTATATCCCACCATGGCCGTCGCCCACGAAGGACTTGCCTCACTAGCAGTAGATCTTCACGAAGTAGGTGATCTCCTTGCCCTTACAAACTCCTTGGTTCAACTCCACAATCTTGTCGGAGGCTCCCAAGTGACACCTAGCCAATCTAGGAGACACCACTCTCCAAGAAGTAACAAATGGTGTGTTGATGATGAACTCCTTGCTCTTGTGCTTCAATTGATAGTCTCCCCAACACTCAACTCTCTCTCATGGGATTTGGATCTGGTGGAAAGAAGATTTGAGTGGAAAGCAACTTGGGGAAGGCTAGAGATCAAGATTCATATGGTAGGAATGGAATATCTTGGCCTCAACACATGAGTAGGTGGTTCTCTCTCAGAAATGGTAAGTTGGAAGTGTAGGTTTGTTCTGATGGCTCTCTCCACGAATGAAGAGGAGGTGGAGGGGTATATATAGCCTCCACACAAAATCTAACCGTTACACACAATTTACCAAACTCGGTGGGACCGAATAAACAAACTCGATCGGACTGATTCAGTAAACCTAGTGACCGTTAGGATTTTCGGTGGGACCGACATGCAACTCGGTAGGACCGATATGGTTAGGGTTAGGGCATAACGTAATCTCGGTGAGACCGATTACACAAACTCGGTGAGACCGATTTTGGTAATTAGCTAACCAGAGAGTTGGTCAGGTAAACTCGGTGGGACCGATTCGCTCTTTTCGGTGAGACCGAAATGTTATGAAAGGGAAACAGAGAGTTTACATTGCAATCTCGGTGGGACCAATCGCTCACTTCGGTTAGACCGAAATGTTACGAAGGGAAATAGAGAGATTACCATCCCATCTCGGTGAGACCAAGATCCCTATCGGTAAGACTGATTTGCCTAGGGTTTGTGGCAGTGGCTATGACTTTTGAACTCGGCGGCGCCGGATAGAAAGAATCGGTATGACTGATTTTGACTTTAGGATTATGTCATATGAGGATGTGAGAAAGTAGTTGAGGGTATTTAGAGCATATCACCAAGAACTTGAAGCAAGAGGCTCATTAAGCAACACCTCATCCCTCCTTGATAGTATTGGCTTTTCCTATAGACTCAATGTGATCTTGGATCACTAAAATGTAAAATGAAGAGTCTTGAGCTTTTGAAGCTTGAGCCAATCCTTTGTCCTTGATATTTTGAGGGATCCACTTTCATCATCCATGACATACCATTCATTGAGCTTTTCTGAAATAATAGTCTTGGAATAGCATTAGCTCAATGAGCTATATGTTGTCATGAATTACCAACACCACCTAGGGATAGTTGCACTTTCAACAACATACGTTGTTCCCTTTATCATCGGTATGTTACTTGCCCGAGATTCAATCGTCGGCATCTCAATACCTAGCTCAATCTTGTTACTGGCAAGTCTCTTTACTCGTTATGTAACGCATCATCCCGCAACTAACTCATTAGTCACATTGCTTGCAAGGCTTATAGTGATGTGCATTACCGAGAGGGCCCAGAGATACCTCTCCGACAATCGGAGTAACAAATCCTAATATTGAAATACGCCAACTCAACAAGTACCTTGGGAGACACCTGTAGAGCACCTTTATAATCACCCAGTTACGTTGTGATGTTTGGTAGCACACAAAGTGTTCCTCCGGTATTCGGGAGTTGCATAATCTCATAGTCATAGGAACATGTATAAGTCATGAAGAAAGCAATAGCAACATACTAAACGACCAAGTGATAAGCTAACGGAATGGGTCAAGTCAATCACATCATTCTCTAATGATGTGATCCCGTTAATCAAATGACAACTCATGTCTATGGCTAGGAAACTTAACCATCTTTGATTCAACGAGCTAGTCAAGTAGAGGCATACTAGTGACACTTTGTTTGTCTATGTATTCACACATGTACTAAGTTTCCGGTTAATACAATTCTAGCATGAATAATAAAAATTTATCATGATATAAGGAAATATAAATAACAACTTTATTATTGCCTCTAGGGTATATTTCCTTCAGCAGCAACTTCAAGCCGATCAGGATTTACTCAATGATAGATGGACTAATGTCCTGGCAGCCGAGGAATACGGCCTCGAGCCCCCAACTAAGAGTTACCCAAAGCGTAGGTTGTTGTCTCAATTCGACAAGGAGGTCCCGGCGCCCATACTGACAGCATGTAACATAGCTGACGGGCCTGACCGACCACCTCGTGGCAGGGACAGAGGGGCAACCCAAGCCGAACACCAACCGGCGCCACCTCGCCCTAGAGGCAGAGAAACAGCGGCTGCAGGATACATGCACGACCTACGACAGGACCTAGATAATAGAGCCGGTCATGCTAGATCAATTTATGAATCAAGGGGGCATGCACCAATGCAAGAGGACGACCATCAGGCCTGGCACGATAAACACAACCTCACCCGGGCCGAAAACCGCATACGGACTCCATCCGAACTGCGACGTCATGTCACCCGATACAAAGGAGCCGCACACCCCCTATGCTTCACCGATGAGGTAATGGAGCACCAGTTCCCAGAAGGGTTTAAACCCGTAAACATTGAATCATACGATGGCACACAAATCCCGCAGTATGGATTGAAGACTTTCTTCTCCATATCCACATGGCCCGCGGTGATGACCTACATGCCATCAAGTACCTCCCCCTAAAACTTAAGGGACCAACACAACATTGGCTTAATAGCCTCCCAGAAAACTCTATTGGAAGCTGGGAAGACTTGGAGGACGCCTTTAGAGACAACTTCCAAGGTACCTATGTTCGGCCCCCGGATGCCGATGACCTTAGTCACATAATCCAGCAACCCGACGAATCAGCCCGGAAGCTCTGGACCAAGTTCTTAATGAAAAAGAACCAGATTGTGGATTGTCCGGACACCGAAGACCTCGCGGCCTTCAAACACAGCGTCCGAGATGAGTGGCTCGCCCGACACCTCGGCCAAGAGAAACCGAAGTCCATGGCATCCCTTACCGCACTTATGACCCACTTTTGCACGGGAGAAGATAGCTAGCTCGCTCATAGAAGCAATAGCACCAGCGACCCAGGCACCTCTGAAGCCAGGGACGGCAACGGCAAAGCACGACACGACAAGAACAAGCGCCAAAACAATACAGAAGACACAGCGGTGAACACCGTATTCAGTGGCCCAAAATCTGGTCAGTGGAAGAAGCAATTCAAAGGAAACAAAGATGGTCCATCTAGTTTGGACAGAAAACTTGATCGGCCTTGCCAGATTCATGGCACCCCCAATAAACCTACCAATCACACCAACAGAAACTATTGGGTCTTTAAACAGGCCGGCAAGCTCAAAGTCGAACGCAAGGGGAAAAGGTCACCCAGCGAGGACGACGATAAAGAGCCTCGCCCACCGAATATAGGGGGGCAGAAGCAATTTTCCCCTGAGGTCAAAACAGTGGATATGATCTATGTCACACACATCCCCAAACGGGAGCGCAAGCGCTAATTAAGGGATGTATATGCCGTAGAGCCGGTCGCCCCAAAATTTAATGCATGGTCGGCTTGCCCCAATCACCTTCGATCGAAAGGACCACCCGACCAGTATCCGTCATGGAGGATCGGCAACTTTGGTCCTCGGCCCAATCATCGACAGATTCCATCTCACGCGAGTCCTCATGGACGGCGGCAGTAGCCTTAACCTGCTCTATCAGGACACCGTATGCAAAATGGGTATCGATCCATTAAGAATCAAGCCCACTAAAACTACCTTTAATACCTGGCGTAGAGGCCCGCTGCTCGGGCTCAATAACGTTGGAAGTTGTATTCGGCTCGCCCGACAACTTCCATAGTGAAGACTTGATCTTCGATATCGTACCCTTCCGAAGTGCCTATCACACACTGCTCAGACGTACCGCTTTTGCTCGATTCAATGCGGTGCCGCACTATGCTTATTTAAAGCTCAAGATGCCCGGTCCACGCGGTGTTATAACAGTCAATGGAAACATGGAACACTCCCTCCGCACAAAGGAGCACACGACAGCTCTCACAACCGAGGTACAGAGCGGCCCACTCAAGCCGCACACCTCGTCGGCCATCAAGCCGCCGGACTTTGTTAAAAGAGTCCGGTCAGTCCCGCAAGCTAGTGGCTCGGTACATCGAGAGCTAGACTAGCAGTTTCGCCTCCGTCGATCGCCGCACACACCCGCGGAATTTGTACCGTGCATGCATCATTACGCACTCAAAATACCTTGGGCATCAGCGGAGGCACAATACGGGAAGGTCTATAGTACGGCTCGACCCTATATGATCTTCCACTCTTCTTCGCTTACTTTTTTACCACAGGTGCATTCGAGCCCATGTATCCTACGGACTTACAAGGACTCACTCCGAGCCCAGTTTCGTACGGCAAACAGAAGACCGTTCCCTTCAAGGAACCCCTCTCTACAAGGCAAAAGTGGTGCAGATGTGCGACAGGACATCCAAAGGACTCTTCAGACCAAACCTTATTTAAAAGGACATGTACTAAGCTTTTCTCCTTATTATTAGACCCCCGGCATGTAAAATGATTTTGGTACTTATGGTACCCTCTGTAAGATCACGCCTTGATGTATCAATCAGATTCTAGTAGTGGCAATTTTTTCGGTATCAACTTTATTCATAAAACTGTAGTCCGTCTCTCCAAGTTGTCACACATACCTCGACACCCATTGCCAGGGGCTCTATACGGCCACTTATGAGCCGTTAAACAAAAGCCTGAACAACTTTGTAGCACACTTCGGCGTCCCGATCTTGGCATTATATGCATCAGCTCCGAATCATGTCTTTGGTCAATAGTTGGGTTACCCGGCTCCTGTGTTTGCTACCTTACATTCTGTTTGTTCGGCTAGGGTAGTAAAGGGAGAATTACTGCGATTGTGTTTCTGGTTCGTTCGGTCAACCACCTCAGTAGAGAAAGCCAAAAACTGACTGTCATGATGCGGCAAGAGCTGGTCAGCCATTCGGTGACTTACTAAATCTTTAACGTTTTTTCCGTTCTAAAGGAAGGATTGTTTTTCCAGTCATATACGTAACGCATCCGCATTCGGATAGTCACATCGTACCAGGGGCTATTTTATAGCCCCGTCGTCAAACTCCTATGGCTAAGTGAGAGCGGTAAAGTCGTATAGTCTGATCGCCTGGTTCGACGCACTGACACCTCTGTCAAGGACCAAGACGTTGGGTCAAGAGTGTTCATGTGCCATTCCGAACACCCCGGCCCGTAGCATCTACGTGGGGGTCTAATCCGACGACTGGAAAACTCTCAGGCATACAAAAAACGGCCGCACAGGAGGAAAGCAATTTCAGATAATGGTGCAAATATATTATAAAGCCTTAATATCTATAATACACACGATCGGGTCGTTTGAATACATTCATTCGAATATGATGTCCTTTGAGCATTGACCCTCTATCAAACGAGCACCCTCTAGGACGTTATTTAAATAATGCTCCGACATGCGGTGGTCCTTGCCTTCAGGAGGACCCTCCACCGCGACAACGGCGGCTTTCATCTTGGCCCAGTGCACCTTGACACGGGTGAAGGCCCTCTGTGCACCTTCTATGCACATCGACCGTTTGATAGCATCAATTCGGGGCACGGCAGCGATAAGTCGCCGCACTAGGACAAAATAACTGCTCGGAACGGGTTTAGCAGGCCACAGCCAGAGTATCACCTCCTTCATGGCCGCTCCGGACATCTTGTGTAACTCGGCCCACTGTGCCATCTGGTCGTTCAGCTGCGTCGAACGCTCCTGCGTCGCATATTGTGACCAAAACAGCTTCTCCGTCGCATGCACCTCCTAGGCCCGGTAGAATTGCGCTGCGTCAGCGACGCTCTTCGGTAGATCCACAAAGGAGTCTGGAGAACTCCATAGTCTATTAAGTAAGGCATACCTCTGATCGCCAAACTTAGACTGCAAAATAAAGGGCTTACCAACCGCTATCTGTCTGACCTGTCGGAGCTCCTCGCGAGCCGCGCGGGATTCAGACCTTGCCTCTTGGGTGTCCTGAAGGGCCTTGGCCAGTTCGGACGCCTTCGCTTTATTCCCCTCCTCAAGGAGCTCGCACTTGCGAGTTGCGTCCTTGAGCTCTTGCTCAATCTTGGATACACGCTCCTCGAACTGGCGCTGGGTGGCCTGTTCATCCTTCAAATTGGCAGCCGCTTTCTCAATGGCCACATCGCTCACCCTTGCATACTCCTTCGCGCGGGCAAGGTCACTCCTGAGGGTCTCGACCTCAGCAGTGCCATCTGCAGTTATGCATATAGCAGCGCATGAGCTTCACCTAAGTATTTTGCACACTAATTCAATGGAATATGGAGCGTTTGAAACATACCTTGCGCTTCGTCGAGCCACTTGTTAATTCGGATATTGTCCTCATCGACCAGCTGCAGTTTCCGCTTCAGTTCGGAAACTTCGGCGGCCTGAGCAGTCACCACTAACAGTGAAGCCTGAGTTTTTATCAAAAAAGGCTAAGTATGTTATTTACTGCGGATACCTATAGACCCTCTGTTTGCCCTCCTTCATTGGCCAAACAGAGTATCAGGGGCTACTATCTATATATAGGCGGATTTTTCATGGAAAGCGGCTAAAAGATATTACATCGCATACCTCGAAGCCTGTTAGTAGGATCGTGAAGGCTTCATCCAGTCCGCTCTTAGCGGACTTTTCAACCACCGTACCCATTAAGGTATGGTGCTCCTCCAAGACGGATGCACATTGCAGTGCATCCATCAGCTTGTTTGGCGCCTCTGCATTCGTAGAGGTCGCCGTCTCCCCCTCCTACAGAGGGGGTTGCCGATCTGATTCCGGAACCGTTTGGGTCTCCGGAACAGTATCCGGCTGAGGGTCGGATGACCCAGGACCCCCATGGCCGGTCTCCATAGGGGTTGCACCCTCCATGTTCTTGGCAGCTTCCGGTGCCGCATTGGTCCTCTCTCGCAGTTCTTCGGAGCCTGGAGAAATCCTTAGGGATGATACCTCGGGATCATCTGGCCTAGGAGGCGGGGAAGCTTGTGGAGGCATCTCGCTCTCCATCTTCTCCAGCAAAAGGTCCCCTGATGACGATGATTCTTGAGGAATGTTGCAAGCCGGATTGGTATGTGAAATTGGATATTGATCTTATAATCTATAAAAAAAGATCAGATGTATACAAGGCATCTAAAGGCGCTCACGATTCGGCAAGGGGCTTGGTGCGGGGGCGGTGCTTGGGAACGGCCTCGGTGCCTGAATCCGAGTCATCGAGAGGGATACCCTTCCCCTCTTGGACGCCCCCTCCTCCGGATCTATGGAGGCCGCTCTCTTTTTCCCTTTGGGAGGAGGGTTCTTTGCCTCTTCCTCCTCCTCCTCCTCCTCGTCTTCGTCTTCCTCGCGAGAGGAAGGAACTTCGGTTCCTCAGGACACAGCGCCCGAAGTTTCTTCGAGATGGAGGTCGCCTTCGGCCTCCTTGGTCTTCTTCTTCTTGTCCTTCTTTGCCGGAGCCTGGTAGGGCGTCGGGACCAACATCTTCATTAACAGAGGATCGGCTGGGTTCTCGGGGAGCGGGGCTGGACACTTAATCGGCTCGGCCTTATTTATCCAGTCCTGTTCAGGAGATGGAATTTTCAGGACCCCTCCCTAAGACTGACAAGCTAAATAGTATTCAGAAATATGATACTTACTGGGGATGCCGGATTGTTGCAGTCGATGCCAGTGTCGTCGGACGTCCGTGGCCACGTCTTCTGCTTCTTAAAGAGCAGCTTCGAGATCCCTTTGTGCGCCGTGCCATAGAAGTGCTGCAGAGTCTGTGGCCCCTCCAGATTAAACTCCCACATTTTGAGAGGTCGTCATTGGCAAGGGAGAGCTCGGCGGATGAGCATCACCTGAATCACATAAGCAAGGGTGATGTCCTTGTTTATCATGCTCTTGATGCGCTTCTGCAGCATCGACACTTCGTCAAGGGACCCCCAATCTAGGCCCTTGTTGGTCTAGGACGCGAGCCGCAGTGGAGGTCCAGATCTGAAGGCAGGAGCAGCAGCCCACTTGGTGCCATGGGGTTCGGTGATATAGAACCACTCCTGCTGCCACACCTTGACAGTATCCACAGATGTCCCTTTGGGCCAGGTAACATGGTTGAGCTTGCTCACCATGGCACCGCCGCACTTGGCGTGCTGGCCTTCGACCAGCTTCAACTTCACATTAAAAACCTTGAGCCATAAGCCGAAGTGTGGAGGGACGCGGAGAAATGCCTCACACACGACGATAAACGCCGAGATGTGGACGAAGGAATTTGGGGCCAAATTGTGGAAATCCAGCCCGTAGTAGTACATGAGACCTCGGACGAAGGGGTGAAGGGCGTATCCGAGTCCTCGGAGGAAGTGAGGGATAAAAACCACCCTTTCGCCGGGCTCTGGGGTGGGGATGACTTGCCCTGGGGTTGGAAGCCTGTGTTTGATCTACGCCATTAGGTACCTCACCTCCCGCAGATCCTGGATGTTCTTCTCCGTTACGGAGGAGGCCATCCATTTGCCCTGAAAGCCAGATTCGGCCATTGCTGGAGAAGTTGGGGCGGAGGGAAAGTTTGGAACTTGGGCGCTGGAGCTCAGGGGATTGAAAGGCAAAGGAGGAAGAAGGCGTGAGGTGAACAGATGGGTCTTTGTCCTCTTATAGAGGCAGCGAATATCAAACGCCCCCTCATAAGCCTTAAAGCTCGCCTATTCCCGAGGGGATGTGTGAATGGCACAGTTGGATTACCCGAAACCCCTATTGATGAGAATCCCGTAATAAGGGGACATGATCTCTACTTTGACAAGACGTGTCATTGGCCATGCCTCGAAATGCGAAACGAGGCTGTAAAACGGTTCAAAATAATAATAAGGCCAGAACATAACATCTCGCCAGAAAAGTGGCCCGTGGACTTGACCTATTTTAAGTATTGTTGCTTTTTACAGCTTAGGGTTGTACGTGTTAAGCAAGGCCGGACACAGCTCTTGTGTGTGGAAAACTGCTTTGGAGTATTCGGAGAGGGGAACTCGCCTTGCAATACTGAAGACAATCTACACGTTGGATACATCATCATTGAAGCCTGGTTCAGGGGCTACTGAGGGAGTCCTGGACTAAGGGGTCCTTGGGCGTCCAAGCTATGTGATATGGGCCAGACTGATGGGCCATGAAGATACGAGATAGAAGAACCTTCCCCATGTCCGGATGGGACTCTCCTCTGCGTGGATGGCAAGCTTGGCGTTCGGATCATGTACCTTCCTTTCTCTGTAACCGACTTTGTACAACCCTAGACCCCTCTGGTGTCTATATAAGCCGGAGGGTTCAGTCCATAGAGGCAATCACAATCATACATGCTAGACATCTAGGGTTTAGCCATTACGATCTCGAGGTAGATCAGCTCTTGTAACCCCTATACTCATCAAAGTCAAACAAGCAGGAAGTAAGGTATTACCTCCATTAAGAGGGCCCGAACCTGGGTAAAAATCATGTCCCCCGCCTCCTTGTTACCTTCGATCCTTAGACGCACAGTTTGGGACCCCGTACCCAAGATCTGCCGGTTTTGACACCGACATTTATCACTTTCAGTTTGCCAACTGAATTGCTTGAGGACAAGCAAAGGTTTAAGCTTGGGGGAGTTGATACGTCTCCAACGTATCTACTTTTCCAAACACTTTTGCCCTTGTTTTGGACTCTAACTTGCATGATTTGAATGGAACTAGTCCGGACTGATGCCGTTTTCAGCAGAATTGCCATGGTGTTATTTTTGTGCATAAATAAAAGTTCTCGGAATGACCTGAAAATCCACGGAGTCGTGTTTTGGATTCAATAAAAACTATTGGCGAAAGAATCAACATAAGGGGGCCCACACCCTGTCCATGAGGGTGCAGGGCGCGCCCACCCCCTGGGGTGCGCCCACCTGCCTCGTGGGCCCCCTGGACCTCCACCGACCTCAACTCCAACTCTATATATTCACGTTCGGGGAGAAAAAAATCAGAGAGAAGGATTCATCACATTTTACGATACGGAGCCGCCGCCAAGCCCTAATCTTCCTCGGGAGGGCTGATCTGGAGTCCGTTCGGGGCTCCGGAGAGGGGAATCCGTCGCCATCGTCATCATCAACCATCCTCCACCACCAATTTCATGATGCTCACCGCCATGCATGAGTAATCGCATCGTAGGCTTGCTGGACGGTGATGGGTTGGATGAGATTTACCATGTAATCGAGTTAGTTTTGTTAGGGTTTGATCCCTAGTATCCATTATGTTCTAAGATTGATGTTGCTATGACTTTGTCATGCTTAATGCTTGTCACTAGGGCCCGAGTGCCATGATTTCAGATCTGAACCTATTATGTTTTCATGAATATATGTGAGTTCTTGATCCTATCTTGCAAGTCAATAGTCACCTACTATGTGTTATGATTCGGCAACCCCGAAGTGACAATAATCGGGACCACTCCCGGTGATGATCGTAGTTTGAGGAGTTCATGTATTCACTAAGTGCTAATGCTTTGGTCCGGTACTCTATTAAAAGGAGGCCCTTTCTCTAAGGCTAGCGCCAAGATTGGGATCCATGGTGTCCACCAATCAAAGCGTGTTCATTGCGGGATGTCGCATCCACGCCAACTTCCTCTTGGTGCAACAGACCGCCCGACTCCTTCACAATCTCAAGACGCCACATATGCTCCTCAAGCTCGATATTGCACGGGCCTTCGACAGTGTTTCATGTCCATTCCTCTTGAAGACGTTGCAACACCTTGGTTTTGGACCACGATGGCGCGAGTGGATCACCATACTCCTTTCTACCACTTCTACGAGAGTGCTCATCAATGGACACCTGTGGCCACTAGTGGGGTCCTTAACCGAGGGTGGATAATGCTAAGGAGCCCGACCTCGTCTACCATAAGGGAGCCCAATAGGCCCGCTACATGGCGTGAACCCTAGGAGGCCAGACGATGACCTTCTTGACGCCCAAGGCTAGAGGACAACGCACCCCAGATCCCATCCAACATGTAAACCTTAGGCCTCTCCTGTCTATATAAAGGGAGGTCTAGGGTTCCTCTTGATCATCTATCCTCAGATAGGAGAATTCTCGATAGCAATATCATACACATTGTAACCCCTCACACGAGGTATCCCTCCATCATGAATAACCAAAACCAGCAGGGCGTAGGGTATTACTCTCTGGAGGCCCGAACCTGGATAAACCCCTCATGTGACCTCCGATCCATGACTTCCAGCTGCGCTTGGACCCCTACTGAGGGATCTGCGGGAATTCACTTCGTATGTTGGCACGCCGGGCATGGGTGGCGCCGGCTGGAGACTAATCATGGATCGGATCCTTTTCCACTTTCGGCTGCCTACCGCCGGGGGATAGCCTAAGCTTCAGCTCCCCGACGTTCACTACTAACGTTGCAGGCCTAGTCGATGTCAGACTACTGCTTCGTCCCACACGCACCATCCACATCGGCGATGTCACCTTTGTCACCAACACACGCGGCGACCTTCGATTATGCCTGCCACCCATCCAACCCAGAGGACGCGGCAGGCTCTCGAACCCAGCGACCTCGGTGACCAGTCTTGCCGGTCGCTTCCCATTCAGACTAAGGAACACGGGGCTGCATACCAGAACGAGCTCCACCAAGGCCTCCAGAAGAACGCACATCTCATCACCATGGTGTGCCACAACTGCCGCATCGACCACACACCCGAAGACTGTTTCCTTGATGAAACGACTCTGATTGCAGCGTCAACATGGAAGACCTACTGTCATTATCGGACCATGAGGACACAAATGGCGAGTCGACCTCAACAGAAGAGGTCGAGGCCGAAACCATGACTTCACCAGCTAAGATCAAGTCTCCGAAATATGAAGACCACAACGAGCAACAAAATACCTCGAAATCCTGTGTTCAGTGGGAGAAGCAGGGCAGGGTCAAACCATACGTCCCGCAACCAATCTCGCTACACAAAGTGATGTCCGGAGAAGCGAAGGTCGAGGCAAGTGACACCACACCACACTCGACCACCACGACTATGGCACAGGAAAAATCCACAAAAATTATAAACCCAACTTCCCAAGAAGGCAGCCCACCCAAATCCATAGAGGACGGGCTGCACGAGATCCTTACGCCCGGGGCCGCACAACACGTGCTATGAAAAGCAGCCATAGAACAGAGACAAGCAATGATACATGACACCAGATAAGGACGACACAGAGGTCGTCAACAAAACTTAGAGACTGGCGAATGGGAAGACAATGAGGAAGCCACTGACGAAAACGGGTCCACAGAGCTCCCCACAGCGGCTCAGAGCATACAAGAAGCGGTCCTGTTGGTCAACAAACTCGGAGCCGCACCCGCGGACCCTGGAATCCTCACTGACCTCATCAAAGTCATGCACAGGACGACCGAGCTCCAAGAAAAGCAAATGCATAGTATAGAGGACGCCTCAAAATCACCCAATAAGGAGCCGACACTAGAAGGCTGAGACACAAGCGATTTCGAGAGGTACGACGCCACACTAGGTGCCAACGACCTCCAACACACAATACAAGCCGCGAAGGCAAGAAGCCGAGAGGGGCCGGTTCGCGGACGCCTTGGGTTCCACCCAGATCTTCGTGACCACTAATGAACTCATGCCATGGAGCGCTATGGGCCAGGATACGAAGTCCCGATACCTCGGCTAACGTCCTGCATTGCACCCACATGTTTGAGCTACAAGGTCATCACACACCAATTCCCACGGCCATTTATTGTGCGCGGGGTCGAAAAATATTTGGGCGATACAAAACCCGACCTCTGGATCACTGACTACCTAACGCCCATAGAGGCAACACACGGTTACATCGGAAACGCCCTTCGCCACGTCCCGCTATGCCTTTCAGGATCAACACAGTCATGGCTGAACAGGCTCCCACCAAACTCCATCCACAGCTGGGCAGATTTTGAGCACGCGTTCCTCAACAACTGTGAAGGGACGTACCACTGGCCAGGAAGCCTGGTAGACCTCTACAATACAACACAAGGAGCACAGGAACCACTGCGTGACTTCATCGCCCGATGGCTCAAGAAGAAAAAAACAATACCAAACATCTTCGATGACACGACAATCAAAGCATTCGTCAACGGAGCACTGTATCCCATGCTAAGGCACAAGATTGACAGAAAGACGGTGCAAGGTCAACTTCCCGACGTGGCCTCCCTCATGAAGATCACAAACGTCTCTGCCATAGGCGAGGAGACGACTCGCGTGGGTTGCCACCACAAGCAACCTGAGGAGCTAGCAAGGGCACATGGCAAGTCAGGCCGCACAACGCGTGACCAGAACCACGAACTCAAACGAAAGGAGCGGCCACTAGCGGTGACAACTGGACAGGAGGCCGACCTACCGGGCAGCAAGAAAACCAAACATGAACGCATGACAAGGCATGTGTCCTGCACATATGAGACGATCATGAGCGGCCCCTGCAAATACCACAACGACGGAGCCTACAAAGCATTACACTCAACGCACGAGTGCCACCTGAACGAGCAACTCACGCAAGAGAAGAATGCAAGGGATAGAGAGAGCTCTAACCCCGAGGATGATCGCAGCGCACACGCGACCTCCCAAAGAACCCCAAGAGGATGCCAGAAGGAAAAATCTGGCACGCATGCGGTAAACATGATTTTCCACAGCCCAGAGTCCAAACGGGCCCAGAAGCAGACGGTGTGAGAGGTCTACGCTCTAGTCCCCGGAGTGCCACAACTACTGGACTGGTCGAACCATACGATCTTCTTCGGACTCAACGACCACCCAAACTACATACCAAACCCAAGGAGGAATGCACTCGTGACGATCCCATCATTGGGGGCTGCCAGTTGTCCAAAATACTCAAGGATGGCGGCTCCGGCCTCAATATCATGTATGCTACAACACTGCAGAAAATGGGCCTTCCCCTAATAGGTCTACCACCTTTGCCTACACACTTCCTTGGCATCGTCCCAGGGAAGAAGGCCGAACCACTCGGGCAAATCACTTTGGAGGTTATCTTTGGAAAAGAAGACAACTTCCGGGCTGAGAAGCTTTGTTTTGGCGAGTTTTTAAAACTTCGTTAAGTTTCAGTTGCCGAATTTCGTTGAACAAAAAGACATAAATCACAAGTTTTAGAAACTACCCCCTTCATAAAAAGTAATAAAAGAGTGTATCTATCACTAAGTTAAAACTTGTTGTTCCCTCGGAAGAATCCAATGAATTCGGGGATCGGTGCGGCAAGACACAACTAGGAAGGTGCGTGCCCTATCGAATTTTTGGGATTTGACTGGATGTGTAGTTTTTCATTGTTCCCAAAACACAGAATGAACAACATCAAGAGTCATTGCTGCGCACGTTTTCTACAAATCAATTGCATGAGAACTTTGTTCTGGAACACTAATTCTTTATGATTTTCCTGTCAAAAGCTTCCAAACCAAATGAGTCTATTTTTTGCTTTAGAATCGAATGGAGGGCAACCTAAAGCATGGTTCAGCTACTAGTCAAAACAGCGTCGGCTTCCCATGAAATGACTTCACCGGGGAAAACCCCGCGGCCCCGCCATGCGGCGGTGCTCTACTCCGTCTCGTCCCCCATCCTATCCAACCAAATCCGGGACAAACTCTGCTCCACCACCTCCCACTCCCCACTTCGCCTCGCTCTCTGCTCCGCTGTCCACGCGCGCGCGCGCACTCCTATCCTTGTCGCTCTCCATGTTGGCCCCTTCCACCGCCACCGCCACCGCCACCGCCACCTGCCTCCTCCTGCCGCGGTCGGCCGCCGCCAGCCGGGGCCTACCCTTGCACTCCCTCCTCCTCTCACGCCGTCGCCCCCGCCACCGCTGCGCCGTCGACGCCAGCAGCGCCGCCGCTTCCGGCGGCGGCGGCGCTGCCAAGGAGCCGCCCAGGACGCTGTTCCCTGGCGGGTTCAAGCGGCCGGAGATCCAGGTACCGGCGCTCGTCCTCCGTGTTGGCGTCGACGAGGCTCTCGGCTCTGGTGACGCGGTGTCCGCCGCCCTGGCGCGGGGCGTGGGGATCGTCGTGCTCGAGGCCGGGGAGGAGGGCGGCGGGCGCGCGTACGAGGCCGCGCGCGCGCTCAAGGCGGCGGTAGGGGACCGCGCTTACCTGCTCATCGCGGAGCGAGTCGACGTCGCCTCCGCGGTCGGGGCGAGCGGCGTCGTGCTAGCCGACGATGGTTGGTGACTGAATTCTCTCCAGCTCCTGTTGCATACTGTAGCTGCTTGCTTACATTTGGTGGACGGGCAGTTAGTTATGCAGAATATGGCGAATTTTGATTGAATTCTCCCAGCTCGTGTTGCGTAGCTGTCCTTTGGTGAAGCGGCAGTTAGTTATTTAGAATGTTCGAACTTACATTTTGCGCCATTTCAGTTTTATTTTTGCATTTTCTAGCCTACCAGGAAGTTATTATTATCACCGATTGCATTGCAGCATTATGATTTTCTTAAGAAGTTTGTGTCTCGTTTTTGATGCAGGTATTCCTGCTATTGTTGCAAGGAGTATGATGATGAAATCCAACTCTGACTCCATATATCTCCCGCTTGTCGCTAGAACTATACGGTCCTCGGACTCTGCCAGAAGCGCTACTAGTTCTGAGGGGGCTGATTTCCTTATCGTAAATACCGGGACGGGTGACTTCTCGAGTGTTTTGAATGGTGCTGGTGCTCAGCATGTGAAGATTCCAGTTTTCTTCACTTTAAATGATTTGCAAAGCGAAGGGTCTTATTCTGATACCACATCCAAGCTGTTCCAGTCTGGTGCATCTGGAATTGTTTTGTCTTTGACTGGCATCCAACATCTTACTGACAATATCATAGAAAGGGATTTTTTAAAAGTGGATAGCACCGGTACAGTACCACAAGCCACTTCCTCTTCTGCTAGCGCGTTGGAAGAAACAAATAATGTAATGGTCCTAACTCGTGAGAAGACAAAAGTTGCTGGATTTACAAAACTGGATGAAAAAGTGATGCAGCTAATAGCGATGGAAAAGCCTATTCTTAGTGAAGCTGTTGATGTTATCCGCAAGGCAGCACCAATGGTGATCATCTAATGTTACACATTTGGTAGTTGAAGATCCCTGGAATGAACTCAGTATACTTCATGTCTTCGTCTCTAGAATATGCTTCACTTGAATATAATTTTTGATACATTGTCACAGATGGAAGAGGCTGAACTTCTGGTTGATGCTGCTTCTCGCCTGAGTGAGCCATTTTTGTTGGTTATTGTGGTAATTTTGTGTTTACATTACATATTGGTTATGACATCATCCATATGTGTTAGAATTTGGTTATTACTATGCATTTTCCATAAAGCAGGAATCAACATTTTTTTCCACCAAGGGATATTGATATTTTGTGTAGTGTTTTAGAGCCACCAAAAGTTCTGACCATGTTGAATCAACCATTGCCAGTTTACCACTTAGCATTTAGTGCTGTTTTAATTTTTTTTCTTGTCTTGCTAAATATGGTCATGACTTCAAATTCGTGTCCTCTTTTCTATTTGTGCTTTCTTTCTTTCCTCAGTATAATAGAAGAAATAGTATTTCCACTATGCTTGCTCCGATGGTAACGAAACCCACTCCTCGGCACTGAAAAATCTGTCCATTAACATCCTCATTCAACAAGTCACTTCCTTAATGGTTAGGCATTTGCATAAGCCCACATAAGCTCAGTAGATTTCTAATGCTGGTATCACAATAACATAATCAGATTGTAATCTAATTAGAGTGGTGCGCACATGTCCTTTTCTACAGTTGCGTAGCTAACCTGCTGGTGTCTTCTGTTGTCCTGCAAAACTATTTTCTTTGAACTGAAAAGCGAGCATACCTTCTTATTCACTACAATTTTTTTGCCGTGGTTTCTCAGTAATGTTCAACTCATTCATGTTTTCTGACATGCTGGCTTTTCTATTAATTTTATAAACCACTTATCCGGATTCCTGCAATGTATATCAGGGTGAATTTAACTCGGGAAAATCAACCTTTATAAATGCTCTACTTGGAAGGAAGTATCTTCAGGAAGGAGTTGTACCCACGACAAATGAGATCACACTGCTCTCATATTCAGAGGTTGATTCTGAAAGCATGGAACGATGTGAGCGGCACCCGGATGGTCAATTCACATGCTATTTATCGGCTCCAATTTTAAAAGAGGTAACTATATAATTGAAGTACAATCATGTTTGTACTCCTTGATTATCTCATAGGAGTGCGCTACGCAATTTTGTTCTTAAATGCTAGTACCTTTTTTCTCCGGTGCATCTAATCAAAGATGCTAGCCTTTTGTCCAATACTGTGTTAGCTGAATAAACTAGCTACATTGGGATAGGTGAATAGTGGATATAAACCCTACGGGAATGCTCGACGATATATTAGTTCTGAGGAAGCATTTTGCAAGTATAAGGAATAAGGATGGATTATCAGGAACACAGCTTTTTATCCTACAACATGCTGTAGTTCTCACAAAACACAGCCTGTGTTATAGTTGTATCGAATTGGCTGCAGGTCAGCATTTGTTACATCTTAAGGTGCCAAAGGCAATGGCACCCTGTTCCACCTTATTTTCTCTTAGTGTACTAGGTTGCATGGCTGCTAGTTGCAAGGCCAAATTAGCAGTGCATTTTCCTTGTTTTATGACTCCATGTCCTTGTTCGTGATGTCTTCTTTGTGTACTATTGAACAGATGAACCTAGTTGATACACCTGGAACAAATGTCATTCTCCAGAGGCAGCAGCGACTCACTGAAGAATATGTGCCACGAGCTGACTTGATACTCTTTGTACTGTCATCAGATAGACCATTGACTGAGAGTGAGGTAAGGGTTATAATTTATTATGCCAATTGGTTATACACTTTATAGTAATTGCTGTTAGTGAAGAGAGGATGACATGCTGCAGTGAAAGTAACTGAATCAAATAGTACACTAATATATTCAGCAGATTGATAATCTGTGAAGCACATACTAGTTACGCAATCACATGGTGGTCTGCATGAGTTTTTGGATTGAAGTATATATGTAACTTCCACTCCAGCTGCTTGTAACTCACATGCATTGTATGGTTTTTATGGCTCACTTGGTTTGATGTTTGCCACACCACACTTTCTTAGGTAGTTGTTAGTTCATCATCAGCGAGTTATTTGCTCGGCTTTTGGACTAGCTATTTCCATACTTGTTCTGGTCATTTTCTTCGCCAGCCCTTCTGAAGCTTATTTTGGCAAAGTTTTTCCACGAACCAAACAGGCCGGAGCTGTCTCAGCTTTTAACATTGGATTAGCTTAGTTAATTCCCTATTAGTGATTCTCTTAATCTATTTGTTATTGTATGTGCTATCAAAATTTTAGGTATTTTTTAATCTATTTTAGTGACAAATGTACCTGTATTTAGAATGCTCTAATACGCACCTGGGACATTTTTGTAATACAATCAATCTAGTCTTTGATCAGTTCATCTGTGTTGTACTTGGCATACACAACTCCCTTTTTTTTAATGTATGAACATAATTCCTAATTCCTTGTTTGATATTGGTACACTTATAGAAGAAATTCTGGAGGTTTTTGTTAGATGAACTGAAATATACAAAGTAGCCAATACCAACTGACCCAAATATAATATCTACAAAACCAATTTAGTATGTTAGTTCTGGCCTTTGCAGACTACTGCAGTGATTCTGCTCTGATGCATACTAGGTAAATTATAAAGTTGCCAACCCAACGATTCTGTTCACCTCAAACTGGTTGCATCACATATCTACTAACCAAACTTCTATCCCCACGATTACGAAAATGAATTGGACAGTCCATGCCACTGGGGCTGCTGGACCTAGGGTTAGAAAAGCTCATCTTATTCTAGAATTCTGATTTATCATTTGAAGGATGTTATGGTATTTTTTTCCGGAAATTTCTACTGAGGTTTCCAGACCAGCGCATGCATCTCCTAGCTTCGATTCGACCGGCATTGTCTGTTTTCTTAAAAATATTCTCTTGTATCTCTAATAGAGTCAAAATCTTTGTTTGGAACTTCTAGGTCGGATTTCTCCAGTATGTCCAGCAGTGGAAGAAGAAAGTAGTATTTGTTCTAAACAAATTGGACCTCTATCGGAACAGTGATGAGGTTTGATACTTATATGTTCAGTGTTCCAGATCTCAGCATGATAGTCTTCCATATTTGCCATTTTGCTGATCTTGTGGGTTTGCTTCTCACTCCAATTGTAGCTTGAAGAGGCCACTGCCTTTATCAAGGAAAACGCAAGGAAATTACTCAACACTGAGGATGTAACACTGTTTCCTGTATCTTCACGCTCTGCTCTGGAAGTCAAACTTTCATATTCAAAGAAAAATGATAGGGAGCACCATGGGGAAGTTTTGTTAAGTGATCCTAGATGGAGAAGCAGCAAGTTTTATGATCTTGAGCATTACCTACTGAGCTTTTTAGATGGTTCAACAGATAATGGAAAGGAAAGGGTCCGACTGAAACTTGAAACACCAATTGGTATTGCAGATCGTTTGCTAACTTCATGTCAAAGACTTGTGAAACTAGAACATGAAAAGGCTATTGATGACTTGACATCCATCAGGGATCTTGTTTCTGGTGCAAACAACTATGCTTTGAAAATTGAGGCTGATAGCAATTCCTGGCAGAAGCAGATTTCGTCTCTTGTAGGTGTTTCAAATATGATTTCTTTTGTTTTATCCATATATTTTCAAGTTCTGTTTGTGATATATCACTTTGGAAAACAAAGGCATACTTTTCTTCGTTTTCTTGGTTTGCTGCAAAATATTGGCATACAAATTTGATGATGCTTTCCTACCTTTCGCTTATCTATTTCCCCCTCTCCACGGCACACATGCCTTGTACTTCCCCTTAGTAGGCCCTGCGAGTGCGTGCTTGTGGAGTTGTGGCAGGGTGCGTGCGCGCGCGCGTGTTGTTTGTGTGTGTGTGTGTGTGGCGCGCGTGTGTGCGGATCTATGTTGTATTTGGCTTTTCTTTAAAAATGCAATTAGGAGGGGTAGTTAGTCATTAACCATGCCATTGCCTTCGACCTTAGTCTGCTTATGTGGTCGATATGCCCTAAATGTATTGTGATATTTATATTCCTGTTGCTTACCTAGAATTGCCATTTGGTGAGAGCTAACATTTTTCCCCTGCTGATCGAGAATGTGCTTCTATTTTCTTTTCTTCATGCAGATTGAGAGAGCAAAAAGTCGAGCTATAACGCTCATGGAATCTACACTTCAGTTGTCAAACATTGACCTTATTTTTACATACATGCTCACAGGAGAAAAAGGGCCTTCCGCCAAAGCCACATCGTTTGTTCAAAATGATATTCTGAGTCCTGCCCTTGACGATGCAGCTGTACGTTTGGCAACTACATTTATCATGTTCAATAAATGAAGTTTTATTTTTTTACAGTTTGATATTTCCCCAGATTTGGTATTATGAGGCTCATGCCTGAATTTTCCCAACTTTGATGCAAACAACTGGTATAGCACAATATTTGCTGCCTATTGCTTCCCAGCCAGCCACACCATACTGGCAGTAACATATTAGGTGAACATTCCAAATTAGAGTAACCATCGGGCAGCTGGGACTCGAACTCAGAGCTAACCATAAGAATTAGCCAAGTTGAACAGGTGAAAACTGGGCTTCGGAACTTTGCTACCTCCGGCAACATTATCTGTGCTAAGAGGATCATTGTCTAGGCTATCTGCAGACCACCCACTTCCATCTATTATTTCTGTATTTCTTGTAGAGTTTTGCAGTTCATTGAATGTGGGCACAGGCATGTCCACCTAATATGTTGAAGCTTCTCAAATGAGTGGATTTCATTTAGTGTTACAATATCTCAGCGTTTTGCAAACGTAGTAAGCCTCATAATAGCATGCCTACCTAATCCGTCGAAGCTTTTCAAATGTGTTGATTTCATTTAGTGTTACAATATTGCAGTGTTTTATTAAATGTATTATTAAGCCTCATAATAAGGCTGCAATAGTTTTTTCAATATAATTCATGCTTTTTATCCACATGATTTTATTATTTGCTTCACCATGCTTACGATTCATGTTATGAAAATAAATATTTCTTTTATTTTTGTGCAGGATTTATTGGGTGAATATTCAAAATGGTTGAGTTCTAGCAATACCCGTGAAGCAAATTTATATCTGGAGTGTTTCCATGAAAGATGGAATTCATTGGTTAGTCAGGAAGAAAGTGTCTCATCAGATCGAACTGAGCTTGTTAATGAAGGAGAGAAACTCAGCATAAAAGTGCTGGATGGCTTCAGTGCTACTGCTGCTGCTAAGGTTTTTGAAGAAGAAATTCGTGAAGTGGTATGTCTACTAAAATTTATAGTTTTTCCCTTTCTTGTCACACACTTTATTTTCATTCCATAAACATTATGGTAAGTTTATCTAAACAAATCGTTTTAATAAAAAAGAAAAGAAAATGTGACTTCCACTCCCTCAAATTTCAGCAAAGATTTTTTTATGCTAATTAATATTTTAAAATGAAAACTGCTGGAACATGCTACTAGTGTCTGTTACTTTGTTTATCTATTTTCTTAGCAAGATAGAGGGAAGATTTGTTTTAATCATTTAATGCACATTCTGTATAATTGGTTATCAAATCTTCTGTTCCTAGTAATGCATGTAAATAAAACGTTTATGCGAATTTTCCTGAGCATAAGCATCATGGTTGTGCCTTTCTGGACAATTAGCAATTTACGCTTTGAAGAAATTAGACCGGCATTTGGAGAATCCTGTATGACCCACCTTTGATGTTTTGCTGGATTATGTGTGCATACCTTTTCAGAGTATTTGGAATGATCAGATGTGGTATCAGTGTTTAAGATGCATAAAAAATAGTAACCCAGCCTGTTTTGGATAATGCGCCTGATCACCTCCCTCTCACTAAATCATGCACGTGGAATTCTATTTAAGTTGGTAACCCAGCCTGTTTTGAGGAAGATATGAGGGGAGATTACTAAATTATCACGCTTCATTTTGAGAAGGGTGGGAGAGTGCTTTGAGTGTATTGCAAATTAATGTCAAAAATAAAAATAAAAATAAAATGAGAGTAGTATACAAAAAACATTTACACTTGTATTTTCCAACAATTCCTAACAAAGATCTTTTAGTTTTAGCAGAGGGAGTACTCCACATTTAAGGTTTTAAATGCTAGGTTCGACTGAATACTATGTAGCTTTAAACCACATAGTTTGAATACCATGTGACATATGTGGTAAGCAATCCAAACAATAAAAAAAAACACATAGTTTGGAAAGACTTCAAAGTTCAAAATGCTTGTTCGCTCGGTTATGAGTTTAATCTTCAGCATGTCTACATTAGAGTCTGTGTCTCTGGTTTTGTTATACTTGTATTTTCATGTCTGTTTATCATTCTGAGCTCTGCTATTGTGTCGTAAAGGCTACGGGAACTTTTGGAGGGCTTGGGGTTGCGGGATTGTCAGCCTCTCTTTTGACTTCTGTTCTAACAACTACACTCGAAGATCTACTTGCTCTTGCTCTTTGCTCAGCTGGCGGGTAATTTTTAATTTATAATTATAAACCACTCTTTTACAAGTTATGATTGGAATGCACGCGATGGGCAGATACTTAACGAAGTATATGCATATTAATCTGCTGTGCATTTGTCCCCTTTTCAGGTTTTTTGCAATATCGAATTTCCCTGGTCGACGGAAGCTTGCGGTAGAGAAGGTCAGCAAGGCTGCCGATGAACTATCTCGTAAAGTTGATGAAGCTATTCAGAAGGATATATCTCAGAGTGGTAGTAAGCTAGTCCAGTTCGTAGACACTGCCAGCAAACCGTACCAGGAAGCATGCCAGCGAAAAATTGACTGGCTGCAGGGTGTTCAGGGTGAGTTGTCCGCCGTTGAGCGTAAGCTCCAAACTCTGAAAATCGACATCCAAAATCTGCACGGATCGTGACGGTACTTGCCTTTGTTGACGTTTTCTTCATTCGTTTGCACGTCCACACCGCTCATCAAATTTTGTTTGGTCCTGTACCGTGATGATGCCGGTGTAGAGCAGTTCCTGTATGATGATAGGTATGTCTGTAATATATATGTATGTTGTACGTTCCAACCAAATGCCATGAATCATGTCTCGAGGTAGTTGCCCCTAGGGCCAGCACAGAAAGCTTTGCAAACTGTAAGGGACCTACATCAGTACTCCGACTGTCCTATATGGTAGTGTTGGAAATCAATGTGTTAATATTGATTGCTGGTTCATACACTTAACTCTGAATTCTTCCTGACCTCAGGCCTCAAAATTATCGGATAAGTTGCTTCTCAATACTTTGAACTTGTTTCTTCTTCTTAGAGATAGTATTCCAAGATGGCAAATATTCGGAGATGACTATGAAAACACCTCTCTGGATCCTCGAATTGAAAGAGAGATTGAGAGGGATCAAGAATCCTAATTCTCGCTATTTGGAATGGATCCAATTCTATTGAGTCTGACTCATAGTTATCATTTCTCTTTAGCAAAGAATGACCTTGGTTATCAAAGGATTGAACAACCGGGATCCATTTACTTATGATAGCTTCTGGCCGGCTAGTGGAAGCATTTTGATTGGTGACAATCTGAAAATGAAAATTGTCAAAGTGGTTGTAGAGAGCAACCTACAAAACTTGTGGAGGCGACATTTGCTACTTATGTATAGGGGGGGATCTAGATGTTCTTTTGCTGCCACTTCTGATCTTTGTAATCTTTCTCACTTTCAGCTTCAGTTTAAACATAGAAGAGAGAATTAAGCACGTACAAAACCATCTGTTTGCCAAAAGTTAAGCTTTGCTGTGAACATTATGAATCTTTTTTCTGGGCTGAGTAGTTGTATGAAAACTGAAAGTTAGATCTGTTACATAAGTAGCCTTTTTCATTAGTTCGAACTTTTGGTTGCGTTGGCTAGTGCATGAAACTTAACATAGTATCAGAGTTAAGGTCTTGAGTTCAAGTCCTGGCTTTCGCAATTTATTAAAAATTGCTGGTAGCCCCCCTTTGTGTCCACATATAAGGTGTTACAGTATATGTGGATTGCACTAGCCCTTGGTTGCATTGGCTAATGCATGAAACTTAACAAGATTTACACTACTCTAACAATGATAACTCTACGAGCAGAACTGTTTAAATAATTGACCAAATGCTTCTTTTCTTATCACTTTTTTATAAGCTGATGGTGACGGTTCTTGTGAGCATTGGCAAGAAGCTCATGTGCTCCATGTCTACATTTGGAATTTAGATGAATTACCTAGCCTCAGTTTGCTGCATCAGAATTGCTCAAAAAACTGGCTGCTATTATATCGTCTCATTTGTTCTTAATAACTGAGAGAGCTTTCCAATTCCAACCTAGCTCGCTATTGAGATGGAATGTGCACCACTAGTCAATTTGGTACAGAGTTGAGAACGATAGCTGAACAATCGCGAGGGCACAATGTGCACATCTTTGTAGAAGAACATTCCAGAACATTCTTGAGCCGTCACGTGTAATAACTGTAGTACATACAAATGCACTCATTGTTTTACCGTGCGTAGGGAACACGCGGGCCTTGTAGAAAAGGTGCGAAGCCTTGTGATAATTTTGTACTAGAAAGCGAATTCAATATACGTACGCAGGTACTCCCTTCGTTCCAAAATAGATGATCCAAGTTTGTATTAATTTTGTACTAAAGTTAGTACAGAGTTGGATCATCTATTTTGGAACGGAGGGAGTATCAGCGTAGCGTAAACATGGTACAATGTGCGTGAGCACTCAAACTTGTTCTTTCTCCAGGATTGGAAAAAGGGGGCATCTTGTGCTTGTGAGAAACATATGTCAAACACTGAACTTGTTCTTTCTCTAGGACCGGAAAAAAGGCCCTTAAAAGTGTAGACATTCGGCGAGCAATGTAGTGGTAGTACCAGCAAGCGATCGAAAATTTTATTCGTATTCGAAGAGCAGATTAATTAACAAGCAGTTGAATTTTCGAGGCACCGAAACCTTAGCGGGGTGCCTAGTTCCTAGTATTAATCCCATCTGTTTGTCCTTGTTTATGCAAATTTCGCTAAAGCATGTCTTCTGATCCGTTAGTCCCCCTGTCCCTCCCTGTCCCTGACCCCCTCCCTACACCATCAGCGGCATATAAGCTTTTGTGTTTAAATTAAGCCTAGAATGTGCGATCATTTTTTTTTGCGGGTGAAGAATGTGCGATCCCTTGAAAAGAAGCTGGACACATTCAAAGCTTGATAGGCGCGCAGAAAGGTTCGGCCATTGTTTAGCTCGCCCGGCTTAAAAGCGCTCGAGTTGAGTTGACATCATTCGGCCGTGTTTCAATTTTGAAAAGGGTAGGTGACTAGCTAGCTGTTCCCTTTGGTTTTTAGGGGACAAAACAGCTTCCTAGCTAGCTAAAAATATACTCCCTCCATTTCAATGAACGGGATGCACACCCAACCCAAAATCCAGTTTGATCATAAATTAGACCAACCGAATGTTTGATTATATGTGATAAAAATTATACCGTTGAATTCGTATTGAAAAGAAGTTTTCAGTGGTATAATTTTTAAAACACAAAAATATATTTATTGATATTTATGATCAAACTTGGATTTTGGAAAGTGTGCACGCCTTATTTACTGGAATGGACGGAGTACTCCGATTATGTTGCTTGGTTTTGCCAACTTGTTATCCGGGCTATGGTTTCGAGCTCCAAATCAGTGGGCTGCTAGGTGAATGCCTTTTTTTGTTTTGAGAAACACACTATGTGCATATCTGCTAGAAATTCTGATCTGGAAACATATCTGGTGTCTATGAATTCTCTCTTAGAAAAACTCTGGTGTCTGTAATTTTCCACCGGAAAGGAGGGAGTGTCCTTGGCCTTTGCATCAAACGATACTAGTACCATGGACACCTTGGCCCAACTAACTTTCGGAGATCTATGATCATAGTCTGTCATCAACTGCTAACTTTTCTTCACAAAATAAAGCCAAAAAATCTATCCTAGAGCAAAGTGATTCGGCGCTATAAGTGTCAAATTACTGGAAAACGAATATGACGACGTCAAATGTCAAAGGAAGCTATCTGAACATCAACAGATAGGGGGGCCATTCTGATGCCATCTCTGATGGAACAACATTGCCCAGCCATTTTTTCAGCCCCAAAAGAGTTATAAACGTATTATTTTACTTAGAAAGGCAGAGGCAGGCGATTGCCTGAATATGCCTTGACTAAAGATATGTAAAGCTTGTATAGGTTGGTACCACAAAACTAACCCTAGATACTCCTAACAATGCAAATTTAAGTTTGAATCAGTCATTCATGGGTATATGGGCTTATGTTACTCAAATTAATTAAGGATGCAACTACCTCGCCCGTCCAAATTATGCTGGCTGCACAAGTACAAGGTCAGATATATCATTAACAAAAAGAACATTAGGAAATATATTCTTTGGCGAAAGTGGTTTGACAAAAATCTTGAAGCTCAGTTTCTTACACACACTCACACACGTAGGTATGTTTATTTTATTTATTTATTTTGAGTGTTCTTCATTCTTCTTCCATCTTAGGCGCTCACAACCTCCTTTTTTTTATGCGAGATCGATGTAGAGGTCATTGCCAAAAAGTTATATTTCAATATGGGGGTTGACCATAGCCGAAGAAGTCGTGCTCCCGCATGGTTGAAGACATGCTTCAAGAATTAAGTTTCTGTTGAAAATTACTAAGATCACATGGGTACATGCTTACGAACTCATTCTAGGGGATCGACCCATCCTCGTTACTCCCTTCGTCCAGGTTTATCGGCCCCCTCGTACTTTGTGTTAGAGTTTAATCATAGTTTTGACTAACAAAATCTAAGTTGTATCTCACAAAAAATATATTATTGATTTTTTTCTTCGAGTAACCGGCAGGAGCTCTCCCTATTCATATAGAAGAAGAGAATTGACCGGTTAATAAGAAAACTTACGGAAAACCGATTGGATTGGTTTTCGAAAGAAGTTTTCAATGGTATTGTTTTTGTGGTGTATAACTTACATTTTGCAAGTTAAATCTAAGGTCAAAGTTTGATTCAAAATTACATGGTGCCTAATAAACCCGGAGAGAGGGAGTAACATCCTAGCTATAGGAAGGAAAAATGGCCCAGAGCAACCCTTCACGCCATGTAAGTGTTCTCCTATTCAAAAGGGAAGAACATCACTCTAAAATTCCAACGACATTTTTTTATATTTTTTTTAGAAAAGGGGGGGCTCCTTGGCCTCTGCATCAGAACGATGCATACGGCCATAAATATAAATAAATAGGTTCTACAAAATCTCAAAGTCTGGAAATGTAAATAAAGAGAAGCTCACACAGAGCCTCAACGCAGACAGACAAAAAGACACAGAGCCACAACCGGCTGGCAGAATAAAGATAGGAAAACTAATCGCCTATCCTATTACATGACCGCCATCCAAACCGGTTGAAGATATCCCGCGCAACCATCTCACATCGGACAGACCCAGTAACCAAACGCTCCCTGGCCACCATCGGCGTAAGGACCACAAACGGATCAGCGCCGTAGCGCGGAATAAAACCTGCAAAAAATGAATAGTTGTTGTTCTGTTAAAAGCCAAATCATTCCTGCAGTTCCAAATTGCTCATAACAACGCACATACTCCAACACGAATGTGTCCAGCGGTATCGGACTCTAACCCAGCAAGACACGTTCCAAACAACGAACCTACCGAGTCCGGGGGAGTAATGTTAAAGGCAATTTGTACCGTGCGCCACAAGACTCTCGCCAACGGGCACTCGAAGAAGAGGTGCTTAATGGTCTCGTCCCGATCACAGAAGTTACACCTAGTAGAGCCTGTCCAAATGCGCTTAACCAAGTTGTCCTTTGTTAAAATGACCTGTTTATGTACAAACCACATAAACACTTTAATCTTCAAAGGAACTTTAACTTTCCAAACATGTTTGGAACTAGGAATGACCCTAGAGTTAATGACATCGATATACATCGACTTAACCGTAAACACTCCAGACTAGTAAGTTTCCAACACAATTGATCGGGCTGATGAGCTAACTGAACCTCCTTCAGTCTAGTCACCAAATGAAGCCAAGCTTCCCACCTATCACTAATAAGCACCCTCCGAAACTGGATATTAAGGGGAACGGACTGCATAATCGTTGCAACCAGCGCGCGTCGTTGAACAATACGATACAGGGACGGGTACTGTATCGCCAATGGCGTATCACCAAGCCAAGTATCCTCCCAGAAAAGGGTATTGTTACCATTACCGACGATAAACTTTGTTCTATTAAAGAAGGCAGCCTTAACTCTCATAAGCCTCTTCCAAAACGGCGAGTCCGTTTGTCTCACGGTCACCTGTGACAAAGTCTTGGACTGCAGATATTTGTTACGAAGAATCTGTGCCCACATTGCGTCTGTCTCAACAGATAACTTATACAACCACTTACTGAGAAGGCATCTGTTCTTGACCTCAAGATTCTCAATACCCAGACCCCCTTGGTCCTTTGGTCGACAGATTACATCCCATTTGGCTAGTCGGTACTTTCTCTTAAGATCATCACTCTGCCAAAAAAATCTTGATCGATAAAAGTCCAGCCTTTTCCGAACCCCGACTGGAACTTGGAAGAACGATAGAAGGAACATCGGCATACTCGTGAGCACCGAATTGATAAGAATCAGCCGGCCTCCATAAGACATGAGTTTGCCCTTCCAGCAACTGTGTTTTTCTCAAACCGATCCTCGATGCACTTCCACTCTCTGTTTGTTAGCATACGATGGTGAATGGGTATACCTAGGTACATAAAAGGTAAAGCCCCTAATTCACATCCAAACAATTGCCTATAAACCTCTTGTTCCTCCTTGGCTCTACCAAAGCAGAACAACTCGCTTTTGTGAAAGTTAATCTTTAATCCGGACAATTGTTCAAATAAGCATAACACCACCTTCATATTTCTTGCTTTTACCAAGTCATGCTCCATAAAGATGATTGTATCATCAGCGTACTGCAGAATGGAGACACCCCCATCAACCAGATGAGGCACCAAGCCACCCACCTAACAGGCCTCCTTTTCCCTTCCTATAAGAATTGCCAACATGTCCGCCACAATGTTGAACAAAATAGGAGACATCGGATCACCTTGCCTCAGGCCTTTGTGTGTCTGGAAATAATGACCTACATCATCATTCACTTTAATTCCAACACTACCTTTTTGCGTGAAGGACTCTACCTGACGTCGCCAAGCTTCATCGAATCCCTTCATACGCAAGGCCTGTTGAAGGAAGGGCCATTTGACTTTGTCATACGCTTTCTCGAAATCCACTTTGAAAATAACCCCATCTAGTTTTTTCGTGTGGATCTCATGGAGCGTTTCATGAAGGACCACAACCCCTTCAAGGATGTTCCTGTCCGACATGAAAGCAGTTTGGGTAGGCTGTACCACAGTATGCGCAATCTGTGTGAGCCTATTAGTCCCAACCTTGGTAAAGATTTTAAAACTAACATTCAGAAGACAGATGGGCCTGAATTGCTCAATTCTCACAGCCTCTGTTTTCTTAGGGAGAAGGGTTATCGTACCAAAATTTAGCTGAAAAAGCTGAAGCTGTCCAGAGAAGAGATTATTAAACAGAGGCAATAGATCCCCCTTAATAATATGCCAGCACTTTTTATAAAACTCCGCAGGAAAACCATCAGGGCCCGGTGCCTTGTTATTTTTCATCTGCGATATGGCCTCAAACACCTCTTTTTCATTAAAAGGAGCCGCGAGAATATCATTCTCCACCGCTGTGAGTTGAGGAACATCCTCAACCCTGGACTCATCCAAGGACACGCATTTATCCTCAGGAGGACCAAACAGCTGCTTGTAATACTCAGTAATATACTGCTTAAGGTTTTCATGACCTACAATTGTTCCTTCATCTTGCTCAAGCTGAAAGATCCTCTTCTTTCTATGTTTACCGTTAGCAATCATGTGAAAAAATTGAGTGTTCGCATCCCCCAGGACTGCCCGCCGGACCTTGGCCCGCAACGCCCACTTCAATTCCTCCTTTCGAAGGAATTCTTTCAGCCTCATCTCCGCATCAAGCTTGGCATGAAGCTCTGCGGCCGGCAGTACCGTGGTTTCAGCTTTCACATCTAGGTCCTAAATAAGGGAAAGGAGCCTTTCCTTTTCGACCTTATAAATCCCGCTAAGATGCTTAGCCCAACCACGCAGGAAGCTTCTCAAATGCCTAATCTTATTCTGCCAGCGCTGGATCGCAGTCTTCCCTCCTGAATCCTTAGCCCACTCTCTGGCTACGAGATCAAAGAAACCTTCTCGTTCAAACCAAGCCAGCTCAAACGAAAAAGAGTTTTTATTAACCAGGTGGGTGGCCTCACCGGAGTCCACAAACAACAACGTGTGATCAGAAATCCCACGAGACAAAGCCTGAACTATTACTAGAGGAAACTTCTGTTCCCACTCGACGCTCGCCAACACTCTATCCAACTTCTCATACGTCGGATTTGGCATCGCGTTAGCCCAGGTAAATTTCCTACCGGAGAGCTCAATTTCTCTCAGGTCAAGACTTTCAATGATAGTATTAAACATGAATGACCATCTGCCATCAAAGTTATCATTGTTCTTATCCTCACGCCGTCTAATGATATTGAAATCACCCCCACCAGGATAGGAAGCTGCTCGGAGCCGCAAATCCTAACGAGATCCGCCAAGAACTCGGGCTTGAGTTCGGGTTGTGCAGCCCCATATACTGCAACCAGAGACCAATTAAAACCATCATCCTTTGATCGTACCCAAAACTTGACCGCAAAGTCACCCATAACCACACTTTGAACCTCGAGCGCTTCACATCGAACGCCGAGCAAGATCCCACCCGATCTCCCTCTCGGTGGCAAGCAATGCCAATCGAAGTCAATCCCACCCGACAAAGTATTAAGAAACTGAGGCGCAAAATTATCTCTACCGGTCTTCGATAGAGCGATAAAATCTAATCGATGCTCGACAGCCGCCTCAGCAAGAAATCTTCTTTTAGCCAAGTCCTTTAGACCTCTGCTATTCCAAAAGATTCCCTTCATAGTTCATCATGGAATTTTTTTGCCGTACGAATCCTAGCACTCCTACGCACCGCGGACACTGGGTACACCTTCCGTTTCCACTTGCGCTTCGGGTTAACATGGCTCTGTAACTGGTCCTCACAACCCGTCGCAGAAGGTCCATGCAAAACCGTCTGAGAAGTTTCATCCTCCTCCTCCGCCTCCGGAATAGGATAAATAAGGTTCGCACAGAAAGGATCAAGCACCCTGACCCCCAGAGCCTCAACCTCAGAATCACTCATGGGCCTAACCGCCGCGATGTTACGAATCATCTCTAAGGCCCTCTCAGCCTCTAGATCAAGAAGGTCATTAACGGAATTAGAGATTTCAGTGACATTACTACCAAGTGAGACTCCTAATTGCTTTGCATTTTCAACAATCTCATCATTAGAAAAATGCATAATGGAATTAGAAATATTAACCGACATACCAGTAGTGACCTCAACGTCACGGAGCTTGGCCGCCCTCATGGCGCACCGCTGCTGAATGTCGTCCACATCTGGCATAGTCTGGAGGCGATCGCTCACCCGTCGCCCCTCAGACATCTGATCCTGAATCCCTCCAAACGCAATCACCTCCTCACGAGAGAACCTGGACAGGGTGGGACCTCCTGCCTCACTCCTCTGGCAAGGCTGAGCAGAAGCCCCGACCACCGGCGACGGGCTCACTCCACAAGGCAGAGCTGGAGGTGAACGGGGGGAAGGGAGTGCATGGGCCACCTGCCCAAACTCCCCACCCTGCACCGGAGAGGCCATCGCCCTAGGCGCCTCAGGGAAGGAGGGCGCCGAGGTCACCTACTCCGAGCCCCCTCCCGATTACACGGACGCCACTGGCAGCACCAACGAAGCGACAGGAGAAGAGGTGTCGGAGGCCACCTGCCCCAGACCCCCTCCCGGCGCAGAGACGGACATGGGCACCATGTGTCCCAACAGTCCAACGTCGGCAGGATAAGGGCAACCCGAGGCCTCCTGCCCCGGCCCCTCAGCCGACAAACCAGCCACGTCCTGGGGGGGGGGGGAGCACCATGGTGAGAACGAGAGGGAGTGGCCTCCTGCCGACTCACCTCCCCCACTCCCCAAACCGGCACCGACGAATCACCAGGAACCCCCAGACTAGCACATAGAGTATCCTCAAAATCCAAAGCAGGCAACGCATACTCAGAAGCCTCCTCGGACTCCACCCGATCGCTCCACAGTCTCGGGGGAGCAGAAGCGGGTTCAAAGGACCCAAATCTCAGAGTCGTCGTAGGCACCGAGGAAGGTGGAGCCGCTCCTCCCTCAGTCGTCGTGGTCTCGGACCCCAGTCCCTTGGACTGCTGCCGTCCAGAGTCATCAACCGACGGATCCTTAGCCCCCGCATTACCACCACCCTCGTGCATATCCACGTCCGACCCATGAGCCTCCGCCGCCAGAAGTCTCTCATCCTCAAACTCAATAACCAGACTATAAATCCTGCCTCGATAAGCCCATTTGACAACCTCCGGCACAAAGTCAGTGTTCAGAATACTAACCAGAACCCGAGCAATCCCGTGAGCTCTGGTAAACGCCATATCCACCCGCTCGGGCTTTCCCATCAAAATACCCAAACTGGCCACAACCCGAGCATCCTGCAACGACTTGGAAGGGACCCCGGAGAAACGCAACCACGCCTGAGTAAGCGGCTTGCCCTGAGGCTCTACCTGCTTCCACTCGTGAAACTCAAGGACGCAATCAGTTCCTGGCACTTTACACATCCCAAAACTCAGCAACCTCTATAGATCCTCCATAGAAGGAAACTCAACTCGGAACATCCTATCAGCGAGGCTGACAAGGTCCCACTGGAAATCCCCAGGGGCCAACTCTCGGAGCCTCTGCACAATCTGTGTCTCAGACACCTCCCCTCTGGTGACCTTGACTATCCCCGTGGTCATACTCGTGAACTCATCAGAAACCTCTCGCTCATTCGGAGATTCGAAAAAAGTTAGCTCAGCACAGTAAACTCCATACATCATGAGTGACGGTGCCTGATCTCACAGTAGCGGACACTCCCCAGAATCGTGTGCCAGTTTACCGCAGGTATCACATAACAGAGCCGCACACTCCGCAATGAAGTGGCCCTTGTCTCTGCAACAATAACAAAGCATCTTTTCCTTCCTGCGCGCCCACTTGGACGCCCTATCCGCCTCAGACCTATCTGTCAACTCCGCAGACACATCGGTCATAACCTCGTTCTCTGGAACCTGAACAGTAGCAAGAGCCGTCACCACCTCCATAGCGTGACCGGTCAGAACAGGCTCCTCAGCAGCCCCGTGAACTATCATCTGGTCGACAACAACAGGTGGTGGCGGGAACATGGACGGTACCGGCCCCCTCGGCCACCCCGACCACCACGATGGCCTCGGTAACCTCCTCGTTGCCAAAAACCCGGATCAGAAGGCCCCTCAACGAAGCCACCTGAAGGACCCAAGAAAGGCCTCTCGACTGACCCATCACTCTGCCAAGCATAACCATGACCGCCACCCGTGGACGAAGAACCACGGTGCTGGCCAGTCCCATAGGCATCGTAGCCGTCATCCCCCCATTGACCTCGGGGCGCAGCTGCAGAACCGGGCGGGCGAGCAACGACATGGGGAGGAGGGGCCTGAGGCCTTGGTGGCGCAGCTCCCCGGCCCGCCGCTACCACGACAGCATTGCCCTGAACTGCGGGAGTCGTTCTAGGCACCGGACCCGAAGGCACGGGTGGCCTAGGAGACACGGCCCCCCGGCCCGCAGCTTCCACCGCCGAACCGCCCGGAGCTAGCGGCCAAGGACCGAAGCCCGGTCCGCCCCGCCCGCCTGATGGCAAGACCGGAGCCGGCGGCCTCCCCACGGGCCCCCCGCCAGCAAAGCACGCCGCAGCGGCCTTGGGGTTCTGCACGCCACCACGACCAGCACCTGCTGCCGGCACCTGCAGCGCGCCTCGGCCAGTGGCTAGACCCGGCGGCACTGCACCCCGGCCGCTGCCTAGTCCCGGCGGCGGCACCTCAGAAGCCCTACCAGCCCCGCTGGGTGCATGTGGCCTCTTCCCGGGAGGAGGAGCACCTCCAGAACCAGCCATGGAGCCAAGAGGGGGAATGCGGCGAGCCCGGCCTATTCCGGCAGAACGCAGGCGCGGCGATCGATGAACCCTAGGGCGCAGTGATGGCGTAGGTGAGGACGAACGAAACGTGCATGCTCCCTCCCTCAGAATCGATTAGAACCACGTTCGGGTGGGCCTCATCCCCCCTAGACCTTGGCCCAAAAAAACCCACTGGCCCAAGAAAATCCGGCTCAGCACTGACCCGATCGGCTCGATCACGATGATCATCGACCCTGCTAGGCTCGGTAGGCACAAGAGGCGCGTCCAGGGTCTCCTGGGCCACATACCCAGTCGAAACCTGTCCAAACAGCCCCTCCTCAGCGCCCCATGTTGGGCCTCATACCCAATCACGGGCTCACGGCCGGCCCGCTCATCGACCGCCCCATCACGGCCTAATATGAAATTCAAACGAGCAACCCTAGCCGCCCGGATTGTCAGGACCCCGACTCAATGTCACATCGATCTAGCATGTAACACCTCATATCACTTTGCGGCCTCACGCACGGTATCCCCACGGGTGTCGCCTTACCTTTGCCCGGGACCGTTTGCGCCTTTTGGCACACGTATATGATGGTGTCGCTAGCATCCATATGATAAAGAGCCCGGGCTGACATGGCTAGTCGTAAACCCAAAGTGGCACTAACTTACAGGGACATGCATCCATGACCCAGCATCGAACGTGTCGGTCATCAGCGAGTGAATCCAGGCTGTAGCACTGGGCTAACAGGACTCCGGTGAACCGGGCTGTAGCGGGCTAACAGGACTCCGGTATTCATCGCGTGACATTTCCCCGAAGGGACAGACACAGGAACGAAGAAGGACACATGCCGGCCAGCCTAAGTGCTCCGGAGCAGTAGCAAGCTACCAGGGCTCAGTGGAAGCACTAGGGGACATTTCCCGGTAAGAGAGACTACTAAGGATAAACAACTAGATAGTCAGATCCCACACATAACAATACACATTACACGTATGCATAACATGCAAGTATGTGCTGTACAACATGGCATCACAGCATAACTCAACAACTCATATAGATAAAGGCTCAGAAGAGCCATCATAGCATTTATTACAAACAGGGGTCACCTAACCCAACATTCAGAGCAATCAAGCAACAAACGGAAGCATTACATGTCTGAGTACAGACATCTATAAATGAAAAAGGCTGAAAGCCTGACTATCTACAACGTCCGATCAAGATCGTAGCTGAGGTACAAGCTACTTGTCGAAGTCCACGAGAACACTATTAAGACCGAAGTCTTCGCTGCAAAAACATAAATAAAGCAACATGAGTACAAAGGTACTCAGCAAGACGTACATCAGATCCTATCATACATGCACTTGTATCAAGAGAGTAATGTGGAGTTTAGTTGCAGCAAGCCAGCTTTGACTCTGTGGCTATCCTGTTCTACGACTACCAGAAACTCTTGAGGTGAGACAACGTACACGAGTCCACTAATCACCACACAATACACTACTATGGATTCATCCCCGTTTCCCTACGAGAAGGCCATCCATAGCACTCACACTTGTCTTGAGCATTTTATAGTATCCACTTCAAGTTGTCTATGTACCATGTAAGCATCCAAGAAGTCCATAACCGCGGACCCGGCTATTCGAATAGATCATGTTAACCCTGCAGGGGTGTACTACTTCACACACGCTCTCGCCACTTACCGCCATGTACACGTCATGTATCTCGGCAACCTTCAAGCGGAAGCCTGGCGAGGGTGTCGGCCACGACCTGACTAACCACACAAGACTCTAGCCCAGGTTTATCGCCTATTCGGGTTCCATCCGCAAGGAGATCCGGCTGGGGTGTCGCTCACGGCCCCAAACGATGTGTGCAGGGTTCCCGAGCCCACCATCCGGGTGCCACTCGGTACACCAGGCCACATGTGCCTAGTCTGTCCCAAGCCCACCCTGCCGGGTGCCACTTGGTAGAAAAATAGCACTACCTACAAACACCAGAAACTAGTTGCGACTCCTGGACAGAGATCAAGTCGGTTAATAAGTCGAGAGGGCTTGGAGCGCCCGGAGCCCAATGTGTGGTAGTATCGAGTCATTGGACAACATACATAGAACTTGGTGCTTAAGGACGGTTCCAGTGAGACAACCCACCATGTACTCCTACATGGCCTCTCACCGCTACCTTTACCAAATCGTGTTCACACACTTCACTCTCAACATCGGAACATATCATAACACTCCAATTCATTCCCAATGAATCAGACCTGACACAACTCTAAGCAATAGCAGACATAGCATGGTAGGAACACAACATGGCTCAATCAACTCCTACACATGCTAGTGGGTTTCAACTATTTACTGTGGCAATGACAGGTCATGCAGAGGAATGGGTTCAACTACCGCAGCACAAGTAGCAGATGAATCGTTGTTTTCCTAATGCAATAACTGAGAGCAGGAGCGAGAGAGTAGGGTTTTATCGAAATGAACAAGGGGGTTTGCTTGCCTGGTAAATCAACAGAGGAGGCACTGCTTCACAGACAGGTACTCTGGAACAGACTCCGGAGCAGGACCTATCGAGAAGGAACAGTGTCGGCAATCAATACACAATCATATGCAACAATATGATGCATGAACATGACATGTAGATGTGATGCTGATTGGGCTAATGCAGCTAGCATTATATTTGGATGAAGTCCATTTGAACCAAAAGCTCAAATGCACTTCCAAAGTAGGCTCTTAATATGCCATAATGTGTTTTCTCATATTCAGCATGTATAAGTTGGTTTGTCATGCATGAAACTAGTACAGATGGAAAGGTTGCATTTTTCTGATAATTTTTCATATATAAATTATTTTAATCTGAGCTACGGTTGAATTGATATGAATTTTTGAAGTTTAAATCAATTTCTGGAATTTCCTGAATTATTTTAATTCCAAAAAATATATATTGCGCCAGCATGACGTCAGCACGACGTCAGCACTCAACTGTGGCTGACTGGGGTCAAACCTGACGTGTGGGGTCCACACGTCAGTCACAGGGGTTAAACAGGGTTAGTTTAATCCTAATTAAAAAGGTTAGTGGCGCTGGGGCCCACTGTCAGTGTCAGGGGGGTTAGTTAACGGTGATTAGCACTAAGCTAATCACCTGGCCGACGGGGCCCACTCGTCAGGCCGGCGAGGTCGTCGGCGGCGACCTCTGGACGCGGCGGTGTCCGTGAAACAGGCCACGGGGGCGGCGTCGGAGAGCATCGGGGCGTAGCCCGGGCTCTCGCGCATCTGGTGGGGCAGGTGGGAGGAGCTGGGGAGGCCGAAGCTCGCCGTAGCAAAGCTCGCGGCGGCGGCCGGAGCTCGGCTTCGATCGGGAACGGGCTGCGGGGCACGGGGAGGCCACCTGAGGGGCTCGATGGCACCCTCGTGGCACCGGGAGCACGATGGGGTGCTCGGTTTGGGCGGAGGCAGGCCGAGACGACGACGGCGGCATGGACGGCGGCGGGAAGCTTCGGCCGTGGTGGGGAAAGGGCTACGGCGTGCGGGTGACTAAGCGGAGAGGGGGAAACGGTGGCGGAGCTCACCGCGGTTGCAGCGGGCGTCGAAGCGGGCTCGGGGACGCACTGGAGACGGCGGGGCGGCGATGGGGATCCATGGCGGCCGGCGATGAAGAAGACGACGGTGTCGGCGATGGAGCGCGTCCCTGGTCACTTGGCTCGTCGAGGACGATGCGGACGACGAGGCGGAGCTTCTAGGCTCGGGCGGAGGGCGAGAGGAGGCCGGTGGCCACGGCTACGGTGGACGGCGGCGATGAGCTCCGCTCGGCTGCGCGCGAGAGAGAGAGCAGAGGAGGGGGGAAGGAACGAGAGAGAGTGAGAGGGTACGGGGGGGGGGGTGGCGTCTCCCCGGGCATCCAGACGAGGAGGGGAGAGGGCAGGCAGGCAGGGAGGCTGGTGGCGTGGCCCGGCGGAGCGCGTGCGCGTCGGGCACGCTCCCATCCCCCTGTCGAGGACGAAGACGACAGAGGAGGGGGCCAGTGGGCTGGGCCGGCGCTGGCTGCTGGGCCGGCCAGGCCGCACAGGAGCTGGGCCGCAGGTAAGTTTCTCCTCTTTATTTCTTTTTCTATTTTTCTGACATATGTTTTGATTTAGTAATAATACTAAATCAATTTATTACCTTATGCCAATTTTTGCAGGAGCTAACTATATTATTCCAGAGCTCCTTTATAAATGGCATAATTTTTGGACAATATTTTATATATATATAACAATATATATCCAAGGCAAATAATTATCGGACTAATCCAAATGGCCAAAATTAAATATCCATGAGCTCCTAAAATATTTGTTTGAATTTTACCTCTGACCAATATTTTCAGAGAGCAACATGAACATTTCCTTGGACCTTTTTGGAACAATTTTTATTTGGGTCATTTCAGAGATGATTCTGAGGGTTTCACAAATCCTCATTTCAAAATTAAATGGAATTTAAACATGATGCACAAATGACTAGCTATTCTAGGTCATACCAGACTAGGGATGTGACAACTCGCCCCCACTTGAAAGAATCTCGTCCCGAGATTCAGGGGTCGACGGAAAGAAAGCGGGGTACTCCAGTCGAAGACGATCTTCTCGCTCCCAAGTAGCTTCTCTCTCGGAATGATGAGACCACTGAACTTTGAGAAACTTGATGTTCTGACGTCGAGTGACACGCTCTGCTTGATCAAGAATGCGAACCGGGTACTCTCGGTATGTGAGGTTATCTTGGAGATCAAGCGTTTCGTGGTCCACTCCGCGGATGGGATCCGAGAAGCAACACCTGAGTTGAGAGACGTGGAAGACATCATGAACTCGAGAAAGATGTGGGTGTAGTTCCAACTGGTAGGCAACCTCTCCTCGTTTAGCGAGAATGCGAAAAGGACCAATGTAACGAGGAGCCAACTTGCCCTTGATACCGAAACGATGGGTACCCTTCAAGGGAGTAACCCGAAGGTAAGCCTTTTCGCCAACTTCATAAGTCATATCCTTATGATGACGATCATACTGACTCTTTTGACGAGACTGGGCTGTTTTCAAGTTCTCGCGAAGGATGCGAACTTGCTCTTCTGCCTCCTGGATCATGTCCGGTCCAAAGAATTGTCTTTCACCGGTTTCTGACCAGTTCAAAGGTGTTCGACATCTTCGTCCATAGAGAATCTCAAAAGGAGATTTCTTGAGGCTGGATTGATAGCTATTGTTATAAGCAAACTCGGCAAAAGGAAGACATTTCTCCCAATCCATACCGAATGAGATAACGCAAGCTCTAAGCATGTCTTCGAGAATTTGATTGACCCGTTCCACCTGACCACTCGACTGAGGGTGGAAAGCGGTACTGAAGGAAAGATGGGTTCCCATGGCAGTTTGGAAACTCTCCCAGAAATGAGAAGTGAAAAGACTACCACGGTCTGAATTGATCTCTAGTGGAATACCATGAAGTGACACTATTCAAGAAATGTATAAGTCAGCAAGCTGACTAGTAGTGATACTCTCTCGAACAGGAAGGAAGTGAGCCACTTTGGAAAGACGATCAACGACTAGGAAGATAGCGTTATTCCCTCTCTTGGTCCTGGGAAAACCGGTGATGAAGTCCATACCAACTTTATCCCATTTCCATTCAGGAATAGCTAAAGGCTGAAGGGTGCCAGCAGGCCTTTGATGCTCTTCCTTAACACGACGACATACGTCACAATTAGCAACGAAGTCGGCGATTTCTCTCTTCATCCTAGTCCACCAGAACCTCTGGCGTAGGTCCTGATACATCTTAGTACTACCGGGATGAATCGTGAGAGGAGATTCATGCGCCTCCTTAAGAATCAGTTGTCGAAGATGTTGATTCTTGGGAACCACCAAGCGATTCTCAAAGAAAACAACACCATGATCATCCATAGAGAAACATCCACCAACTCCCTTCTTAATGTTTCTCTTGATCCGAGAAATTCCTGTGTCTTGCTTTTGAGCAGCGACAATCCGATCTTCAAGATCAGGTTTCGCCACCAAGGTAGAAAGGAATCCGTGAGGGGCGATGTGAAGGTTAAGCTTATAGAATTCCTCATGGAGAAGTGGTTGGCGTTGCTGCAACATGAGATTGTTGCAATAGGATTTACGGCTTAGCGCATCAGCCATGACATTGGCTTTGCCTGGGGTGTAGGTAATCCCTAGATCATAATCTGTGATTAACTCCAACCAACGTCTTTGCCTAAGGTTCAGGTCTAGTTGGGTGAAGATATACTTGAGACTCTGGTGATCGGTGTAGATCTCGCAACGTTTACCAAGGAGGTAATGTCGCCAGGTCTTGAGTGCATAGACTACGGCTGCAAGCTCTAGATCATGTGTAGGATAATTATCCTCATGTGGATGCAACTGTCGAGATGCATAGGCAATCACATGACGATCCTGCATAAGAATGCAACCTAGTCCCTGTCGTGAGGCGTCGCAGTAGATAATAAAGTCTTTAGTGAAATCCGGTGGCACAAGTATGGGAGCAGAAGTCAGGCGTCTTTTCAGTTCCTGAAAACTGTACTCACACTGTGGGGACCACTCGAACTTTTTATCTTCTTGAGAAGTTCCGTGAGGGGTTTGGCTACTTTGGAGAAATTTTCAACAAAGCGGCGACAATAGCTGGCTAGACCAAGGAAACTCCTAACTTGTTTAACGGTTTCAGGTGGAGTCCAATCGAGAACAGCCTGAACTCTCTCGGGATTGACAGCAATGCCCTTACCAGAATTACGTGGCCTAGGTAGGTCACTTCTGGCAACCAAAATTCACACTTGGAGAACTTGGCATAAAGGCGGTGCTCTCTGAGTTTTTCTAACACAAGTCTAAGATGTTCGGCATGCTCTTCCTCGTTCTTCGAGTAAATAAGAATATCATCGAGGTAAACCACGACGAACTTATCTAAGTACTCCATGAAGATCGAGTTCATCAAGCGGGAGAAAGTGGCTGGAGCGTTGGTTAGGCCAAAGGACATGACGGTGTACTCGTACTGGCCATAACGAGTGACAAAAGCTGTCTTGGGAATGTCCCTGTTTCTGATTTTGATTTGGTGGTAGCCTAACCTTAAATCCATCTTGGAGAAGACTGAGGATCCAGCGAGCTGATCATACAGGTCGTTGATCCTGGGGAGCGGATATTTGTTCTTTATCGTGACCAAATTAACGGGACGATAATCTACAACCATCCGGTCCGTACCATCCTTCTTCTTGACGAAGAGGACGGGGCAAGCCCAAGGAGAAGAACTAGGACGGATGAAACCCTTTTGCAAGGACTCATCAAGTTGTTTCTTAAGCTCGGCTAGTTCTAAGGGTGCCATCTTGTAGGGTCTCCTAGAGATTGGAGCAGTTCCTGGGATAAGATCTATGACGAACTCTACATCTCTGTCAGGTGGAACACCTGGCAGTTCCTCTGGAAAGACATCCGGAAAGTCACGGACTACCGGGATATCTTCAAGGTCTGGAAGAGGGCTGGCATTAAGAGAATAGAGCTGACGCTTTGCAACTCTAGTGGAGACAGTGACTATCTTGCCAGATGGGTGTGTAAGCTGAACAGATCTGGTGTAACAATCAATCTTGGCATGATGAGCTGTCATCCAGTCCATACCCAAGATGATGTTAATATCTGAGGACTTGAGGGCTACAAGTGATGCAAGGAATACAAGTCTATCAACAAGGATTTCATTACCATAGCTGATTCTGGTGGTCTGCCATCTAGACCCTGGGGTTTGGATTTCAAGCGGAGTTGGCATATCACAAAATGATATGTCGTGCAAACGAGCATAGCCTTCAGAAATGAAGGAGTGAGATGCTCCAGTATCGAATAGAACTGATGCTGGGTGACAATTGACAAGGAGTGTACCAAGAATGACATCCGGATCATCATGAGCGTCTTTAGCTGAGACGTGATGCACACGTCCACGTTCAGTGGGGGCTGACTTGACACTGATCATCTTGCGTGATGGCTTAGCACAGCCAACAGTCTTCTCGGGCTAGGGTGGAGCATAACTAGTCTGAGAGCAGTCATGTGCATAGTGTCCTGGCTTCCCGCATGTGAAGCAAGTCCCTGAGGTTGGACGTGGACCCGCACTAACAAGCGGTCTACCAGTAGGCCTGGGTGGAACATATGACTGAGCTGGAGGAGGCACCACATGGGATGGCCTCGGTGCATATCCGGGAGGAAGAGCGGAGTTTGGAACCCAAATCCGGCGCTTCTGCGAGCTAGAGCCAGAGGAAGATCCCAAATCATGGGTGTGCTTACGAGACTCCTCGTAAGTGAGCTGAGCTGTCTCTGCATTAATGGCCTTGTTCACAAGAGCTTGGAATGTATCACAATGATGCAGGTGGAGATCACGACACAACTTGGGGTTGAGATCCTTCCGGAACCTAGCTTGCTTCTTGGCGTCCGTGGACACTTCTTCTGTGGCATAGCGAGCGAGGTTCTCAAACTCTCTACTATAAGCATCAACAGCCATCTTATTCTGGGTGAAACTACAGAACTCTTCTCTCTTGCGATCAATGAGGGCCTGGGGAATGTGATGCTCGCGAAAAGCCTCAGTGAAATCTCTCCAGGTAGGAATCTGGCCAGCTGGAAGCATAGCCTCATAGTTCTGCCACCAAAGACTAGCAGGACCTTCCAGGTGGTATGTGGCATAGGTGACCTTGTCATCTTCAGCTACGCTCGCGGAACGCAGCTTATGAGTGATGCTACGGAGCCAGTCATCTGCATCGAGTGGCTCGATGGAATGCTGAAAGGTAGGTGGGTGCAAGCGAATGAAGTCATGAATGGTAGCAGACTTATTGGACTGATGTGCGGTGTTCTCCTCGATACGTGCCAACAACGGTTAGACTCACGCTTGTTCCTCTCCATTTCTAACATGAACTCTGTCAACGAAGGCGGGTCGGGAGGATCCTCATCCCTACCATCTCCATGGTTCTGGCTACGAACAATAGAACTTGATGACATCCTGAGAAACGGAACCAGGGACGGAGTCAGCATCAACTATGGACTGTAGAATGTAGGACAAGGAATTAGTATCTCTCGAACTCCTAGGGAAATTCCGGCAGCATAACGGCAGTAAAATGCTCAAAATGAGACATCCTACTAAAAATGGGGTGGTAACATACTCATCAGCATTACTCAAGGTTCTGAGATCATACTAAACAGACTACACCGAAAATGCTCAAAACTGGGGTATGACTCTGATCAACCAATCCTATGGGACTACGGAGTAGTAACACGTGATCCTGATAGACGGAAGAGAAAGCCTAGTTCCTTAACCCCGTAGGAAAGATAGGACGACTCAGATCAGAAGGGCATGAGGTAAAGGAGTAAAAGGAGCCTTACGTTCCTTCCCACAATCAATTCCCTTACATAACTAAAGAATTTCTAGACTCAACTTCGACCAGTTTGGCTTGGTAATCCTACAGGCAGTCAGGCTCTGATACCAAGGCTGTCAGGACCCCGACTCAATGCCACATCGATCTAGCATGTAACACCTCATATCACTTTGCGGCCTCACGCACGGTATCCCCACAGGTGTCGCCTTACCTTTGCCCGGGACCGTTTGCGCCTTTTGGCACACGTATATGATGGTGTCGCTAGCATCCATATGATAAAGAGCCCGGGCTGACATGGCTAGTCGTAAACCCAAAGTGGCACTAACTTACAGGGACAGGCATCCATGACCCAGCATCGAACGTGTCGGTCATCAGCGAGTGAATCCAGGCTGTAGCACTGGGCTAACAGGACTCCGGTGAACCGGGCTGTAGCGGGCTAACAGGACTCCGATATTCATCGCGTGACATTTCCCTGAAGGGACAGACACAGGAACGAAGAAGGACACATGCCGGCCAGCCTAAGTGCTCCGGAGCAGTAGCAAGCTAGCAGGGCTCAGTGGAAGCACTAGGGGACATTTCCCGGTAAGAGAGACTACTAAGGATAAACAACTAGATAGTCAGATCCCACACATAACAATACACATTACACGTATGCATAACATGCAAGTATGTGCTGTACAACATGGCATCACAGCATAACTCAACAACTCATATAGATAAAGGCTCAGAAGAGCCATCATAGCATTTATTACAAACAGGGGTCACCTAACCCAACATTCAGAGCAATCAAGCAACAAACGGAAGCATTACATGTCTGAGTACAGACATCTATAAATGAAAAAGGCTGAAAGCCTGACTATCTACAACGTCCGATCAAGATCGTAGCTGAGGTACAAGCTACTTGTCGAAGTCCACGAGAACACTATTAAGACCGAAGTCTCCGCTGCAAAAACATAAATAAAGCAACATGAGTACAAAGGTACTCAGCAAGACGTACATCAGATCCTATCATACATGCACTTGTATCAAGAGAGTAATGTGGAGTTTAGTTGCAGCAAGCCAGCTTTGACTCTGTGGCTATCCTGTTCTACGACTACCAGAAACTCTTGAGGTGAGACAACGTACACGAGTCCACTAATCACCACACAATACACTACTATGGATTCATCCCCGTTTCCCTACGAGAAGGCCATCCATAGCACTCACACTTGTCTTGAGCATTTTATAGTATCCACTTCAAGTTGTCTATGTACCATGTAAGCATCCAAGAAGTCCATAACCGCGGACCCGGCTATTCGAATAGATCATGTTAACCCTGCAGGGGTGTACTACTTCACACACGCTCTCGCCACTTACCGCCATGTACACGTCATGTATCTCGGCAACCTTCAAGCGGAAGCCTGGCGAGGGTGTCGGCCACGACCTGACTAACCACACAAGACTCTAGCCCAGGTTTATCGCCTATTCGGGTTCCATCCGCAAAGAGATCCGGCCGAGGTGTCGCTCACGGCCCCAAACGATGTGTGCAGGGTTCCCGAGCCCACCATCCGGGTGCCACTCGGTACACTAGGCCACGTGTGCCTAGTCTGTCCCAAGCCCACCCTGCCGGGTGCCACTTGGTAGAAAAATAGCACTACCTACAAACACCAGAAACTAGTTGCGACTCCTGGACAGAGATCAAGTCGGTTAATAAGTCGAGAGGGCTTGGAGCGCCCGGAGCCCAATGTGTGGTAGTATCGAGTCATTGGACAACATACATAGAACTCGGTGCTTAAGGACGGTTCCAGTGAGACAACCCACCATGTACTCCTACATGGCCTCTCACCGCTACCTTTACCAAATCGTGTTCACACACTTCACTCTCAACATCGGAACATATCATAACACTCCAATTCATTCCCAATGAATCAGACCTGACACAACTCTAAGCAATAGCAGGCATAGCATGGTAGGAACACAACATGGCTCAATCAACTCCTACACATGCTAGTGGGTTTCAACTATTTACTGTGGCAATGACAGGTCATGCAGAGGAATGGGTTCAACTACCGCAGCACAAGTAGCAGATGAATCGTTGTTTTCCTAATGCAATAACTGAGAGCATGAGCGAGAGAGTAGGGTTTTATCGAAATGAACAAGGGGGTTTGCTTGCCTGGTAAATCAACAGAGGAGGCACTGCTTCACAGACAGGTACTCTGGAACAGACTCCGGAGCAGGACCTATCGAGAAGGAACAGTGTCGGCAATCAATACACAATCATATGCAACAATATGATGCATGAACATGGCATGTAGATGTGATGCTGATTGGGCTAATGCAGCTAGCATTATATTTGGATGAAGTCCATTTGAACCAAAAGCTCAAATGCACTTCCAAAGTAGGCTCTTAATATGCCATAATGTGTTTTCTCATATTCAGCATGTATAAGTTGGTTTGTCATGCATGAAACTAGTACAGATGGAAAGGTTGCATTTTTCTGATAATTTTTCATATATAAATTATTTTAATCTGAGCTACGGTTGAATTGATATGAATTTTTGAAGTTTAAATCAATTTCTGGAATTTCCTGAATTATTTTAATTCCAGAAAATATATATTGCGCCAGCATGACGTCAGCACGACATCAGCAGTCAACTACGGCTGACTGGGGTCAAACCTGACGTGTGGGGTCCACACGTCAGTGACAGGGGTTAAATAGGGTTAGTTTAATCCTAATTAAAAAGGTTAGTGGCGCTGGGGCCCACTGTCAGTGTCAGGGGGGTTAGTTAACGGTGATTAGCACTAAGCTAATCACCTGGCCGACGGGGCCCACTCGTCAGGCCGGCGAGGTCGTCGGCGGTGACCTCTGGACGCAGCGGCGTCCGTGAAACAGGCCACGGGGGCGGCGTCGGAGAGCACCGAGGCGTAGCCCGGGCTCTCGCGCATCTGGTGGGGCAAGTGGGAGGAGCTGGGGAGGCCGGAGCTCGCCGGAGCAAAGCTCGCGGCGGCGGCCGGAGCTCGGCTTTGATCAGGAACGGGCTGCGGGGCACGGGGAGGCCACCTGAGGGGCTCGGTGGCACCCTCGTGGCACCGGGAGCATGATGGGGTGCTCGATTTGGGCGGAGGCGGGCCGAGACGACGATGGCGGCATGGACGGCGGCGGGAAGCTTCGGCCGTGGTGGGGAAAGGGCTACAGCGTGCGGGTGACTAAGCGGAGAGGGGGAAACGGTGGCGGAGCTCACCGCGGTTGCAGCGGGCGTCGAAGCGGGCTTGGGGACGCACTGGAGACGGCGGGGCGGCGATGGGGATCCACGGTCGCCGGCGATGAAGAAGACGACGGTGTCGGCGATGGAGCGCGTCCCTGGTCACTTGGCTCGTCGAGGACGATGCGGACGACGAGGCGGAGCTTCTAGGCTCGGGCGGAGGGCGAGGGAAGGCCGGTGGCCACGGCTACGGTGGACGGCGGCGATGAGCTCCGCTCAGCTGCGCGAGAGAGAGAGAGCAGAGGAGGGGGGAAGAAACGAGAGAGAGTGAGAGGGTACGGGGGGGGGGGGGGCGTGGCGTCTCCCGGGGCATCCAGACGAGGAGGGGAGAGGGCAGGCAGGCAGGGAGGCTGGTGGCGTGGCGCGGCGGAGCGCGCGCGCGTCGGGCACGCTCCCATCCCCCTGTCGAGGACGAAGACGACAGAGGAGGGGGCCAGTGGGCTGGGCCGGCGCTGGCTGCTGGGCCGGCCAGGCCGCACAGGAGCTGGGCCGCAGGTAAGTTTCTCCTCTTTATTTCTTTTTCTATTTTTCTGACATATGTTTTGATTTAGTAATAATACTAAATCAATTTATTACCTTATGCCAATTTTTGCAGGAGCTAACTATATTATTCCAGAGCTCCTTTATAAATGGCATAATTTTTGGACAATATTTTATATATATAACAATATATATCCAAGGCAAATAATTATTGGATTAATCCAAATGGCCAAAATTAAATATCCATGAGCTCCTAAAATATTTGTTTGAATTTTACCTCTGACCAATATTTTCAGAGAGCAATATGAACATTTCCTTGGACCTTTTTGGAACAATTTTTATTTGGGTCATTTCAGAGATGATTCTGAGGGTTTCACAAATCCTCATTTCAAAATTAAATGGAATTTAAACATGATGCACAAATGACTAGCTAGTCTAGGTCATACCAGACTAGGGATGTGACACGGATCTCAGCCGCCGTTCGGCTCACCGGCGCCGGCGTTGCTCGCTCCGATCTCCCCATCCTCTTCTTCTTCTTACGGACCACTCGAGTCCAAGCATCTTGCGGGATAAAGTCTGACAAAGTTAGAGGTTGGATGCAAACCTTAGGTAGAGGCCCTTTCCAAGGCCGGATCGCCGTCCTCCGTTGAATGATCCGGCGAACAACCTCCACCCTATGCTCTGAATGCAGCCCGATCCGCGCCGGATCATCGCCTGGCACAAAGTTGTCGACGAGCGCGGCCACATCTTCCTCCGAGTACCCAGGGGTGAAGGCCTCACAGATCACGTCGGAAGGTGTCGGAGAGTAATCGGCCGGCGAACTTCCGGCGGGGTCTCCATCGTCGTCGTCCTCATCTTCCGAGCTCGCGAGAGCCCAGAAACGCCCCCCTACTCGCCTCGTTGAAGGATCCGCAGGCATCGGCGGCCGGCGAGCGCCGCGCTCGCTGGAGTTGCCTCACGAGTCGCCTCGCCTCACGAGTTGCCTCACCACCACGTTCATGCGAGTAAATAGCATAAAACTACTACTTTACAGGCTAGGGTTCCAAAAAACTACCGGTTTTTAATTTTTCTCAGATAACTACCAAACGAGGGGTCGACTGTTTAAAAAAACCCAAAACGCTGAGTGCTTATCAGTTGATCGTGATTATGACAGATGGGACCAGCACATAAGAGAACCGTTTGTTTGACCATTTGTTTGACTATTACCTTACATGTAGGACCCACATGTCAGTATCTATGTAAGTTTTTTAAAAAGCAATCAGGTCCCTATATCTTTTTTAAAAAAGCAATCGGGTCCCTGATGTTTTCTGGAAAAAGAAATCGGGTCCCTGTTATTTTCTGGAAAAAAGCAATCAAGAACTGCGCCGGCAGCTCGCCGGCGGCCAGATCGCCGGCCAATCGAAAGGCGGCGGCTCGGCCGCCGCGTTCCTCGTCGCGACAGCGGGCTTCTCTAGTCGGGCGACGGGCTAGGTGGAGGAGCTCCTGGCCATGGCGCGTGGCTAGTGGTGGCCCGAGCCCCTGGCCATGGTGCGGCTGGCGGCGGCCCTTGCTCGTCGGCGCGTGACTGGTGGCGGCCTGAGCCACTGGCCATGGCGCGGCTGGCGACGGCCCGAGCCCCTAGCCATGTCGTGCGGCTCGCGACGGCCGGAGCCCTCCATGGGGAGCCGGCGTAGAGGCAGCCACTGGCCCGGCGGCGTCGTGCAGCACGGCTAGGCGGCGGGCGTAGAGAGGTAGGAGAGAAGGAGGTGAGGCGGGGCAACGGCCAGGGTTGAGCCCCGGTGAGCGCCGGCGGCGGGCGGCTCACCGGCCGGAGGAGGCGGAGCCACGAGGTCCTGCTCGGGAGCGAGAGGAGCACCAATGGATTCTGGTCTGAGAGCAGGGACCCGATTGCTTTTTGCAAAAAAAGCAGGGACCAGATTGCTTTCTTAAATTTGTGTGCAGGCCCACACCTAACGGTCAAACAAATGGTCAAACAATTAGAGCTCTTACGCATGGGGCCCACCTGTCATAATCACAATCAATTGATAAGCACTCAGCGTTTTGGATTTTTTGAAACAGCCCACCCCTTGTTTGGTAGTTATCTGAGAAAAATTAAAAACCCATAATTTTTTGAAACCCTAGCTTGTAAAGTAGTAGTTTTATGCTATTTACTTCGTTCATGCCGACATAGAATCAGGTGCATGTATAGTTGGTTGAACCATGGCTCAGTTGAACCAGGCTATATATCTACCGTTTATCCATGTAAGGATACGAGCCTATGCTGCCGGAGGCAACCGTAGATCATCATACCATTAATCCCAACATAACACGGAAACCAACAGAAAGCCCATCATGCGGTAAAATCGCTAAAAGTACTTCAACTTCCAAACATTCTGATTTCATTTGACATCGTACATGTTCGTGTCTTCTGTATGTGGGCAATATTTCATGAAACATTTGTACTCTGGGAGTAAAAACAGAAAGGACGCTACAAAAAAGTGAACTTCAGATTCTGTGCAACGTAGACTTTGAGTTGATACAATACGAGGAAACATGATCTACATCCTATTTGTGCAATGTAGACCAGCTGAACCATCGTTCTGACAAATCTCTCTCAGGTTGAGAAATAGTGCCCAGCTGCTCGTGGACCGTACGAGTGTACAGTGGGTAATCGCCAGATACTACCAGCAGTGCAAATTTGATGTTGAAAGCTTCACTAATTCAGCAGGAAATCCATCAGTACTACTAGGCGACGAATCCGTTTCAGTTCAGGTGATGGCCACCCAGAACGTGGCCGCCTGCTCTGGCTCCCATTTCCCGCCGCGCCTTGCCGCCGTCGCGCCACCTTCTTCCTCCACGCACCGCCCACCGCGCGCGTACTTTGCGACGACGTGTGCGTCCTCCGGCTGCTGACGCTGATCAGCCTCGTGTTCCTCTCCTTCCTGCGATTCTTGTTGGCTGCACTTGGCGGCATTGCACTTGCAGGCGGCGCAGGGGAGGAAGCGGAGGCGGAGACGCCCGCCGCTCCGCTCGGCCTCCACCCCGGATGACCGCACCGCGTACACTTCCAGCCGTCCATCGCGCCGCGCGTGGACCATGCGCACGCGGGGCGCGCCGGCCGCCGGCGTCGTCAGCGGCGGGGGCAGCACGCGCACTCTCCGCACCATCGGCTCCGCTTTCGTCTCCTCCTCCTCTTGCTCCCTGTCCCAGGCATGCCTCTTCCTCGCCATGCCCACGTGGACATCGTCGGCGGCTGTGTCGACGCCACCAGTCTCGCACCCGAGCGCCTCGGTGCACATCTCTAGGTTCCTCTTGATCCCGTACGCTGGCTTCTTCTTGGAAGCTGCCGGTACCACGGGGACACGCTGGCATTTCAAAGGTTCTTGTACACCGTACAGAGAGCCCCAGGCACCGGCGGCCGGGAGTTGCGGTGGTGAGTCGAGCACGGTGCTAGTCATGGCGAAATGCAGATACCCGGCCGGATACCGCAGATAGAGTGTCAAGCAGTGGAACTAGGCGGCCTAGGGGATTTGATCGGCGAGTGGAGGCCGGAGGAGGTTCCACCACAAGAACAACTAACAAGAGTGTCAGAGAGGGCTGGACGAAGCTGTGTGTGTGTGTGCTTATGTGGGAAAATACAGAGCCAGTGGCACTAGTTTATACAGGCCGCAGTCGTGTGGCAGGCAGGGGCAAAGATTCTTCCAAATGGTATTGCTCACGGTAATGGACTCGTGGTGGCTCTCTGAGTCTGATTCCATTTCGATCACAGTGAGAGTGGAAACTTGTACTCCCTCGGTCCCTCCGTCCCGAATTACTTGTCGCAGAAATGGATGTACCTAGAACTAAAAATTGTCTAGATACATCTATTTCTACGACAAGTAATTCCAAACGGAGGGAGTAGATGGCAATGTCACGTCCTGTAAAAGCTGCTATATGTAATGTAATTAGATGGCAATGTTAAGCTGTATCAAAAATAGTTGGGAACATCAAGCCCCCAAGGGCCTGCCTTCCATCGTTGACGCCGTTGGTTTCTCGCAGCACTACCATGTTAGGCTTGCATGTGTCGACAACACAGGAATTGCCACAGTAGCGATTCAGTTTTGCCTGGACTAGCGTCAACCGTCGATCCTCCATCTAACGGAGGCTGGAGACTCATACCGCTTCGCGACTCGGATCGCCTCCGTAGTCGTTGATCGCCAGATGGACGGCTGTAGCCGTATCACTCTACTTTTAAAAGTTACCGCGTACTTTGTCGCTTTATTGTACCTGTCGCTATCTTCTTTAACCCCGTGGAACTCCTTTTAAGCCCTCCTCCGGCTTGTGGAGAGGGCGTTCTGAATTGTATCTGGGCTTGGCCCTCAAGCCGCCGTGTTCCGGCTGGCGAAAACCCTAGCCACCTTCATCCTGGGTGAATGAAATCGCTCCCAAAATTCCCCACAGTTTGAGTGTTTTCCCTCTGATTTTGTGCGAATTCAGTGTCAGTATTAGCTAGATCTTGACAATTGGTATACAGAGCATAGGTTTTTGTCCTTGGAGGCGAGATCTGAGTCCCAGATCTGATCTGGACTTCGATCTGGTACGACGGCGGTGTTGGCGGCGACTGGCGGCGGTAGATCGATCTGCAGCAGAAAGGTTGGAGTAGTGGTTCCTGGGGAAAATTTCTTCAGTGTAAAATCTCACCCAACCCTCCCTTTCAGTGCTGCTCGCTCCGGTGGCGCGGCGTCTCCATCGACCTGAAGGCGAAAGTTAGCGTTTGTGCGGGTTGGTTGCCGAGCGACCGGTGTAAAATCCCTCCCCACCACTCCCCAAGCACACCTCGGGCCGTAATTGCAAGGAATGACAAACAAAGGCCCGACAGATATGACAGGTGAAACGCAAGACATAGAACTGTTGGAACTGGAATCTCTGCAGTTAGATATCAAAACACTCAGGCAAGATCGTGAGGAAGATAGGAAGGAGTTCTACAATTTTACCGAGTCAGTGAACAAGAATTTTGCCAGCATCCAGAGGAATTTCAAGAAGATACATAGTACCTTGCAAAGATTAGCCATAGAGCAATCGGGGGAAGAAGAGGATGATGAGGAAGAAAGGCCAGATCCTCTTTCAGGACAAGGCAACAATGTCATTCCTCCGGGACGACCAAAACAACTACCAAGCAACAATCTGGCAAATGATAAACCGGATCCAACTACTATTGGATCTGCTGTTCTGGTAGATAAAACCACTGGCAGAGAACTGAACTTGGATGGCACTCCAAAAGGGCCTGATAGGCATCCAAACCATGCTGCTAATAAGCAGGAATTTCACACTCCTCAGCAACAGCAAGGTCAGGGAGCACAACACTTCCTGACAATGCATGAATTTCCTGAAGCTGAGGTCAGAAGAGAAAGAAGCAGGCCTTATACCCCTGACATCAGAAGAAATATCCTTTCTGTCAAGCCTGCAAAGTTAAACATTGCTGAATTTGATGGAGTGGATGCAGACTCATGGATAAAAAATATTGAACAATATTTCTCTGCTTCTAGAACACCAACTGAGCAAATAACTGAGATAGCAGTTTCCTACTTGAAAGAACTGGCCATTCAATGGTGGAGAGGCACAGGGTTTATTGTCAGTAACACCCCTTGGCACAAATTTTGCTCTGCTATCACACAAAGGTTTGCTGTCACATCTGTGTGTGAAAATGTGCAAGCTTTCCATAGGCTAACTCAGCATGCATCTGTTGCTCAGTATATCTCTGAATTTGAACAGCAAATGAACTTAATGAGGAGGGACAACCCTGCAGTTCCTGACAACTATTATATGCACAATTTCATATCAGGACTAAACCCCTATATCCAAAGCCACTTAGAATGTCTTGAACCTACTGATATGTAGAAAGCAATGTGGTTAGCAAGAAGAATAGAGAAGTCTTGTCCTCTCCCCACCCCTCAGAAAACCTATGTTCCAAACTTCAGAAGAGGAACACAGGGAGAAATGGCTAAACCTCCAATACCCACCAGTACAACCCCTGCTTCTGTAATACAACAAGCAAGAGAGAAGGGCATTTGTTATAAATGCAGAGAGCCTTGGTTTCCAGGTCACAAGCAGGTCTGCAAGATGTCCCAAAAATCTCAAATTCAGGCACTGCAAGAACAAGCTGGCAATCCTGACATCATATACATAGTAGTTGTAGAGGAGGTACAATTTGATGTGGAAGAGGAACCTCCTGACAATCAAGAACTTAAAATCTCTATGCATGCAACAACTGGAGTACCTGAAGAAAATAAGAAACATACTTTTACACTTCAGGTGAAAATTGGAAATACTGTAGGCCTGTCATTAGTAGACAGTGGTAGCACTACTACTTTTATTTCTCCTGCCATTGCCTTACAATCAGCATGTCCTGTTACTCCAATGAAACAAGTCCAAGTGACTGTAGCAAATGGGGGCAAATTATTCAGTGATTTATTTCTCCACAACATAACTTACAATATCCAAGGAGTTGAACCGGTGTCTGATTTCAGAATGTTGCAACTCACTGGCTATGACATAATATTGGGAGCAGACTGGATGTACAGGCACAACCCTGTCACTTTTGACCTACCAAACATGTCATTGGGAATTAGACAAGTCACTGGTGAATCCATCACTTTCTTGGATGAGAGCCTGCCTACTAGTCCTTGCACCCCTATATTGCAAGATATGGAGAAAATACTGGATAATGTGCTTTCTGGAGCCCTAATGTGGATGCAACCAGTGCAGTTGGACACATCACTGGACACTATGCAAAAACCTGAGATAACCAAGGTCCTGGACACCTATAAGGATGTTTTTGCAGAGCCCAATGGCCTTCCTCCTAAAAGAGATTGTGACCATGCAATAAACTTAGAACCTGGAGCTCTTGTCATTAACCAAAGAGGACATAGATTGCCACATCATCAGAAAAATGCTCTAGAAGAGATTATCAAAGATCTCATTAAGAAAGGGATTATAAGATTGAGCCATAGTCCTTACTCTTGTCCTGCAATCCTAGTGAAGAAAAAGGACATGACTTGGAGGCTATGCATTGATTATAGGAAACTCAATGCCCACACAATCAAGAACAAATATCCCATACCAATGATAGAAGATCTCTTGGATTAATTAAATGGAGCAAAAATATTTACCAAGCTGGATCTGAGAAGTGGCTACCACCAAATCCGAATGAAAGAGGGAGATATTGAGAAAACTGCTTTTAGCACTCACGTTGGCCTCTTTGAGTTCCTGGTTATGCCCTTTGGAGTTACAAATGGGCCTCCTACATTAACAGAGCTTATGCACACTGTTTTGGGGCCCTTGTTGAGGCATTGTGTACTAGTTTTCTTTGATGATATCCTGATTTTCAGCAAATCCTATAAGGAACATTTGGGACATGTAGCATTAGTGCTAGAAGCACCCAGAAAACATCAGCTATATGCAAAGCTTTCCAAATGCACTTTTGCACAATCTAAAGTGGGATATCTGGGCTATGTGATCACAGATAAGGGAGTTTCTACCGAGCCTGCTAAAGTAGATGCTATTGTTAACTGGCCCACACCTCAGAATGTTACATATTTGAGGAGCTTTTTAGGACTAGCAGGATATTACAGAAGATTTGTTCAAAACTATGGCCTGATTTGCAAGCCATTGTTTGATGCCTTGAAAAAAGATGCCTTTCAGTGGACTGAAAAACAAGCTGCTGCTTTTCAGCAACTTAAGAACAAAATGACTGCTGCACCAGTCCTTGCCCTACCTGATTTCTCATTGCCTTTTGTCCTAGAAGCTGATGCATCTGGATATGGCATTGGAGCTGTACTTATGCAAAAAGGATAACCCATTGCATTTATGAGCAAAGCTATAGGCCCTAAAGCTGCAGACTGGTCAACTTATGATAAAGAAGCACTTGCAATTATTGAGGCAATCAAAAAGTGGAAACACTATTTTGCTTCACCTTCTTTAGTTATCAGAACTGATCAACAGAATCTGAAGTACATCCAAGAGCAGAAAGTAACTGAAGGAGTACAACCCAAACTCCTCATCAAGTTAATGGGGTACAAATTTACAGTGGAATACAAGAAAGGGAAAGAAAACAGAGTAGCCGATGCTCTCTCCAGAGTTAAATATGCTCTTCTTGCTCTAGGCTCCAGTACTGCCATTCCTGCTTGGATTAGTGAAGTGGTTAACAGCTACAAAGGGGACACTAAGTGCTCTGAGCTGATTGCTAAGCTTGCAATTGACCCTACTGGCCAACCTCCTTATACACTCATAGTGGAGTACTCAGGTGCAAGGGAAAAATTGTTATTGGCAATAACAATGAATTGAGAAACTCCTTGCTCACTTCTTTTCACAAATCTGAATTGGGTGGACATTCTGGAGAGGGATACTTATCATAGACTGAAGATACTTTTCACTTGGTCTGGAATGAGAAAGGCAGTACAAACATTTGTACAACAGTGCCCTGCCTGTCAACTGAACAAAGCACAACATGTTTCCCCTCCTGGACTGCTGCAACCACTACCAGTTCCTGATTTTGCTTGGACACACATCAGCATGGAGTTTGTTGAAGGCCTACCCAAATCTGAGCACAAAAACTTGATCCTGGTAGTTGTTGATAGATTTACCAAGTATGCTCACTTTGTAGCAATGAAGCACCCCATAACAGTCAAAATAGTGGCTCAAGCTTTTACTGATAATATTTTCAAACTCCATGGATTACCCACTGTCATAGTTACTGACAAAGACAAGATTTTTACAAGCAACCTTTGGCGGCACCTGTTCAACAAGATGGGAGTCAAACTACACATGAGCACATCCTACCACCCTTAATCTGATGGTCAGACTGAATGGGTAAATCAATGTTTGGAGAACTACCTAAGGTGCATGGCTTTTGCTCATCCCAAGAAGTGGCACACTTGGCTATCCATGGTTGAATGGTGGTATAACACTACTTTCCACACATCTCTCCAAATGACTCCTTTCCAGACCTTGTATGCTAGCCCCCCTCCCATGATTGCTGAACTGTTACTTCCACCAGTTGAAGGAGATGATCACCGAGCCCAAGTGGAAAGGGACACAATAGCACAGCAGATAAAGGACAATTTGCTCAAGGCCCAAGAGAGAATGAAATTCTTTGCTGACAGAAAGAGATCAGAGAGACAACTAGCAGTGGGAGACATGGTTTATGTTAAGTTACAACCATATAAACACACCAGTTTAAGTATCCACAGGCACTTGAAACTCCACTCCAAGTACTATGGCCCTTTCATAGTAATGGAGAAAATGGTAATGTGGCCTACATGCTGTTACTACCTAACGGTTGCTAACTCCACCCCACGTTCCATGTCAGCCAGCTCAAAAAGCATCTTGGTCCAGAAGCCGTACCAAACCCCAAGCTGCCATTGCTCGATAATCAAGGCAACATCCTGATTCAACCTGAAGCGATACTTGAAAGGAAACTGATTCCTAGGATACAAGGCGACATCAGCATTCCTGTGGTTCAGTGGCACATCAAGTGGCTCAACCTGCCAATGGAAAACACTACTTGGGAGGACGCAACATTCATCCAGAAAGTTTTCCCTGAGTTCCATCCTTGAGGGCAAGTATGTTCTTCGTCGAGGGGAATTGTCAGGCCTGCATCTGTCGGCAACACAGGAATTGCCACAATACCAATTCAGTTTTCCTGGACTAGCGTCCTCCATCTAACGGAGGCTAGAGACTCATACCGCTTCGCGACTCGGATCGCCTCCGCAGCCGTCGATCATCGGATGGACGGCTGTAGCCGTGTCACTCTACTTTTAAAAGTTACCGCACACTTTGTCGCTTTACTGTACCTGTCGCAAAAAGCATGAAGAGGAAGACCATTACCTTGACACCACAGCCTCCCAAATCCAACATCATTAGCCAAGGCCGCTACTTCGATGGGACATCTGAAGGAAACTTATTTTCTACCACCATCAGAGTCGAAGCCATAGACAACCAAAAACCTAACTAAGAAACCAGATTACCAAATAGACACACATGTATAAGGTCTTGGGGTCCCCACCCTCTCGTTGCCGCCGGGGCAGCCAACTGAGGTGAGAGAACCCAATGATGCCGAAATCCAAGGTGTCTGCTTGCTTTTCTCGCTAGACCTCTTGGGTCCAAGTTGTACTCTATTCCAAAGTTGTTTCAAACGGTTCCAAGTACTAGTCAGCAATTTAGTTACTAATTTTTTAACAGGTGTATTTCTGAGCCCAAAAAGTATGCAATTCGATGTCACTCAAACGAGGCCAAGGATTTTTTTTCATTTCTAGTTCTGATGTTAGATCCTAATCTACCGTACTGGACATCCTTGATCTTTTAGTTGTTGAAACCATCAGCTTTTGTTCCATTGCCCCGCTGAAGTTAGTTTTGATGATGACGTGTTGTTGATTAACTATACATGCAAGCTGTCAGATTTCTTTTGGACAAAGTCAACACATTGTGAAAACCTTAAAGACATTGACGAAATAACCTTAGGTAGCCCAATAAAATGAATTGAGAAGAATAATAGTAAAAACAATAATCTTGATTCTGCAATAATAACATTTTTTAGAAAATAAAATTAAAAAGTGAAATACTTAAGGCATGGAAAAACACAATCATTCTTGAAAAATTACTCGAGATTCTATAAATTATAAAAATGCATACTATTCCATAATATTCCTCAAAACCATGGAAGTCCATAAATTTCGAAAATTTCAAATATTGTAGTATTTATTTTATATTAATTCTTTTTGGAATTTCATTCCTGATTTCCCATATTCTTTCTTTCAAATTTACATTTTTGAAGTTAGTCTTATTTTACTTGTAAAACTGTGATGTTTATAAATAATTTTTCTTCCAGGAATTTAACTTTCTCAAACAAAATGTGTTCTTCTTTCAATAGTTGAATACTTTATTTATTTATTCTCCTGATTTTTAAAATTAGTTTGGTTTGTAAAAAAATAATTTTTTATTCTAATAATTAAAATTTTGTTGACATCATTGTGGAAAAGGCACTCAACGAAGCAAAGGAAGAGTGAAGCAACTTTTGACTGGATGGTTAGGAGGACAACAGTATTCCCAGCTCATTTAAGTTCTAGACTTGATACTAGTGCTCAGATATGTGGCGACTTCATCAATCTCAAGATTATGTGCCGACCCAGTCTCCCGGATGTGCTCATAGGGGTAGGGTGTTCGTATGTGCGTTTATATGGGTGAGTGTATGTACGATTGTATGAGTGTCTGCATATGTATTGTGTTAAAGAACAAAGGAAGAAACTCTATCTGAGAGACCAATTTAAGCTTTTGCAATAATAGTTGGAGACCAATTTCACATTCTTCGCTTTCAAAAAAAATCACATTCTTCTGGATAGAAAACTATTTTTTTTGAAACAGGCAAAAGACTTGCCATTTCATTGATTAAGAAGAAGAGTAAACATGGTCCAAATACAGCAGCCACATAGTGGCGAAAGAAGGACAACTACTCACGAGGCAGAATCACATCTAAACTCTTAGCCCCTGCGGAAACCCAAAGGCTTGCCTCATCAAGGATCCTGTCCAAGATAATCATCGAAGGCGTGGAAGTATTTCTAAAAACCCTAGCGTTTCTCTCCTTCCATAGCTCCCAGGAGACCAACATAAGGAGCGAGGCCATTCCTTTCCGAGATGGCGAACGCGCAAGGGAAAGCTGTTGGGGAACGTAGTAATTTCAAAATTTTCCTACGTACACGCAAGATCATGGTGATGGCATAGCAACGAGAGGGGAGAGTGTCCGTCCACGTACCCTCGTAGACCGTAAGCGGAAGCGTTATGACAACGCGGTTGATGTAGTCGTACGTCTTCACGATCCGACCGATCCAAGCACCGAACGTACGGCACCTCCGAGTTCAGCACACGTCCAGCTCGATGACGATCCCCGGGCTCCGATCCAGCAAAGCTTTGGGGATAAGTTCCGTCAGCACGACGGCGTGGTGACGATGATGATGCTCTACCGGCGCAGGGCTTCGCCTAAACTCCGCGACGATATGACCCAGGTGGAATATGGTGGAGGGGGGCACCACACACGGCTAAGGAATGATCCGTAGATCAACTTGTGTGTCATGGGGTGCCCCCCTGCCCCCATATATAAAGGAGCAAGGGGGGAGGAGGCCGGCCCTAGGAGGGGGCGCGCCAAGGGGAGTCCTACTCCCACCGGGAGTAGGACTCCCTCCTTCCTTGTTGGAGTAGGAGAAGGGGGAAAGAGGGGGAGAGGAGGAAGGAAAAGGGGGCCGCACCCCTTGTCCAATTCGGACCAGAGGGGGGCTGCGCGCCTCCTTCCTTTCGGCCTCTCTCCTCTATTCCCGTATGGCCCAATAAGGCCCATATACTCCCCGGCGAATTCCCGTAACTCTCCGGTACTCCGAAAAATACCCGAATCACTCGGAACCTTTCCGAACTCCGAATATAGTCGTCCAATATATCGATCTTTATGTCTCGACCATTTCGAGACTCCTCATCATGTCCCCGATCTCATCCGGGACTCCGAACTCCTTCGGTACATCAAAACTCATAAACTCATAATATAACTGTCATCGAAACCTTAAGCGTGCGGACCCTACGGGTTCGAGAACAATGTAGACATGACCTAGAACTATTCTCGGTCAATAACCAATAGCGGAACCTGGATGCTCATATTGGCTCCCACATATTCTACGAAGATCTTTATCGGTCAAACCGCATAACAACATACGTTGTTCCCTTTGTCATCGGTATGTTACTTGCCCGAGATTCGATCGTCGGTATCCAATACCTAGTTCAATCTCGTTACCGGCAAGTCTCTTTACTCGTTACGTAATGCATCATCCCGTAACCAACTCATTGGTCACATTGCTTGCAAGGCTTATAGTGATGTGCATTACCGAGAGGGCCCAGAGATACCTCTCCGACAATCGGAGTGACAAAACCTAATCTCGAAATACGCCAACTCAACATGTACCATTGGAGACACCTGTAGTACTCCTTTATAATCACCGAGTTACGTTGTGACGTTTGGTAGCACCCAAAGTGTTCCTCCGGTAAACGGGAGTTGCATAATCTCATAGTTATAGGAACATGTATAAGTCATGAAGAAAGCAATAGCAACATACTAAACGATCAAGTGCTAGGCTAACGGAATGGGTCATGTCAATCACATCATTCTCCTAATGATGTGACCCCATTAATCAAATGACAACACATGTCTATGGTTAGGAAACATAACCATCTTTGATTAATGAGCTAGTCAAGTAGAGGCATACTAGTGACTATATGTTTGTCTATGTATTCACACATGTATCATGTTTCCGGTTAATACAATTCTAGCATGAATAATAAACATTTATCATGAAATGAGGAAATAAATAATAACTTTATTATTGCCTCTAGGGCATATTTCCTTCAAAAGCTTAGTCCACCAGTCGTTGACATTGTTCATAGCTGCCCAATCATGCGTCGAGAGGTCAACCAACCCAATCCTCGCCTTAACCGTGTTCCAGACGGCGATCGAAAAGCGGCATTGGAACAGAAGATGGGCCACCGATTCCTGGACCTGGTTGCAAAGCGGGCACATGCCGCAATTTGGCCAACCCCTTCGTTGTAGCCTATCAGCCGTCCAAACTCTATTGTGGATGACTAACCAAGCAAAGAACTTGCATTTAGGAGTGGCCCACACCTTCCATACAGTGTTAAGCAGAGGCGTGATGGTATGCCCCTCGAACTGCATCTTGTAGGCCGAGGAAGTCGAGAAGGTACCGTTGTCTGTGAACTTCCAAGTGATCGTATCTTGCGTGTCGTGGTCAAGAATAACCCCCTCCAGCTTCTCCCACGGAGTGGCGAATTCCTGAATATGCCCGGCGGAGATGCCTTCTGTCAAGTCGATCTAGGTGACCCAAAAGTCTTCATCTAGGGCCTTTAGTACAGAGCAGTTTTTCCTTTTGGAGATATCAAAGATTCTGGGAGCAATATCCATTGGCCTCAACCCATCGAGCCAAGGGGACTTCCAGAAAAGAGCTTTGGAGCCATCTCCAATTTTCACCGTCGTACACGCAGCGAAAAGGTCCCTATCAGCCTCGTCGCAAGGGGTGCCAAGCCCAACCCATGGTTTGGGTGTAGCAGACCACTCGGACCAAAGCCAGCGGAGGCGAAGCGCGGTGGCAAACTTCCACAAATTCAGAATTCCAAGTCCGCCCATAATCTTCGGTCAACAGACCTGCTCCCAATTGATCTTGCACTTGCCTCCAGTGACCTTATCGCAGCCAGCCCATAGAAAGGCCCATCTCAATGCATCAATCCTCTTGAGCACCTCCACCGGTAGGACAAGCGATGTGATGCTATAAATGGTGATGGAAGTGAGAACCGCCTTAACCAGGACGGCCCTACCAGGGGCAGCCATGAGTTGCCCAGTCCAAGGAGCAAGTTTGCGTGCAACTTTATCTTCAAGGGGCAAGAAGTGTATTGCTTTGAGTCTTGACACCGAGAGGGGCATCCCAAGGTATGTCATGGGGAAAGGGGTGAGCTTTGCCGGAAAGTGCTGTAAGATGTCCTGTAGGTCAAGGCTGGCGCAACGGATGGGGGCTACAAGGCTCTTATTGCAATTAGTGACCAGGCCCATGACCTCCCCAAAAGCATCAAGGATAGAGCAGAAGTAGTGAACGTCCTCCTTGATAGGCTTGATGAAAACAGCAGCGCCATCAGCATAAAGGAAGGCACGGAGGGTGGTGGTGTTGGCCCGGAGCAGCTGAAGTGTGCCTTGCCTTGTGACCTTGTCAAGGATGTGGTGTAGGGGGTCGATGGCGAGCAGAAAGAGTAAAGGGGACATCGGATCCCCTTGTCGCAGGCCTTTACCATGACGGATAGGATCACCAATCGTGCCATTGAGCAAAACTCGCGAAGAGGCCGAGGAGAGGAGTGCCGAAACCCGGCCTCGGAAACGCACGGGGAAACCTAGGTGCTGTAGGAGATTCTAAGATGTGAACCATTAGTTTTCACATCTTAGAATCCAATCATGTTGGAAATAAAGTATCAAAAAAAAAGTTCCCGAACAGGATTTATTACAACTAATGGCTCCTTTTGCTTGTACTCCCTCCGTAAACTAATATAAGAGTGTTTAGATTACTATTTTAGTGATCTAAACGTTCTTATATTAGTTTACAGAGGGAGTACAAGGTAATTCCAAACGCTTGGCCTGGAACGAAACGTGGTGATTGATGACCCGGAGAATGTGGAGAAAAGGGAAAGGGGCATATACTTGTCCGGAGTTTCCTCGGCGGAGATCATTCTAAGATAAAACGCGCCACCTCATCTCTGAGCATGTTTTGTTCGCCCTTTAAACCCATGTGGATCTCAGCTCACGGCCATTTGCATTGGTCGAAAATTAGGGAGTCTGTCTAGTCAGCTGGTTTTTAGACGACACCCTATCCACACTTAAAAGAGAGGCTTTAGTGGAGGAGGATAGCGAGCACCATGGACAAATTCGCGGAGGGGCCAGCGCCGCACCATAGGCAATTTCTTTCTAGAACATTTCCCCGCCAGACACACTTCTTGTCGTTCATAACAAGGTCTAGTGCGAACTTTCCTGATTTGCATTTCTCACCATTCATATCATACGTTGTTAAATGTTACAAAAAAATGTTTGCAAATATAGTCACGCACTCAGGTGAAATTATCTGCTCTCTCTAAATGCCAAACAGACTCTTTGATTATTTTCTCTATCCGATGACAGATAATCGATATCCACATCTTGCAATCGCAAAAGTGATTTTAGTTTGAAATAAATTTCGCAGTGATAGTGTTCCCTTAAATAGTGGTACCACACTTCACGTTATCACTGCATTATATCTCTAAGCGTCAGTGAAGAAAGCATCTTGCAATAATGTAAAGGATTTTTTATTGTAGATGTTCGTATTCTTTATCATCACAGCCACTAATTGTACCACCACAAGAACTGGTGGCTCACAACTCTAGCGGAGGTGTACAAAGCTCTGGAGCAACATTATACATGGGATTGCCTTTTCATCCGGCTTGATGATGGTGATATATATATACGCAATGCTTGGTTGATGCTTTGTTTTGGCTTCTTTCCCAAAGTAGGATTTCCTATGCGGGCCCATTTCCGCTGATGTGTGCTTTTACCTTTTGGTTGTGGATAAGAAGACAATCGTCGGTGCACATCTGCTACTGTAGGTTTGTGGACACAACAGTATAATGTGTGATAAAAAAAATACAGCATTTTGGCAATCGATTATATACTCTCTATCTGTTTTCTTCTTCTTCAGGGATATACTCTCTGCTTCCTCCATCCGGGTTTAGTAGGCCCCCTTTTATTTAGTGTAGAATTTTTAACCACAAATTTAACTAATAGAATATAAATTATACATCACAAAAAATATATGGTGGGAATCCTTTTTCGAATAGAAATCAAATGATATACTTTTTGTAGCATATAAATCATATTTTATTAGTTATACAGATGGTCAAAATTTGTCTCAAAATACAAGAAGGTCTAATAAACCTAGATGGAGGAAGTATACCTGTTAACTAATTTTTTACCTTGGGAAACAAAATGAGCAAAAACGCTTTCTAGGACTTATAGAGTACCCTTAATTCAATGTGAGCCATACATCCTAGTAACTCCAAAGGCCCAAATCAATTTACTAGTAGTGGTAAAAATGAGAGTAGTATACCTTATTTATTTTGATACAAATGCGGTAGAGAAGGCCTAGTGATTTTGTTTATGAAACAGTGATACCTGTATTCGCGTCCGGGCTTGAACATGTATGGCTCAATGGCTGGGTTATATATTCCCATGTGAGACTAGCTCACTTCTTGAGTAGTACTCCATCTGTTTCAAAATATTAGATGTAATAGTTTTTTGGTCAATTGTGCATGTTTGATCAAGAGTGCATTATGTGGGAAAAATAGAAAGACACCGCAGCAAATCCCACACTAGTGGACAAACGGAAAATTTCAATAGATCGGCTAGTAGAACTCATCTCCATGTGTACCTTTCGTTCTAACCTTAAAATTTTTTGTTGTGCGGGTGCTTGGTTATACTCGACTTCACACTTGGGAGAAAGGAGTGGCCAAGGCAATGCATCTGCAGAGGGTGTCAATGGATGCAATGAAAGGAGGAGCAGCGACCTTGTCAGCATTGGGATCAGGGTGGAGCAGCAACGTCATGTGGCATTAGTGGCTGATGACAAACACAACATGGAACCCGATCAACTTATGATCCTCATTGATCCATCTCTGCCTCTCGCCCCTCAAGTTTAAAGGATTGTCAATAGAATTATTACGGTAAAAGACCAAAATACCCAAACTAATCAATGGCTAGACATGCTATATGACCTCTCTCTTCGGATAGTAGTAGAAGGTACTGTAAAAACTATACATATAAACTTAACCGTTCAATACAGAACCACATAACCAGATCTTCCATGCAAGGGGAGTGACTCCTCTATGCAACGCACCACAACACTGCTCTCTATTACTAAACCGAGTTACTTATGTGAAGCACATTGTTCTTATGATTATCTTTAAAACTGGCACATCAAACAAGCACGTCATCACCCGCTTTGCCTCATTTCGGATGACATGAAGAGAAAATGGATCCTCCTCCAATTTAGAAAGTAGAGCCCTATGATCCACAAATAGTATTGATGGGAATATGGAGATCAACCTAAGAGTCATAAACCTTGGCGACAAACAAGCATTTCTGCCTCCTCCACACTATTGCAATGCTTGACAAAATGCCAAGTTAAGAGGATGGTGCTTCCATTAGGGCGTGCTGAAAAGATAAAAGATGTGTCCAACAATTTTTTTGCCTTAAGAATCGAAAGCATTGCAATTTGAGAAACACACTCGTTCAAGATGCAATATAGGTATCAAGAATGGGTACTAGCTCGGGTTCCTATACATGTATCTTTCGATGGATAAAGACAAATCATGGATCACATCCGCATGTTATGTAATAAGGGATGGAGTTTTTCTCGTTTTTAACTAGAAGGCCTCCTAGAGAAAGCCCTATGTTTGTATGTCTTTCTTTGCCATTTAACCATGGTCCACTTATTCAAATATATAGTTCATGAGTAATTTATTCATGCCTTTTTTGATTCTCTGCTTCTTGCAAGCTTATTGCATCAGCTTCTAACTGAACAAAAGGGTTCCTTATTTGGCAGAAAAAGGCCACACTGGACTATTGGAGGGTGGTATTCTCCAAGTTGCATTTCCTCCAATGTGTACTAGTTAAAATCCAGTTAGCATTTCACAACTTCCTTTTCGTCCGCAAAGTTCATTCTTAGTCATCTAATCAAGAAAAGGAAGAATTAACTAATATACACGTTGCTTGTTGTTGGTACTAATTGTTTCTATTTTAAGTTGTGGCACATTGTGTGATGGTGTAGGGAATCTCAGCATCTCGCCTTTCGGTTAGTGCTAACCCCATGGTATAGTTGATAGAACAATCAAATGCGAAATGCTAGTAAGCCTTCTCAATAAATTGTGCGGAGTACTTGACACTATTTATTCTCTCTTTCACTAACAAGTTGTGTGTGGAGGGAGATAGGGTGTGAGAGGTGTACTAGCATAATTCTGCCAAGCGGGTGTGTATGTACTGCCCTAAATTGATTTTTTTTATACGTATGTGTAGATGTGGTGGTCGAGAGTACAGGGTATACGTATGCCCTACAATATTCCTGTCTTATAAGCCAAAGGAGGCCTAAAGCATGGCTCCCAAGTCCTTTAAATTTCTCGCCCTTCGTGCATCAGCAGGACGGACTTTTTCATTGTTTCCCTTTTCACTCGATGGGGATCTGCGTGTGCACAGCAGGATTGTTGTGCCTTTTGCGCAGTGCTGCATCACATGCAAAGCGCATCGCGCATCGCGCAGAAAGGTCTCGGATCATTGCTTAATTAGCTCGCGCTAAAAAGGCCATTAAAGTTGACATCACTGGTAGCTAGCGCGGGAGGCTGATCCTTTGCTGTGCTCCAGGGGGTGCGTGGCCAGGCTTCACTGCGCTTTCAATGGGGCAAAACGGCTTCCGAGCCAACTAAAATAATATTGGTATGACGCACTTCTTTCTTTTGTAAATGGGGCATGGAATTAACGAAGTGATTGATATATAGAGGGTCCCCTCGTGCCAGACCATGGAGTAGCACTAGCCGCCCATGTATGCTTAGGTTTGTCGACCTGTTTTGAGGCTATGATCTACTATACAAATCAGTGAGCAGCTCCGTGCATTCCTGCCTGGATGCATGCATGATTCATCTTTGCAAATCTAAAGGTGAATCACCTTTGTTGTTTCACTGGTGACCAGAATCCAGCATTGTATCTGAACTTTACGGCCATTGCTTGGCAACTTCGCTGAGCATAATGACCACACACAAAGGGTTTCCGCTACCGAGATGGATATTACCAGATATACCCCGTTGACATATAAATGTATTGCCTACTCTCTTTTATCAGATCGGTCTTTTGATTGCATTGGCTAGAGCACGCACTTCTACATGCTATTAGAGCCAAAAGATCTTGAGTTCAAGACCCGGCTGACGTAATTAAATTGCAGTCCATCTAATTAAAATTGCAATTTTAAGCAAACATTGTGCGGTGAACTTTGTTTCAAAATTAAATGCATAATTTTAAATTTGAGAAAAGATACAAATAGTTTGCCATGGCTCACATACAATTACAATACTCTCTAGTAAATCAACGGCAATTAATATGGATTGGAGAAAGTAATAACATTAAACAAATCGACTAAAAGATACAGAAAACAATTATAGTGTTTGGCGCGGATGGTTGTTTAGTATTTTTGGACACTAGAGCAGGTGGGCTAAGTATAAATATTAAATAATTTAAAACTTAGATACAATATAATCCAAAAAATATTATATGCTAAAAACAGTTTTGCATATTTAGGGGGACTGCCGCCGATGGGTGCACTATTTCACAATTTCTTTTTGTGTTTTAGTAGAAATTTTGTTGTTGTCTGTTGCCATCTAACTTTCACAAATATGCAATTCATCAATAAATCTTTCACAAACTCTTGGTTTATCTACTTCATGCAAATTTAATTCATTCTTGCTTCAAACAAAACGCTTTGAGATCTTTGGCAGAAAATATGACATTACTGAAAATAGATTTTCGCTCCATTTTATAGATAAAGCCACATGGTTGAATGATACAAGGTAGTGAGAACGTTCTTTTACAAGTAAGATAAAAAACCAGACATAAGAAAATATAGCGCAAACAACACACATGGGATACGCTACAGATGCCATGATCTTTTGTCGAGTATGATTACAGGAGTATTCAGACTTCAGCCATACTGTTATTTGGAGAGAGGTATTCTTCCGATTGTATTCCGTCAAAACTAACCCATTTAAGTCCAATTGGTATTTTGCAGCATCCTTTACCTATGTACAAAGATTATTCTTGGTGGACTCAAAGATAAAAGTGAAGTACTATACATTCTCTTCAGTGGCGGAGACAGTACCCAGGCGGGTGGGGGGGGGGGGGGGGGGGGGGGGGCTGAGCCCGGGGCGTCATGGAGAAATACTTCTTTGACTGTACCATGATGTCCACTGTTTGGCACTGTAGTAATACTGTAGCAAGCCTTGGGCCCGGGGCTTGGCCCAATTGTGGCTCCGCCCCTGATTTTCTTCGTACTAATCACTTCTATTTTATGGTAGGACACATTGTACGATAGTATTGGGATATATACATACATGTTCCATTAATGAGTTTGTGGGAAGTAGATGCCAAACACATAGTGGGGAGTATCATGCATATGATACTAGTATACGATACTATTCCCACGGTGCATTGTTAGTATTTTAGATAATCTCATTTATAGTCACACATGACACATAGTAGCACATCATTTATTATGATACAATATCATATGATATGATACCAAATTCTCTATTTTTTCAATTAATTATATATCACCTCAGCAAAATTGCTTAGTTGGCATACATGATATTACTTGTTATGATACACTCGCTAGACATGTTACGAAAAAGTGTCTTTTCAAGTTCGGACATTTGGATGAGAAATGGATCACCAGTGATGACATTTATTTAAGGAGCATATATAGTACTCCCTCCGTTTTTATTTACTCTGCATATTAGAGTTGACTGAAGTCAAACTTCATAAAGTTTGACCAAGTTTATAGAAAACAATATAGACATTTATCATAATAAATCTATACGATGTGAAAGTACATTCAATAATACATCCAATGTTGTTGATTTGTTATTGTATATCTTAATAATTTTGTTTATAAACTTGGTCAAAGTTTGTAAAGCTTGACTTTGACCAAAGCTAATATGCGAACTAAATAAAAACGGAGGGAGTATATTAACTAACAAGTAGTTGGTTCATGTTAGTAAGTACAAAAATTACTAGTACCGTTCGGGATGGCAATTGCTAATTGCCTACTACTCCCATCCGTCCCATAATGTAAGACGCTTTTCAACACTACACTAGCGTTGAAAAGCGTCTTACATTATGGGACGGAGGGAGTATATTTCTTTCTTCCTTGTTTATGTGAAAGAAAAGCATGTCTGGGACCTTTAATCTGCTTGTGCACCGTGCATCAGCAACATAGACTTTTCGAAAACAAAATTCAAAGACAGGCTTTTCCATTTTTGAGGGTACATGGTATAATGACTAGTTAAGAATCTGCGGGCGCACAACAGGATTCTCCTTGCCTTCAGAGAGGCACACATGCAAAGCACATCGAGAAGAAAGGTTCCGGCCATTGTTTAGCTCGTGCTAAAAGGTGCCTAAGTTGACATCATTCAGCGTGAGGATCGCTGAACCTGCTGCGCTGAAGGGACTTGGTGACTAGGCTTCGTCAATTTGCTTTGTGTGGGATAAATTAAGACGGCTTTCATTTCATGCTAATTGGTACTAAAATGATGTTGGTGTGACGCAGTTACTACCTTGGAAAGGTAACTTGGTTACTTGGACATCTACAAAGTGCTCGAATGTGGCCTGCTCGTGCCAGACTGTGGCGTAGCACTAGCCGTCTAGGGTTGTCGAGTTGTTCCGGTGAGCTCCTCCAAATAAGTGCTGCTGCATCTGCATGCGTTCATGCGTGGAGCCGTGGAGGATTTGATCTTTGCAAATCCGAAAGGTGACAGCGTAATCTATTCTCCGATTGATTGCCATTACCTTTGCTGGTTCACCGACCCAACATTGTGTTTGAAACCTCACTGCCGTTGTCGGTCAAATTCTCCGACCAAAATGACCAGGGATGATTGGGGTTTTGGCTTAACCAGAATGGGTATTTTTGCCGAGGGGTCTGGAGGGACCTGTAATGGGAAAATAATGTTTTACAACGAAGGACAATATATTGATATTGAATGCATCTCAAAACCTAGTTGAGACATCGAGGATGCACATCTCCAAAACGAGTTAATTGCAAAAAAACCACCACATTTGGGGCATCGTTTGCGGAAAACCACCAGGTCACTAATTTTTTGCAAAAATCACCGCGGATTCGGTAAACATTTTGCAAATAGCACTGGTCAGGTGATTTGGCCCGTTTGATCACTCTCCGACAAGTGGGACCGGATTGTAAGAAGATGACTTAGCAAAAAATTTACACACACACCCTCGGATCTAAAATTAAAAAGCAATCAACCCCTACGCCCGATCCAATCCGGAGGAGGCAACCGACGGCGGCAATGGGAGCCGGTGGGGGCGGCAACCATGGCTCTCTCTGGATGTGCAACATGTGTAGCCTGGGAGCCGGAGCACAACGTCGCCGGTGATGGAAAACCGGGGAGCTGTGCAGCGGCCGCGGCGTGGACTAAGCGGAGACGGCCGCCGGGAGCTCGACCTTGAAGCCACGACGGCACCCTTTGCCATGTCGTCCGCCGGGATGCCTTGGCCGTGCCTCGGTCGTCTGCCGGGGACGCCCAGGCTGCTTGACACCGTGGATGGGGCCCAACCTCCGTGCGCTTCGGCCGCCGCCGGCGGCGGCTCCGCCATTATCCAGCGCCTCTTTCCCTGCTCCTACACCTCCCGCTGCCCCTTGCTCGTGCCATCGGAACCTCCACGCCCGCAGGAGAGCCCCACAGGCCGGTGCGCACATGCCACCGAGCTTCGCGCCGCTCCGACTTGCCCGCAGATGGCCGCCGCCAGTTCCCCGGTGTACCGGGCACCACCGCTGTCCCTTCTCCCTCCCCTTCCTCCCGTATCGCTCTCCCTCCCCCCTTCTCTCTCTCTCCAGGATAGCCTAGGCCGCTGGCCGAAGCCGGATCCTCCGGCGGCCATGAGCCAGCAACCTCCGGGAGGGAGCTCCCCTGTACCCTCCGGTCATGAGCTCCATGAGCTCCGGCTGGTGGCTCCCCTGTACTCCGGCCCAGGTGGCGCAGGGGCGGCCTTGGCGAGGTCGGGGACGAACTCCAGGCCGCGAGGTCTGCCTGCGCGCGCGGGGGTCGATTGCTTTTCTTTTTCAGATCCAGGGGTGTGTGTGTAAATTTTTTGCTAAGTCAGCTCCTTACAATCTGGCCCCACTTGTCATAAACTGATCAAACGGGCCAAATCACCCGATCAGTGCTATTTGCAAAATGTTTACCGAATGTGCGGTGATTTTTGCAAAAAATTAGTGACCTGGTGGTTTTCTGCAAACGATGCCCCAAATGTGGTGGTTTTTTGCAATTAACTCCTCCAAAACGATAAAAAGAAGAAATAAAAACAAGGAACTCACAAGGGGTCAGGTGAGTGAAAACGCAATTTGAGCCATTCGATCTGTCTTTTTCGCCAAAAAAAAACTGCTCTTAACCGTTAGATGTAAAACGGAACGGCGGATGTCCATTTTCATCCTCCAGCACCCCATGTTTGTCTTCTTCCCCAACCGCCCCATGTACTACCGCCCATGCCCGGCGGCGCCCTCGCCAGGCTTACCGCTCCGCCCTCCCCTCAATTGCTGCCCCCAGCCATCCCTCTAACCGCGGTGATGAACAAATTTTTTCAACGAACCTACACCCCCGCCCTACACATCCCTAAGATAGATAGCTAGCGAGCTTGCCGCCCTAAGATAAACATCGGGGTCGCCTGCCACCCTAATATTGACCCCGGGGGAGGGGAGTGGGGGCTTGTTTGGCAAGCCGCGACTGCTCCTTCCTTCTCTCGGTCGACTGTTTCCTTCATGTGAAATTAACCGGCCCAAATATTACTTTTAGGCGACTTACATGTAGTTAAACTGTAAAAAACTAAGAGGGACACAACCAACACAACTGACAAGCAGCAACATCACCATTGTTCTCGACAACACACAAACTACGAGAATGTTTCCCCGGAAGCAATGAATCTAGGAAGGAAACCACAAGCACTGCAGTGCTGGATCCAATCCCAAGATACTGTTAAAAGTGAATGAAGAATTGGCAAGTTTACATGAACTTTGATCAAAGGGGCTACCAGAACTAATGGGCTGCATCTTTTCGAAAAAAAGAACTAATGGACTGCATGCATTGTTGAGGAAGAAGAACATGGCGAGGACTGAGGTCACAAATGTAGTGAAAGCCATGGCCTTGTTTTGCCGCGTATCAACCCTGTGTTAGGAACATGGCGAGGAAGGGAAGGTTAATCAATTGCAAAAGCAACGGCCCGGGGCCGTGCTTTGCTCTGAAAGCGAGAGCATTTTGACGTCATCTCGTCTCTCGTGGAGGCTGGCGCAATACTGGCCAACCGTTGATGCAACCCCAAGGGCCAGCCTAGAGCATGCTTTCTACAAACATGTCAAAAGGAAGAGCACTTGTTTACAGATGGAACATAACACTCTTTCACTTAACAACACAGAAACAGGTGTGTATTGGTCTACAGCCATGCATTTTTTAGAAAAGGAGGATGACCCCAGCCTCTACATCTCGACGATGTATACGGCCACTTTATTATTTATTTTCACAAAACCTTACGAAATCAATATAACAGTAAGACTAAAGCCGCCATCTAAGCAACAAACTGTCGCTACACCTATCCAGTTGATGAAGGGACGCAGATAGCCTAGGCCTAATACCAAACAGATATCGCAGCCAAACCTAACATCTAAGACCTAAGACCCCAACCTAGCCACTTGCCGGGTCTGAGGCACACACTGGTCCGGCGTGCTCTCAGAGGCCGCCGTCGCCAATTGCCACCGCTTCATCTTCAGAACTGTACTGATGCATCAATCTTGCTCGGTCCAGCTATCGTCGACGTCACCACGGCACCCAACGGCACCTCCTCCCTGCGCGCAAACAGCTGAACACATCGCGGCCGCCAGTGATACACCTCAGCACCATGCTGCCAAGTATCACAAGCCGACACAGCTTGAAGTCCTTGAAGGATCTGTCGTGCGTAGCACCTGCCGACCAGGCATGACCAAGCGTAGCACCTATCGGTCAGGCATGACTTGACATCTCCACGAAGCTCCGTGTAAGACGAAGATGCTCCACCTCCTGCCTCTGACTTCCAGCGCTGCTCCACAAACGATGCTCCCAAGAGAGAAATGACACTGCAGTGTCGTCATCGTCCGATCTGGAACACCAGATCCTAGGGTTTTCCCCGGAGCAGCACGAATGGGTCGATAGTAGTTGCACGATGATGCCTTCATCAAGGTAACGGCGTAGAACGCCGCCATCGCCTGCCGTCGGCTCGGTTTTCACCGGCAACCATGTCTCCGCAACTCGCAGCCGGGACTAGATGATGGATCTCGAGATCCTATCACCAAGCTTCTGGCCGGCCACCGCCGACGAAGAAGATGACCACCACCACTGGCTACACCGGCCAAAACAGATCTGCCATGGGTGCCACCAAGCAGTCCACCAGGCCCTCGACGCCGCCGCCGATCTAAAGCCAGATGACAATGCCGCCGAAGACCGCATCGCACCGCCACCCGATCCAGGCCAGCAGCCGCCCGCCGCCGCCGTCAAAGCCAACGCCGTCGCTTCTAGATCGGCTGCACCTCCACGCATGTTGGGGTCCCGCCATCCCTGAGACACGGGAGGGAGGAAGGACCCCCGCCACCGCCGTCGGTCTCCGGGTGCAAGCCGGCGGCGTCCTCCGGCGACGGCGGGAGGAGGGGAGGAGGATGGGCTAAGCCCCGACGGCGGCTAGGGTTGGGGAGCCCGAGTCGCCCGAGCGAGGGACGACCCGAGCCTGATAGAATAGTTTGCTTTCTCGGAGAACGGCGTTTCGGTGCCCGGGTGCATCTGCACCCGGTCAAAAAAACATCGTAAAAAATTCATAAAAATTCCAATTTTTTTTGGGTGGTAGACAATTTGATGCGTGAGGTACGCTCCAATTTTCAAAACATTTGGACTTCTGTGCAGCTCTCAGCAAAAAAGACAAATCAGATGGTCTGATTTGTCTTTTTTGCTGAGAGCTGCACAGAAGTCCAAACGTTTTGAAAATTGGAGCGTACCTCACGCATCAAATTGTCCACCACCCTATTTTTTTTGAAATTTTTTGAATTTTTCTAGTATTTATTTTGATTTTTTTCGTGAGCGCAGGTGCAGATGAGCTCGGGCTCAGATTCGAACTTTCCGCTTTCTCGCCCCAATCTTCCGGAGGTAAATGCATCTACAGCCATGCATACAGACCGCTACCACATAACCAACCCTAGATCGATACTCCTGAACAAATATGCAAAAGTTGGAACGTAATGCATCACCGACCCTGCTCTGAAAGCGAAAGCATTTTGATGTCACCTCTCTTGGAGCGATACTGGCCAAGCATTAATGTATCACCAGGGCTGTAGGTCTATAATTCGCAAATTAATCTTGCAACTATACCTTGACCTGAGCCGTCCAAATAATGTTGGTAGTCATCATAGTGTATCAGCAACGTCATGGAAATATTTGCCCCGAGTACAACACTTTCTTCTTGCAGGTACCGCGAGTACAATACTGATTTGACTAAACTTTCGAATCTCTGGTTTAAGAAAACCGCTCCTGGATTCTTTTGGGGAAGTAAAATGCAGCCGGCAAATGTCATTGTTTTTCAACCGGACCTACCCCTGCCCATTAATTACATAACAAAAATCACTGGAAAAAATAGCGTGATATAGCGCCGCTAATGGCACGTTATAGCGTGTCAAGAATTGTCTCGCCAAATGTAAGACAATAGGCTTTGGGGGAAACCGGCACAACCCTCTAGGGGTGGCCTATCACATATATATATAATGAGGTGATATACAACGTTACAATATACACATGTAAATACAGTCTAACACCCTCCCTCAATCTTAGCCACTTTCTAATGAATCTAGAAGGGTAAGATTGCGCCTGCAAGTCTCAAACTGTGGCAAAGGCAATGGCTTGGTGAAGATGTCAGCAAGTTGATCCTTGAAAGAAATAAACTTGATCTGTAGTTGCTTCTGAGAGACACGTTCACGCACAAAGTGATAGTCAACTTCAATGTGTTTCGTTCGGGCATGGAATACCGGATTTGCAGAAAGGTATGTACCACCGATGTTATCACACCAAAGAACAGGAGGCTGTGATTGGGGTATACTTAACTCCTGAAGCAAGGACTGTACCCAGATAATCTCTGATGTGGCATTGGCCACAGCCTTATACTCAGCCTCAGTACTGCTACGCGAGACAGTAGCCTGTTTCCGAGCACTCCAGGCAATCAGGTTAGAGCCAAAGAAGACAGCATAACCCCCCGTGGATCGCCTGTCATCCGGATTGCCAGCCCAGTCTGCATCAGAATATGCTGAAAGACAACCAGAGTCAGACGGCCGAATATGCAAACCATGAGCCACCGTGAAACGAATATAGCGCAAAATCCGCTTAACAGCAGACCAATGAGTGTCACGGGGTGACTGCAGATACTGGCAGACTCGGTTAACAGCATAGGAAATGTCTGGTCGCGTGATCGTCAAGTACTGGAGCCCACCAACAATACTCCGGTACTCGGTCGCATCAGAAGAAGAAAGAAGCACACCATCAACAGCATTGAGCTTATCAGTGGTAGACATGGGTGTAGTCGTCGGTTTGCACTTAAGCATCCCAGCTCGCTGCAACAAATCCAGAGAGTACTTCTTCTGCGTCATAACAAGGCCAGCAGCACGAGAAGTAACCTCCACACCAAGAAAGTAATGAAGCTTCCCAAGGTCCTTGACCGCAAAATCAGCACCAAGTGAGCGAACAAGCGCAGTAGCAGCCGACTGAGAGGAGCTGACCAAAATGATATCATCTACATAGACCAACAAGTACATAGTAACCTCAGGCCTTTGAAGAAGAAACAATGAGGAGTCAGCAGTTGATGATGCAAAACCATGAGCACGAAGAGCCATTGCAAGACGAGCATGCCAAGCACGAGGAGCCTGCTTCAGACCATAAATTGCCTTGGACAGACGACAGAGATGATCAGGGCGATCCGGATCAGAGAAACCCGGAGGCTGGCGCATGTAAACCTCCTCCGCCAAGACACCATGAAGAAAAGCATTTTGAACATCAAGCTGACGAAGAAACCAACCTCGAGTAACAGCCAGAGAGAGAAGAAGTCTGATGGTAGTAGGCTTGACCACTGGACTGAAGGTGTCTTCATAGTCAAGTCCAAAACGCTGTCGAAAACCACGAGCAACCAGACGAGCCTTATAGCGCTCAATGGACCCATCAGAATGCCTCTTCACTTTGAAAACCCATTTGGAATCAATGACATTTACCCGTGATTGTGGAGGAACAAGAGTCCATGTCTGATTGCGAAGAAGCGCTTGATACTCCTGCTCCATGGCCTCTCTCCAATGAGGAATGCGCATAGCAGCTTGATACGTGCGTGGCTCAGAGGATGGATCTGCGAGAGCAGCAGACATGCACGCCGCTAACCAAGCAACTGTGCCATCGTGACGTTGCTTAGGCTGAAAAATGCCACTCCGACTGCGCGTATGTGGACGTAGAGCAGCAGCAGGAGCCGGCGGAGGCGAAGGTGACGGAGACGTGACGGTCGCCGGAGATGCAGGAATCACCTCAGGCGAGCTCGGGACAGACGACTCCGGGCTGCATGGCGAAGACTGGCCCGACGACAGGGGCTCAGAGGCCATGGGCGAACCGAGGGTGGGCGAGGCCAGCTCCGGTGACACCGGCCCAGACGGCCTTGGCGAGGCGAGAGCAGGCGAGGCCGGCCCTGGTGAGAAGGGCCCAGACACCCTGGGCGAGGCAGGGGCGGGCGAGGCCAGGCCTGGTGATGACTGCCCCGACGCCCTGGGCGAGACGGGGACCGAGGAGGCCGGCCCAGTCGGCGGGGTTGCAGGGCGCGACGATGGCGAAGGCAGCCCAGAAGCCAGAGGCGACCGGGCCAGGACGTCGATCGGCCGTGCATGAGCACGGAAACCGAGGCCATGCAGGGGCGCCATGTGCTCCTCATGCACAACAGAAGGTGCCGAGGATGAAGGCGATGGCGACGAAGAGGAAGATGGCGCTTCCAGAATCTCCAAACGAGCCCCACGACCAGTGCCTGCACCATGGTTAGGCAACAATAGAGGAGAATATGCAACATCATCAAATTGGTCAGAAGCAACAGAGGATGAATGCATGACAGGTGGCTCGGTAGTGGACACAGGGAGTTTGGCAAAGGGAAAAACATGCTCATCAAACACAACATCCCGAGAGATGTAGACACGATTAGTGGGAACATGAAGACATTTGTATCCTTTATGAAGAGAGCTATAACCAAGAAAAACACACTTCTTGGAACGAAACTCGAGCTTACGCTTGTTATATGGACGGAGATGGGGCCAGCAAGCACACCCAAACACCTTGAGAAAGGTGTAGTCCGGTTGTTCATTAAGGAGAACTTCAATGGGAGTCTTCATATTCAAAACACGAGTGGGAGTACGATTGATGAGAAAACATGCAGTGGTGAAAGCATCACTCCAAAAACGAAACGGAACAGATGCATGGGCCAAAAGAGTCAGACCAGCTTCAACAATGTGACGATGCTTACGTTCTACTGAACCATTCTGCTGATGTGTATGTGGACATGCTAAACGGTGAGTGATCCCAAGCGACTGAAAGAAGGAGTTGAGGTTGCGATACTCGCCACCCCAGTCCGACTGAACATGAACAATTTTGTGCTTGAGAAGGCGTTCAACATGTTTTTGGAACTGAACAAAAATGTCAAACACATCAGATTTACGTTTGATAAGATAAAGCCAGGTAAAGCGGCTGTAAGCATCAACAAAACTGATATAATAATTATGACCACTAACAGAAGTCTGAGCAGGACCCCATACATCTGAAAACACAAGTTCTAAAGGATGTTTCACCTCACGACTGGACTCCGAAAAAGGAAGTTGATGACTCTTCCCCTGCTGACAAGCATCACACACTGCTACATCTTTATTACTAGACACACTAGGAAGCTCATGACGACGCAAAACATGCCGGACAATAGGTGTGGCCGGGTGACCAAGACGAGCATGCCACTGTGACGGAGATACCCGAACTCCACTGAAGACGCGAGCGACGCCAGGATGCTCCAGACGATAGAGACCTTGGCAGAGCCGCCCACTAAGAAGAATGTCCCTCGTGCCCCGATCCTTAATAAAAAGATCAAAAGGATGAAATTCACAAAGCACATTATTATCACGAGTGAGTTTAGGAACTGAAAGAAGATTACGTGTCACAGATGGAACTCGAAGAACATTGCGAAGTTGAAGACTCCTATTGGCATGTCTAGTGAGAAGTGATGCTTGACCAATATGAGAGATGTGCATACCTGCTCCATTGGCGGTGTGGATCTTGTCGGAGCCATGGTAGGGTTCACGAGTGTGAAGCTTCCCCATCTCACTGGTCAGGTGCTCTGTCGCCCCAGAGTCCATGTACCAGTGGGGATCAATGGAGTAGGACTGAGTGTGTCCCTGTGGCTTCTGCGGCGGCGGACGATCAGCCATGGCGACCTGACGAGCAAAGTTGCGTGTATCCTTCCCGTCATTGCCAAGACCAAGAAAACCCCGCTGGAAGCGCTTGTGACACTTCGAGGCCCAGTGCCCATCGCGACCACAAAGCTGGCACACACGTGGACCGCCAGCCCCTGGTAGCGTCGCAGTAGGAGGAGGGGCCGAGGCGGGTGGTGGTGACTGCCCCGAAGGAGCCCTGGATGAAGCAGAGGAGCGACCACCCTTGGTGGCGGCGTTTGCCGAGAGGGCGCCGTTGCCCCTGGATCGGCGCGTCTCGACTCGTTGCTCAGTAAGCAGGAGGCGTGAAAAGACCTCGTGTGCTGGCATGGGCGTGGAGTTGCCCCTCTCATTGATGATCTCGACTAGGGCGTCATACTCCTCATCAAGACCATTGACAATAAACGAGTTGAACTCGGAGTCGGTGAGGGGCTGTCCAATGGAGGCCAGCGTGTCGGCGAGACTCTTGACTTTGTTGTAGAACTCAGTGGCGGTGGAGTCAAGCTTCTGACACTCCCCAAGTTGGCGACGGAGCCCAGATACACGAGCCTGCGACTGTGCCGCAAACGAGCGCTCAAGAATAGTCCATGCCTCGTGGGACGTCTTGGCGAAGACAACAAGCCCAGCAACGGCCGGAGAGAGCGACCCCTGGATGGAGGAGAGGTTCGCCTGATCCTGCCCTGTCCAGACACGGTGAGCCGGATTATAGACCGGACCATGCACGCTGTCAACCAGCGCAGGAGGGCAAGGGAGAGAGCCGTCGACATAGCCAAGCAGGTAGTGACTCCCAAGAAGCGGAAGAACCTGCGCGCGCCAGAAGATGTAATTGTCCGACGACAACTTGATGGTGATGAGATGGCCGAAGTGAAACGGCGGCGGCGGCTGCGATCCCATCGAGGAGACTGGCTGAGGTGAGAACACCGTGGAGACAGTCGGAGGGGCAGCCGGCGCGGTGACAGAGGGCGCGATGGCCGCGGTTGACGCCGCGAAGCCTGCCAGCGCGACGTCCTCCGCCACCAGCGGCGCAGTGGCCGAGGGCGCGACAGCCGCGGTTGACGGGGCGGCGGTGGTGTGGGCCACAAGCGCCTGCCCGGGCGAAGTAGCAGCCGGCGGGAGCGCGAAGAGGGAGCCGACGCTCCGTGTCCCGATCGGCGCCTGAAGGGAGGCGGCATCCAGCGGCCTCGAGAGAAGTGCCGCGAGGGAGGCCGGCAGAAAACCGGTGGCGGTGGAGCCGGACGCAGCGGCGGACGTCATAGCAGTCGGGCGACGGCGGCGGCGGGCGCGGCGGCGGCGGCGGTGGCGGCGGCGGCGGGGCGGCGGTTTAGGGTTTTTAGGCGGAAGCGGACGTAACCTAGCGTGATACCATGTAAGACAATAGGCTTTGGGGGGAACCGGCACAACCCTCTAGGGGTGGCCTATCACATATATATATAATGAGGTGGTATACAACGTTACAATATACACATATAAATACAGTCTAACACCAAATAAATCAATGTACAATGTCTTGCTAATAGCAGGCCACAACACGTTTATAGCGTAATTTAAGGGGTGGTGCTATTTTGTGTAGTGCACTATTTTTTTCCTTGACATAAATATAACATAGTACGCTCACAACTATGTGGAGTACACTCACAAAAATAAGCTCGAAATTATGGGAGTACACTCACAAATAACCTTCGTTCTCTGCAGAAAGTGAAGAATCACGAATACTTTGAGGTGGTTATTTTGGTTGTGTGCATCTTCAAGGCAAAGGCTGGAGAAGTTTTTGCTCTCTGTGACCTCGAAATTATGTTTCTTTGGGTGGTAATTTAACGAATTAATCAACATACAATGAGTGAAACTGATTGCAGTTTATCGTACGGTAGTATGCACCGTATCCACATAGCAGTAACAGGTGCGGGCCACGTTTCACAGTCGTTTTCCTTCCTATCCGACTCCATCTGTTTCCTTCTTATCCAACTCCGAGAACATACCACGAATCAGCAGAAATTGACCGGTACAGAAAGTTCCTCTTTCACAAAGCAGGGCACCAACCAACCATTGCGTGTATACATCGCCATCAAGCTGGTAAAATGGATATCACATGCAAGTTATTGCTCGAGGATTCTGTACGCCTCGATCGGCTAACAAACTGAACCGTCAATTTTGGAGTGCAATTGCTGGCCACGAGGATAAAGCGTAAGGGCACTAACTTTTTTATTTTATTTTTGAAACACCAGGCAAAAGCTTTGCCCACTTCATTAAGTATAAGAATGAGATTGTTGCCCAAATAATTACGAAAAATCAAACGAAAATCGATACAAACAAGACTAGGCCTACTCGATCAACGACATCACAAGGCCACACACGCTCTTGCCGACAGCTCGACGAACATCGCTTCATCACGCAAACCAAACTCACATAAATCAACAGTGACCCGCTCCGCCGAACTACTGAGCATCCCACCACATTGTCGGAGTAAAGAAGTCGCGACTACTATAGGAGGAGGAGCCTATGGGTGCTCCTGCAGCGATGAAGATGCCTACACTCCACAGGACACGTGCCAAATGTGACACTTGGTACACCAACGACCTACGTCAAGAGCAAGCTCGCCGCACACACGACTCGAGGTCAACACACTCAAAGTTATAGAACCTATGGGTTGTTGTTCCGATTTTCATCCGCTCTGTGTAGGGGAAGGTGCTACACAACAACCAAAAAAAGTACCGTACGAAAAAGACCAGGATTATAGGTACATGTAACGATGGTCATACCAACAACAACGAAAGTAGAGAAGATTGTCGGTGAAGGCTTCTAATTCACACAGCTAGGTTATATCCCCTGGCTGTGAGAATGTTCGCCCGAACGATTTGCTAGATCTAGTGTCGAAGTAGATGACAACTCCAAAGTATCCACGCACCGTTCTAGCAGTACCGTCACACTTTGTGGAACCAACACGAAGAACAACGGCAAGAACTAAGGGGAGAAGTAGACCAGTGGCGTAGGCTAACTAGATAAGATCTACCGGAGAGAAGTGGGTGGCGGCTAGCAAGGGAGGGGTTGGTCGAGGGGCATGGTGTGCCCCCGCCTATATATATGTGGAGGGGCAAGGGGGGAGCCGACCAACCTCTAGGGAGAGTCCTTCTGTGCCTGCGCAGAGAGTCCTCCTAGGACTCCTACTAGCTTGCCTTGCCCCAATAAACAAGGGGGCTGTCAATTTGGGCCCTATGGACCGCATTGTCCCCCACCCCGAAGCAAGAGAGGATGGTTCCCATTAGGAACCTCATGGACCCTTTCAAAAGTTTTCATCACGTTCCTTAACATTTGGGTACCTTCCGAAACACTTTCGAACATCACAAGGACACTACGGAATCTCCTGGAACACAATTGAGATCATTGGAAACACGTTTGCAACCCCTATCTCATTCTCCATCATCTCATAGTACTTCTAAAAGTCGCTAGTAATTAAGTGTGTGATCCTATAGGTTAAAGCATATGTGGACATGTCCGGAACACCTTTGGGTCTATAACTTCCATCGGGATCTAGACACCCATAAAAGTTCCCATGTATCATCAAAGATCTTTATCGAGCGAACCTTGTATTCCCGCATACAATTCCCTTGACTTGCAGTATGTTAGACAAATAGAGGTGAGACTTTGACGGTATTTCTGTGATTAACTCCTTGATCATTCTGCCTAGTTATTCTCATTACTGGTTTCACTCTTTTTTCATTTCCTTATTCCAGTATCCTCGTGACTAACTCCTTTGTCACAATACCTGGCTAGGCAATGTTGGACACCATAATATTAAGTGGGTCCAGAGTGCATCTCTCCGTAACCGGAGGGGCAAATCCCAGTTTTGACACATCGAACAACACGTCATACTTTTCTAGCATACCTGAAAGTTACATTTATTATTGCCTACTTGCGGAGTAATATTTGTCAATCCTAAAGTACATCTGGTATCCGGGTTTATGATATTCCCATTGTCTAAGGACCCAAGTAAAATTCAACACTTTATATGAAAATACCGACAACGTATTGACGACCCGATGAGGACAATTTTAAAGTAGAGAATGGTACCTTATATAGGCTTTAACTAAGCTTTCACTTGGTTTTGTATAAAGTTACCTATCATGAGCCTCACTCCATAAGATTTCTTTTGCGGATAAAATTGAGTAAAGAACACACTAGACAATTTCTTTCCGGTGTCAAACGTACCCGCACAGTAGACATGCAACCAATCTTCGCTTTGGCAGATAGCGTACGCCCAAAAAGGATTTTATTTCATTTCATCATAGTAAAAGCTTTTAATTTATAAGTTCCACATATCTCGTCAAATTGTTACACGTGCTGATATGGATCCTCCGTACCATCCCCTATAAATAGCTTACTCTTCAATATGTTGAGTAAACACGGGTTGATTTTCTAAGTTTCACCATTAGTTCGTCTCCAACGTATCTATAATTTTTGATTGTTCCATGCTATTATAGTATTAATCTTGAATGTTTTATATGCAATTACAAGCAATTATATATCATTTTTTGGGACTAACCTATTAACTTAGTGCCTAGTGCCAATTGCTATTTTTTTGCCTATTAACTTAGTTCAAATGCTATGAAACATTTTTGGGGATTTTTTTCTGGACAAAAGAGACCCTGAAAGTTTTGGAAGAGGACCATAAGCTGAAGGTGGAGCCTACGAGGCACGGGCGCGCCCAGGGGGTGGGCGTGCCCTGGTGGCTCATGGGTCCCATGTTCACCCGTTTGACCTAATTATGTCTCTACAAATTTGCTAAAAATCGGGAAACAAATGGAGAGCCACGCAAAATACTTTTTCCACCGTCGCAAATTCCTGTTCTCGAGAGATCCCATCTGGAGGTCTTTTCCGGCACTCCACCGGAGGGGAAATCAATAACGGAGGGGCTCTACATCAACCTTGTTGCCCTTCCGATGATGTGTGAGTAGTTTGCCATAGACCTATGGGTCCATAGTTAGTAGCTAGATGGCTTTTTCTTCTATCTTTGATCTTTAATACAATGTTCTCCACGATGTTCTTGGAGTTCTGTTCGATGTAATTACCTTTTGCATTGTGTTTGTTGGGATCCGATGAATTGTGAGTTTATGATCAGATAATCCATGAATATTATTTGAGTCTTCTCTGAACTCTTTTATGCATGATTATTATAACTTTGTATTTATCTTCGATCTATTGATTTGGTTTGGCCAACTAGATTGATTTTTCTTGCAACGGGAGATGTGCCTTGTGATGGGTTCGATCTTGCGGTGCTCAATCCCAGTGAAACAAAGGGACACAACACGTATTTGTATCGTTGCCATTAAGGATAAAATGATGGGGTTTATTCATGCATGAGTTTACTTTGTCTACATCATGTCATCTTGCTTAGGGCGTTACTCGGTTCATTATGAATTTAATACTCTAGATGCATGCTCGATGGCGGTAATAGTAGTAGATGCAGGCAGGAGTCGGTCTACTTGTCTAGGACATGATGCCTATATACATGATCATTGCCTTGGATATCATCATGATTATTTGCTTTTCTATCAATTGCCCTACAATAAAAAAATTACCCACCGTATGCTATTTTTAAGAGAGAAGCCTCTAGTGAAAACTATGGTCCACGGGTCTACTTTTATCATATATTAAAATCATAAATACCATGCTATAATTTTTCTTTACTTTATTTATTTTGTGTTTTATTTATCTATCTATCACTATAAAATTTAATCTTTGCAAATAACTGTCAAGAGATTGACAACCCCTTGTTCGTGTTGGGTGCAAGTATTTGTTATTTTGTGTGCAGGTACTACTAACGAGGTGTTGCGTGTTTCTCTTACTGGATTGATAACCTTGGTTCTTGATACGTCTCCAACGTATCTATAATTTATGAAGTATTCATGCCATGTTTATAATATTTATTACATGATTTTGGTATGATTTGATTAGAACTAACCCGAACTAACGATGTTTTCAGCAGAACTACCATGGTGTTATTTTTGTGCAGAAATTAAAGTTCTCGGAATGCGCTGAAAATCAACGGAGAATATTTTTTGGAAAATAGAAAAAATACCGGAACGAAAAGCTACCGGAGGGGAGTCCCGAGGCCACCATGAGGGTGGAGGGCGCCCCCCTAGGGCGTGCCCCCATACCTCGTGGACTCCCCGTGGGCCCCCTTGACGTGAAACCGACGCCAACCCCTCCTATAAATCCTAAAAACCCCAGAACAGAAGGGAGATCGTAAGTTCCGCCGCCGCAAGCCTCCAAAACCACGAGAAATCAATCTAGGTGACGGAGGGGGCCATCATCACCGGAGGACATGGGGGGATCTCGGAGGGGCCATCATCGCCCTGAAGGCCAAGGACCAAAGGAAGAACCTCTCCCCATCCAGGGAGGAGGCCGTGAAGGAGGAAGCACAATGGGGAGAACCTCCCCTCCTCTTTCTCGGTGGCGCCAGAGTGCCATCGGGAGGGGAATCATCACCGCGGTGATCGTCTTCATCAACATCATCATCACCATCCTCATCTCTTTTACGCGGTACACTGTCCCACACCCCGCTGTAATCACCTACTTGAACATGGTGCTTTATGCCACATATTATGATCCAATGATGTGTTGCCATCCTATGATGTTTTGAGTAGATTTCCTTTGTCTTTGGGTTGATTAATGATCTAGATTGGTTTGAGTTGCATGTTTTATTATTGGTGTAGTCCTATGGTGCCCTCTGTGTCGCGCAAGCTTGAGGGATCCCCGTTGTAGGGTTTGCAATAAGTTCATGGTTTGCTGATTGTCTGTGTTGCGTGAGTGACTGAAACACAAACACGGATAAGTGGTCATGGTGCATGGGAATAAAGGGGACTTAATACTTTAATGCTATGGTTGAGTTTACCTTAATGATCTTTACTAGTTGCGGATGCTTGATATAGTTTCAATCATAAGTGCATATGATCCAAGAAGAGAAAGTATGTTAGCTTATGCCTCTCCCTCATATGAAATTGCAATAGTGATTACCGGTCTTGTTAACAATTTCCTAGGATAATTCCACACACCGACCCATCATTATTCCACACTAGCTATTTATAATATTTAGTAATATATTCTAACTTTATATAATAGCACCTAATTTTATATTTTAGTTCTCTAATATCATGCAAAGTTATCCTCTTTATACCTACAATGTAGTTTTATTTCTTGTTTCTAGTTGGAAGCAAACGTTCGGTGTACATAGAGTCGCATCAGTGGCAGATAGGACTTGAGAGAATATTGATCTTACCTTTAGCTCCTTGTAGGTTTGACACTCCATACTTATCACTTCCACCTTTGGAAATTGCTACGATGATTCCTTGCACTTGGGGATTATTGATACGTCTCCGTCGTATCTATAATTTTTGATTGTTTCATGCCAATATTATTCAACTTTCATATACTTTTGGCAACTTTTTATACTATTTTTGGGACTAACATATTGATCCAGTGCCCAGTGCCAGTTCCTGTCTGTTGCATGTTTTATGTTTCGCGGAAACCCAATATCAAACGGAATCCAAACGGGATAAAAACGGACGGAGAATTATTTTGGAATATTTGGGATTTTCTGGAGGAAGAATCAACGCGAAACGATGTCCGGGGTGGCCACGAGACAGGGGGGCGCGCCCTCCCCCCCTGGGCGCGCCCTGAACTCTCGTGGGCCACCCGTAAGGCAGTTGACGCCCTTCTTTTACTGCAAGAAAGCTAATTTTACGAGAAAAATCTGGGCGAAATATTCACCCCAATCGGAGTTACGGATCTCCAGATATAAAGGAAACGGTGAAGGGGCAGAAACAGAAAACGCAGAAACAGAGAGATAGATCCCATCTCGGAGGGGCTCTCGCCCCTCCCAAGCCACGGGAGCCAAGGACCAGAGGGGAAACCCTTCTCCCATCTATGGAGGAGGTCAAGGAAGAAGAAGAAGAAGAAGAAGAAGGGGGCCTCTCTCCCCTTTGTTTCCGGTGGCGCCGGAGCGCTGCCGTTGGCCATCATCATCACCGTGATCTTCACCAACACCTCCATCATATTCACCAACATCTCCATCACCTTCCCCCATCTATATCCAGCGGTCCACTCTCCCGCATCCCTCTGTACCCTCTACTTGAACATGGTGCTTTATGCTTCATATTATTACCCAATGATGTGTTGCCATCCTATGATGTCTGAGTAGATTTCAGTTGTCCTATCGGTGATTGATGAATTGCTATGATTGGTTTGAGTTGCATGTTTTATTATTGGTGCTGTCCTATGGTGCCCTCCGTGTCGCGCAAGCGTGAGGGATTACCGTTGTAGGGTGTTGCAATGCGTTCATGATTTGCTTATAGTGGGTTGCATGAGTGACTGAAACACAAACTCGAGTAAGTAGGTTCTTGCGTATGGGATTAAGAGGACTTGATACTTTAATGCTATGGTTGGGTTTTACCTTAATGAATCTTTAGTAGTTGCGGATGCTTGCTAGAGTTCCAATCATAAGTGCATATGATCCAAGTAGAGAAAGTATGTTAGCTTATGCCTCTCCCTCAAATAGAATTGCAATAGTGATTACCAGTCTAGTAACATAGTCAATTGCCTTGGGACAATTCCACAACTCCTACCACCACTTTTCCACACTCGTTATATTTACTTTATTTACTTCTTTGCCTAAACAGCCCCTAGCTTTTATTTACGTGTTCTTTATTATCTTGCAAACCTATCCAACAACACCTACAAAGTACTTCTAGTTTCATACTTGTTCTAGGTAAAGCGAACGTCAAGCGTGCGTAGAGTTGTATCGGTGGTCGATAGAACTTGAGGGAATATTTATTCTACCTTTAGCTCCTCGTTGGGTTCGACACTCTTACTTATTGAAAACTGTTGCGATCCCCTACACTTGTGGGTTATCAAGACCTTCTTCTGGCGCCGTTGCCGGGGAGTCATAGCGTGGGGTGAATATGCTTGTTTGCTTTATCACTAAGTAATTTTTATTTGCTGTTCTTAGTTGTTCTCTATCTTTAGTTATGGATATGGAACATGAAAAACCAAAAAAATTAGGTGTACTTGCTACTCATGTAGATGAGGTAACTCCTAAAACCCCCGACTCTCATTATGTGAAAGATATTATTTACTACTTTGATAATCCTGAGAAAACCCCATTCAACTTTATAATGGGAGACACGTTGGATAAATGTGAATTAGGGATTATCGCTCGACACAAAAAGGGAAACCATTATGGGATCAATTTATTATGTTGCGTTGGTATGCCCGGGATCTATGCGTGAGATATGATATTACTTGTTTCTCTAGGATGAAGGCTCCACACCTTCCCTTTTCATGCAAATTTAATGAGAATGAAACATTAGCTTCTTATGCTAATGGTATATATGATTACTATGATGTGGAACAAATAGAAGAATTTGTTGCCTTTAAGGCTGCTTATGAAATTGAATCTTTGTTTGAAAAAGCTTTTGATGATGATGGTGTTTATAGCCCGGAAAATCTTGCTATACTTAGATATTGCTATGAAAATTATGAATACAATTGCTATATTAATGCTTTTATGACGAAAGTCTCCGCTGTCCAAGAAGAGACTAATATTTTGCAAGAAGCTATGGAAGAAGAAATTGATGAAACTGTGAGCTCATCGGATGAAAAAGATGATGAGGAGAGCGAAGAACAAAAGGAGGAAGAGCGGATTAGCTACCCGTGCCCACCTTATAATGAGAGTAACCCTCCAACTCATACATTATTTAATTCCCCTTCGTGCTTACCGAAGGATGATTGCTATGATGATTGCTATGATCCCTTGAATTTGTTTGAAATATCCCTTTTTGATGATGCTTGCTATGCTTGTGGCCAAGAAGCCAATATGAATTATGCTTATGGAGATGAACTTGCTATAGTTCCTTATGTTAAACATGAGATTGTTGCTATTGCACCCACGCATGATAGTCCTATTATCTATTTGAATTCTCCCTACTACACTTTATCGGAGAAGTTTGTGCTTATTAAGGATTATATTGATGGGTTGCCTTTTACCGTTGCACATGATGATTTTGATGAATATAATATGCATGTGCTTGCTGCTCCTACTTGCAATTATTATTAGAGAGGAACTATTTATCCACCTCTCTATGTTTCCCATACTATGAAATTGCAAGAAACTGCTTATACTATGCATTGGCCTTTACTATGTGTGCATGAATTGTTCTCTTATGACATGCTGATGCATAGGAAGAGAGTTAGACTTTGTTGTTGCATGTTATATGTTACTTTGTGCTCACTACTAAATTACAAATCATTGTTAATTAAAATTGGCTTTGATATACCTTGGGATCCGAGTGGATTCATTACTTGAGCACTTTATGCCTAGCTTAATGGCTTTAAAGAAAGCGCTGCCAAGGAGACAACCCGGAAGTTTTAGAGAGTCATTTATTTCTGTTGAGTGCTTTTATATAGTTTAAAAACAAAAATAAATAAAGAGGGGAACCTAAAAACTTTTCAAAAAGGAAAGTGAAAGTGAGAAAGATAAGCATTGTTGAAGTGGGAGCTAGCCTTGAACTTTGTTCATGCTCACGGAAACTTTGTGAATCTTGATTACAGAAATTTTTCATCAAAAATAATTAATCCCTTGTATAATTCCATTGTATTGTAAAAATAATGTGCCAAGGTTTGCCTTTAGGATGTTTACAATGCTTGTTGGTTTGTACGGTGCAGGACAGAAACTTTGGCTGTAGTGCTCGATTTTATATTTTTAACTGGAACGTCAAATGGTTTTGATTTCTTTTGCATTGTCTTTATGTACAAATTTTTTATTTTTCCAAATTTTGATAGAATTGCTGGGGTACCAGAAGTATGGTGAATGTTCAGATTGCTACAGACTGTTCTGTTTTTGACAGATTCTGTTTTTGATGCATAGTTTGCTTGTTTTGATGAAACTATAAATTTATATCAGTGGATTAAGCCATGGAAAAGCTATATTACAGTAGACACAATGAAAAAACAAAATATGAATTGGTTTGCTACAGTACATAGAGTAGTGATTTTCTTTATTATACTAACGGATCTTACCGAGTTTTCTATTGAGGTTTTGTGCGGATGTAGTGTCTAATCGAGGATGTCTCGATATGAGGAAAAGGAGGAGAGGCAAGAGCTCAAGCTTGGGGATGACCGAGGCACCCCAAGTAAATATTCAAGGAGACTCAAGCGTCTAAGCTTGGGGATGCCCTGGAAGGCATCCCCTCTTTGTTCAACAAGTATCGGTATGTTTTCGAATTCGTTTCGTTCATGCATTATGTGCAAGTCTTGGAGCGTCTTTTGCATTTAGTTTTCACTTTTCTTTTATGCACCATGCTGGTATGAGATAGTCCTCGGTTGATTTATAGAATGCTCATTGCACTTCATTTAAATATTTTGAGTATGGCTTTATAGAATGCTTCATGTGCTTCACTTATATCATTTGAAGTTTGGATTGCCTGTTTCTCTTCTCATAGAAAACCGCCATTTGTAGAATGCTCTTTTTCTTCACTTATATTTGTTAGAGTATGGGCACATCTTTTGTAGAAAGAATTAAACTCTCTTACTTCATTTATATCTATTTAGAGAGATGACATGAATTGGTCATTCACATGGTTAGTCATAAAATCCTACATAAACTTGTAGATCGTTGAATATGATATGTTCGATTCCTTGCAATAGTTTTGCGATATAAAGAAGGTGATATTAGAGTCATGCTAGTGGGTGGTTGTGGATTGTAGAGAAACTTGTGTTGAGGTTTGCAAGTCCTGTAGCATGCACGTATGGTAACCGTTGTGTGACAAATTTGAAGCATGGGGTGTTTCTTTGATTGTCTTCCTTATGAGTGGCAGTCGGAGACGAGCGATGGTCTTTTCCTACCAATCTATCCCCCTAGGGGCATGCATAGTAGTACTTTGCTTCGACGGCTAATAAACTTTTGCAATAAGTATATGAGTTCTTTATGACTAATGTGAGTCCATGGATTATACGCACTTTTACCTTTCCATCATTGCTAGCCTCTTCGGTACCGTGCATTGCCCTTTCTCACCTTGAGAGTTGGTGCAAACTTCACCGGTGCATCCAAACCCTGTGATATGATACGCTCTATCACACATAAACCTCCTTATATCTTCCTCAAAACAGCCACCATACCTACCTATCATGGCATTTCCATAGCCATTCCGAGATATATTGCCATGCAACTTCCATCATCACCATATTCATGACTTGAGCATTTATTGTCATATTACTTTGCATGATCGTAAGATAGCTACCATGATGTTTTCATGGCTTGTCTGTTTTTTGATGTCATTGCTATGCTAGATCATTGCACATCCCGGTACACCGCCGGAAGCATTCATATAGAGTCATATCTTTGTTCTAGTATCGAGTTGTAATATCAAGTTGTAAGTAAATAAAAGTGTGATGGTCATCATTATAGAGCATTGCCCCATGAAAAAAGGGAAATGCCAAAGAAGCCTAAATAAAAAAGGGGCCAAAGAAGCCCGCAAAAAGAAAAAGAAAAAAAAAGAAAAAAAAAGAAAAAAGAAAAAAAGGGGCAATGTTACTATCCTTTTTCCACACTTGTGCTTCAAAGTAGCACCATGTTCTTCATATAGAGAGTCTCTTATGTTGTCACTTTCATATACTAGTGGGAATTTTTCATTATAGAACTTGGCTTGTATATTCCAACGATGGGCTTCCTCAAATGCCTTAGGTCTTCATGAGCAAGCAAGTTGGATGCACACCCACTTAGTTTCTTTTGTTGAGCTTTCATACACTTAAGCTCTAGTGCATCCGTTGCATGGCAATCCCTACTCCTCGCATTGACATCAATTGATGGGCATCTCCATAGCCCGTCGATTAGCCGCGTCGATGTGAGACTTTCTCCCTTTTTATCTTCTCCACATAACCTCATCATTATATTCTATTCCACCTATAGTGCTATATCCATGGCTTGCGCTCATGTATTGCGTGAGGGTTGAAAAAGCTGAAGCGCGTTAAAAAGTATGAACCAATTGCTCGGCTCGTCATCGGGGTTGTGCATGATTGGGGCATTTTTGTGTGACGAAAATGAAGCATGACCAAACTATATGATTTTGTAGGGATAAGTTTGCTTTTGCCTAGTTGTTTTGAAAAGACATGATTGCTTTATTGGTACGCTCGAAGTATTATTGTTTTTATGTCAAATGATAGACTATGGCTTTGAATCACTCGTGTCTTAATATTCATGCCATGATTAGACATATGATCAAGATTATGCTAGGTAGCATTCCACATCAAAAATTATCTTTTCTATCATTTACCTACTCGAGGACGAGCAAGAATGAAGCTTGGGGATGCTGATACGTCTCCGTCGTATCTATAATTTTTGATTGTTCCATGCCAATATTATTCAACTTTCATATACTTTTGACAACTTTTTATACTATTTTTGGGACTAACATATTGATCCAGTTCCCACTGCGAGTTCCTGTCTGTTGCATGTTTTATGTTTCGCAGAAACTCAATATCAAACAGAATCCAAACGGGATAAAAATGGCCGGAGAATTATTTTGGAACATTTGGGATTTTCCGGAGGAAGAATCAACGCGAAACGGTGTCCGGGGTGGCCACAAGACAGGGGGGCGCGCCCTCCCCCTTGGGCGTGCCCTGGACTCTCGTGGTCCACCCGTAAGGCGGTTTACGCTCTTCTTTTGCCGCAAGAAAGCTAATTTTACGAGAAAAATCTGGGCGAAAGATTCACCCCAATCGGAGTTACGAATCTCCAGATATAAAGGAAACGGTGAAGTGGCAGAAACAGAAAACGCAGAAACAGAGAGATAGATCCCATCTCGGAGGGGCTCTCGCCCCTCCCAAGCCATGGGAGCCAAGGACCAGAGGGGAAACCCTTCTCCCATCTAGGGAGGAGGTCAAGGAAGAAGAATAAGAAGAAGAGGGCCTCTCTCCCCTTGCTTCCGGTGGCGCTGGAGCGCTGCCGGAGGCCATCATCATCACTGCGATCTTCACCAACACCTCCATCATCTTCACCAACATCTCCATCACCTTCCCCCATATATATCCAGCGGTCCACTCTCCCGCATCCCGCTGTACCCTCTACTTGAACATGGTGCTTTATAATTTATATTATTATCCAATGATGTGTTGCCATCCTATGATGTCTGAGTAGATTTCCGTTGTCCTATCGGTGATTGATGAATTGCTATGATTGGTTTGAGTTGCATGTTTTATTATTGGTGCTTTCCTATGGTGCCCTCCGTGTCGCGCAAGCGTGAGGGATTACCGCTGTAGGGTGTTGCAATGCGTTCATGATTTTCTTATAGTGGGTTGCGTGAGTGACTGAAACACAAACCCGAGTAAGTATGTTGTTGCGTATGGGATTAAGAGGACTTGATACTTTAATGCTATGGTTGGGTTTTACCTTAATGAATCTTTAGTAGTTGCGGATTCTTGCTAGAGTTCCAATCATAAGTGCATATGATCCAAGTAGAGAAAGTATGTTAGCTTATGCCTCTCCCTCAAATAGAATTGCAATAGTGATTACCGGTCTAGTAACATAGTCAATTGCCTTGGGACAATTCCATAACTCCTACCACCACTTTTCCACACTCGTTATATTTACTTTATTTACTTCTTTACCTAAACAGCCCCTAGATTTTATTTACGTGTTCTTTATTATCTTGCAAACCTATCCAACAACACCTACAAAGTACTTCTAGTTTCATACTTGTTCGAGGTAAAGCGAATGTCAAGCGTGCGTAGAGTTGTATCGGTGGTCGATAGAACTTGAGGGAATATTTATTCTACCTTTAGCTCCTCGTTGGATTCGACACTCTTACTTATCAAAAACTGTTGTGATCCCCTACACTTGTGGGTTATCAATTATCAAGCTCTTTTCTGGCGCCGTTGCCGGGGAGCAATCACGTGGGGTTGATATTTTCGTGTATGCTTGTTTGCTTTCTTCACTAAGTAGATTTTGTTTTCCCTTTTGTTTTTGTTTTCTTTAGTTGTGGGTGAAACAAAAAAAATTAAAAAAAAAACAAAATACAAAAAAAATTACTTGCCTCTTATGCCTAAAAACTTTTTCAAAAAGAGAAGTGATTGGAAGGTTATGCATTGGAGAAGTGAGGGTCGACCTTGAACACTTGTGTTCATGCTCATGGAAACAATGTAGGATTTTTCATTTAAGTTTCTCAGAAATAATTACCCCCTTGTATATATCCATTGTATTATAAAAATAATGTGCCAAGCTTTGGTTTTAGGATGATTAGATTGCTTGTTTACTATGTGCAGTGCAAAAACAGAAACTTTGGTTGTAGCCGTGAATTTACATTTTTTACTAGAAAGTCAAACGCTTATGAATATTTTTGCATAGTACTTCTGTACAGTATTTTTAGATTGTCCTAATTTTTTAGAATTTTGGAGTCACAGAAGTATACGAAGTTCCCAGGTTACTACAGACTGTCCTGCTTTTTGACAAATTCTGTTTTCTTTGTGTTGTTCGCTTATTTTGACGAATCTATGAGTAGTATCGGGGATTATGAACCTTGGTTAAGTTGGAATACAGTAGATATAATGCTAATATGAAATCAGAATGAGTTTACAATAGTACCTAAAGGCAGTGATTTGCTTTATTATACTAATGGATCTCGCGAGGGTTTTGTTAAGTTGTGTGTGCATGAAGTGTTCGAAGATCGAGGAGTTATCAGTATGAGAAGAATAAAGAGAGGCAAGAGTTCAAGCTTGGGGATGCCCAAGGCACCCCAAGTATATTTCAAGGATACTCAAGCGTCTAATCTTGGGGATGCCCTGGTTGGCAGCCCATATTTTTTTTCAACAATTATCGGTATACCTTGGTTTTTGTTTTGTTTACATGATTTATGTCCTTTGTGTTTTTCTTTTTATTTAAGAACCATGCTAGTATAAGATGACCCTTCATTGATTTATAGAATTCTCTTTGTGCTTCACTTATATATTTTGAGCTTGGATATTGGTTAATCTATATTAATTGTAGAATGCTCCATGAACTTCACTTATATCTTTTGGAGTATGAATAAGACTATCACCGAAAGTGGATTTGGAAGAGTGTCAACTTTAGGAAGTAATGATCCCACTATTTTGGAGGGTGTTGAATCTTAGTGTGATATTTATGAAAGTGGATTTGGAGAGGTCTTGACTTTAGTTAGTAATGATTCCACTATTTCGAAAGAGGTTCCAATTGATTATGAGAACAAAGTTGCTATCTATGATGATTATTGTGATGACATGTATGCTATGAAGAATAATGTTAACCATGAAACTTGTCATCATGATTTTAATTTTCAATTGGATTATGCCTTAGATGATAGTTATTTTGTTGAGTTTTCTCCCACTATTTCAAATGAGAGGAATTTTGCTCTTGTGGAGAGTAGTAAAATTTTCATGCTTGTAGATCATGAAAAGAATGCTTTATGTGATGGTTATATTATTGAATTCATTCATGATGCTACTAAAAATTATTATGAGGGAGGAATATATGCTCATTGGAATTGCAATAATATCAAGTTTCCTCCCTATGTGCTTAAAGTTTTGAAGTTATGCTTATTTTGCCCTCCTATGCTAGTTGATTCTTTTTCCCAAAGAGTGTTTGCTCACAAAATCCGTATGCATAGGAAGTGGGTTAGACTTAAATGTGCTAGTCATATGCTTCATGATGCTCCTGTTATGTTTTCATTCTTATCTTTCATGTGAGCATCATTGACATCATCATGCCTAGCTAGAAAGGCATTAAAAAGCGCTTGTTGGGAAACAACCCAATATTTATCCTTACTATTTTTGTGTGTTCATATAATTAAGCTACTGTAGTAATCATGTTTTGTAGCTTTTGTTTCAATAAAGTGAAAAGTAAGACCTTTGGGATGGCTTACGGCGATAGTTGATTTGATCTTGCTGAAAAACAGAAACTTTTTCACTCATTGCCAGAATTTTAAAAAATCACAGAAGCGTGCTTTTGGTATGAAATTTTTACACAAGATTGATATACAAATTTCCTAGGTTGTCCTAATATTTGAGAACTTTTGGAGTAGCGAAAGTATGGTTGCTGTTCAGATGATTATATATTGTTTTGTTTCTAACGGATTCTATTTTCAATGCATAGTTTGCTTGATTTCTAGTTTCTATGGCTCATATTTCTCAATATAAATTGTAGAAATGATATGTTACAGTAGGCATTATGTGAGAAAAATTATGAATCTTGTCTTTGACAGTACCAAAGTGAATGATTTACTCTTTATCATACTAACCCATCTCAAGAAGTTGCGTTAAGTTTTGTGTGATTGAAGTTTTCAAATTTTGAGTGATGTATCGATATGAGGAGAATAAGGAGTGGAAATACCCTAAGATTCAGGATGCCCAAGGCACCCCAAGGTAATATTCAAGGAAGGAGCAAGCTCCTAAGCTTGGGGATGCCCCGGAAGGCATCCCCTCTTTCGTCTTCAAAACCATCGGTATACCTTACTCGGAGCTATATTTTTATTCGTCACATGATATGTGTTTTTCTTGGAGCGTATTTTCAATTTTACTTGTTGTTTGAATAAAATCATTGGATCTGAAATCCTGAATGAGAGAGAATCCTCCCATGACTAGTTAATTATTTGACTACTCATTGTCCTTCACTTATACTCCCTCCATTCTGTTTTATAGTGCGTATAGTTTCCAACGGCAATACCAATGAGTGAGCTGGCACATGTACTTGGGTCTAATATACCCCTCCACCAACTCTGTCCAGCCCCATGTGAGCATCACCTCAGCCACGCGTAATCCCGCCACAGAGAGAAATTGGAGGGAAAGTTCAGCGCATTCCCGCGTCCACGTCTGCGTGGCCAGCCCCACCCACGCCCGCTCAGCCTTTTCAAATTTGAATCATCTCTCCAGGACGGGACCAAGAGTGTACTAGTACACCATTTTTCTCTCCCCGTCTCATTTCTCTCTAGTTCTTCACCTTGCAATGGCACAACTAGATTTAAACAACCAGATCAACTGGGAAGATGTCCCAAAAGACTACAACGGTCTTGCCAGAGAGCTAGACTACGATCTGGAGCTGATCATTTCCGATGAAGGTACGTCCTCTCTCCCTGCTGCAGTTCATATTTTCGCTGGTGTTCTCGTCTTCTTTGATCATTTTCTCACCATCTTCGTATGTTGATTTATTTTACCATAGGATGAACCTCATGAGCATGTGTATGCTGAAGCTGAGCCTGGCCGTGGACGCGGTCATGGCCGTGGCCGCAGAGGCGCCGGCCGCAGAGACGCCGGCCGTGGATGCGTAGGTGCTGGCCGCGGAGACACCGGCCGTGGACGAGTAGGCGCTGGCCAAGGAGGCGCCAGCCGTGGATGCGGAGACGCCAGTCATGGACGCGGTCATGGCTGGCGCGGTGCTACCTCTTGAGCATGTGTTGGTTTTCCCTTGAAGAGGAAAGGATGATGCAGCAAAGTAGCGTAAGTATTTCCCTCAGTTTTTGAAAACTAAGGTATCAATCCAGTAGGAGGCTACACGCAAATCCCTCGTACCTACACAAATAAATAAGAACCTTGCAACCAACGCGATAAAGGGATTGTCAATCCCATCACGGCCATTTGATAGAGATAATAAGATAAATAAATATTTTTGGTATTTTTATGATATAGATTGAAAAGTAAAGATTGCAAAATAAAGTAGATCGAAAATTTATATGATGGAAAATAGACCTAGGCGCCATAGGTTTCACTAGTGGCTTCTCTCAAGATAGCATAAGTATTACGGTGGGTGAAAAAATTATTGTCGTGCAATTGATAGAAAAGTGCATAATTATGAGAGTATCTAGGCATTATCATGTATATAGGCATCACGTGCGCGACAAGTAGATCGAAACGATTCTGCATCTACTACTATTACTCCACACATCGACCACTATCCAGTATGCATCTAGAGTATTAAGTTCATAAGAACATAGTAACACATTAGGCAAGATGACATGATATGGAGGGATAAACTCAAGCAATCACTACTAGGGAAAACCCTATTAGTAGCGCGGATTTTGTGCCCACTAGTAGCGCGACGGACCGTGCTACTAATAAGGCGCTACAGCTATTACTTAGCAGTAGCGCGTGCTTACACGCACTACTGCTAAGACACATAGCCGCAGCGTGTGTCCTCTCCCGCGCTACTGCTAATCTAGCTAGTGGCAGTGTGTTTACTATCCGTCGCTACTAGTATTCTTTTTTTATTTTTAGTGTATTTATACGCCGTTATACAAATATTGGTACAATACCAGTTATGAGGCTTATATCATTATGTCCATAATAGTGTGTCAAATGAAGGTGGATTAGGTTCAAGTGGAGGCAATATGTGGTGCATGTCAAAAGTATACTACTAATCGAAACTTGATCTAGTTTGGACTAGTAGTACTTTCGATTTGCACCACATGTTGTCTCCACTTGAATCTAATCCGCCAGCACAAGCTATTTAATCATCATCATAGTCATAACACCAACAGTAGTTATTTAATCATCATAGTCATAGTGTAGCACATCATCATCTTCAAACTCATTCTACCTAGCTAATCACCACCAACACTAGCTGTGGTAGCTATCTAATCACCACCAACACTAGCTAATAATAATCATCATAGTTATTACCACCAACACTAGCTATTTAATCATCATAGTCATAGTGTAGCACTTCATCATCTTCAAACTCATTTCTAGCTAGCTAATCACTCCTGCTGCTCTCTCTCAGGTAAAATAACATAAAACATGTGTAGCACTCCTGCTTCATCAAGTTGGAGCATGCAGATGAACCTGTCTCCTAATCATGGGCTGCGCTTCTGATTGCTGCCCCCTAGTACTTCTCTGCGATCGTTCACAATTTTGCTCCAGTCTTTCACTATTAAGCATTCCTCGCTATTAGAAATCTTGAATGCACTAAAGTGCATTGTATGATATCTTGGCCATAAGCTAACAATTCTCATGCGACCTTTAGTCTCAATCCAATGAGGCATAACATTCAGCGGGAGTCCCTGTTGAAGAACATCGTATAGTAACATACTTAGCAATGAGTTTAGCTTAAAAATAATGTATGCAAAAGATGCATTGAGGACAAATAGTAAAAATCTTACCATCTTTCCTAAATAGATGTGACCGTAGTTCAGTACGAACACTATTGGTCGCACGTTTTGAGTACTAAGATTTTTAAGTCTAGAAAAATAATTTGTCTTGACAGTATGAAGATCCTCAAGCCATGAAACATAATGACTTATCTCCTCGCAGTTTAGTTTAGCCCCGGGACAGTAGTAGGTCCTGTCTACCAAGCGTTGGACATGTTTGCTTGATTGGAAATAAGCTGAATAGAAATTAGTTGTCAACTATTTTTGAATAAACAATATCAAAGACATAAATATGGGTGAGAAACTCACATAATGGTAGAACTGGAGGCGTCTGCACATCGACCCAGATGTCGATATTACCTTCAATATCATCTTCCGGACGAATATCAAAGGTGATAACCATATCAGGCTCAAATGCATAAGTCTAACCATATCAGGCTCAAATGCATAAGTCTTGGATAGTGCTTCCCAAGTTTTGCATCCAAAATAGGTATAGGTATCTGCGTTGTGTAATTTTGCATGGAAAATACAACCATGCTCGGTCTTCAAGTAAACTCTCTTTACCTCCATAGTAGTTTTCATAGGACTGAAACCTATCTTATCCAAGACAAAAACTCTTGCATGGCAGGGGATACACTAGTAGAATAGGAAAAAAATAAATTATAAGTTGAAGCAAATGAAGCAGATGTCATGCTTAATTACAAAAAAATACTTGTCGTTGTGACTTACCGTATCCACTTTGAAGTTCTCCTCGAGCTTGATGCTGAAGCACCTATCATCATCTAGGAAGATTCTGTCGCACAGGCCGCGCTCGTCTTTGCAGTCTTTGCAAATACCGAAATCCTTTTCGTCGTTAGACATTTCCTATGTTCATAGTTGAAACATTAATTGAAAATCGATCGAAGACAACTACCAGGATACTCAACACACAAATCCGGGTCACTCGGTATTTCCTACATATTCTAGCATAAGTCATGCCAAAATTCACGGAAAAATCCGGCATGACCTTTGCTAAAATAGGACATATCAAGCACCTGAAATTTGCCGGAACGGAAATGAATCAACACTCCGGCAAAACATAGGCCACTCGGAGGTGTAACCTGCAAACATGACTGGCCACTTGGGCAAGCACCTATCCTATTTGAGCAACACAAGATATACATTTCAGAATATCTTATAGGACTCATATTGACATGAGCATTCAATAAGCAAAACCAAATCATAAAATAAATAAGTATTCAAATTAGCATGCATTTAATAAGCAAAAGTAAATCATCTCTTGCATTCAGATATCATAGAATATTATAACTAATACATCATGAATAGTATCATACATATAACATCACTAATACAACTAAAACCCTAGCGAACGACGGGTATCGGCTGGGCGATGGACACCCAAAGAGAGGGAACCATCACAGGATCATAGCTCCAGTGAGATCCCTGGAGAACCTGTCAGGTATTGGAGAACCTATGCTCCAGCGCAAACAAGTAGCGATGGACGTGCGCGTCCTCCTCGCTGACACGGTGACGTACCACCTACGCGGGGTCCTCAAGCCTCTTGACCGTCAATGGCCCACGCGACCGCCACCAAAGAAGGTTCGGGTCAACGACGGGCTGACTCCTCACCAAGCTGCGCCCCCCGGTAGGTAGCGCCTCCCAGTACCAACCCGGCGGAGGCTAGTCCCGGACATGGCCCATCTGGTCAGGCAGGTGTCCTCCATCGAGTCGGCGACGAGTATGCGGGGTAGACATCGTCGACGTCGATGCGGGAAAAATTGCTTTAACTAAAAAAAATAACAACAAATGTGACATGTTCAACTAGTTCTATTAATTCAACTAGTTCTTACTAAAAATAAACTTACTATAAATAAAAACAAACTAGTACCTAGTTCTTACTAACTAATTAGTACATAGTAACTACTGCCCTAATTACCATCTAATTTGATGAACCTAGGGATGGAAAGTGGTAGCGGATATTCCAAGTATCCAACTTAAAAGTGAAATAAGTGGTTAAATTTTACTCATTTTATGATTAATCTTAGAAATTATTATGCATTACAATAGTGTTTATTCATCATCTAAGAAAACATCATCTAAGAAAACATCCGACCCGCATCCGTATTCGATAACATCCGCATCTGATTCATTCCCACAGATGAACCCTAACTAATTTGATGCAACTAAAATTTGAAGAACCCTAGGCAGAGGTAGGCGAGGGGGAGGAGCAGGCGTGCTCACCTCGGGTGCCTTCAGCGAGGGAGGGGCAGGCAGCGTCGAGGTCGGGGTCAGGGCTCGAGCGCGCGGCGGAGGGCGGCGTCGAGGTCCGGGTCTGGGGCGGCGTCGAGGTCGAGGTCGGGGCTCGGACGCACGGCAGAGAGCGACGTGAGAGCGCACGGCGGCCGACGACGGAGAGCGATGGTCGAGGCTCGGGCGCGCGGCTGAAAGTTGGATTTGGGGGAAGTGGCCGTGGGGAAGAACGAAACTGCGCGGTTAAGTCAGAAGCAGCAGTAGCGCGTTCCTGGAAGTGCGCTACTGCTAAGTTAGCTACAGCATGTTTGCCGTACGCGCTACTGCTATTCCTTTCTCTTTTTTCCCTTTTCCATTTATTTTTCTTTACATTTTTTCCTTTCACCCTTTTCTATTTCTTTCATTTTCATTTACTTTTTTACTTGCTTTCCATTTAGTTTTATTTCCTATATCAGTAGCGCGGTTCTCGACAGCTTGCTACTACTATGTGTAGCCCATCGGCTAAGCCGTGCGAATTTTTGTAGTAGCACGGTTATCCCCAGACGCGCTACTGCTATAGTTTTATCTGTAGCACGCTTTACACCAACGCGCTACTGCTACTTAGCACTAGCGTAGTTTTTTAAGACACACTACTGCTAAAGTTTTGTGTATAAGGTTTTCCCTAGTAGTGAATATGATATAAACCCCATCTTTTTATCCTCGATGGCAACAATACAATACATGCCTTGCTGCCCCTGCTGTCACTGGGAAAGGACACCGCAAGATTGAACCCAAAGCTAAGCACTTCTCCCATTGCAAGAAAGATCAATCTAGTAGGCCAAAACAAACTGATAATTCAAAGAGACTTGCAAAGATAAAAAATCATACATAAAAGAATTCAGAGGAGATTCAAATATTGTTCATAGATAATCTTGATCATAAACCCACAATTCATCGGATCTTGACAAACACACCGCAAAAAGAATTACATCAAATAGATCTCCAAGAAGATCGAGGAGAACTTTGTATTGAGATACAAAGAGAGAGAAGAAGCCATCTAGCTAATAACTATGGACCCGAAGGTCTGTGGTAAACTACTCACACTTCATCGGATAGGCTATGATGTTGATGTAGAAGCCCTTCGTGATCGATTCCCCCTCCGACGGAGCGCTGGAAAAGACCCCAAGATGGGATCTCACGGGTACAGAAGGTTGCGGCGCTGGAAATAGGGTTTCGTGGTGCTCCTGGATGTTTTCAGGGTAAGTGAGTATATGTAGGTGAAGGAAGCCGGTCAGGGGAGCCACGAGGGGCCCACGAGGGTGGGGGCGCGCCCACCCCCTAGGGCGCGCCTCCCTGCCTCGTGGCCGATTCGTTTCTTTCTTGACGTCCACTCCAAGTCTCCTGGATTGCATTTGTTCCAAAAATAACTCTCCCGAAGGTTTCATTCCTTTTGGAGTCCGTTTGATATTCCTTTTCTGCGAAACACTGAAATAGGCAAAAAAACAGCAATTTGGACTGGGCCTCCGGTTAATAGGTTAGTCCCAAAAATAATATAAAAGTGTATAGTAAAGCCCATTAAACATCCAAAATAGGTAATATAATAGCATGGAACAATAAAAAAATTATAGATACGTTGGAGACGTATCAAGCATCCCCAAGCTTAATTCCTGCTCGTCCTCGAGTAGGTAAATGATAAAAACAGAATTTTTGATGTGGAATGCTACATAGCATATTTCTCAATGTAATTTTCTTTATTGTGGCATGAATGTTCAGATCCAAAAGACTTAAGATAAAAGTTTAATATTGACATAAAAAATAATGACACTTCAAGCATACTAACAAAGCAATTATGTCTTCTCAAAATAACATAGCCAAAGAAAGTTCATCCCTACAAAATCATATAGTTTGGCTACGCTCCATCTTCATCACACAAAATATCCAAATCATGCACAAGCTCGGTTTCAGCCAACCTCGGCTAATCAACGGGCTAGGGAGATGCCCATCAATTGATGTCAATGCAAGGAGTAGGGATTGCCATGCAACAGATGCACTAGAGCTATAAATGTATGAAAGCTCAACAAAAGAAACTAAGTGGGTGTGCATCCAACTTGCTTGCTCATGAAGACCTAGGGCATTTGAGGAAGCCCATTGTTGGAATATACAAGCCAAGTCCTATAATGAAAAATTCCCACTAGTATATGAAAGTGACAAAATAAGAGACTCTCTATCATAAAGATCATGGTGCTACTTTGAAGCACAAGTGTGGAAAAAGGATAGTAACATTGTCCCCCCCCCCTTTTTTTGGGCCTTCCTTTTTTTATTTGGCCTTTTTTTCAAGGGACAATGCTCTAATAATGATGATCATCACACTTCTATTTATTTACAACTCAATGATTACAACTTGATACTAGAACAAAATATGACTCTATATGAATGCCTCCGGCGGTGTACCGGGATGGGCAATGAATCAAGAGTGACATGTATGAAAAATTGTGCATGGTGGCTTTACCACAAATACGATGTCAACTACATGATCATGCAAAGCAATATGACAATGATGAAACGTGTCATAATAAATGAAACGGTGGAAAGTTGCATGGCAATATATCTCGGAATTGCTATGGAAATTCCATAATAGGTAGGTATGGTGGCTGTTTTGAGGAAGATATAAGGAGGTTTATGTTTGATAGAGAATATCATATCACGGGGTTTGGATGCACCAGTGAAGTTTGCACCAACTCTCAAGGTGAGAAAGGGCAATGCATGGTACCGAAGAGTCTAGCAACGATGGAAAGGTGAGAGTGCGTATAATCCATGGACTCAACATTAGTCATAAAGAACTCACATACTTATTGAAAAAAATCTACAAGGCATCAAAACAAAACACTACACGCATGCTCCTAGGGGAAGGGTTGGTAGGAGTTAACCATCGCGCGATCCCGACCTCCACACAAAGGATGACAATCAAAGAAATACCTCATGCTTCAAATTTGTTACACAATGGTTACCATACGTGCATGCTACGGGACTTGCAAACTCCAACACAAGTATTTCTCAAATTCACAATTACTCAACTAGCATGACTCTAATATCACCATCCTTATGTCTCAAAACAATCATCAAGTATCAAACTTCTCATAGTATTCAATGCACTTTATATGATAGTTTTTATTATACCCAACTTGGATGCCCATCATATTAGGACTAGCTTTATAAGTTATAACCAAAGTAAATTATCATTCTGTCCTAAAAGACTCTCAAAATAATATAATTGAAGCATAAGAGATCAATAATTTCTAAAAAATAAAACCACCATCGTGCTCTAACAAGATATAAGTGAAGCACTAGAGCAAAAGTATCTAGTTCAAAGGATATAAGTGAAGCACATAGAGTATTCTAATAAATTCTGATTCATGTGTGTCTCTCCAAAAGGTGTGTACAGAAAGGATGGTTGTGGTAAACTAAAAATCTAAGACTCAAATCATACAAGACGCTCCAAGCAAAACACATATCATTTGGTGAATAAAAATATAGCATCAAGTAAAGTTACCGATGGACAAAGACGAAAGAGGGGATGCCTTCAGGGGCATCCCCAAGGTTAGACTTTTGGTTGTCCTTGAATTTTACCTTGGGGTGCCTTGGGAATCCCCGAGCTTAGGCTCTTGCCACTCCTTATTCCATATCCATCAAATCTTTACCCAAAACATGAAAACATCACAACACAAAACTCAACAGAAAATCTTATGAGCTCCATTAGTACAAGAAAACAAACCACCACTTTAAAGTACTGTAATGAAATCATTCTTTATTTATATTGGTGTTAAACCTACTGTATTCCAACTTATCTATGGTTCATACCCTCCGAAACTAGCCATAGATTCATCAAAATAAGCAAACAACACACTAAAAACAGAATCTATTGAAAATAGAATAGTCTTTAGAAATCTGTAACTTTCGAATACTTATGGAACCTCAAAACTTCTACGAAATTAGGAAGTTCTAGGTAATTTGTCTATTAATCTTCTACAAAAAAATCAACTGAAAAGCACGTTTCTGTGATTTATTAGAATTATTCTCGTGCATGCAAAAATTTCAGTTTTTCAGCAAGATCAAGTTAACTATCACCGTAGGTTATCCTAAAGGTTTTACTTGGCACAAACACTAATTAAAACACAAAACCACATCTAACCATAGGCTAGATGAATTATTTATTACTAAACAGGAACAAAAAGTAAAGATCAAAAATAAAATTGGGTTGCCTCCCAACAAGTGCTATCGTTTAACGCCCCTAGCTAGGCATAAAAGCGAGAATAAATCTAAGTATTGCCATCTTTGGTATTCAATTCATAGGTGGCTCTCATAATGGATTCATAAGGTAATTTGATTTTCTTCCTAGGAAAGTGTTCCATGCCTTTCCTTAATGGAAATTGGAATCTAATATTTCCTTATTTCATATCAATAATTGCACCAATCGTTCTAAGGAAAGGTCTACCAAGAATAATAGGACATGAAAGAATGCAATCTATATCAAGAACAATAAAATCTACGGGCACATAATTCCTATTTGCGACAATAAGAACATCATTAATCTTTCCCATAGGTTTCTTAATAGTGAAATCCGCAAAGTTCAAGTTTAAAGAGCAATCATCAAATTCACGGAAACCTAACACATCACACAAAGTTTTTCGAATCATGGAAACACTAGCACCCAAATTACAGAAAGCATAGCATTCATGATCTTAAATTTTAATATTAATAGTAGGTTCCCACTCATCACAAAGTTTTCTTGGGATAGACACTCTAACTCAAGTTTTTCTTCATAAGATTGCATTAAAGCGTCAACGATATGTTTAGTAAAAGCTTTATTTTGACTATAAGCATGAGGAGAATTTAACACAGATTGCAACAAGGAAATACAATCTATTAAAGAAACATTATCATAATTAAACTCCTTGAGATCCAAAATAGTGAGTTCATTGCTATGTAAAGTTTTGACCTCTTCAATCCCACTTTTACCAATTTTTGCATTAAGATCTAAAACCTCCAAATCATTGGGACGCCTCTTAACTAAAGTTGACTCATCTCCAGTCCCATTACTACCAAGATTCATATTGCGAAACAAAGATTTTATAGGAGACACATCAATCACTTTTAGATCTTCATCCCTATTATCATGAAAACTGGAAGAACACGCTTTTACAAAACAACCTTTCTTAGCACACATCCTAGAGGTTCTTTCCTTGCACTCATTGATACGTCTCCAACGTATCTACTTTTCCAAACACTTTTGCCCTTGTTTTGGACTCTAACTTGTATGATTTGAATGAAACTAACCCAGACTGATGTTGTTTTCAGCAGAATTACCATGATGTTGTTTCATGTGTAGAAAACAAAAGTTCTCGGAATGACCTGAAAATCCTCGGAGACAAGTTTCAGAAAATATAAAAAATATTGGCAAAAGATGAAGACCAGGGGGCCCACACCCTGTCCACGAGGGTGGGGGGCGCGCCCACCCCCTCTGGGTGCGCTCCCCTGTCTCGTGGGCCCCCTTGAGCTCCGCTGACCTCAACTCCAACTCCATATATTCCGTCTCGCGGAGAAAAAAACCAGAGAGGAAGTTTCATCGCGTTTTACGATACAGAGCCGCCGCCAAGCCCTAATCTCTCTCGGGAGGGCTGATCTGGAGTCCGTTTGAGGCTCCGGAGAGGGGGATTCGTCGCCGTCATCATCATCAACCATCCTCCATCACCAATTTCATGGTGCTCACCGCCGTGCGTGAGTAATTCCATCGTAGGATTCCTGGACGGTGATGGGTTGGATGAGATTTACCATGTAATCAAGTTAGTTTTGTTAGGGTTTGATCCCTAGTATCCACTATGTTCTGAGATTGATGTTGCTATGATTTTGCTATGCTTAATTAGTGCTTGTCACTAGGGCCCGAGTGCCATGATTTTAGATCTGAACCTATTATTTTTTCATGAATATATGTGTGTTCTTGATCCTATCTTGCAAGTCTATAGTCACCTATTATGTGTTATGATCCGGCAACCCCGAAGTGACAATAATCGGGATACTTCTCGGTGATGAACATAGTTTGAGGAGTTCATGTATTCACCATGTGTTAATGCTTTGGTCCGGTTCTCTATTAAAAGGAGGCCTTAATATCCCTTAGTTTCCACTAGGACCCCGCTGCCACGGGAGGGTAGGACAAAAGATGTCATGCAAGTTCTTTTCCATAAGCACGATTGACTATTTGGAATACATGGCTACATTACATTGATGAATTGGAGCTAGTTCTATGTCACTCTAGGTTATAGCTATTACATGAGGAATCGCATCTGACATAATTATCCATCGCTGATCCATTGCCTACGAGCTTTTCATATATTGTGCTTCGCTTATTTACTTTTCCGTTGCTACTGTTACAATCACTACAAAACCCAAAAATATTACTTTTGCTATCTTTATCTTTACCACTGTTACCATTACTATCATACTACTTTGCTACTAAATACCTTGCTGCAGATACTAAGTTATCCAGGTGTGGTTGAATTGACAACTCAGCTGCTAATACTCAAGAATATTCTTTGGCTCCCCTTGTGTCGAATCAATAAATTTGGCTTGAATACTCTACCCTCAAAAGCTGTTGCGATCCCCTACACTTGTGGGTTATCAAGACTAATTTCTGGCGCCGTTGCCGGGGAGCATAGCTCTATTCTCTGAGTCACTTGGGATTTATATCTGCTGATCACTATGAAGAAATTGAAAGATCAAAGAACTAAAATTTATCCGTCAACTATGAGGGGAGCTAAGGAATTGCCATCTAGCTCTGCACTAGATTCTCCTTCTTTTATGAATAAGCTTGCGAAACCTAAACCTGCTACTGCTATGAATTCTGATATGTCACATGTTATTAATGATGCCACTTCTGCTATGCATGATACTTATGATGAAACTACTTCTATGCTTGATACTACTGTGCCATTAGGTGAATTTCTTGATGAAATTATTGAAAATGAAATTATAGATGAAACTGATGATGAAGGTTCTCCTCCTAATTATGAATTGCATGTTGTTCCTGAGGGTTATGTTGTGGATGAAGAAGTTGCTGAAGCTATTTTCGCTTGCAAAGATAGATATGATCTTAAGAAATTATTAGCTAAATGGAAGCAACAATCCCTTAATGCTAGAATGAAACCTGACCCTGCTTTTGCTACTTCACCTATCTGTGTTACTGATAAGGAATATGAATTCTCTATTGATCCTGAGATTATTACTTTAGTTGAATCCGATCCTTTTTATGGCACTGAATCTGAAACTATTGTGGCACATCTTACCAAGTTAAATGATATAGCCACCCTGTTTACTAATGATGAGATGTCTCGCTATTATTATATACTTAAGATATTTCCGTTCTCATTCAAGGGTGATGCTAAGACTTGGTTTAATTCTCTTGATCCTGGTTGTGTGCGTAGTCCCCAGGATATGATTTATTACTTCTCTGCTAAATATTTTCCCGCTCATAAGAAACAAGCTACCTTGCGAGAAATATATAACTTTGTGAAAATCAAAGAAGAGAGTCTCCCACAAGCTTGGGGGAGGCTTCTCCAATTACTTAATGCTTTGCCTGATCATCTGTGACGCCCTCGATTCAATCGTACACTAATCATACATGCAAATGTGTACGATCAGGATCAAGGACTCACGGGAAGATATCACAACACAACTCTAGACACAATTTAAAAATAATATAAGCTTTATATTACAAGCCAGGGGCCTCGAGGGCTCGAATACATAAGCTCGAATACACAACAGTCAGCGGAAGCAACAATATCTGAGTACAGACATAAGTTAGACAAGTTTGCCTTAAGAAGGCTAGCACAAACGCATCTACGATCGAAAAGGCAAGGCCTCCTGCCTGGGAGCCTCCTAACTACTCCTGGTCGTCAGCGGTCTTCGTCACGTGGTAGTAGGCACCCTCGGGGTAGCCGCAGTCGTCAAAGGTGGCATCTGGCTCCTGGAATCCACCATCTGGTTGCAACAACCAGAAAGAAGAAAGAAGGGGGGGGGGAGGGGGAGCAAAGCAACCGTGAGTACTCATCCAAAGTACTCGCAAGCAAGGATCTACACTACATATGCAACATTATCAAAGGAAGGCTGTATATGTGGACCGGGCTGCCAAAATGCCAGAATATAGAGAAGGCCTAGTCCTATCAAAGACTAGCATCTTCTGGAAACCACCATCTTGCAGCAAACAGGAGGGAGTAGAGTAGCATAAAGTAAAGTAGTAGTAGTGTTATCAACCTCGGCCAGAGATCCTTTCTCGACTCCCTGTGAGAAAGCAATCCCAGAGCCATACTATCCAGTTATCATCACAATCAAATCCTCATCACCATCCAGTTCTCATCACAAGTATCCAGTTCTAGTTGTATCGATCGGGATACAACTCCAAGTGTCCGTTACCGTAGGACAGGCTATCGATAGGTGTTTTCTTCCCTGCAGGGGTGCACCAACTTACCCACCACGCTTGATTAACTCCGGCCAGACACACTTTCCTGGGTCATGCCCAGCCTCGGCCAAACAATACGCCGCAACCCGACCTAGACCTAACAGAGAGGTCAGCACGCCGGACTAAACCTATGCCCCCAGGGGTCATGGGCCATCTCCCCGGGAACTCCTGCACGTTGCGAGGGCGGCCGGTGAGCAGACCTAGCTACCTCCTTCAACAAGGCAGGCGCTTATGCAGTCCAACCCGGTGCGCGCCGCTCAGTCGCTGACGTCTATTAAGCTTCGGCTGATGTATACGACGCAGAACGCCCATACTATGCCCACGTGATGGTTAGTGCTATCAGGCCAGAGGCCCCTCGGATCAAATATCCAAATCGTAGTGGATTAGGAACGCGTGGTAACAAGCAGAGACTCACGAAAGATGTGACCCCGTTGCCCCGTCTCGAGGACTTGCGGCAAGGGCTAAGAATGCCCGGCCACGCCTCGTAATTATCTCACGGGCACCTTCTAGGTCAACCCGACTCCTCATCACTCGCAATTATGCTCACGCGGGCACCCCTCAGGGTCGACCCATCTTTAGTAACATGGTTCAGTGTAAAGTCATAGTAACCATAGTAACTGTGTGTTTAAACATCAAGGGGAAAACCCGAGGAATCACCCTCGGTGAATTCCACTCAATGTAATCATCAAGGTGAACGTAAGAGAAATCACCCCCGAGGTTCACACTTGAGGAGTTGCACGACAGAGTCATATCGGAAGTGGTTAAGGCGGAATCACCCTTGATGACCACGACCAAATAGCTACACTACAGGGTTAACATCAGAAGTGCTGTAGAGGTCTCACCCTCGGCACTCGATAGTAACCCAGCAGTGTCGAGCAACTAAGGGGAAAGTGGTGTGCGGTGCCGGGGCCTGGTCTTCAATCCCGTTGATCGGGTCTTCAATGATGAATCAGGGGCAACAAGGACAAGGTGGGGGTCACTGATGGATCACTAACCAACCTATACTAAGCAGTTTAGGATAAGCAGGTAAGGTACAACAGCAGATACAAAAGCAGGCTATGCATCAGAATAGGAGCATACAATAACAGTAGCAAAATCTAATGCAAGCATGAGAGAAAGGAATGGGCGATATCAGGATGATCAAAGGGGGGGCTTGCCTGGTTACTCTGGCAAGGAGGGGTCGTCGTGGACGTAGTCGATCACAGGGGCAGCATCGGTCTCGGGGTCTACCGGGGAGAAGAGGGAGAAGAAACAGTAAATATAAAGCAAACATAGCATCACAAGGCAGAACGTGGCAATATGCCGTGCCGGGAGTGACCTAACGTATGGCTACACGATAAAGGTGAAGGGGGAAATCAACCAGGAATGTTTTCCCGGTTTCGGACCTGTGTCAGACAGACGACCGGAGGGGGAATGTCCCATGTTCAGCATGCTAGGGGCATGTGACAGATGAATGGACCGCGTATTCGGATTCGTTGGATTTTTTTGAGCAACTTTCATATAGAAAACATTTTCATCGGAGTTACAGTTTATTTTCTATGAATTTTTAAAGTTTAAACAATATTCTGAAATTATTTAAGAAATAACAGAAAAGGAAATATGACGTCATCATGGCGTCATTGTTGCATCAGCGGTCAACAGACTAGTTGACTAGTCAACAGGGCCCAGGGGGGACCCACTGGCAGTGACTGGGCGATGCCCAGTCAGCCATTGACTAGGTCAACAGGGCTAGCCGAGCCACTAGGGCCACGGGGCAGTGACCTGGCGAGGTGGACCCGGACGTCCACGTCGGCGCCGGCGTTGGGGAGCTCCGGTGAGCGTTCCCGCGGCGGAGGGGCGCCGGACCTCGCCGAAATTCGCCGTCCGGCGGCCAAAATGGCCGCGGGCGGGTGCGTTCGAACGGGGAGAAGATGCCGCGTCGAACTGGGGTGGTAGCCAGGCCGGGGGCGGCCGGAGACGACGGTGGCAAGCGGCGGAGCGGACGCCGGAGATCGGGCATCATCGGGATCGGGGCTGGGGGGCGTTTGCGGGCAAACCACGCGGCTAGACGAGGCCTACGCGGTGCGGTGAGTGCGCTGGGCACTGGCCCGTGACCATTTGGTCACCGGAGTCTCGCCGGCGACGAGCTCCGCGGCGCTGCGTTCGGGCGCACATGGGGAAGCAGCTAGGGAGCGCGCCAAGTCGGCAAGGAGAGGGAGAAGGTAGGAGAGCTCACCGGGGAGGCACAAGGTGGCCCGGTGTAAGATTAGTAGCAGCAGCAGTTGCCGGAGACGACGGAGTTTGCCGACGACAGAGGCGAAAGGGGGCGGCTCGATCCGCACCCCGCAGTGGCTCCCGGATCGCGCTCACGGACGGGGACGGGGTAGACGACGACGGCAAAGACGATGGGCACGATGGCGAGGCGAACGGCGCTCGATGGCCGCGAGGACGGGCGAGGCACGGCAGCGACCGCGTCGGCCTCCTCTCCAAAACGAAGGAGAGGGAGAGGGAGAAGGGGAAGTGGGTGAGGGGGGGAAAGATCTCGGCGGAATCCAGGGCATCGACGCTGGCGTCCTTATCCTCACCGCGGCGCCTGTAGCGGCGTGGTCGGCAAGGTGGGTTCGGCGGCGACCGTGGGCACGGTCGGAGGAACAGGGAGGGGGAAGGACCGACCCAGTGGGAAGGTGGGCCGGCTTGCTGGGACGGGCCGAGGCCCAGGGGCAGGGGGCTTTCACTCTCTCGCCTCCTCTCTTTCTCTTAGTTCTTTTTTTTAACTTAAAATAGAGAAAGGAAAATATTTATTTGAGCAACCAAAGGATTTAGGAAAAAGACGGGACTTGGCCCATTAATTCCTCCACATTTTTAGGTATTGCCACAAATAGTTTGGAGGCAAGAGGATTTGACTAGGAATTTTGGAAATTGGGAATGGCATATTTAAATGCTGCTGGAACACTAATTAATTTCCAGGGGCAATTTGGGAACTCCAAAGATTTTGGTTTTAACATGAAAAATACTTAGAGAAAATTTGTCATATTGTGAACTATTTTGATTGCATGAAAGAAGAAGCAAATATTTGACATGCAATTTGAATTTGAAACAGATTTTGGACAAGTGGCATTTTGGCATGATGATCATGATGACATGACCTTCATTATGGGGAGATTACTGTAGTGTGATGCTGGGGATGTTACATCATCCTCTTAAGAAAAATGAAATACTTGATATCTTCTATAATGGACTAACTGATGCTTCCAAGGACCACTTGGATAGTTGTGCTGGTTGTGTTTTCAGGGAAAGAACAGTCGACGAAGCTGAATTATTATTGAAGAATATGTTGAAGAATGAAAATAATTGGACTCTTCCCGAGCCAATTCCTGAACCTACTCCGAAGAAGAGAGGTGTTCTATTTTTCAGTCCTGAAGATATGCAAGAGGCAAAGAAATCAATGAAAGAGAAAGATATAAAAGCTGAAGACGTTAAGAATTTACCTCCTATTGAAGAAATACATGGTTTTAATATACCGCCTTTTGAAGAACCACATTGTCTTGATAACCCGACACAGGTAGTAAAGGTAAATTCTCTCTATAGATACGATAAAGATGAAATTCCGACTACTAAATTTCACAGTCCAGGCTTAGATGAATTTGATGATTTCATGGATAGACAAGCAAATTTCAATGATTATGTTAGTAGACAATTAAAGAATAATGCTTATATGATAGGACGCTTGAATGATTATATAGCTAGAGTTAAAGATGAATTTAAACTCACTAGTAAACATGCTTCTATGGTTGCTACTCAAGCTGCACAAGTACTTAAAGCTCAGAATGAATTTCTAGTTCAATTAAATAACAAACATGACTTTGCTGTTAGAGTGGCTACTAGAACTGGTAAAATGACTCAGGAACCTTTGTATCCCGAAGGCCACCCTAGGAGAATTGAACAAGATTCTCAGAATAATAATCTAGATGCTCCTAGTTCTTCTAAGAAGAATAAGAAGAAAAATGATAGGACTTTGCAAACTTCTAGTGAACCTAATGTAGAAACACCTGAGAATCCTAATAATATTTCTATCTCTCATGCTGAAACACAATCCGGAGATGAACATGAACCTGATGACAATGCTAATAATGATGTTCACATAGATGCTCAACCTAGTAATAACAATGATATAGAAATTGAACCTGCAGTTGGTCTTGATAACCCACAATCAAGAAACCAACATTATGATAAGAGAGATTTTTTTGCTAGGAAGCATGGTAGAGAAAGAGAACCATGGGTTCAGAAACCCATGCCCTGTCCTCCTAAACCATCTAAGACAAAGGATGATGAGGACTTTGAGCGTTTTGCTGAAATGATTAGACCTATTTTCTTACGCATGCACTTAACTGATATGCTTAAAACAAACCCTTATTCCAAATATATGAAAGATATCATCACTAATAAGAGGAAAATACCTGAAGCTGAGATTTCCACCATGCTTGCTAACTATACCTTTAAAGGTGGAATACCTAAGAAACTTGGTGATCCTGGAGTACCCACTATACCTTGCTCTATTAAAAGAAATTATGTTAAAACTGTTATATGTGATTTAGGAGCCGGTGTTAGTGTTATGCCTCTTTCCTTGTACCGTAGAATTGAATTAAGTAAGTTGACACCCATTGAGATATCCTTGCAAATGGCTGATAAATCAACTGCTATACCTGTCGACATTTGTGAGGACGTGCCTATTGTTGTTGCGAATGTTACTATCTTAACAGACTTCGTCATTCTTGATATTCCTGAGGACGACAGTATGTCGATTATCCTTGGTAGACCCTTTTTAAATACTGCAGGAGCTGTTATTGATTGCAACAAAGGCAATGTCACCTTTCATGTTAATGGAAATGAGCATATGGTACATTTTCCGAGGAAACAACCTCAAGTTCATAGTATAAATTCTGTTGAGAAAATTCCATCACTCATTATTGGAGGTTTTGAATTTCCTCTCCCTACTGTTAAGAAAAAGTATGACATTCTTATTGTTGGGGATGTTCATATCCCCGTTGAGGTAACCTAGTGTCACTTCGAAATTTCTCCGGTTCCGTGTTATTCGGAATGAGTTTGTTAACAAGACTTGATCAACCTTGTTAGTGGATTCATTTTGATGATCATGAGATGGATGAAACTAGAAGGCACAACCTTCTGTACCCTCTTTTTACTTTCTGTTATTTACAATAAATAAAGAAAAAATAGTATTATCTATCTGTTTTCTAAATTATCCGTGCAATCAAAAATATCCCGAAAATAAAAGTGCTCCAAATGCCCTACAAATTTAGTATGATTTTTTATGGAATATTTGAGGATTTTAGGCACTGAAATCACTGCAGGAGGGGCAAGCACCAGGCCACGAGAGTGGAGGGCGCGCCCTCACCCCTTGGGCGCGCCCCCTGTGTCGTGGGCCCCTGGTGGCCCCCCTCCACTTATGCCAGCACCCACACACTCCATCTTCTTCCCACAAAAATCCCCATCTAGGTCAAGCACGAGTTCTAGCTCATTTTGCTACGATTTTCGATCTCCTTGCTCAAAGCTCCATTCACAAAACTGCTTTGGCAGATTGTTGCTTGGTATGTGACTCCTCCATTGGTCCAATTAGTTTTTGTTCTAGTGCTTTATTCATTGCAGATCCTTGCTGCCTTGGTTACCCTGTTCTTGAGCTTGCATGCTAAATTTATGAGGTTCCATGTAATCCTAATGCATGATATAGGCTCTAGGCACTTGTATGAGTAGTTGCTATCAATTTGTTTAGTTTTATTCACTTTTATTTTGAAGTTACTAAAATTTCAAAAATATTGCAGAAAAAGAAATATGTTCAGGAAAATGTACCAAGGTGGTTCCTCAGTAAAGAAAGGACCTAGGCGTGCTATGCGTGAGCAAGACGATGAACCACCAAGGGAGGCTGAAGTGCGGTCTTGTGAATGGTCGTCAGAAGAGTTTACGGTCAATGCACGCATTAAGGTTGAATTTGATACATATGTGCGTAATGCCGATCTTGAGGACTTCATGCAAGATAAGTGTCCTCAGTACTACTATCTAACTGATTCGTTCGTGAGAAGGTTTAAATTTTTCATCTTCGCGTAATTCTCATAATGTCCTGTTTGATATTTATGATCAATCTTATACCATGGACTTAGAAGATTTTACAACTGCTTGCAAACTTCCGCAGTGAGGAAGTGTTAATGATCCCCACAAATCTGAATTTAGAGATTTCCTTGCTAGTATTACTGTGGGAGAGTCTAGGGATATTACACAAGCTACCATAGGGAGCATTCATTTTCCTGCTATACATTATTTTGCTCTCTTCATTGGTAGATGCATTAACGGTAAAGATGAAGCATGTCATATGTGTGTCCCTGATCTTTGTGTCCTCAAGAGTGTTGTGTTAGGTTATAAAGATTATAACCTGGGGGCAATAGTTGCACGTAGGTTGCATAAAAATGGTAGAGCTGGAGATTTATTTGGAGGAATTTATGCGACCCGTGTGGCAAATTATCTTGGTATAGCTCCATGAGAGGGGGATATGATGTTACCTCCTGCTCATTTAGATTATGACGCTATGGTCCAACATCTTTTTCTTAAGATGAATGAACAATTCCTCCAGTATCGACTAATCTTTGACAGACATAGCATTGTCCATGTTACTCTTCCTGCTCCTTTCCTTTTTGATTACCAGGCAAAAGGAAGATATGTTGTTACCAGGGAGGAAGCAGCTGAACACGAGGGGAGAGCGGAGGCGGCTCGCCAACATGCCGCAGCTCAGGATGCATTTGCTGCTGCATCTCAGTATGACCCCAGTTACAACTACGGATATCAGCCAGGCTACCCTTGGCATTAGACCAACTTAGGCCAAAAGCCTAAGCTTGGGGGAGAACGTATTTCTCGCCGACTTTACATTCATGTTCACACACTATTCTAGTCGTTGGTGCTCATACTCTTTCATTGTATTATCCATGCTAGTTTAATTTTATTTTTCTAGTTTTCTTCTTGTGTGTTTGATAAACCTTAAGAAAAACCAAAAAAGTTAGTTAGTTTATTTTCCATGCTTGTAGTAGAAATTAAAATGAAAACCCAAAAAGATTTCTCGTTCTTCTTTTACTTGTTGGGAGCTTTCCCGTGTAAATAGTTTTATTTTCTTTTCTTTCCTTTGGGGGGTTGAGAGTAGAAGACCTTATTGAATTTTTTTAGTGGATCTCATATGCATGATTGTTTATTTAACTTAGAGCCCGTATTACTTTGTCTTCTCTCTTGAGTTGAATGCTTGCAAATTCTAGCTTAGTCCAATGCACGTGCACTCCTATTATTATACACATCGTTCGATCGTGCAAGTGAAAGGCAATAATGACGATATATGATGAACTGACTGAGATGAGAAAAGCTGGTATGAACTCGACCTATCTTGTTTTTGTAAATATGATGAGTTCATCGTTCCTGATTCAGCTTATTATGGAGTAAACATATTTGCAATGACATTTAGAGATTATAGTTGCTTGTGCCATGCTTGATTAGCTATGATTTATAATGGTTTACCTTGCGTGCCAACATGCTATTAGAACGATTATGACGTGGTATGATGTGATGGTATCCTCCTTTGAATGAATTGAGTGACTCGACTTGGCACATGTTCACGCATGTAGTTGAAACAAATCAACATAGCCTTCATGATATTCATGTTCATGGTGGATTATATCCTACTCATGCTTATACTCGGTGTGAATTAGTTTTAATGCATGTTTATGACTGTTGTCGCTCTCTCAGTTGGTCGCTTCCCAGTCTTTTGCTAGCCTTCACCTATACTAAGCGGGAATACTGCTTGTGCATCCAAACTCCTAAAACCCCAAAGTTATTCCATATGAGTCCACCATACCTTCCTATATGCGGTATTTACCTGTCATTCCAAGTAAATTTGTATGTGCCAAACTCCAAACCTTCAAATGAAATTCTGTTTTGTATGCTCGAGCGGCTCATGTTTCAGCTAGGGCTGCCTATATATTCCATGCTAGGTGGGTTATTCTCAGTAGGAGTGGACTCCGCTCCTCATTCACGAGAAAGGGCCGGTAACCGGGATGCCCAGTCCCATGATCCAAAAAGATCAAAGCAAATAAATATAATTAAACAAAACTCCCCCAGGATTGTTGTTAGTTGGAGGCACTCGTTGTTTCGAGCAAGCCAAGGATTGATGCTTGTTGGTGGTGGGGGAGTATAAACTTTTACCATTCTGCGTGGGAACTGCCTATAATGCATGTAGTATGGAAGATACAACCATCTCATAGTTGTTGCGTTGACAGTGAAAGTATGCCGCCCAAAATATTATTCAATCTCTATTTTAAAATCGAGCTCTGGCACCTCTACAAATCCCTGCTTCCCTCTGCGAAGGGCCTATCTATTTACTTTTATGTTGAGTCATCACCTTCTTATTAAAAAGCACCTGCTGGAGAGCACACTGTCATTTGCATTCATTACTATTGGTTTATATTGGGTATGACTTGACTGGATCTCTTTTACCATGAATTACAATGTTTAGTCAGTCCTTGATCTTTAAAGGTGCTCTGCATTTATGTTTTGCGGTCTCAGAAAGGGCTAGCGAGATACCATTTTGTTATATCATGTTACGATTGTTTTGAGAAAGTGTTGTCATCCGAGTTTTATTATTATCGCTCGCTAGCTAATTATGGCATTGATATGAGTAATTGTGAGTCCGAGGTGTTATTGTGAGTATGGTTAGTCCATAATATATGTTGAAACTTGAATGCCGGCTTTACATGTTTACAACAACAAGAGCAAACGGAGTTTGTAAAAGTTTTTCTTTATCACTTTCAGTTTATCAACTGAATTTCTTGAGGACAAGCAAAGGTTTAAGCTTGGGGGAGTTGATACGTCTCCAACGTATCTACTTTTCCAAACACTTTTGCCCTTGTTTTGGACTCTAACTTGTATGATTTGAATGAAACTAACCCGGACTGATGCTGTTTTCAGCAGAATTACCATGATGTTGTTTCATGTGTAGAAAACTAAAGTTCTCGGAATGACCTGAAAATCCTCGGAGACAAGTTTCAGAAAATATAAAATATACTAGCAAAAGATGAAGACCATGGGGCCCACACCCTGTCCACGAGGGTGGGGGGAGTGCCCACCCCTTCTGGGCACGCCCCCGTCTTGTGGGCCCCCTGCAGCTCCGCCGACCTCAACTCCAACTCCATATATTCTGTCTCGTGGAGAAAAAAATCAGAGAGGAAGTTTAATCGCGTTTTATGATACGGAGCTGCCGCCAAGCCCTAATCTCTCTCAGGAGGGCTGATCTGGAGTCTGTTCGGGGCTCTGGGGAGGGGGATTCGTCACTGTCGTCATCATCAACCATCCTCCATCACCAATTTCATGATGCTCACCGTCGTGCGTGAGTAATTTCGCCGTAGGCTTGCTGGACGGTGATGGGTTGGATGAGATTTACCATGTAATCAAGTTAGTTTTGTTAGGGTTTGATCCCTAGTATCCACTATGTTGTGAGATTGATGTTGCTATGACTTTGCTATGCTTAATGCTTGTCACTAGGGCCCAAGTGCCATGATTTTAGATCTGAACCTATTATGTTTTCATGAATATATGTGTGTTCATGATCCTATCTTGCAAGTCTATAGTCACCTATTATGTGTTATGATCCGACAACCCCAAAGTGACAATAATCGGGATACTTCTCGGTGATGACCGTAGTTTGAGGAGTTCATGTATTCACCATGTGTTAATGCTTTGGTCCGGTTCTCTATTAAAAGGAGGCCTTAATATCCCTTAGTTTCCACTAGGACCCCACTGCCACGGGAGGGTAGGACAAAAGATGTCATGCAAGTTCTTTTCGATAAGCACGTGTGACTATATTCGGAATACATGCCTATATTACATTGATGAATTGGAGCTAGTTCTGTGTCACCCTAGGTTATAACTATTACATGAGGAATCGCATCCGACATAATTATCCATCGCTGATCCATTCCCTACGAGCTTTTCATATATTGTGCTTCGCTTATTTACTTTTTCGTTGCTACTGTTACAATCACTACAAAACCCAAAAATATTACTTTTGCTATCTTTATCTTTACCACTGTTACCATTACTATCATACTACTTTTCTACTAAATACCTTGCTGCAGATACTAAGTTATCCAGGTGTGGTCGAATTGATAACTCAGCTGCTAATACTCAAGAATATTCTTTGGCTCCCCTTGCGTCGAATCAATTTGGGTTGAATACTCTACCCTCAAAAGCTGTTGCGATCCCCTACACTTGTGGGTTATCACTCATCAATGGAAATTCTCATAGATTTGAGAGACTCATTGATATCATGCTTAGGTGGAATAGATCTAAGTTTCAAAGTGTCAATATCAAGAGAAATTCTATCCACGTTCCTAGCCAACTCATCAATCTTAGGCAATTTTTCTTCAAGCAAAGCATTGAAATTCTTTAACACTAATCTCAAAATCAGAGGGCATCTCATTAAAATTTCCATAAGAGTTGTTGTAGTAATTACCATAATTATTAGAGGAATTACTAGGAAACAGCCTAGGATTAAAGTTTCCTTTATACGCATTGTTACCAAAATTATTCCTACCAACAAAATTCACATCCATAGATTCATTATTATTCTCAATCAAATTAGAAAAAGGCATATCATTAGGATCAATAGGAGCACTTATATTAGCAAACAATTTCATAAGTTCATCCAGCTTTCCACTCAAAACATTAATCTCCTATATTGCATGAACCTTTTTACTAGTAGATCTTTCGGTGTGCCATTGAGAATAATTCACCATCATATTATCTAGGAGTTTAGTAGCTTCTCCTAAAGTGATTTCCATAAAAGTGCCTCCCGCGGCCGAATCTAAAAGATTTCTAGAAGCAAAATTCAACCCGGCATAATTTTTTTGAATGATAATCCATAAATTTAATCCATGTGTAGGGAAATTGCAAATCATTAATTTCATCCTCTCCCAAGATTGTGCAACATGTTCATGATCAAGTTGCTTAAAATTCATAATATCATTTCTAAGAGAGATGGTCTTAGCGGGAGGAAAATACTTAGAAATAAAAACATCTTTGCACTTATTCCATGAATGAATACTATTTTTAGGCAAAGACGAAAACCAAGTTTTAGCATGATCTCTAAGCGAAAACGGAAATAGCTTCAATTTAACAATATCATTATCCACGTCTTTCTTATTTTTCATATCACACAAATCAACAAAGTTGTTTAGATGAGTAGCGACATCTTCACTAGGAAGGCTAGAGAATTGATCTTTCAGGACAAGATTCAACAAGGCAACATTAATTTCACAAGATTCAGCATTGGTAAGAGGAGCAATCGGAGTGCTAAGAAAATTTTGTTGGTATTGGAAAAATCACACAATTTAGTATTATCTTGAGCCATTATGACAAACAATCCAACAAACAAGCACACAAGAGGCAAGCGAAAAAGAGACGAACGGGAAAGAGAGGGTGAATAAAACGGCAAGGGTGAAGTCGGGGAGAGGAAAACGAGAGGCAAATGGAAAATAATGAAATGCGAGGGATAATGGTTTGTGATGGGTACTTGGTATGTCTTGACTTGTGCGTAGACCTCCCCGGCAACGGTACCAGAAATCCTTCTTGCTACCTCTTGAGCATGCATTAGTTTTCCCTTGAAGAGGAAAGGGTGATGCAGCAAAGTAGCGTAAGTATTTCCCTCAGTTTTTGAGAACCAAGGTATCAATCCAATAGGAGGCTACATGCAAATCCCTCGTACCTATACAAACAAATAAGAACCTTGCAACCAACGCGATAAAGGGGTTGTCAATCCCTTCACGGCCACTTGCAAAAGTGAGATCTAATAGAGATAATAAGATAAATAAATATTTTTGGTATTTTTATGATATAGATTGGAAAGTAAAGATTGCAAAATAAAGTAGATTGAAAACTTAGATGATGGAAAATAGACCCGGGGGCCATAGGTTTCACTAGTGGCTTCTCTCAAGATAGCATAAGTATTACGGTGGGTGAACAAATTACTGTCGAGCAATTGATAGAAAAATGCATATTTATGAGGGTATTTAGGCATGATCATGTATATAGGCATCACATTCGCGACAAGTAGATCGAAACGATTCTGCATCTACTACTATTACTCCACACATCGACCGCTATCCAACATGCATCTAGAGTATTAAGTTCATAAGAACAGAGGAACGCATTAGACAAGATGACATGTATAGGGATGAACTCAAGCAATATGATATAAACCCCATATTTTTATCCTCGATGGCAACAATACAATATATGTCTTGCTGCCCCTGTTGTCACTGGGAAAGGACACCGCAAGATTGAACCCAAAGCTAAGCACTTCTCCCATTGCAAGAAAGATCAATCTAGTAGGCCAAACCAAACTGATAATTCAAAGAGACTTGCAAAGAAAACAAATCATACATAAAAGAATTCAGAGGAGATTCAAATATTGTTCATAGATAATCTTGATCATAAACCCACAATTCATCGGATCTTGACAAACACACCGCAAAAAGAATTACATCAAATAGATCTCCAAGAAGATCAAGGAGAACTTTGTATTGAGATTCAAAGAGAGAGAAGAAGCCATCTAGCTAATAACTATGGACCCGAAGGTCTGTGGTAAACTACTCACACTTCATCGGATAGGCTATGGTGTTGATGTAGAAGCCCTTCATGATCGATTCCCCCTCCGGCGGAGCGCTGGAAAAGGCCCCAAGATGGGATCTCACAGGTACAGAAGGTTGCGGCGGTGGAAATAGGGTTTCGTGGTGCTCCTGGATGTTTTCAGGGTACATGAGTATATATAGGCGGAGGAAGTCGGTCAGGGGAGCCATGAGGGGCCCACGAGGGTGGGGGCGCGCCCACCCCCTAGGGCGCGCCTACCTGCCTCGTGGCCGCCTCGTTTCTTTCTTGACATCCACTCCAAGTCTCCTGGATTGCGTTTGTTCCAAAAATGACTCCCCCGAAGGTTTCATTCCGATTGGACTCCGTTTGATATTCCTTTTCTGCGAAACACTGAAATAGGCAAAAAACAACAATTTGGACTGGGCCTCCGGTTAATAGGTTAGTCCAAAAATAATATAAAAGTGTATAGTAAATCTCATTAAACATCCAAAACAGGTAATATAATAGCATGGAACAATAAAAAATTATAGATACGTTGGAGACGTATCACGCGGACGCGGACGAACGAGGTTGGGACTCATTGGAAGATCACCAACCATTAGGTGGCAGGCTAGCCAACCTCCACTCGGTGACGCCGGCCTCGGCCAACCTCCACTCGGTGACGCCGGCCTCGGCCAACCTCCACTCGGTGATGCCGGCCTCGGCCAACCTTCCGTTCATGTCGATATTGGTATTAACTTGAACATGGAATCCGGCGGTGGCGGCGGCGACGACGACGGCATGGCATGCTTGGCATTGACTTGAATGTTGAACTTGATGCAGTCGACACCGGAGTTGATGCTGAAAATGTTGAAGGAAACGACGAGGAACATCCAGCTCCAGCTGGTATGCATGCTTGTACTGGTTCATGCATACATGTGTGCTATGCATTGTGGATCATGCATGCTTGCACTGATCGCATACATGCGTACTGCTTCATGGATTCTGGATCATGCATGCTTGTACTGGTTCATGCATACATGTGTGCTGGTTCATGGATACTGGTGCATGCATGCTTCTAGTGGTCATGTATACTGGATCATGCATGCTTGTACTGCTTCATGCATGCATGCACTGGTTCCTGCATGATTGTTCATATAGTTAGCAATGTAATAAGTTTATGACGCCACTTATTTGCAAATGAAGGCAAGAAAAAGAGAAGGCAGTACAAAGATGAAGAAAAGCAAAATATATTTTCCATGATCTTGGAGAGGTCTTCTTTGGGTAAATTGAATCATGGAATTACTAAAGCTATCACCGAAGAAACAAACATTCCTTTGCGAACTATACAACTGAGATGGCTGGAGGGAAAGAAGGCTGGTGGATTGCAGGGAGTCTTGAGCAAGAGGACCAAGAATTGTGGCCGTAGGAGGATTGCTTTCAATGAAGATGCCATAAAGGATATTGATCTAAGAAAAAGAACAAGTCTCCAAGATCTTGCTAATGAGTTGAACATGGCAAAGACTACCTTATTCAGGCGCTTGAACGAGGGCAGACTCAGGCAGCATTCTAATGCCATCAAATCAACATTGACAGAAGAAAACAAGAGGGCTAGGGTTCAGTTTTGTTTGTCTATGTTTTAGCCAGTAAGCATCCCACAACAGCCAACATTTGATGGAATGTACAACATCATCCACATAGATGAGAAGTGGTTCTATCGCACTCGGAAGAATCAAAAATTCTATTTGGGTCTCAATGAGGAAGATCTAAAGCGTACCACACAAAACAAGAATTACATCAAAAAAGTGATGTTCCTTGCTGCGGTGGCGAGGCCTCGATATGATGATGATGCCAACATGACATTTGATGGCAAGATTGGCATATGGCCTTTTACATTCCTGGAGGAGGCTAAGAGGGATAGCAAGCACCGCGATGTGGGAACAATTGTTACTAAGGTGTTGCCGGTGGTGACAAGGAAAGTTAGCCAAGATTACATGGTGAACAAACTTCTGCCTGCCAATAAGGAGAAGTGGCCTGCTTCGGAATGCAGTTATCCTATAATCATACAACAGGACAACGCCAAAACTCATATTCCCGTCAATGATCCTATGTTTTGTGCAGCCGCAATGGCAGATGGATGGAACATTACGTTGACGTGCCAACCACCAAATTCTCCTGATCTGAACATATTGGACCTAGGTTTTTTTGCAGCCCTACAAGCTTTATTTCAGAAGTCGTTCCTAGGTTCACTAGATGACATTGTTACCAAGGTGCTCCAAGGATATGGAGAGTACCCGCCTAAGAGGAGCAACCACATCTTCCTCACTTTGCAGTCCTGTATGCGGGAGATACTCAAACTTAATGGCAGCCAACACTACAAGGTTCCACACATGAGAAAGATGGCTCTAGCAGGAGCTGGTCCTCTCCCTGCTAGGTTACCATGTGATCCAGCAATTGTAAATGCCGCGATTGAGTTCATAAATGCCACCATCTAGACATGGTCATTGTCTATGCATGCAATTGTTTGCAATATGGACATAGTATGGGTTCAATGGATCAATATAGTCTGGACATATTTTGGCAAGAAATGATCAATGTAATCTGGACATATTTTGGGTTCACTTGATCATACTAGCAATCTGGGCATATTTTGGGTTCAAATGATCAATGTAATCTGGACATATTAATCAATGTATTATGGACGTGTTTTGTGTTTAGTTGATCAATGATAATTACCATGCATGAAACTGAGCTAACCACGAAGTAAAAATGAGTAATTTGTTCTGGTCGTGGTCCATGCAAGCAAGTGACTGAAATCTGATTGTCGGCATTCATTTGACAATAAGCAAAATACACATCATAGGACAATTCGTGCTACTGAGCACACTATCTACATTCACTTGAGAAACTACACAACACTAACTTTTCAAACAAAATACTCATCACATCATATCACCATGTCCATGCATGCAACCGAATTTGAGGTGAACACACTCACATCAGATAACCAGGAATTAATAACCTCATCATACTACCCCTTACCTCCATCATTCATTCGCCGAGCGAGTCACCTCCATGAGCGGGCATGGAGTCAGGCACAAATAATACATCGGCCTCGGCATCCTCAAGCGGAACCTCTTCACTATCGTCGGTCTTGGCGTCCTCGGGCAACACTTCTACGCCGTCGTCACTCTGGGCATCCTCGGGCACCACGTCTACGACATCGCCGGTCTTGGCGTCCTCGAGCAACACCTCTACGTCGTCGTGGGTCTCGGCGTCCTCAGGCAACACGTCTCCATCGTCGGTCTCGGAGCCCTCGGGTAGCAACTCTCCGACGCCATCAATCTTAGCATCCTTGAGTAGCAACTCTCCGGCGCCGTCGGTCTCGGCGTCCTTGGGCAGCACCTCTTTGTCGTCCTGGGTCTCAGCATCCTCGGTTGACACCTCTTTTCCGGCCAATATGGGAAAGCTCCCTGTACTAAGGACATGCACGCTATTACTTGGGCAACAGCTGAGCTTGTTCCCGTACATGCATCCTGTTCCTGTACTTGGGCAGCCACCAAGGACATGCACGCCACGCTGAATGAAATTGAGCGGCATGGGTGAGGCATCTTCTACACGGACGCCGACATAGGCATCCTGGTTCACAAGCGAACCTTGGTTAGTGTGGCCGACATCAAATCCATTGACGTACTCCAGCAACTCCTCCTTACCGAGGGCATCCAGCCAGTCTCCAACATAGCCCTCGCCAGGGACCTCCTCCTCTTCTTCCCCCTCTATGTCTTCGAATTCCCGCTGTCGCTTGCCGAATCATTGAGCATCTCCTCTGTCCAACTTGGGTGTCTCGCCTAGCAACAACTCAATTTGCTGTATTGCCGCCTTTGCCTCCTTCAACAGAGTCGGAACCTTCCTCCTCACCTCTCCCTCAACTCCTCCAGCCATGAAGACCGCCGCCTACGCCGCACCTCTCGGCCCAGATCTGTTGGACGGCTACTGACATGAAGCATAGAAGATCGATGAGAGAGGGAGAGGAAGCATTATGGGCGGTGGGGATCAGCAAGGTAGGTGGGGATCGATGGGGATCAGCGAGGAAGAAGGGAGATCGATGGGGATCAGCGAGGTGGGGAGGGAGGCGGGGAAAGCAACGACAAGAAAGAGATAAGGGAGAGAGAGGCGAGCGATGCGCTGGGCTGGGTGGGGTCTGTTCGATTTGGTCGGGGGGGGGGGCATTTTCGTCCAAAATGGCTCGAGGAGGGAGATACGCACTACATTGTGGAATTTCTCTCTAAAGCTTATACGCACTATAAAACGGAATAGAGGGAGTATCTTTTTGGAGTAGTTTGACATTTACTCACGTGCTTCACGTATATCCTATGAGTAAATGGTTGAATGAGTTGAATATCATAAATCTGAATTTATATATGTTTCATATGCTTATACCATGGGGAGTAATGACTTCACACATAATAAGTATAGGTGGTAAATTTATTAAAAGTTAGCAAACATAGTATTGGTCACTTGAACAATTCATGAAAGAATGTTGAAGGAAGAGAGATTTCACATATAAATATGCTATCTTGGACATCTTTTGTAATTGTGAGCACTCATTAAAATATGACATGCTAAAAAGTTACTGTTGGACAAGGAATACAACTTAATGGGTTATGTTTTCTTATATCCGAATAGATGTTATATTGCCATGGATCGTCCAACATGTCGAGCTTGCTTTTCCTTCTCATGCTAGCCAAATTCTTTGCACCAAGTAGAGATACTACTTGTGCTTACAAACATCCCTTAAACCCAGTTTTGCCATGAGAGTCCACCATACCTACCTATGGATTGAGTAGGATTGTCGGTGTCAAAACCGGCGGATCTCGGGTAGGGGGTCCCGAACTGTGCGTCTAGGCGGATGGCAACAGGAGACAAGGGACACGATGTTTTTACCCAGGTTCGGGCCCTCTCGATGGAGGTAAAACCCTACTCCTGCTTGATTTGATGATATGGGTAGTACAAGAGTGGATCTACCACGAGATCAGAGAGGCTAAACCCTAGAAGCTAGCCTATGGTATGATTGTTGTTCGTCCTACGGACTAAAACCCTCCGGTTTATATAGACACCGGAGAGGGATAGGGTTACACAGGGTCGGTTACAATGGGAGGAGATCTACATATCCGTATCGCCAAGCTTGCCTTCCACGCCAAGGAAAGTCCCATCCGGACACGGGACGAAGTCTTCAATCTTGTATCTTCATAGTCCAGGAGTCCGGCCAAAGGTTATAGTCCGGTCATCCGGACACCCCCTAATCCAGGACTCCCTCAGTAGCCCCTGAACCAGGCTTCAATGACGACGAGTCCGGCGCGCAGATTGTCTTCGGCATTGCAAGGCGGGTTCCTCCTCCGAATACTTCATATAAGATTTTGAATACAAGGATAGTGTCCGGTCTGCAAAATAAGTTCCACATACCACCGTAGAGAGAATAATATTTGTACAAATCTAATCTGCTAACGTATTCTGTAGCGTGACATCATGCCACGGCCAAGCCTTTATTCGAATCGTTTTACTGTCCCACCTCAGCACGTTTAGCGAGGTGGTTTCCTTGGTACGTCTTGTCGAAGCAGAGATCATGTCCCCTTATTCCGAGATTCTCATCAATACGGGCGTGGGTAACCCAACCGTGCCATTAATCACGGCGCTTGGGAGATAAGCGAGTTTTACTAGGCTGGTGGGGGCACATAGTTTCGTCCGCCCATATAAGGGGATAAGGATCCACCTTTTCATCTAGGCCTTCTTCCTCCTTCGCTTATCCATTTTCGCGCACTCGAGCTCCAGCGCCCAAGTTCGCACTTCTCACCTCAACCTTCTCCAGCCATGTCCGGAGCAGGAGGCAGGTGGATGGCCTCCTCCGTCACGGAGGGGCACATCAAAAAGTTGAGGAAAGCCGGATACTTGTCCAACGACGTTGCGCACCGGCTCCCAGATGAGGGGCAGCTCATCCCCACCCCCAGGCCCCATGAGAGGGTGGTGTTCCTCCCCCATTTCCTCCGTGGACTGGGCTTCCCACTCCACCCATTTGTCCGGGGGATCATGTTTTACTATGGCCTGGATTTCCACGATCTGGCCTCGAACTTCATCCTCAACATCTCGACGTTTATCGACGTGTGCGAGGCCTTCCTCCGCATCAAGCCCCACTTTGGCTTATGGATGAAGATCTTCAATGTCAAACCGAAGGTAGTGGGCGGCCAGCAAGCGGAGTGCGGAGGCGCCGTGGTGGGCAAGATACCCAACGTCACATGGCTCAAGGGCTCCTTTGTGGAAACCATCAAAGGGTGGCAATCGGGGTGGTTCTACATCACTGAGCCGCGTGACCCTGAATGGGCAGTGGCCCCCGAATTCCAATCTGGCATCCCCACACGGCTCACCTCCTGGAAAGAGATGGGTCTGTCGTGGGGTAATTCGGGAGAGCTGACCGGACTCCAAACCTGCGTCCAAAACCTGGTGGACAAGAAGGTTAAACTTGTCAACGTAGTCCAGGTCATGCTCCTCCGCCGGATCCTCCCGTGTCAATGACGGGCTTTTAACTTGTGGGAGTTCGACCCGACCCAGCACCAAACTTTGTCTAGGCTCTTTGACACAACACAGAGGATGCCTGGGAAGTGCTTTTCAAGGGCGCCGAGGTTCCCCCTCCCATTACTGAGGATCGCAGATTCTGCGCGAAGCGCCAAGCCAGCGTAGTAAGCTTGTTTTACCCTTTACGAGATACTTGTTTTTCATAGTTTGACTCTATGCGGGATCTAAGCTCCCGTTCCTTTGACAGGACTGGCAGAAGAAGTCCGGATAGATCGACTATCCGGCTCCTTTGCCCGAAGGCCCAGCAGATGCCCATTTGGCGAAGCTGCTGGTCCCGGCACCGCACGTGGTGCCGGAGAAGAAGGCCAAGAAGAAGGCCACGGGAACTCAAAAGAGTTCCTGACGCTTGGTGGTGTCGGATTCATCGTCCGATGACTCTGAAGTGCACTCCTCCCACGGAGACGAGGAGGAGGAAGAAGAGGCCTCTCCCCCTCCAAGGGGGGGAGGAAAGAAAAGGAAGGCCGCCCCAACTAGGGGGGCCGGAGGGTCCAAGAAGGGAAAGACCCTTCCTCCGGACTACTCCACCAACACCGACGACGGCGAAGAGGAGTGGCCATCCAGGGCCAAGCCCCTGGCAAAATCTTAAGTATCCGGATACCAGAATAACTCATGGTGTTCCTTTATTGCACAGTATCTTCTGACGCCAAATATAATCATGCAGTCCGCCCAAGGCCCGTCTTGACGCTTCGTCGAGCGGCTCCTTGGATTCGTCGGATGTGAATAGTCTTTCACTCCCGACTGCTACCTCACCTCGCCCTACGGACGATGTCGAGGTGGCGTCCCAAAAGGGGCCAAGCCAGGATGAGGTGGTCCTGGAGGCGCCGCAAGGCGACCTCCCGGACTCCAGGCGCAAAGGGGATGAAACGCCAAAGGGCTCTAAGTCCGGCCCTAGGCCAGACACCGCACCGGAACCTTCAGTGGTTCCGGAGTCCGGCAGGCGCCCCCTAGTAAGAAGGGCAAGCCTACGACACCGGTGACCTCCATCCAACCGGAGGCACCGGATAATTTGCTGGAGGTGCTTAACAACGCCTCCATCGACGAGGAGCACCACACTATTATGAGTGCGGTGATCCAGAAGGTTCAGTCCACCAAGAGCGGGCTGACGGAAGCCTGTACTAACCTTCTGACAGGCTTTGAGGTATGTATTTAAGATATGTAAAAATATTACCGCATAGACAGTAGCCCCTGATGCTCAGTTTGGTGTTCGGAAAGGAAAGCCGGACTAAGGATCTAAAAAGATATACGCAGGATTCTAAGATAAGCATGTCAATATGGGAATGCAGGCTGCACTGCTGACCTCTGCCGCACTAACTGCGGAGGTCGATGCATTGAAGCAGAACCTCGAGCGGTCCGAAAACAAGCTCGGCCTTGCCAAGAAGCAGATCGAGGACAAGGAAGGTAAGTAGTACCTTATGTAATTATCTAAAAAGATCTGGTTGCAAATAATGACAAGACCAACGTGAGTATTACAGGGGCCACAACCGAGGTGGCGACCCTGAAGGAAGCGTTGTCCAAGGCCGAAGACAATGCGGTCGTGGAGCGCACCGAGCGAGAAAAGCAGGAGGCGCGGGTGGCGGAGGTGCGGCAAGAGCTCCATGCTCTTGTGAAAAAACACGAGTGTTTGGAGCTTGACTCAAAGACGCAAGAGTCCGAGCTTGCCTTGGCCCTTGAGAGCGCCAAATCTACCAAGGCCGAAGCCCAAAAAGCCCTCCAGGAAATTGAGGCGATGAAGAAGATAGTGGCGGGTAAGGCATTCTTTATGCAAAGCAAGCACGCGAAAGTGAATTACTTGTTACTTACCCGAGTCCGGAGCTCTCTAGGAGCATTCGCAGATCTGCCCCGCAGTGTGTCCGGCGCTGCCACATTCTACCGAGCCAAGGAAGGGAGCTCGACGGAGAAGGTGTTCTGGTCCCAGTATGTTGAGGCCGAACACCCGGTGCCCTTGAGCGACCAGCTGAAGCAGCTGGTCGAGCTCCATAAGGAAGCCGAACAGGCCATGAAGGGCCTTATAGGCCGGCTATGGCCTGGGGAGGTCATGCCTGGGAGCTACTTTGGGCTGGTGAGGCGGCTGGTGGATGCTTGTCCATGGCTTGAAATAATCAAGTGCTCCATATGCATTGAAGGCGCCCGTAGGGCCCTTGCCCGTGTTAAAGTACACTGGGGCAAGATGGATGCTGAGAAGCTGGTGACAGATGGGCCACCGGAGGGGAAGGAGCATCGCAAGCCCGAATTGTATTATGAGGGCGTCCTGAAGGGTGCCTGCCTTGTGGCGAATGAGTGTTCCAAGGATGTAATTTTTGAGTAAACTCGCTCGTGTTATCCTGTGCGCTGAAAACTTATTCATATGCACTAAGCAACGCTTTTTGAATTTAAATTATTACGTTCTGTGCGGCCGTTTATTAAATCTGAGAGATGGCGAGTCGTCGGCTTGTACCCCCATGCCACGAGTGCTGGGATGTCCGGGATAAACTTGAGCGCTCTTGTTCCCATTCTTGGGTCCTTCGAGGGAGGCGCTCAGCACAACGAACAAGGCAATCAGACTATAATGCTTTATCACTCTCACTTAGCCATAGAATTCTATAATTTTAAATTTTGGCGAAGCCCCTAGTATTCGGAAGACTGAGTTCGGGGCGCTATGCACGCCTAGGTCGGACAAAGCCAGCTCCTCGCTCTAAGCGGCATAAGCCTTTAGGGACTGGAAACCTCTCAAACAGCGACCGGCTCTCGCCCTATCATGACGGTCAGTTTTAGCTTTCTCTACTGAGGTGCTTAACCCAGCTCAACTGGGGCACAATCACAGTAGTTCTCCTAGCGCTACCTTAGCCGATATAACGGAACGTAAGGTACCAAAACATGGGAGCCGGGCAAAACCAACTATTGACCCAAGACATGATTCGGAGCCGATGCATATAATGCTATAAGTTCGGGGTGCCGCACTCGTGAGAGTGTTCGGACTTCTCACACCATATTCTGAGGTACTTAAGCCCCTGGTGTATTGGTCGTACCAAAGTGTATGGTTGCATAATGTCATAACTGAACATATTTACATAAAAAATGAATGCAATAATAGACAAGAGCTATGTATTGTTTATTAAAAGGCTACTGTGAAAGCAGAACGATACAAATAGTGCGATAAGCAAGAGATGGGATTATTTGATGTGTCCCACTCCAGGGGCAAGCTGCAAGACTTTATGTAATACGGGTATTTAGCTCGTTATAGAGACAACCTAGACATTCGACGTAGCTTGCTGCCTCCCTAGCTGTTGCATCGTGTGTTCGGCGATTGTACTGTCGGACAGGCCTCCCGGAGAGTGGAGTCCTGAAAGTAAGAAAAAAGAAATAACAAACTCGGGAGCCCCTAGTGTGGTTGAACCGCATTTTGGGTGTGCCGTGGTTGTGCCCCTCCCCTTATGCCCATGGTATTTCCAGAGCGTAATTATGTACGTGTGGTACTGGCTTCGCAATTGCGCGAGGGCTGGGGTTGGGGCCGCACTGCTACGCTTGCTCGGAATGTGCCAGGCGGTCTTGTTGTAGGTTACTCCATGCGCGCTTGATGGTGTCCGGACGTTTAATAGCCGGACTAGAGAATTGCCTTGAGAGGCTACTTTGTACTTCCGTCGCGAGGGCCGCCGTATGCTCCTCCGTTCGGAGAGAGCGTTCGGTGTTTCCATTGACCATAATGACTCCTCGAGGGCCTGGCATCTTGAGCTAGACGTATGCATAGTCCGGCACCGCATTGAACTTTGCAAATGCGGTTCGTCCGAGTAGGGTGTGATAGCCACTGCGGAACGGGACTATGTCGAAGATTAACTCCTCACTTCGGAAATTATCCGGGGATCCGAAGACCACTTCGAGTGTAACTGAGCCTGTACAGTTGGCCTCTACACCTGGTATGACGCCTTTAACGGTCGTCTTTGTGGGTTTAATCCTTGAGGGATCTATGCCCATTTTTCGCACTGTAACCAGATGAAGCAGGTTCAGGCTGCTGCCGCCGTCCATAAGGACTCTAGTGAGGTGAAATCCGTCAATGATTGGGTCTAGAACCAATGTGGTGAATTCGCCGTGGCCGATGCTAGTGGGGTGGTCCCTTCGATCAAAAGTGATCGGGCAGGAGGACCACGGGTTGAACTTTTGGGCGACTGGCTCCAACTCATATACGTCCCTGAGTGCACGCTTCCGCTCTCTTTTGGGGATGTGGGTTGCGTATATCATGTTCATCATCCGCACTTGTGGGGGAAAGCCCTTCTGTCCACTATTGTTCAGCGGCCGGGGCTCCTCCTCGTCATCGCTGTGCAGCCCCTTGTCTCTGTTTGCGACACTTAACTTGCCTGCCTGCTTGAACACCCAACAATCCCTGTTGGTGTGATTGGCTAGTTTTTCGGGGGTGCCGTGTATCTGGCACGAGCGATCGAGTATTCGGTCCAAACTGGACGGGCCCTCAGTGTTTCTTTTGAATGGCTTTTTCCGCTGACTAGGTTTAGAGCCTCTGAATCCGGCATGAACTGTCGTATCCTCAGCATTGTCGCCGGTAATGCGGCGCTTGTGCTTGTTGTGACGCGACCTGCCATTGTTGTCCTTGGTATCCGAATTACCAGGGCTCTTGGTCATGTTATTACTACGAGCTAGCCAGTTGTCTTCTCCCGCGCAAAAGCGGGTCATGAGTGTTGTGAGGGCTGCCATGGATTTCGGCTTTTCCTGTCCTAGGTGCCGGGCAAGCCATTCGTCACGGATGTTATGTTTGAAGGCTGCGAGGGCCCTGTATCCAGACAGTCGACTATTTGATTTTTCTTGGTTAGGAACCGTGTCCAGAATTGTCTGGTCGATTCCTCTGGCTGCTGAATGATGTGGTTTAGGTCATCGACGTCTGGTGGTCGCACATAGGTGCCTTAGAAATTGTCGAGGAATGCGGCTTCCAGGTCCTCCCAGTAACCAATTGACTCTGCTGGCAAGTTGTTAGGCAAATGCCGAGCTGGTCCTTTAAGCCTGAGTGAGAGGTATTTGATAGCGTGTAGATCATCACCGCGGGCTATGTGGATATGAAGGAGATAATCCTCGATCCATACCGCAGGATCTGTTGTGCCATCGTATGATTCGATGTTTACGGGTTTAAAACCCTCAGGGATTTGATGATCCATTACTTCATCTGTGAAGCATAGTGGGTGTGCGGCGCCTCTGTACTAGGCTATATCACGACGTAGCTCAAATGAGCTTTGTCTGCTGTGTTCAGCCTGGCCGTATTTGCCGTATGCGGCGTGACGGTTATCGTCACGTGTCGTGGGGCGCCCACGCAATCCGTAGACCGATCTTGTTTGCCTTGCCTTGTCCTCCAATATGTCTCGCAGGTCTGGCGCATTTCCCCGTGCCTTGGTATTTTTTGAGCGATGCCGGGGTGCGGCTTGAGTGGATGGCCGAGAGGCCTCTCTGTTGCGGCCACGAGGTGGTCGGTCGGCCGTGTAGTGCGCTGGTGATGTAGGTTTAGGTGCTTCCTCCTCTAATCGGGGTAGTAGCCTGCGCTTTGGGTAGCTCTTGGAGGGGCGTTCGAGTTCGTACTCTTCGGTCGCAAGGACTTCAGTCCATTTGTCGGCTAGCAAGTCTTGGTCAGCTCGAAGCTGCTGCTGTTTTTTCTTGAGGCTGCTCGCCATGGCCATAAGCCTGCGTTTGAAACACTCTTGTTCGACGGGATCTTCAGGCACGACAAATTCATCGTCGTCGAGGCTTGCCTCGTCTTCGGAGGGAGGCATGTAATTATCGTCCTCTACCTCTCTATCTGCCACTCTCTCATGAGGGCTGGCTTCTCCGTCCTCCTGTGTTGAATCCTACTGGAGTGGGTTGTCTTCGGCACTGTCCGGGGTGTTATTATCTCCCGTGCTAGAATCGCCATTTTTGCTTTGGCGGGATTTAGAGCGGCGCCGCTGACGCCGGCGCTTAGGCTGCTTCTTGGAGGGGTCATCCTCCGTTGTTCCATCGCCATTCCCTTCCTTTGGGGTGTCCACCATGTATATGTCGTATGACGAGGTGGCCTTCTAGTGCCCTATAAGCGCTGGTTCTTGGTCATCTCCTGCATCGGCGTCCATACCGTCGATGTCTTCGGAGTCGAAGTCGAGCATGTCGGTTAAATCATCGATAGTGGCTATGAAGTGGGTGGTGGGTGGGTTTTGAATTTCTTCATCGTCCGCATCCCAACCTTGCTGACCATAGTCCGGCCAGGGCTCTCCTGATAAAGAGAGAGACTTTAGTGAATTCAGAATGTCGCCGAAGGGCGAGTGCTGAAAGATGTCTGTGGCGGCGAACTCCATGATCGGCGCCCAGTCGGGTTCGATCGGCGGGGGCGCGGAAGGTTCGGAGTCCGGAAAGGAGTCCAGCACCTTAGAGACACGAGCTTCGCAAAGGACAAGGCTGGTGTTCTGCTCGATCACCGTAGAGATTGCAGCCCCCGAGGCGGTGTCTAGCCACCCGTCCTTGATTGGCGCAGTCGGCTCCGAGCTAAGGGTCGGAGCGGACACTGGGGCGGCCTCCTGGGCACTGTTCGGTGGCAGAGCTAGATCATGCCCATCGTGACAGTGCGGCGCGCTCGGTTGTGGCTCGAACCCGTCGAAGATCAAGTCTCCGCGGATGTCAGCCGTGTAGTTCAAACTTCCAAATCTAACCTGATGGCCAGGGGCGTAGTTTTCGATCTGCTCGAGATGGCCAAGCGAATTGGCCCGCAGTGCAAAGCCACCGAATACGAAGATCTGTCCGGGGAGAAAAGTCTCACCCTGGACCGCTTCGTTGTTGATGATCGGAGGAGCCATCGGGCCTAAATATGACGACACAGAGGAACTCTCGCTGAAAGCACCAATGTCGGTGTCAAAACCGGCGGATCTTGGGTAGGGGGTCCCGAACTGTGCGTCTAGGCGGATGGTAAAAGGAGACAAGGGACACAATGTTTTTACCCAGGCTCAGGCCCTCTCGATGGAGGTAAAACCATACTCCTGCTTGATTAATATTGATGATATGGGTAGTACAAGAGTGGATCTACCACGAGATCAGAGAGGCTAAACCCTAGAAGCTAGCCTATGGTATGATTGTTGTTCGTCCTATGGACTAAAACCCTCCGGTTTATATAGACACCGGAGAGGGCTAGGGTTACACAGAGTCGGTTACAATGGGAGGAGATCTACATATTCGTATCGCCAAGCTTGCCTTCCACGCTAAGGAAAGTCCCATCCGGACACGGGACGAAGTCTTCAATCTTGTATCTTCATAGTCCAGGAGTCCGGCCAAAGGTTATAGTCCGGTCATCTGGACACCCCCTAATCCAGGACTCCCTCAAAGATCCTTCAAGTAAGTTGTCATCGGTGCAAGCAATAAAAATTGCTCTTTAAATATGTATGATCTATTAGTGTGAAGAAAATAAGCTTTATACAAACTTGTGATATGGAAGAAATAAAAGCAACAGACTGCATAATAAAGGTCTTTATCACTAGTGGCAATATAAAGTGACGTTCTTTTGCATTAAGATTTTGTGCATCCAGCCATAAAAGCGCATGACAACCTCTGCTTCCCTCTGCGAAGGGCCCATCTTTTACTTTCTACCCTTATACAAGAGTCATGGTGATCATCACCTTTCCTTTTTACACTTTTTCCTTTGGCAAGCACTTTGTGTTGGAGCGATCCGGATATATATATCCACTTGGATGTAGGTTTTCATAAAGTATTTTTGTTGACATTACCCTTGAGGTAAAAGGTTGGGAGGCGAAACTATATGCCCCTATCTTTCTCTGTGTCCGATTGAAACTTTGAAACCATAAATATCACATGAGTGTTAGTAATTGTGAAAGATTAAATGATAGTCGGGTATGTGGAGTTTGCTAAATCAAAGCTCTTACATAGACCCTTCCTGAAAATAAGATGAATTGCAATTGTTTGATGATTGAGAACATAGTTTATTAGTTTTCAAGAAAGTTTATGATCTATACTTTAACATGTGAATAGCTTGTTACTTGATCATGATAAGTTTTATTAGTTGAGCTACTGTTATGATATATAATGATGCTAGAAAAGGTGACTGAAATTATCATTGATCAAAGTTGTGCACTTGCTAGCATTCACACTTCATAAATTATTTCTTTTATCATTTACCTACTCGAGGACGAGCAGGAATTAAGCTTGGGGATGCTGATACGTCTCCAACGTATCTATAATGTATGACGTATTCATGCCATGTTTATAATATTTTTACATGAATTTGGTATGATTTGATTAGAACTAACTCAAACTAACGCTGTTTTCAGCAGAACTACCGTGGTGTTGTTTTTGTGGAGAAATAAAAGTTCTCGGAATGCGCTGAAAATCAACGGAGAATATTTTTGGAAATATAAAAAATACTAGAATGAAAACCTACCGGAGGGGAGTCCCAAGGCCACCACGAGGGTGGAGGGCGCATCCCCTACCTCGTGGACTCCCCGTGAGCCCCCTGGACATGAAACCGACACCAAGCCCTCCTATAAATCCTAAACACCCCAGAACAGAAGGGAGATCGGAAGTTCCACCGCCGCAAGCCTCCAGAACTATGAGAAATAAATCTAGGCCCTCTCCGGCACCCTGCCGGATGGGGCCATCATCACCGGAGGCCATAGGGTAGGATCTCGAAGGGGCCATCATCGCCATGAAGGCCAAGTACCAGAGGGAGAACCTCTCCCCATCCAGGGAGGAGGCCATGGAGGAGGAAGCACAAGGGGGAGAACCTCCCCTCCTCTCTCTCGGTGGCGCCGGAGTGCCATCGGGATGGGAATCATCCCCATGGTGATCGTCTTCATCAACATCACCATTATCATCACCATCCTCATTTCTTTTACGTGGTCCACTCTGCTGTACCCCACTGTAATCACCTACTTGAACTTGGTGCTTTATGCCACATATTATGATCCAATGATGTGTTGCCATCCTATGATGTTTGATACGTCCATTTTGCATCATGCTTTTATATCAATATTTATTGCATTATGGGCTATTATTACATGTTATGTCACAATACTTATGGCTATTCTCTCTTACTTTACAAGGTTTATCATGAAGAGGGAGAATGCCGGCAGCTGGGATTGGCTGGAAAAGGAGCAAATATTGGAAACCTATTCTGCACAGCTCCAAAAGACGTGCAACTCCATGAAAGTCATTTTGGATTTAATAAGAATTATTTAGCAAATAAAGTACCGGAGGGGGCCCATACCCTGGCCAGGATGGTGGGGGGCACCCCCCCCCCCCCTATTGGGCGCCCCCTGTCTCCAGGGCCCCTGGTGCCCATCTTCTGCTATATGAGGTCTTTTACCCTGGAAAAAACCATAAGCAGGCTCACGAGACAAAACTCCGCCGCCACGAGGCGGAACCTTGGCGGAACCAATCTAGGGCTTCGGCGGAGCTGTTCTGCCGGGGAAACTTCCCTCCAGGAGGGGGAAATCATCACCATCATCATCACCAACAATCCTCTCATCGGGAGGGGGTCAATCTCCATCAACATCTTCACCGGCACCATCTCCTCTCAAACCCTAGTTCATCTCTTGTATCCAATCTTGTATCCAAAACCACAAATTGGTACATGTGGGTTGCTAGTAGTGTTGATTACTCCTTGTAGTTGATGCTAATTAGTTTACTTGGTGGAAGATCATATGTTCAGATCCTTTATGCATATTAATACTCCTCTGATTATGAACATGAATATGCTATGTGAGTAGTTCTGTTTGTTTCTGAGGACATGGGTGAAGTCTTGCTATTAGTAGTCATGTGAACTTGGTATTCGTTCGATATTTTGATGAGATGTATGTTGTCTCTCCTCTAGTGGTGTTATGTGAACGTCGACTACATGACACTTCACCATTATTTGGGCCTAGAGGAAAGCATTGGGAAGTAATAAGTAGATGATGGGTTGCTAGAGTGATAGGAGCTTAAACCCTAGTTTATGCGTTGCTTCGTAAGGGGCTGATTTGGATCCATTAGTTTCATGCTATTGTTAGGTTTACCTTAATAATTGTTTTGTAGTTGCGCATGCTTGCAATAGGGGTTAATCATAAGTGGGATTCTTGTACAAGAAAGGGCAGTACCCAAGCACCGGTCCACCCACATATCAAATTATCAAAGTAACGAACGCAAATCATATGAGCGTGATGAAACTAGCTAGACGATAATTCCCATGTGTCCTCGGGAGCACTTTTCTCATTATAAGAAATTGTCCAGGCTTGTCCTTTGCTACAAAAAGGATTGGGCCACCTTGCTGCACCTTATTTACTTTCATTTCTTGTTACCCGTTACAAATTATCATATCGCAAAACTATCTGTTACCTACAATTTCAGTGCTTGCAAAGAATACCTTACTAAAAACCGCTTGTCATTTCCTTCTGCTCCTCGTTGGGTTCGATACTCTTACTTATCGAAAGGACTATGATAGATCCCCTATACTTGTGGGTCATCAAGACTCTTTTCTGGCGCCGTTGTCGGGGAGTGAAGCGCCTTTGGTGAGTGGAACTTGGTAAGGAAACATTTATATAGTGTGCTGAAATTTTCTGTCACTTGTTACTACGGAAACTAATCCTTTGAGGGGCTTGTTCGGGGAATCTTTGCCCCAACCATTAGAGCAAAGAGTTGCTCCTCAACCTACTGAACCTACTGAAAATGTTCACTTTGAAATTCCTTCGGATATGTTGGAGAAACTACTAGCTAATCCTTTTGCAGGAGACGGAACACTGCATCCCGATTTACACCTTATCTTTGTGGATGAAGTTTGTGGATTATTTAAGCTTGAAGGTATTCCCGATGATGTTGTCAAGAGGAAGTTCTTCCCTTTATCTTTGAAGGGAGACGCATTGACGTGGTATAGGCTATGTGATGATGCGGGATCTTGGAATTATAAACGATTGAAGTTGGAATTTCACCAGAAGTTCTATCCTATGCATCTTATTCATCGTGATCGTACTTACATATATAATTTTTGGCCTCACGAAGGAGAAAGCATCGCTCAAGCTTGGGGGAGGCTTAAGTCCATGTTATATTCATGCCCCAATCATGAGCTCTCAAGAGAAATGATTATTCAAAATTTTTATGCTCGACTTTCTTTGAATGATTGCACGATGCTCGATACTACCTGTGTTGGTTCTTATATGTTGAATACTACTGAATTCAAGTGGGATTTATTGTAAAGAATTAAACACAACTCTGAAGATTAGGGTTCCGATGATGGTAAGGAGTCATGTATGACACCTAAGTTTGATTGTGTTAAATCTTTTATGGATACCGATGCTTTTCGTGGATTTAGCGCTAAATATGGACTTGACTCTAAGATAGTAGCTTCTTTCTGTGAATCTTTTGCTACTCATGTTGATCTCCCTAAGGAGAGGTGGTTTAAATATAATCCTCCCATTGAAGTAAAAGTAGTTGCACCTATTGCAGTTGAAGAAAAGACTATCACTTATAATGATCCTATTGTTCCTACTACTTATGTTGAGAAACCACCTTTTTCTGTTAGAATAAAAGATCATGCTAAAGCTTCAACTGTTGTTCGTAAGAGTAATACTATAACTTATACACCTCCTGAGAAAATTAAAGTTGAACCTAGTATTGCTACGGTTAAAGATCTCTTGGATGATAATATAGATCGGCATGCTATTTATTTCTGTGATGAAGCTGCTAATATTGCTAGACCAGATGCTAAGATACATAGACCTGTTGTAGGCATGCCTGTTATTTCTGTTAAAATATGAGATCATTGTTATCATGGCTTATGTGATATGGGTGCTAGTGCTAGTGCAATACCCTTTTACTTATATAATGAAATTATGCGTGATATTGCACCTGCTGACTTAGAAGAAATAGATGTTACAATTAAACTTGCCAATAGAGATACTATTTCACCAGTTGCGATTGTTAGAGACGTTGAAGTCTTGTGTGGGAAAGTTAAATATCCTATTGATTTTCTTGTTCTGGGTTCCCTACAAGATAGCTTTTGTCCCATTATATTTGGTAGACCCTTCTTGAATATTCTTAATGCTAGGATCGATTGCGAAAAGGATGTTGTCACGATTGGCTTGGATGATATGACTCATGAGTTTAATTTTGCTAAATTTCATAGACAACCCCATGATAAAGATTTGTCTAGTAATGATGAAATTATTGCTCTTGCTTCTATTGATGTGCCTCCTACTGATTCGTTAGAACAATATTTGCTAGACCATGAAAATAATATGTTTATGAATGAAAGAAGGGAAATAGATAAAGCATTCCTTCAACAGGGTCCTATTCTGAAATACAAATTACCTGTTGAAACCCTAGGGGATCCCCCTCCACCCAAGGGTGATCCCATGTTTGAGCTCAAACCTTTACCTAGTAATATTAAATATGCTTATCTTGATGAAAAGAAGATATATCATGTTATTATTAGTGCTAACCTTTTAGAGCAAGAAGAGGAAAGATCATTGAAAACTCTGAAGAAGCACCATGCTGCTATTGGATATACTCTGAATGATCTTAAGGGCATTAGTCCACTCTATAAAGGACAGACCCAGTGCATAGAAGCTCCCACACAAGGTGGGGTCTGGGGAGGGATTATAGGAACCTAGTCTTACCCCTGCAAAGTGCAATGCAGAGAGGCTGGTTCGAACCCAGGACCTCTTGGCACAAGTGGGGAGGACTTCACCACTGCGCCAGGCCTGCCCTCCATTAGTCCACTCTATGCGAACATAAAATTAAATTGGACGAAGGTTCCAAACCAGTTAGAGATCATCAACGACGGTTACATCCTAAGATGAAAGAAGTGGTAAGAAAGGAGATACTAAAGCTCCTTGAGGCAGGTACAGTTTATCCCGTTGGTGATAGTGATTGGGTAAGTCCTGTCCATTGCGTTCCTAAGAAGGTAGGTATTAGTGTTGTTCCTAATGATAAAGATGAATTGATTCCGCAAAGAATTATTACAGGTTATAGGATGGTAATTGATTTCCGTAAATTAAATAAAGCTACTAAGAAATATAATTACCCTTTACCTTTTATTGATCAAATGCTAGAAAGACTATCCAAACATAGACATTTTTGCTTTCTATATGGTTATTCTGGTTTCTCTCAAATACCTGTGTCGGCAGAGGATCAATCAAAAACTACTTTTACTTGCCCTTTTGGTACTTTTGCTTATAGACGTATGCCTTTTGGTTTATGTAATGCACTTTCTACCTTTCAAAGATGCATGATGGCTATATTCTCTGACTTTTGTGAAAAGATTTGTGAGGTATTCATGGATGACTTCTCCATTTATGGATCCTCTTTTCATGATTGCTTGAGCAACCTTGACCGAGTTCTGCAGAGATGTGAAGACACTAGTCTCGTCTTGAATTGGGAAAAGTGCCACTTTATAGTTAATGAAGGCATTGTCTTGGGGCATAAAATTTCCGAAAAGGGTATTGAAGTTGACAGAGCTAAAGTTGATGCTATTGAAAAGATGCCATGTCCCAAGGACATTAAAGGTATAAGAAGTTTCCTTGGTCATGCCGGTTTTTATAGGAGGTTCATTAAGGACTTCTCTAAAATCTCTAGGCCTCTAACTAATTTATTGCAAAAAGATATTCCTTTTGTCTTTGGTGATGATTGTGTAGAAGCATTTGAAATACTTAAGAAAGCTTTGATCACTGCACCTATTTTTCAGCCACCTGATTGGAATTTATCCTTTGAAATTATGTGTGGTGCTAGCGATTATGCTGTAGGTGCTGTTCTAGGGCAAAGAGTTGACAAGAAATTAAATGTCATCCAGTATGCTAGTAAAACTCTTTATACTAGCCCAAGAAATTATGCTACTACTGAAAAAGAATTCTTAGCAGTTGTATTTGCATGTGATAAGTTCAGACCTTATATTGTTGATTCTAAATTAACTATTCACACTGATCATGCTGCTATTAAATATCTTATGGAAAAGAAAGATGATAAACCTAGACTTATTAGATGGGTCCTCTTGCTCCAAGAATTTGATTTGCATATTATTGATAGAAAGGGAGCTGAGAACCCCGTTGCAGACAACTTGTCTAGGTTAGAGAATGTTCTTGATGGCCCACTACCTATTGATGATAGCTTCCCTGATGAAAAATTAGCGGTCATTAATGCTTCTCGTACTGCTCCATGGTATGCTGATTATGCTAATTACATTGTTGCTAAATTTATACCACCTAGTTTCACATACCAGCAAAGAAAAAGTTCTTTTATGATTTAAGACATTACTTCTGGGATGACCCACACCTTTATAAAGAAGGAGTAGATGGTGTTATTAGACGTTGTGTACCTGAGCATGAATAGGAACAGATCCTACGCAAGTGTCACTCTGAACCATATGGAGGACACCACACTGGAGATAGAACTGCACATAAGGTATTGGAATCCGGTTTTTATTGGCCTACTCTCTTCAAAGATGCCCGTAAGTTTGTCTTGTCTTGTGATGAATGTCAAAGAATTGGTAATATTAGTAGACGTCAAGAAATGCCTATGAATTATTCTCTTGTTATTGAACCATTTGATGTTTGGGGCTTTGATTATATGGGACCTTTTCCTGCCTCCAATGGATACACACATATTTTATTTGCTATTGATTAAGTTACTAAGTGGGTAGAAGCTATTCCAACTAGTAGTGCTGATCATAACACCTCTATTAAGATGCTTAAAGAAGTTACTTTTCCGAGGTTTGGAGTCCCTAGATATCTCATGACTGATGGTGGTTCACATTTTATTCATGGTGCTTTCCGTAAAATGCTTGCTAAATATGATGTTAATCATAGAATTGCATCCCCTTATCATCCACAGTCTAGCGGTGAAGTAGAATTGAGTAATAGAGAGCTAAAATTAATTTTGCAAAAGACTGTTAATAGATCTAGAAAGAATTGGTCCAAGAAACTTGATGATGCATTATGGGCCTATAGAACTGCATATAAAAATCCTATGGGTATGTCTTCGTATAAGATGGTTTATGGAAAAGCATGTAACTTACCTCTTGAACTTGAACATAAGGCATATTGGGCCATTAAAGAGATCAACTATGATTTCAAACTTGCCGGTGAGAAGAGGTTATTTGACATTAGTTCACTTGATGAATGGAGAACCCAAGCATGTGAAAATGCCAAGCTGTTTAAAGAAAAAGTTAAAAGATGGCATGACAAAAGGATACAAAACGTGAGTTTAACGTAGGTGATTATGTGTTGCTATTCAACTCTCGTTTAAGATTTTTTGCAGGAAAACTTCTCTCTAAATGGGAAGGTCCTTACATTATCGAAGAGGTCTATCGTTCCAGTGTCATAAAAATCAACAACTTTGAAGGCACAAGTCCGAGGGTAGTGAACGGTCAAAGAATCAAACATTATATCTCAGGTAACCTTATAAATGTTAAAACTAATATTGTTGAAACTAACCCCGGAGGAATACATAAGGGACACTTTCTAAAATGTTTCAGACTCCGAAAAGGAATAGGTATGTGGTACAGTAAGTAAACCGACTCCAAAACAGTTCTAATGGCTATTTTTCTCCATTTTGGAATATTTAAAAATTTATGGAAGCAAGAAGTAATCCGGGAAGGACACGAGGCCTCCACGAGGGTGGAGGGTGCACCCACCCTTATTGTGCGCGCCCCCTGCCTCATGGGCACCTTGTGTGCCTCCCGGACTCCGTTTTCTTGCATATTACTTCTTTGGTCGGTAAAAATTCATTATATAATCTCCCGAAAGTTTTGACCACCGTATCATGCAAAAATCTTCTGTTTTTGTTCCGAGCTGCTTTTCTGACAGATCTAGAGCACCATGACGTCTCCAAGCGCTCCCAAGGACAAGTTTTTTGAGAGGGTTATCAACCCCTATCTTGCGGAGATGCTGCAACACCCTCAAACCATTGAGATGCGTGAGGTGGTGTTGCACATCTGTGATGTGGAGGGACCAAGGCATACCGGAAGCGTGGAGACAAAGCTCAAAGCTATGGAACATCAAGTTTTCAAGTGCCAAGAGATGGTGGAGCATGGACTCAACGCCAACCAGATGATGATCACGGAGTTCACCAACAACCACAAGATGGATGCTAAGGACATTTGGGAGACCATCTTCAAGCTTCATGAGAAAATCGAGCATCTCCAAGCCCAGATCTATGACCTGCAAAACCAAAACTGTGAGTATGAATGGTGAGCCTATGCCTTGGAAGATGGACGACAAGCCTACATCATCCACAACTCCTTCTTCACCGCCTCCGAAGACATAATCACATGGGTATGGGCACTCCCCTTGGCAACTGCCAAGCTTGGGGGAGCTGCCCCGGTATCGTATCACCATCACACTCCTATGTTTACCGTTTTATTTAGTTCGATCCTTTTGGTAATATCTTGATCTAGTAGAATAAAGTTTTGGTTTGAATTAGTTTTGAGTTTCGCTTTGTGATCCTTCTATGTAATCGAGTCGGTGAGTTATATATAATAAAGATTAGTGTTGAGTCAAGGGCTTTGCTGTCTTGCCATGATCTTAAGAAAATAAAAAGAAATAAAAGATTTCATATTGATCTTATGGATAGTAATGACTTCACACATAAAAAGTATGAGGCTTAAAACTTGTTGAGAGTTGACAAACATAGTTTTGGTCATCGTTGCAATTAATAGGAAATAATAAAGAAAGAGAGGTTTTCACATATAAATATACTATCTTGGACATCTTTTATAATTGTGAGCACTCATTAAAGTATGACATGCTAAAGAGTTGATGTTGTACAAGGAAGACAACATAATGGTTTATGTTTCCTCACATCTCAGTTAAAGTATATTGTCATGGATCGTCCAACATGTTGAGCTTGCCTTTCCCCCTCATGCTAGCCAAATTCCTTGCACCAAGTAGAGATACTACTTGTTCTTCCAAATATCCTTGAACCCAGTTTTGCCATGAGAGTCCACCATATCTACCTATGGATTGAGTAAGATCCTTCAAGTAAGTTGTCATCGGTGCAGGTAATAAAAATTGCTCTCTAAATATGCATGACTTATTGGTGCGGAGAAAATAAGCTTTATACAATCTTGTTATGGAAGCAATAAAAGCGACGGACTGCATAATAAAGGTCCATATACAAGTGGCAATATAAAGTGACGTTATTTTGCACTAAGATTTTGTGTATCCAACCCTAAAAGCACATTAAAACCTCTGCTTCCCTGTACAAAGGGCCTACCTTTTACCTTATGTCTTTTACCTTTTGCAAGAGTCAAGGTGATTTCCAGACCTTTCCCTTTTTCATTTTATCCTTTGGCAAGCACCTCGTGTTGGAAAGATCCTCATATATATATATCCAATTGGATGTAAGTTAGCATGAATTATTATTGTTGACATCACCCAAAGGTGAATACGTTGGGAGGCAAAATTATAAGCCCCTATCTTTCTCAGTGTCCGGTTAAAACTCCATAACCACAAGTATTGCGTGAGTATTAGCAATTGTAGAAGACTATATGATAGTTGAGTATGTGGACTTGTTGAAAAGGTCTATTCTTGACTCTTTCTGATGTTATGATAAATTGTAATTGCTTCAATGACTGAGATTATAGTTTGTTAGTTTTCAATGAAGTTTCTGAACCATACTTGACATTGTGAATAGATTGTTACTTGAGAATAAGAAATCATATGACAAAATTTATATATGTTGTTGTTATAAGAATGATCATGATGCCCTCATGTCCGTATTTTATTTTTATCGACACCTCTATATCTAAACATGTGGACATATTTTTTGATATCGGCTTCCGCTTGAGGACAAGCGAGGTCTAAGCTTGGGGGAGTTGATACGTCCATTTTGCATCATGCTTTTATATCAATATTTATTGCATTATGGGCTGTTATTACACGTTATGTCACAATACTTATGGCTATTCTCTCTTATTTTACAAGGTTTATCATGAAGAGGGAGAATGCCGACAGCTGGGATTCTGGCTGGAAAAGGAGCAAATATTGGAAACCTATTCTGCATAGCTCCAAAAGACCTGCAACTCCACGAAAGTCATTTTTGGATTTAATAAGAATTATTCAGCAAAGAAAGTACCGTAGGGGGCCCACACCCTGGCCAGGAGGGTGGGGGCGCTCCCCTCCCTACTAGGCGCGCCCCCTGTCTCCTGGGCCCCCTGGTGGCCCTCCGGTGCCTGCTATATGAGGTCTTTTACCCTGGAAAAAATCATAAGCACGCTCACGAGACGAAACTCCACCTCCACGAGGCGGAACCTTGGCGGAACCAATCTAGGGCTCGAGTGGAGATGTTCTGCTGGGGAAACTTCCCTCCGGGAGGGGGAAATCATCACCATCATCATCACCAACGATCCTCTCATCGGGAGGGGGTCAATCTCCATCAACATCTTCACCAGCACCATCTCCTCTCAAACCCTAGTTCATCTCTTGTATCCAATCTTGTATCCAAAACCACAAATTGGTACCTGTGGGTTCCTAGTAGTGTTGATTACTCCTTGTAGTTGATGCTAATTGGTTTACTTGGTGGAAGATCATTGTCACGCCCAATATGCGATACTATCCTAAAGAGACTCGAAGGTCCCATCAAGGATAGGACCGCATATTGAAACACTTTTGCAAGGTGGATATCATTACATCAACATTACATAATAGATGGGGATACATACAAGAGGCAAGCAATGCCACACGAATACAACATCACAGTACATAAGATCACCATCCGACTACGGATGAAACACAAACAGAGACTCAAACGACATCCACCCTGCTAGCCCAGGCTACTAACCTGGAACCTATCCCTGATCAAAGAAGAAGCAGAAGAAGAACTCCAAACAAGCAAACATCGCTCTCGCGTCATGATCATCGCATAACCTGTACCTGCAACTGTTGTTGTAGTAATCTGTGAGCCACGAGGACTCAGCAATCCCATTACCATGGGTATCAAGACTACCAAAGCTTAAAGGGAAAGGAAGGGGTAAAGTGGTGAGGTTGCAGCAGCGATTAAGCATATATGGTGGCTAACATAGGCAAATAAGAGCGAGAAGAGAGCAAGCGGAACGGTCGTGAAGCTAGCAATGATCAATAAGTGATCCTAAACTCCTACTTACGTCAAACATAACCCAAAAACCGTGTTCACTTCCCGGACTCCGCCGAAAAGAGACCATCACGGCTACACATGCGGTTGATGCGTTTTAATTCGAATCTGGTGTCAAGTTATCTACAATCGGACATTAACAAATTCCCATCTGCCACATAACCGCGGGCACGGCTTTCGAAAGTTTAAACCCTGCAGGGGCGTCCCAACTTAGCCCATGATAAGCTCTCGCGATCAACGAAGGATATACCTTCTCCCAGGAAGACCCGATCAGACTCAGAATCCCGGTTTACAAGACATTTCGACAATGGTAAATGAAGACCAGCAAAGCCGCCCGAATGTGCCGACAAATCCCAATAGGAGCTGCACATATCTCGTTCTCAGGGCACACCAGATTGTCCAAACTTCCGGTAGGCCAGCCCAGAGTTGCCCCTGGTGACCACCGGCGGCTGACAGGTTGGACCAACACTCACGACGAGCACTGGCCTGGGTGGGGGGGATAAAATAAAGATGACCCTCGGGCTCCGGAAACCCAAGGGAAAAAGGGCTAGGTGAGGCAAATGGTAAAACCAAGGTTGGGCCTTGCTGGAGGAGTTTTATTCAAAGCGAACTGTCAAGGGGGTCCCATAAATCACCCAACCGCGTATGGAACGCAAAATCCGGGAACATAACACCGGTATGACGGAAACTAGGGCGGCAAGAGTGGAACAAAACACCAGGCATAAGGCCGAGTCTTCCACCCTTTACCAAGTATATAGATGCATTAATAATATAAGAGATACTATGATATCCCAACATAATCATGTCCATCATGGGGCAATCTTCAACTTCACCTGCAACTAACAACGCTATAAGAGCGGCTGAGCAAAGCGGTAACATGGCCAAGCAATGGTTTGCTAGGAAGGGTGAAAAGGTTAGAGGCTGACATGGCAATTTGGGAGGCTTGAAGAACAGGTGATAGGTAGCGCAGCAAAGCGATAGAACGAAGCAACTAGCATAGCAATGATAGTAGTGAGATCCAGGGTAGCGGTCATCTTGCCTGAAATCCCGCTAGAAAGAAGAACGAGTCCATGAAGAAGACGAACGGATGAAGCCGAACCAAGCGTAGTTGAATGAATCCTCACGATCGCAATGAAATAGGAACTAAGAGGCAACACCGGAAAGAAACAAACAACATGGTAAACACACAAGCATAAACATGGCATGATGCACAATCAAGTATGATGCATGTCCGGTTTAATAAGGCATGGCATGGCAAAGTGCAACAAACAACACTACAAGTTAAGTGGAGCTCAATATGCAACGAGTTGCATATTGACGAAACACCACATTTGAGTTATTTAGTTCGCTCTCGTCTAGATACACAACAATATTAAATGTTGTTCAACATGGCCAGAGGTGAAACGTAATTAAACTAACTATTTAGGCAAGTTTAAATGAGGTCGGAACAACAAACAACAATTCCAGAAAATCACCATATGTATATTATGAATTTGGTACTGTTCTGCCCTAAAACATATTTTAGAGTTGTTAAACATGCAAAGTAATATCACCACGATAATCTATGCATTTTTCCACCCCATTTACATATAAAGTTTATTAAATTTGGAGCTACGGTTATTTAGTTATGAAATAAATCATTTTAGCATGGCATTTAAGCAAATTTAAACAAACAGCAAGTTTAAACATTTTAAACATGGATGAAAGTGGCATATTATGAAACTAGATGAAATTCTAAGCATTTTACATATATAAATTATTTACATATGATGCACGGTTCATGAGGTATTATATGCATGGAGTCTAGGGCTTTTTTGTAAAACTGTAAATCCGGGATAAATGGCAAAATCGCTGGACAGAAAAAAATAGGTTATGGGCCGAAACTGTAGGGGCTAGGGGAGCGGCTCACATTGGGCCTCATGGACCGGCTGGGGGATGGATCTGTATCCAAAGAGAGGTGGGAGGAGGCTGCGGGATCGAGGAAGGGGATCCCGAGAGGATTTGGTGGAGTGGCGACGAGATGGGACAAGGGTCCTAATTTTTAGGGTTTGTCTAAAATGGACTAGAGGTGGACTATATATATGGAAATAAGGGAAATTTGGATCCTCCGATCGCGATCGGGCGGTCCGGAATAAATGGGTTAGGGAGTCCAATAAGTAAAACGAAGATATTTTATAGATGTTAGGAGATGATCCGGACCATTGGTCATGACAGCCCGGGTCGGGTCCGGGAGAAGTTTTCGGGCTAGGTCGCGGAGGTGGTCGGTGGCTGTGCAGAGAGGCTCAAACGGTCGGACAACAAATGAACGGTTTGTCTCGAAATAGATAACGAAGGAAAGGGGGAACGCGGCAACTACGAACTGATGCAAGCTTTATGAAAACATGCAGATACAAAGCGCATGATGCTATGAGATGAGATGCATGACATGAACAAAATGCAAAACAAAGACAAAAACCCAACCACGAAGGAAATATCGTATCGCATCTCCGGAAAAGGCAAGAGTTGGAGTTACGAATATGGAAAGTTGTATCCGGGGCGTTACAATCATATGTTCAGATCCTTTATGCATATTAATACTCCTCTGATTATGAACATGGATATGCTTTGTGAGTAGTTCCGTTTGTTCCTGAGGACATGGGTGAAGTCTTGCTATTAGTAGTCATGTGAATTTGGTATTCGTTCGATATTTTGATGAGTTGTATGTTGTCTCTCCTCTAGTGGTGTTATGTGAACGTCGACTACATGACACTTCACCATTATTTGGGCCTAGAGGAAGGCATTGGGAAGTAATAAGTAGATGATGGGTTGCTAGAGTAACAGAAGCTTAAACCCTAGTTTATGCGTTGCTTCGTAAGGGGCTGATTTGGATCCATTAGTTCCATGCTATGGTTAGGTTTACCTTAATACTTCTTTTGTAGTTGCAGATGCTTGCAATAGGGGTTAATCATAAGTGGTATGCTTGTCCAAGAAAGGGCATTACCCAAGCACCGGTCCACCCACATATCAAATTATCAAAGTAACGAATGCGAATCATATTAGCGTGATGAAACTAGCTTGACGATAATTCCCATGTGTCCTCGGGAGCATTTTTCTCATTATAAGAGAAATTGTCCAGGCTTGTCCTTTGCTACAAAAAGGATTGGGCCACCTTGCTGCACCTTATTTACTTTCATTGCTAGTTACCCGTTACAAATTATCTTATCACAAAACTATCTGTTACCTACAATTTCAGTGCTTGCAGAGAATACCTTACTAAAAACCGCTTGTCATTTCCTTCTGCTCCTCGTTGGGTTCGACACTCTTACTTATCGAAAGGACTATGATAGATCCCCTATACTTGTGGGTCATCAATGTTTTGAGTAGATTTCCTTTATCTTTGGGTTGATTGATGATCTAGATTGGTTTGAGTTGCATGTTTTATTATTGGTTCTATCCTATGGTGCCCTCCATGTCGCGCAAGCGTGAGGGATTCCCGTTGTAGGGTTTGCATTATGTTCATGGTTTGCTGATTGTTTGCGTTGCATGAGTGACCGACACACAAACACGGATAAGTGGGTCATGGCGTATGGGAATAAAGGGGACTTAATACTTTAATGCTATGGTTGGGTTTACCTTAATGATCTTTAGTAGTTGCGGATGCTTGCTAGAGTTGCAATCATAAGTGAATATGATCCAAGAAGAGAAAGTATGTTAGCTTATGCCTCTCCCTCATATGAAATTGCAATAGTGATTATCGGTCTTGTTAACTATTGCCTAGGATAATTCTGCACACCGACCCATCATTATTCCACACTTGCTATTTATAATATTTAGTCATATATTCTAACTTTATATAACAGCACCTACTTTTATATTTCAGTTCTCCGATATCATGCAAAGTTATCCTCTTTATACCCACAACGTAGTTTTATTGCTAGTTTCTAGTTGGAAGCAAATGTTTGGTGTACGTAGAGTCGTGTCAGTGGCAAATAGGACTTGAGAGAATATTGGTCTTACCTTTAGCTCCTTTTGGATTCGACACTCCATACTTATCACTTCCACCTTTGGAAATTGCTACGATGACTCCTTGCACTTGGGTATTATCAGTTCTTAACTGAGGGAAATACGTATCTCCATTGTACTACATCATCCCCTCATCTTCAAGGAAATCCCAACACAGCTCACAAGCAGCAACCAATGGGTCTCGATAGGCAACCCCGAGATCCTAATTGTGACGGGTTTACACAAATGTTCATACTCTGTCTTGGTTGCTTAGAACCTACAAAATAACTTACTACACAATATAAACCAAAACTTAAAAAAAAGACCAAAAGCACTTAGCTCCTCGACAACGGTGTTAGAAAAAAGCTTGATAATCTGCAAGTGCACGGAGTTTAGTTATAGTTTTTTTGAAGTAAAAGTATTGATCCCACAGGAAGCACCTGAAATGCCTCTTATAGAGGTTTATGGAGTTGTGCATGCAACTTAATCATGGTCCAAAGCAAAGCAGAGATGAAAGTTTTGAAATATTGCGAGTGGTTAGCTATTGAAAATAAGGTACGAACATAAAATAAAATAGCGTGAGAGAATAAATGGAAGTAATGAAATCAATAGGGCTAGCGCGTTCTCAGGGAGTCCGAATTACCCACTAGTATGTGTAAGTAACATATGCACAAATCATAATTTTGGGTTCAGATACCTAAGCCGCCTTGCATCTTTTTAGATTTGGGTGGAGCCTGGTACAACAGACATTCCACTTGCCTAGCTCCATGTCACACATGCCACCATTATTCCTCCACACAACAGGTTATGACAACGATGATTAAGGGTTATCTCATGGACGTGACCAACAGTTGATTCTCCATTATTTCCCTATGAATTGCTCTGAAAAGGAAGGGAGGATATTACTATCACCTCTTTACCTCCGCATGCCACCATTGCAATGGCAGTAATATCCTTCATGACTATAAAGGCCAAATGTCGAGTGGTCGACCTTACATATCATTCATGAAGAAAATAACTTAAACATGCAATGGAGGATTTTATATCCTATTGGCGTTTAACACCTGAATATACTAGGGTTCCTCATATCCCAGAGAACTAGGGGTATTACTCAGATATAGAGACAACAAGCATCACGAGGATGATCGTGGATAACCGGTCAAAGTAATACACATAAGTTTCCACATAGGGTTTTGTATTACAAATATGAATAGGGGATGGCGATGACTCACGAGGATGATCAAAGTAATATAAGTTCTATTAGCCACCGATACAACTCTATGCACACTTAATGATTGATTTACCCAGAAGAAGAAATAAACTACTTTACAAGTGTAATAGGAGAGGTTTGCAAGATAATAAAGAAACCGTAAATAAAAGTTAGGTGTTGCTTAAATAAAGAACAATAAATTAAATATAGTTTGTGTGTGTGGAAAAGTGGTGGTAGGATGTTGGGAATTATCCCTAGGCAATTAGCTAAGTTACTAGACCGATGACAATTTTTTATGTGGGAGAGGCATGTCATACCTTACTTGGAATTCTATCTGTTGGGGAACGTAGTATTTCAAAAAAATTCCTACGCACATGCAAGATCATGGTGATGCATAGCAACGAGAGGGGAGAGTGTCGTCCATGTACCCTCGTAGACCGTAAGCGGAAGCATTACAACGCGGTTGATGTAGTCGTACGTCTTCACGATCGACCGATCCTAGTACCGAACATACGACACCTCCGCGATCTGCACACGTTCAGCTCGGTGACATCCCACAAACTCACGATCTAGTAGAGCTTCGAGGGAGAGTTCCGTCAGCACGACGGCGTGATGACGGGGTTGATGAAGCTACCGACGCAGGGCTTCGCCTAAGCACCGCTACGATATGACTGAGGTGGATTATGGTGGAGGGGGGCACCGCACACGGCAAAAGATCAATAATCAACTTTTGTGTCTTGGGGTGCCCCCCCCCCCGCCCTAGTATATAAAGGATCCAGGGGGAGGCAGCCGGCCAGGAGGAGGGCGCGCCAAGGGGGGAGTCCTACTCCCATCGGGAGTAGGACTCCTCCGTTCCTAGTAGGAGTAGGAGAAGGGGGAAGGAGGAGAGAGAGGGGAAGGAAAGGGGGCGCCGCCCCCCTCCTTGTCCAATTCGGACTAGCGGGGGAGGGGGCGCGCGGCCCTACCTTGGCCACCCCTCCTCTTCTCCACTAAGGCCCATGAGGCCCATTATACTCCCCCCCCCCGGGGGGGGGGGGGGTCCGGTAACCCCCTGGTACTCCGGTATAAGCCTGAACTTACCCGAAATACGTCTGAAGTCCAAACATAGTTATCCAATATATCGATCTTTATGTATCGACCATTTTGAGACTCCTCGTCATGTTCGTGATCATATTTGGGACTCCGAACTACCTTTGGTACATCAAAACACATAAACTCATAATACCGATCGTCACCAAACGTTAAGCGTGCGGACCCTACGGGTTCGAGAACTATGTAGACATGACCGAGATGCGTCTCTGGTCAATAACCAATAGTGGAACCTGGATGCTCATATTGGCTCCTCCATATTTTACAAAGATCTTTATCGGTCAAACCGCATAACAACATACGTTGTTCCCTTTGTCATCGGTATGTTACTTGCCCGAGATTCGATCGTCGGTATCTCAATACCTAGTTCAATCTCGTTACCGGCAAGTGTCTTTACTCGTTCTGTAATGCATCATCCAGCAATTAACTCATTAATCACATTTCTTGCCAGGCTTATAGTGATGTGCATTACCGAGAGGGCCCAGAGATACCTCTCCGACAATCGGAGTGACAAATCCTAATCTCGATTTATGTCAACATCGCTATGGGTGAGAAAGTCTCATCGTAGTCAACTCCTTGAACTTGTCGAAAACCTTTTGCAACAAGTCAAGCTTTGTGGACAGTAACATTACCGTTAGCGTCAGTCTTCTTCTTGAAGATCCATTTATTCTCGATGGCTTGCCGATCATCGGGCAAGTCAACCAAAGTCCACACTTTGTTACATGGATCCTATCTCAGATTTCATGGCCTCAAGCCATTTTACGGAATCTGGGCTCATCATCACTTCCTCATAGTTCGTAGGTTCGCTATGGTCAAGTAACATGACCTCCAAAATAGGATTACCATACCACTCTGGTGTGGATCTTATTCTGTTTGACCTACGAGGTTCGGTAGTAACTTGATCTGAAGTTTCTTGATCAATATCATTAGCTTCCTCACTAATTGGTGTAGGTGTCATAGGAACTGATTTCTGTGATGAACTACTTTCCAATAAGGGAGCAGGTACTATTACCTCATCAAGTTCCACTTTCCTCCCACTCACTTCTTTCGAGAGAAACTCCTTCTCTAGAAAGGATCCATTCTTAGCAATGAATGTTTTGCCTTTGGATCTGTGATAGAAGGTCTACCCAACAGTTTCCTTTGGGTATCTTATGAAGACACATTTCTCCGATCTGGGTTCAAGCTTATCAGGTTGAAGCTTTCTACCATAAGCATCGCAACCCCAAACTTTAAGAAACGACAACTTTGGTTTCTTGCCAAACCACAGTTCATAAGGCGTCGTCTCAACGGATTTAGATGGTACCCTATTTAACATGAATGCATCTGTCTCTAAAGCATAGCCCCAAAATGATAGCGGTAAATCAGTAAGAGACATCATAGATCGCACCATATCTAGTAAATTACGATTATGATGTTCGGACACACCATTACGCTGTGGTGTTCCGGGTGGCATGACTTGCGAAACTATTCCGCATTGTTTCAAATGTAGACCAAACTTGTAACTCAAATATTCTCCTCCACGATCAGATCGTAGAAACTTTATTTTTCTTGTTACGATGATTTTCCACTTCACTATGAAATTCTTTGAACTTTTCAAATGTTTCACACTTATGTTTCATTAAGTAGATATACCCATATCTTCTTAAATCATCTGTGAAGGTGAGAAAATAACGATACCCGCCGCGAGCCTCAATATTCATCGGACCACATACATCAGTATGTATGATCTCCAATAAATCTGTTGCTCGCTCCATTGTTCCGGAGAACGGTGTTTTAGTCATCTTGCCCATGACGCATGGTTCGCAAGTACCAAGTGATTCATAATCAAGTGATTCCAAAAGTCCATCAGTATGGAGTTTCTTCATGCGCTTTACACCAATATGACCTAAACGGCAGTGCCACAAATAAGTTGCACTATCATTATCAACTCTGCATCTTTTGGTTGCAACATTATGAATATGTGTATCACTACTATCGAGATTCAATACAAATAGACCACTCTTTAAGGGTGCATGACCATAAAAGATATTACTCATATAAATAGAACAACCATTATTCTCAGATTTAAATGAATAACCGTCTCGCATCAAACAAGATCCAGATATAATGTTCATGCTTAACGCTGGCACCAAATAACAATTATTCAGGTCTAACACTAATCCCGAAGGTAGATGTAGAGGTAGCGTGCCGACGGCGATCACATCGACTTTGGAACCATTTCCCATGCACATCGTTACCTCGTCCTTAGCCGATCTTCGCTCAATCTGTAGTCCCTGTTTCGAGTTGCAAATGTTAGCAACAGAACTAGTATCAACCGAGGTGCTACTGCGAGCTCTAGTAAGGTACACATCAATAACATGTATATCACATATACCTTTGTTCACCTTGCCATCCTTCTTCTCCGCCAAATACTTGGGGCAGTTCCGCTTCCAGTGACCAGTCCCTTTGTAGTAGAAGCACTGAGTCTCAGGCTTAGGTCCAGACTTGGGTTTCTTCTCCTGAGCAGCAACTTGTTTGCTGTTCTTCTTGAAGTTCCACTTCTTCTTCCCTTTACCCTTTTTCTTGAAACTGGTGGTCTTGTTGACCATCAACACTTGATGCTCCTTCTTGATTTCTACCTCCGCAACCTTTAGCATCACGAAGAGCTCTGGAATTGTCTTTTCCATCCCTTGCATATTATAGTTCATCACAAAGCTCTTGTAGCTTGGTGGCAGTGATTGGAGAATTCTGTCAATGACACTGTCATCAGGAAGATTAACTCCCAGTTGAATTAAGTGATTATTATACCCAGACATTCTGAGTATGTGTTCACTGGCAGAACTATTCTCATCCATCTTGCAGCTATAGAACTTATTGGAGACTTCATATATCTCAATCCGAGCATTTGCTTGAAATATTAACTTCAACTCCTGGAACATCTCATATGCTCCATGACGTTCAAAACGTCGTTGAAGTCCTGGTTCTAAGCCGTAAAGCATGGCACACTGAACTATCGAGTAGTCATTAGCTTTGCTCCGCCAGACATTCACAACGTCCGGCGTTGCTCCTGCAGCGGGTCTTGCACCTAGCGGTGCTTCCAGGACACAATTCTTCTATGCAACAATGAGGATAATCGTGAAGTTATGGACCCAGTCCGTGAAATTGCTACCATCATCTTTCAACTTAGCTTTCTCAAGGAACGCATTCAAATTCAACGGAACAACAATATGGCCCATCTATCTACAACAACATAGACAAGCAAAATACTATCAGGTACTAAGTTCATGATAAATTCAAGTTCAATTAATCAAATTACTTAAGAACTCCCACTTAGACAAACATCCCTCTAATCATCTAAGTGATTACGTGATCCAAATCAACTAAACCAGTTCCGATCAGCACGTGAAATGGAGTAGTTTTCAATGGTGAACATCACTATGTTGATCATATCTACTATATGATTCACGCTCGACCTTTCAGTCTCAGTGTTTCGAGGCCATATCTGCATATGCTAGGCTCGTCAAGTTTAACCCGAGTATTTCTGCGTGTGCAAAACTGGCTTGCACCCATTTTAGGTGAACGTTGAGTTTATCACACCTGATCATCACGTGGTGTCTCAGCACGACGAACTTTGGCAATAGTGCATACTCATGGAAACACTTATACCTTGAAATTTAGTGAGAGATCATCTTATAAAGCTACCATCAATCAAAGCAAAAAAAGATGCATAAAAGATAAACATCACATGCAATCAATATAAGTGATATGATATGACCATCATCATCTTGTGCCTTTAATCTCCATATCCAAAGCACCATCATGATCACCATCGTCACCGGCGCGACATTTTGATCTCCATCGTAACATCGTTGTCGTCTCGCCAACTATTGTTTCTATGACTATCGCTACCACTTAGTGATAAAGTAAAAAACAATTACAGGGTGATTGCATTGCATACAATAAAGCGACAACCATATGGCTCCTGCTAGTTGCCGATAACTCTGTTACAAAACATGATCATCTCACACAATAAAATTTAGCATCATGTCTTGACCATATCACATCACAACATGCCCTGCAAAAACAAGTTAGATGTCCTCTACTTTGTTGTTGCAAGTTTTACGTGGCTGCTATGGGCTGAGCAAGAACCGTTCTTACCTACGCATCAACACCACAACAATATTTTGTCAAGTTAGTGTTGTTTTAATCTTCAACAAGGACCGGGCATAGCCACACTCGATTCAACTAAAGTTGGAGAAACTGACACCCGCCAGCCACCTGTGTGTGAAGCACGTCGGTAGAACCAGTCTCGCGTAAGCGTATGTGTAATGTCGGTCCGAGCCGCTTCATCCAACAATACCGCCGAATCAAAGTATGACATGCTGGTAAGTAGTATGACTTGTATCACCCACAACTCACTTGTTTTCTACTCATGCATATAACATCTACGCATAAACCAGGCTCGGATGCCACTGTTGGGGAACGTAGTATTTCAAAAAACAATCCTAAGCACACGCAAGATCATGGTGATGCATAGCAATGAGAGGGGAGAGTGTCGTCCACGTACCCTCGTAGACCGTAAGCGGAAGCGTTATGATAATGTGGTTGATGTAGTCGTACGTCTTCACGATCGACCGATCCTAGTACCAAACGTACGGCACCTCCGCGATCTGCACACGTTCAGCTCGGTGATGTCCCACGAACTCACGATCCAGTAGAGCTTCGAGGGAGAGTTACGTCAGCACGATGGTGTGATGATGGTGTTGATGAAGCTACCGACGCAGGGCTTCGCATAAGCACCGCTACGATATGACCGAGGTGGATTATGGTGGAGGGGGGCACCGCACATGGCTAAAGATCAATGATCAACTTGTGTGTCTTGGGGTGCCCCCCTGCCCCCATATATAAAGGATCCAGGGGGAGGCGGCCGGCCAGGAGGAGGGCGCGCCAAGGGGGGAGTCCTACTCCCACCGGGAGTAGGACTCCTCCTTTCCTAGTAGGAGTAGGAGAAGGGGGAAGGAGGAGAGAGAGGGGAAGGAAAGGGGGGCGCCCCCCCTCCTTGTCCAACTCAGACTAGAAGGGGAGGGGGCGCGCGGCCCTGCCTTGCCCGCCCCTCCTCTTCTCCACTAAGGCCCATGAGGCCCATTATACTCCCCCGGGGGGGAGGGGGGTTCGGTAACCCCCCCGGTACTCCGGTATATGCCCGAACTTGCCCGGAACACTTCCGAAGTCCAAACATAGTCATCCAATATATCGATCTTTATGTCTCGAACATTTCGAGACTCCTCGCCATGTCTGTGATCATATTCGAGACTCCGAACTACCTTTGGTACATCAAAACACATAAACTCATAATATCGATCGTCACCGAACGTTAAGCGTGTGGACCCTACGGGTTCGAGAACTATGTAGACATGATTGAGACACGTCTCTGGTCAATAACCAACAGCAGAACCTGGATACTCATATTGGCTCCTACATATTCTACGAAGATCTCTATCGGTCAAACCGCATAACAACATACGTTGTTCCCTTTGTCATCGGTATGTTACTTGCCCGAGATTCGATCATCGGTATCTCAATACCTAGTTCAATCTCGTTACCGGCAAGTCTCTTTATTCGTTCCGTAATGCATCATCCCACAACTAACTCATTAGTCACACTGCTTGCAAGGCTTATAGTGATGTGCATTACCGAGAGGGACTAGAGATACCTCTCCGACAATCGGAGTGACAAATCCTAATCTCGATTTATGCCTACTCAATAAGTACCATCAGAAACACCTGTAGAGCACCTTTATAATCATCAAGTTACGTTGTGACATTTGGTAGCACACAAAGTGTTCCTCCGGTATTTGGGAGTTGCATAATCTCATATTCATAGGAACATGTATAAGTCATGAAGAAAGCAATAGCAACATACTAAACGATCAAGTGCTAAGCTAACGGAATGGGTCAAGTCAATCATGTCATTCTCTAATGATGTGATCCCGTTAATCAAATGACAACTCATGTCTATGGCTAGGAAACTTAACCATTTTTGATTCAACGAGCTAGTCAAGTAGAGACATACTAGTGACATTCTATTTGTTTATATATTCACACATGTACTAAGTTTCCGGTTAATACAATTCTAGCATGAATAATAAACATTTATCATCATATAAGGAAATATAAATAACAACTTTATTATTGCCTCTAGGGCATATTTCCTTCACTATGCACTTATGATTGGAACTATTAGCAAGCATCCACAAATACCAACAAGTTCCATTAAGGTAAAACCCAAGAATAGCATTAAGATGTATTGGCCCCCTTCAATCACGTATGTATCAATTTCTATGTCAAGAAGAAGTTTTTTTCGATCTTGCCACCTAATTCATAGGCCTATACACAAACAACTAATCCTATGGGCACCAAAGGACAATAACATAACCACAAGCAATTTAAACCAATCATATCAATTCACCAATTAACCAGTAGAACAAAAGTGATCTACTCAAACATATCAGCGACGACACAAATCATTGGATAATAATTCATAGCACCAAAAAACATGTTCATGTAGGGGGTTATAGCAGGTTGCGGGAGAGTGGACCACTGATCATAGAAAGAGGGAGGTGATGAAGGTGTTGATGAAGACGTCGATGTTGATGGAGATGGTTGCAGTGACGATGGTTCCCCCGCCGCCGCTCCGCCGCCGCCGGGAGAGAGTAGGAGAGAGGCCCCTCCCACTTTTTCTTACTTGACCTCTCCCTTAGATGGGGAGAGGTTTCCTCCTCTGGTTCTTGGCCTCCATGGGTCCCGGAGGGTGGGCACCCCTCCGAGATTGGGTCTCCCCTCTCTTTTTCTCTAGGTTTTCGTCTATATTTTGACACTATTTTTGCGAGTGAGCACCATTTCTTAAATAGCCGGATATCCGTAACTCCAACCGGGATGAAATTTTAACACGATTTTTTCTCCAAAATTAACTCCCTTGCTCCCAAAGGAGAACTCCAACCGAGTTAGGGTTTGCCCACATGGACGCATGACACGTGTAGGGCCGTGAGGCCTGTCCATGTGGGCCCCACAAATGTCGCCTTGTGTTGATTCTTTTGCCAAGAAATTCAGATATATTTCAGAAAAAATTCACAAAAAAATTCAGGTCATTCTGGTCCAGCGAGTTCTTCACTTAAAAAACCAAAACCAATGTAAAACAGGAACTGGCCTTTCGCACTGGGTTAATAGGTTAGTCCAAATAAAAACAATATAAATTATTCACAAAAAAATGTAAAACTGGTATGATAATACCATGAAACGGTAAAAATATATAGATACATCGAAGACATATCAATGGCCCTCTGCATCCTCCACTAGAATTTGGTTTCATTGTCGTGGGAGTAGCGGGTATGCCGTAGTCGACCACCATGGCTGCCAGCACGCCAAAACCTTCCATCGCGACCTTGCCCACCTCCATCCCGACGTGTTTAACCTCCCTCCCGCACAACCATTGTTCCCCACCTCGGTTCTGCTTGAGGAGGAAGGGCGGGGCCTGAGATCAATAAGGTTGCATCGGCGCGCGGCGGTGCTTGTTCATCCCACCAGCGCTAGCAGCCTTCCCCAAAGTTGCACGACGATGACATTGGGGGTATTTGTGGTGTCAGCGAGTGGCTGTGAGTTGTTGCCGCCGGCTATCGGTTAATCTATATACTCCATCTATTCCTCTATATAAGGTGTATTTGTTTTTTGATAAAATTCCACAATGTAAGGTGCATTTCTTCTAATTCCTCGTAATTCTATTTCTATCCCTTAAGAAGAAAGGAAAGTATCTCTCTCCCGATTATCTGTATCTCTCCTTGTAGTAAAAGAAGGAAAGTATCTCTATCTTGATTGCATGTATCTCTTACTTTCTTGGACTAACTGATTTACTTGCCACTAACCAATAAATTTTTCAAAGATAATTTCGTCATAACTTCTCTATAATTATGTGTCTTGGTCATCGTGTGCCGAAAATAGTACTTCTTACATAAAGGAACGGAGGGAGTAGCGAACAAGGTGAATTGGGGGTTTTACTGTATATGGGACGTTCACACTTGTGAAGGGAGCTTCGGCGAGTATACGGGAGCGTAGGCGCCTTGTGGAACGGTGGTGATCTGAGGAGGATGTAACGCATGTGCGTCAAGTAGGCGAGACTGCAATGGCGCAGGTGAGGACAACACGGTGACACGTGCGTACACAGTTATGTTTATCCATTCTCGTGTGACACTGTGAATCTTACACATAGCAAAGTGTGTCTTGTACTTCATAGCATAGCACATATTTCCCACCACACACTCTGTCTGCATTGTCACGGTGTGTCGCACACGGCTATTTTGCAAAATCTTTGTGCAATTGACACCTGTAGTCAAAATAAATATCCCTTCACACCCACCTGCACTGCAATCGTGTTCCCCCTTTTTCCTTCCGGCCCGCCTCCACTGTTATCCAAATGAACCGTGGCCTCTGAAAGTCAAATCGCGCCCGTCCATGTGGATGAGGCTGTTGCCGCGGCTGAATGCGACGCAGATGCCTTGGTGACACGCGCAGGTGATATTGCAACCACCGTCGCACGCATCAATGAGGCCGCGGCCGCGGCGGCATGCGTGAAAGAGCTCGCAGTTGCCCGGCCGCGTGCGCGGATGATGCGGTATCCGCGGCCCCACATGTGAAAGAGGCCACGACTGCTGCCACACATGTCGATGACGCTGCGGATGCCGCCAACGTCTCGCTTGTTACCACTACGTGGCAGGAGGAGTCCAGTTAGAGAGCTCATGAAAACATCAAGGATATGGTGTACGCCCAAAAGAAAGCCAATCCCTCCTTCCAAGAGGTGATCTTGCAGCAGACTAGAAGCTATTTCAACGCAAAGGCCATCGTGCTCGAGGAAACACCGACAGTGAAAATCTCTGACTACCAGTATTTCAACAAGTGCTCCTCCTCCAACAAGGATGAGCATCTCAATATCAATAGTTTAATGCCTCCTACTTTAAGTAATTATGCAACGAGATATGCAATATGATGTTTGGTTACTTATGTAATTGATGTTTAGTTACTTATGTAATGGATGTTTATTTCAATTATACAATGAGTTATGCAATGATGTCTTAAGTATGTTGTTGTTCTGCAAATAGAGCAATATTGTTGTTTTGCAGACAGAGCAAGTCACATCACATACGATCCACATGACATAACCGTGTGCAATGGTTCACAGTATCTCACAGAGTTCCTTTATTTCAACCGTGGTGCCTAGCAAAACACACAATTCTCACCTGAGTTATCTCACACGAGTCGCCTTTAGGAAACCGTGTGCAAAACTTCACATGCATTAATATATTATATAACGTGTGCCATGCCCCCATCATCACACATAACTTATTTATTTCAAACATTGCCATGCAACCACACGATTTAAGCAGTACAATCGTGTTCGTTATCACGACTTGCTGCACAAGCATCTGTCGACCAAGCTGTGTGCCCTTTGTGACACAATGTTTCATGGATCAGCCATCGCACATGTTTCATTTTCTGGCACACAATTTTATTTTTCAAACATGTGTAATGTCTGCATCAAACATAGTTCAACGCCGGGGACATGGGGTTGTGATTGGTGTGTCTTAATAGCATCATTCTGCATTAGTGACCGAATGAGGGGCGACATAGTTTTTATGGGGCTTCTCAGCGCGAGTGCTCACTCAACTTCGACTACATCCTCGATGTCTGCCAGCCTGCTTTGGCTACTTCGCTCTATGGCGGACGACCACCATGGCTGAAGATGGTGCGATGGAGTTTTTGGTGCCCTCGTCTGTCATGAACTCTCTCTTCTGACATGTGTCATTGGTCCAGATACGTGTGTGCTAGATGCTTCTGATCTATCATATGCGATTTTCCATGTCTGTAATCTTGTGATGATGCTAATTTGAATTAATTAAGTTTTTTAAAAAAACTTTCACTGTACATGTATTTCTGTTTCCATATCTAATCTATGTAGTAGGATTAAGCTAAAACTTTCTTATCAAGCATTACGCATGCCCCTTAACCACACAGACAAAGCATCGATCGTCAGTCTAATTGCAAAGCACGATGAGGGCGACCTGCCCTTGCAGGCCAGAGTGGCACGCAGCAGCAGCCACTACTCCACTCCATCCCTAGGAATGCCCTTTTCCTTCTTTTGTTTTCTTCCATGTATTGCGACGAGAATGGAATCGGAGTCGGAGAGCCATGTATATGCCCATTACCATCAGCGGAATATGTTCCAACCGACAACTACCATCTTCCCCGGCCTATGCCCTATATAAACCAGTGGCACCCGGCTCTGTTCTTCCCCACAACACACAGCCAGCACCTGCAGCTGCGTCTCACTGCAAATCCTCCAACTCCACTTCCTTCTTGTGGCGTCTCTTTCCGGCCGGCATCAGCCTACATCGCTCCAATTACACCCACCATCACCTCCCCGTGTGTCCATTTCGCCATGGCTAACTCGCTGCTCGACTCGCCGCCGCAGCTCCCTGCCGCCGGCCCTTGGGGCTCTCTGTTCGCCGTCCAGGAACCCGGGAAGCCTCGGCGTGTGTCGGTGGCGCTACCGTTCGCTCCCAAGAAGATGCCAGCGTACCGGTACGGCATGAAGCGGAACCTGGAGATGTGCACCGAGGCGCTCGGGTGCGAGACCGGTGGGGTCGACCCATCCGCTGACGACGCCGACGAGGGCGTGGAGCGGAAGAGGAAATACAGAGAGGAGGAGGAGGAGATCAAGGTGGAGCGGACGGAGCCGAGGGCGCGCGTGCTGCCGCCGCCGCTGACGACGCTCGCGGCTGGCGCGACCCGCATGCGCATGGTCCACGAGCGACGCGGCGGGCGGCTGGAGGTGTACGCGGTCCGAGCCTCCGGGATGGAGGCCGAGCGGAGCGGCGGGCGTCTCCGCCTCCGCCTCCGGCTCTGCGCCGGCTGCAATGCCGCTGCAGCGTGCAGCAGCCAACAAGAAGCGCAAGAAGCAGAGGAAGATGAGACAGAGGAGGTAGAGCAGCAGCAGCAGGAGTGCGTGGCCCCCAAGTACGTGCGCCGCGAGCGGTGCCTGAAGGTGGAGAGTGGCGCCACGGCGGCGAGGTGCAGCATCAAATGGGAGCAGGAGCAGGCTGCCGCCTTCTGGGTGGCCACCACCTGAACTACAACGGATTTTTTGACACATCTCATGGCTGAATCAACGAAGCCTTCTTCTTCCATCTCCAGCTCTGCACTTAGAACGGATGAGTAGGACTGGGAGATGCTAGTGATGATCTCGAATACTTTCGGTCTTCGATTTCTTTCGGTTACCTCTCATCTTCAGTTTCCTTCCTGCCTTCTATCTTCGACCAAGCTCGCCTGATCAAACTGTTCTTATTATGTCGCTGCTGATTGCAGTGGCACACTTTGTACATAGAAGTAGCAATATTTGGTCGGTGAGTTGTTTGAAAGAGTATTAAAATGTGCAGGCCCTTGATTTCTGTCGTGAATGAACATGTCTGTTTTCTAACTTCAGTAAACTTATCTCTAGGAGCTCTTCTAAGATACTCCAAATTATTAAGAGTAGTTCAATTTTAACAATCTAACGGCTAATAGTGTCTCTTAGAGCAACTCTAGCAAAGTATATATGCGATCGCCACACTGCATATGAAGTGTGCTTCATTTGCATTTGCAGGTTACGCAGGCAGCACACAAGCTCGGATCTTCACCTTCATAAATATTTTTTTTCACGTCAAACACTTACATTCCCTCAAGACGTAAACGTTTAGCACATCAAGAAAACATGCACGTAGTTTTCGACAAGTTGCATGAACAAAAACATTTAAACCAGAACACATGTACAAGTCACATGTTGTCGTCGTGTGCACCATCCCATCCTTCTCCCACGTGTGCATTGTGCCATCTTTCAAGGTTCTGAAACATATGATCATATCTCATGCCTTCTTCCGAAAATCTCGCACCACTGAATCCATTTGGATCGGATCCAACATGATGAGCCATTTATGCTCGATTATGTGTTTTTCTCTCAGTCGATTCTCCTTAAGTTGGAGCCTACATGCCTCCATCTTCTGCTGATTTTTGAGCCTACATACCACCATCTCTTCCCGACGTCATATGCTCTCTGCATAGCATCTCATCTCGCCCTCTTCCTTTGCTTCTTCTTCTCCTCCATCTCTAGCTTTGCTTGATTCCTCTTCTCGTATACTTTCTTGTCCTCATCAACTCATCCATCTTTTTTCATCACCTCCGCCTCTTCTTTTCTCTTGAGCTTCTCCTTTCCAAACTTTCTCCTATCAGGCCGACCTATGCTATATGCCAGAGTGGGATTTCTGGGCACCTTTCCTTTTCCTCTCCAACACCATCATCATCTTCACCGCCATCCATCTCTGGAGAGGAATTGCTGCACTTCCCAGCTTTTGGACTGCCATCATTCCAACAAATTCTAGTAATGTTGGAGGACAGACAATTTTCCCGTTGACTTGCCCATTTATCGGCACCTCTCTTGGGCTAAGTTAACATAAAACAAACAAATGCTAAAAATGGTGAGAATTTTCGAAGTAATGCAAATGTGGCAATAAAAACAATAAGATTTCTTACATGTTGGTCAATGATGACACCGCTACCTAGGAGGAGCGTGCTTCACTTGCTCCAAACAACCGTTCAAACGGCGTTGTCTCTTGAATCATACCCCATTGGTTTGTGATGGGTTTGAGGGCATGATCCATTCTGCGCCCAAGATGATATTTGGAACACTCCTCGATGTGCCCAATACTTTGCGCTCAATTGATCTGCTTCTGTGCCCACATTGAGAGAGAGATGTTCCCATGCCAAGACAAGCAGAATATCCACATTGGTCTTAAAGTTGGTTCCCCTAACTGCCCTCTTTCCTCAATGAGCCGGAGGCCTCAAATTGAATCAAACCACAATGATGTGCCCTTGAGATCGACATCAGTTGTCCCAGAATCACGAATCAAACTATTGAGAAATGATCCATCGCTCAAGGTTGATCTCCCAAATTCAGAAAATTAACATTGCACATTTGCCAGCAATTTCCCATGGCCAACCTACATTCAATTGAATAAAACTGGAATACAAGACAAATGATTGCTTTTTATACCTCATTGTCATTTATGTTCCAACGTACGACTGGGAAGGCGCCATATATAGTATAGCCCGCCGCCTAGAAGAAGCAGGGAGGGGAGGGACACGGTTCTTCCTTGTCTTATTCTTCAGTCCCTTCATAGAGGACAATGGTGGCTCTAGCGGGGGGGGGGGGGGGGCACAACCTCCATGTGGCATCATAGTATTTGCCACCTCTGCGTCGGACTCTTCGCTAGCGGGGTGGACAAGGTACTGTCCTAGGTCGTGCCGGTCGGCCGTCGGAGCCGCAGGAGGTGCGGGAGCTGTCAGAGTCCCAAGAGGCGGTATCCGACTCCAAAATGATGAAACTGGATGCAGTGGTCAAGGAACCATCCATGCCGTCATATGCGGGGACTGGGGATGAGTGGAAGTGGTGAAAGGCGACACTAAAGCAAGGAGGGTAGGCGGCGGCGCGGAAGAGAAGAGGAGTGGAATGGGAAAAATGTGTGCTCCAAATATGCACCATAGTCACCAAATATGAAGGCTAGCGGGCTTGGTTTGTAGCTTCCTCCAAAAATTATAGTGATCAAGGGCAGGATGACGACTCTTCTAGAGTCGCATTTTCGGCCAAAGTAGCCATAACGATGGTCATTCTGGCGATCGTGCCAACATTACTCTTAGGTGGTAAAAGAAAACTAGTTAAAGCGGTCCTTACTCCTCCCATAATTGTGTGTTGTCTAGGTAGAAGATGAGACATTTGTATGGATTCCTCGCAAATAGCACCCTACGGGTTTATTATGATCTTAGGCGAGTTCAACACTGTGAGCTCTACCTGCCGAGCTAGTACTCGATTCTGATCTCTTAGGGCAGTCCCAATGTTGTATATCTTAAGTTATATCATGAATATTACATGTGTATTTAGATATAGCTCTTCCAATGATTGTATCTAAGTATTTAAAAGAGTTATCATTCATTGTGTTTTGTGAGAGAGAAAAAGTGTGAGTTTTATTCGTTTGGTGCTAAGAGCTATATCTAGATTAAGATGTGGTAACACTCTTTCTCCTCATTAAATGTAGTGCCACGTCAGATTTTTACCTAGATATCAATACTAAGATATAGTCCAAGGTGGAGTATCAGTAAGATTTTGTCATAGATTGTGTGGAGCTAATATGAACTTTGCAGTTTTACAAATAGCGAAGAAAATTATACTAGCATTGTAAAAGGATAAATGTAAATAAAGAAGTTATAAGATTACTAGTTGACTACTCTGTATTTATGTTTCCAATTTTCCTTTGTACAACTATTCCATGCATGGAGTTAGTTTGTTATTGACATTTGACATGCACATGCTAGGTTTAGTTATTAACTATTTCCTACTTTCAAATAAAAATTTCTTCGGTCGAAATACATGTATAACATATTATATACAGAATTATCTAAGTACATGAAATACTTATGTCAATCAGTATTTATTTATTTCATATTAAATTCAAGAACATTATTTCTATACCGTTTCTAATATGTACATATATGAATTCACATAAGCATGTTTTAAATACATAAAAAAATATCCATACATTCCTTAAATTCCAAGACGTTTCTTTGATACAAAATGTCTAATTATATATCTCATGTACATATTGACACGAAACAAAGGCAATACCTCTTGTACAAACCTCTACATGGTAAAAGCTAAAAGGAAAATGCAAACCAATTTGTAGTTGGATGATTAGGAGGATAGTGGTATCCCGGACCCACTAGGGTTCAAGTCCTAGACTGGACATTGGTGCTTGCATATTTCTGGATTTATTTTAGGCCTTCCAGCGATGTTCATTCAGCTGGAGGAAACGTTCCCATCGACTAGGAGATGCCTGTAGTGACTTCGTCAATCTCAAGATGCTATACCGATCCAGTTTCTCGGAGGTGCTCATGGGGGTAGAGTGTGCGTGCGTATGTTTATAACAGTGAGTGTGTACTCATGTATGTGAGTGACTTCGATTGTATTGAGTTTTATTCTAAAAAAAAGGCCAAACGGAAACCATTTGGAAGGAGTGAACATTAAACCTATCAAATATTCCCTCCGTTTACAAATATAAGATGCTCTACTTTTTTTGTAAATTGGATGCACATACACACATTTTAGTGTGTTTTTTCACTCATTTCAGTCCATATGTAGTTCATATTGAAATACTCAGAAAAATTATATTTGTAATGAAGGGAGTATTTCTTTTTATTATACTTACCATATTTAAGTAGGCAAAGTTACCCTTCCACAAAGAAAGATTCTAGTCCCTCCGTTTCTAAATATAAGTTTTTTTTATAGATTCCAATATGAACTCTCTCTCTCTATCTCTCTCTCTCTCTCTCTGTATATATATATATATATATACATACATATATATATATATATATATATATATATATATATATATATATATATATATATATATATATTAGGACACTTATTTTGAGACGGAGGGAGTAGTATAAATATTTGCATCCATGTCCCTTTCATTTGAAGTGGCTAAAAATTGTGCAGGAGACAAGCGAGATGTTGTATAGTGACGTTCTTGGGAATTAAATGAGAATCTTCCATTATTGTGGCCACTAGTGCTAAGTGGTAGTAACCAGCGGTTGAGGCCATCGAATCTTCAATTGTGACCAAGAACCCAAAAGTGTGCAACATCTCCCACTGGTGGCTAACCATCAGTTGAGGCCTTTGAACCCTGCTGACATGGCAAACGTGCGACAAAACCTGGACCATGCATGGATCAACCGCATACCTCTACCATCAACCTGGACTATATCCAGTACACCTATTGCTTCCCACGCATCAATGCATTTTGGCTCATTTTAAGGTTATTATAGATTACTAAAAAAAACACAACACCAATATTGCATGCATCTATCATGTCAAAAAGTATCGAATTCAAATTCAACATATAGTCATGGAAACAAAAAAGACATATCCAATGATAATTTGGTCAATCACTGAATTTACTTCCTGCGAAACAAATTGTCCAGATTTACAACTGAATTAGGTACTATTTACGGCTGGATTTGAATCTTCTTTTTATTTGTGTTGCATTTGATATTTTGTAAAATGATTGATATATATTGTGGGGACATTTACATTTATGCCCCTAATTTGCGCCCACTCTCAGATTTACCCCTAATTTTTTGATGTGCTCAAATTTGCCACTGAAAAGCATTTTAGGTCATGAGAATGCCCTTTCAGCTGGACAAAGTTGTTTGACCAAAACTTTAGAAATTCATAACAAATTTATATGAACTCAGAAGAATGCAAATAAGATATCAAAATGTTCATAAAAATATCACATATACACGCATGTCATTTATGTTCATCATGTTAGCACTAATCTTGTCATGATGTACCAGCATGCATGTTTAGTTTTGAGTTTGCATGTAGTTTAGATGATCTAGGGCAGTGTATGTAGGCCAATGATACTTCAGCTACGCGCGTGAAGAAAGCGAGATGTCGGGCTGCCGTGCGATGCGGTGAGCACGGCAAGATGCCGATGATGTCGTGCGATACGGCGAGGCTGTGAGAAGCAGTGAGACGCGACGAAGCTGGAGGATGATGGGCTGCTCGTTCAGGTTGAGCCGAGTGATTTGGCCAAGCCGTAGTTAGTTAGAGTGTGCTGGTTGGTTGTAGCTAGCTAGCTTCGTGCATGAAGTAGTAGGCCACGTTGAGACGTGGAGCTAGTTTTAGATATAGCCGAGTCGTGTGGCCGTTGGAGTGATTTCAGGAGTAGGATAAGGCTGTTAGTGCATGCATAGATTAGTGGGATTAGTTGCCGAGAGAGGTGGCTGGCCAGTGCGTGTATGGTCCTTGTATATATATGTTTCAGTGGAGTAATGAAGAAAGGAGGCCGTAAGGGCTGAGGGAAAAAAGATGTAGCATATGTGTGTCTCACCGGGAGAACAAAGCAAAGCTGGTTCCTCCACGGTGAGGTGTGTGTGTGTGTAGAGTTTCATGTGTATGTGTGTGTTCTTGTGTTCTTGAGAGAAAAGATAGAGAGAAACCACAAGAGAGTTTTGTGAGGGAGCTCGAGGTAGAAGAAGAAGCGGCGCTGCAAGGAGAGATGGCGCCAACACATCACCTACACATGCATTTATTTGCATTCACCCTAAATAGTTTTTAAATGTTATAAACCCTAAAAAGCTTTAAATAGTGCTTTTGTCATGAACATTAATTGCATGTGCATATAGATGATGTTTTTATGAACGTTTTGATATCTTATTTTGCATTCTTATGAGTTCAAATGCATTTGTTATGAATTTTTAAAGTTTTGGTCAAACAACTTTGACCAGATGGAAAGGCATTCTTGCGACCTAATGCTCTTTTTAGGGGCAAATTTGAGCACATCAAAAGTTAGTGGTAAATTTGAGTAGTGGGTTCGAGTTAGGGCACAAATGTGAATGTTGCATATGTTACCCTTTCTTCTGATTTTCTTCATGATTATTTGGATGACGTTTTTGGACTTGGGAATACCATGAGTGCTCCAAAGACTAGGACTGTTAAAAGGTCCAACGAGTTGTGTTTCTCATGTCAACTTAATTAGCAACTTTGTGTGATGAGAGGTAAAAATTGTGTGGTGAGAGGAGGAGCCAAGCACTCGTGCTCGGGCGGGCCGTACCGGCTTCGGCCACCATTCCACGGCAAGGTTGCTATTGCATGTCATGTCATGTCGTGTTGTTTGACATTCTACGCGCGACGCAGCTCATCTCTGCACTCCTTGCCATCAAACCTCTGCATTTTCTTGTATCTTTGCTACGGTGGTGGTGGATCGGGGCATCCATCGCCGATCTCGTGTCAGGGGAGCGCACTTTGCTGTGCTCAGGTTGGCGGTGCATCGATGGAATTTAGAGCATCTCTACGAGACCCCGTATAATGCGCCAACCCGCGTAATTTCGGCGAGTATACAAACTCGGCCCAATTTTCAGTCAGAATAGAGCCCGTATACTCGCCCGACCAGTAAAATATATTTTTTCGCGAATACGCTAAGGATGCGTATCTTTTCATTGATAGAAGGAGAATGTCTACGACACGAGATTAAGGCGACACACTATGCCATGTACGCAAGGGAGGGATGAAAGTGGTCGTCGAGCAAACAGGTGGGGTTGCTCATCCCCTCGACATCTTATCCTAGGTCTTTGAGATGATGTTACTAATCGCGGCTGCGCCGGCCCTAGCCCATAGGCGTGCTTCGTCTTTGATCGTGGAGCATAGGTGAGAGACGGAGGGTCGGTCACCATCGAAGGTGCAGCTGTTCCGGTGCTTCCAAATCCACCAACCGGTGAGGATGATGAGGGAGGACAAGCCTTTTCGCGCGGCAACCGACGCGAGGGCACAAGTAGATGCCCACCATGCAAGGAAGTCGGTGTCTTCGGTCGACAGGTTCGTAGGAGATCTAGCCCAAGCAAGAATATCGTGCCACACCTGGCGGGAGAAGGAGCAGCCAGCCAGCAGGTGTTGCATCGTCTCATCTTTTTTATCGCAGAGGGCACAAGCTGGTTCATGAGGCAGGCTGTGTCTAGCAAGACGCTCCGCCGTCCAGCACCGGTTTTGTAGAGCGAGCCAGATGAAGAACTTGACGCGAAGCGGTGCCCAAGATTTACATGTGAGCTTCCAGTGTGGTTCCGCGCGAGCTCCAACGAAGAGGGCTTGCTAGCAAGAGCTGGCGGAGTAGATGCACGAAGTAGTCCAGCGCCATCGGATAGTGTCCGGGGAGTCGGTAAGCTGAATGTGGCGCACCGCCCGCCAGAGCTGCACATACTGCACCATGGCGGTAGGGCCAAGAGCGCCGTGGATGTCCTGCACTCAAGAACACAGGGATAGGCCGTCTATGACCATGTGAATCTTCCAACGTCTCTTCGGGATCATTTGAAAAAGTTGAGGGGCAATCTCGGCCACCGATCGTTCGTCGATCCAATGGTCGGTCCAGAACTTGCACTCGTCGCCATTGCCAACGCTCCAGGCGATTGAGGCGCAGAAGATAGCGCTGACATTTGCATCATGAGGGGTGTGCAAGTGGCTCCAGGGGCGCGAATGATTGGTGCGCTGGAGCTAGAGCCAGCGCGTACGGAGGGCGATGCCCCAGCGCTGCAGATCACGGATGCCCGGCCCGCCAAGATGAAGTGGGCGGCAGACTCGCTGCCAGTTGACCATGCATTGGCCGCCATTGGCCTCCTTGCATCTGTCCCAAAGAAATCCACGGATGATGCGGTTCACCTTCTTGAGGATGGTCTGGTTGAAGGTGATGGCCCTGAGGAAGTGAGTTGGGATAACACAGAGGATGTGGCGGACGAGGGCCAGCCGGTCGCCGCGAGAGAGCATGGAGGTGCTGTCACATCCCTAGTTCTGCTGCTTTGGGCTAGCTTGTCATGTGTTGCATCATGTTTAAAATTCAAATGAATTTGAATTGGGGATGTTCAAACCCCAGCACTAAATCAATTTAAATAGGGTTGAATAAAATCATTTTCAATAAACCCAAAATGTCCCTAAGAAAAGTTCATGATCTCTGGTTAAGGTGGAAACCTCTGCCAAAAATGATGAACATATTTTTAGATCATTTTTGGATTTTTGAATTAAATATATTGTATTTGAATTAGGGCATTTAAATGCTATAAATACTTTTAATGCTCTATTAATTCTAGAATTTGTTGTGGGGCTTTGGAATATCCTATTTTGCAGCCACACAATATTTCCAGGAGCAACTAAGATAATTTGGTTTGAAACCAAATCCAAAACATACAACAGAAAATAGAAAACCATAAAGAAAAACAGAAAGGAAAATAGGCCTACCTAACTTACCTGGCGGCCCAGCCCACGTGGCCTCCTCCTCGTGTCGTCTTCCTCCTTGCCAGGAGCCAGGAGGACAAGCACGTGTGCTCGACACGCGCGGCCACACGCTGGCCACCTCCTGCCTGCCTGCGTGCACTCCCAACACCCTGGACGTCCCAGGCATCGCCACGCAGCCCCCGACCTCTCTCTCTCACTCTCGCTCGTCCTCATCTCCTTCCCCTCTCACTTCTGTGCTCACAGACAGGAGCCCGTTGCGGCTACTCGCTACTGCCGCGGCCACCGTCCACCACTCACCTCGCTGATGTGTCCTAGAGAACTGTGGTGACTTTGTCGTCCTCCCCGCCGAGCTACGCAATGCTCGGTGCCCTGGAACGCCATCAACATCGTCATCTTTGACCCACGGCCGCCGAGCTCGCCGAGGCCTCCATTCAACTTGCTTTGAGCTCCTACGTAGAACCCCTCTCTCCCCTACCTCGTTTGCATCATGTAGCCGTGGAATTCACCGGAGCCGTGAGCTTCCGCCCGCCGGCCACGTCGCCATTGCGGCCATAGCTGCTGCCGCTTGTGTCTGAGCCCGCCAACGCGCTCAGTGCGTCCCCAGGAGCTGAACGCACCCAGCTGCTACTCCTCCCGTGCTCTGTGGCGTGGATTCGGTCGAGCCTGAATTCTGGCCATCGTCGAGGTCGACACCGCGCTCGACTCCGGCCGTTTCAGCCCCTCCCACCTGCAGAGGGAGATGTGGCACACTCAAAGCAGCACGCAGAGCCCCTCCATCGTCCCTTTGGTTGCCATAGGGTAAACTCGAGCCCTCCGCCGTGTTTGCTGTCGGCGGCGATGAGCCGCCGACGTATTAGGCCCGGTTGACCGGGGGTTTGACCTCCCCTGGGTCAATGACATGTGGGTCCCGCCGCTGACAGTTTTAGTTTTGGACAAAAATTAGTGCTAATCACCCTGGTTAACTAAATGAGTCACTCACGAGTGGGCCCGGCCGGTCAGGTTTGACTTTGGTCGGCAGTGTTGACTTGCTAACGCAAGCATGACGTGGTGCTAACGCAATAAACCATTTCTGAATGATTTCTACTTTTGAAATAATTTGGAAATTTCAAAAAATGTTTAAAACTTCAAAAATTCATAGAAATTAATCTATAACTCCAAATGAAATATTTTATATATGAAAAATTATCAGAAAAATCAGTCTATCCATCTGTACCATTTTCATGCATGATAGAGCAACTTATGGCTACTGTTTAGGACAAATCAAAAAATGGCATTTGAATATCCACATATGGAGTTTGAATTTGAACCTCGGGTTCAAACCAACTTTATTTAACTTGTTGCTAGTTGCATTAGATCAATCAACAACATATTGCCATGTCAATCATGCATCATATTGTTGCATTGCATTGATTGTGTTCCTTCTCTGTTGCCGGTATTTGTCCCCTCTCAGTAGACGTGGTTCCGACGATGAGATCGATGACACCGATGAAGAACTATACTATCTTCAGAAGTGCCAGGCAAGCAAAAAACCCCTTGTTCATTCTGATACAATCTCACTCTCTTGCTCCTGCTCTCTTTTACTGCATTAGGACAACAATGTTTCAACTGTTACATGCTACGGTAGCAGAACCCCTTTCCTCTGCATGACCAATCATTGCCACAGTAAATAGATGAAACCCACTAGCATGACTAGGATTTATTTGAGACATGATGTGCCTACTCATTCATGCTTGTTTGTCATGCCTGCTATTGCTTAGAGTTGTTTCACGTCTGATTCATCGGGAATGAATTGGAATAATGTGAACATGTCCCACTATTGTGAGCTAAGTGTGCGAACACGATTTGGTAAAGGTAGTAGTGAGAGGCCATGTAGGAGTACATGGTGGATTATCTCATCGAAACCGTCCTCAGGAACTGAGTTCCATGTTTGTGATCGATGAACAACTACTACCACGCATTGGGCCCTGAAATATGACCCCGCTCGACTTATTAACCCCCATATCCTCTATCCAGGAGTTGCAAGTAGTTTCTGGTGTTTATAGTATGCTGGAGGCCGTGCACAGTGCTGACCCTAGGGGTGGGCTGTGATGCGGTAGGCTCGTGGCACGGTGTACTGGGGCACCCGTTTGGTGGGCTTGGGAACCATGCACACATCGTTTGGGGCCGTAGTGGAAACCTCGGCCAGACTCCCTATGGATGGAACCTAAATAGGCGATAAACCTAGACTAGGGACTTGTGTGGTTAGTCAGGTCGTGGTCTACACCCACATCGGCTTTCGCTTGAAGTTTGCCGAGCACATGTCATGTGCAGATGCTAAGTGGTGGAAACATGTGTGAAGAAGTACACCCCTGTAGGGTTATAAATGATCTATTCAAATAGCCACGTCCACGGTAAAGGACTTCTTGGTTGCCTATATAGTTCATAGACAAGTGAAAGTGGATACTCTAAAATGCGCAAGATAAGCATGAGTGTTATGGATGGCGATCTCGTAGGGAGACGGGAGCGGATCCATAGTGGTGTATTGATATGGTGAATATGTGGACTCGTGTGCGCCACCTCAAAAGAGTTACCATCAGTCGTAGTACAGGATAGCCACTGATTCAAAGCTGGCTTGCTGCAATTAAACTCCACCATCCCTTTGTTTATACTGATGCATATGTAGCTAGTTCTGATATAAGTCTGGCTGGGTACATTTGTACTGCATGTTTGCTTAATTTATGTTTTTGCAGAGAGACTTCACTCTCACTAGTAGTTCCACGTGGACTTCGATGTTTAGCTTGTTACCTCAGCTACGATATTGTGCCCTCGGGAGGGTCTTGTAGATAGTCAGGCTTCTTAGCCTTTTTCAATTGTTGTTATCTGTACTCAGACAAGTTAAGCTTCCGCATGTGCTTATTGCTTGTATGACTTGAATGCTGGGTCATCAGACCCATGTTTGTAATATCTGGCTCCTCAGAGCCTCTTGAATAAATACTCTGAGTCATAGAGTTTTGTTGTGACGCCGTGTTGTATTTGACATATCGAGCATATTGTATGTATGTTATTGAAATGCTTGGTATGTGTGGGATCCGACAATCTAGTTGTTTATTCTTGGTAGCCTCTCTTGTGGGGAAACGTCTCCTAGTGCTTCCACTGAGTCATGGTAGCTTGCTACTGCTCCGGAACACTTAGGCTGACCGGCATGTGTCCTTCTTCGTTCATGTGTTTGTCCCTTCGGGGAAATGTCACGCGTTGTTCCTTTAAGTACTTGTAGCTTGCTATGACTTGGGTTCATATGTTGATGATCGACACGTTCGTTGTTGGGTCATGTATGCCTGTCCATGTAAGTTAGTGCCACCTTGGGTTTATGACTAGTCATGTCGGCCCGGGTTCTCTGTCATATGGATGCTAGCGACACTATCATATACGTGAGCCAAAAGGCGCAAACGGTCCTGGGTCAGGTAAGGTGGCACCCTTGGGAATACCGTGTGTGAGGCCGCAAAGTGATATGATGCGCTACATGCTGGACCGGTGTGACTTAGCATTGGGGTCCTAACAACTTCTGTGTCAGAGCCTAACTGCCAGTAGGATTACCAAGCCAAACTGGTCGAAGTTGAGTCTAGAAATGCTTTATACTTATATAAGGGAATTGATTGTGGAAGGGAACGTAAGGCTCTTTTTACTCCTTTACCTTATGCCCTTCTGATCCGAGTCATCCTATCTTTCCTACAGGTCTAAGGAACTAGGCTTTCTCTTCTTTCTATCAGGATCACGTGTTACTAATCTATAGCTTATATGCTTGATGGATTCAAGTCTTAGTTCAGTTCCTACTACTCCCATATGTTAACCATTGATCTCGGAACCTTGATATTGTGATTTTGAGTGGTTATGCCACCATTTTGCAGGATATCTCAAATCTTTTTGGGCATTTACAGCTGTTATGTTGTCCGAGTCATCCCAGGTTTCTAAATAGTCTGATGCATTTGCAACTTCCTTCTTTCTGTTCCTGGTGTTCCTTTGGGCCAGGTTAACCACACTAATCGGTGCGTTGAGGTACCCCATTGCCTTGACATATATGTTGGAGCTATTATTATGACCCTAGGTGTCTTAGGGAATCACCTAGTAATCTAGCCATGTTTTGTGTTTGCAGTGTGATGATTCTGGCCGTGATTCTCGAAAGCACCTCGTCATGCTATTTAGTTAGTAGGTACTCCATTTCTGGGTTCTTGAACCCAAGATTCACCCTACTTACCTCACGTTGATTGTTTTGCTAGTTCCTTTAGGATATTAGTAACCTTTGTGAGTCCTCGAGGTCCGTGGTATTTCCTTCTTCCAAATATCATGAAGTGCTTATGGCAGAAGTTCTGGAACCAAAGGATCACAATAAGAGTGCTCTCGATGAGGTCCCCATTCTATATTATGACTCTAACAGTCCTACCTCTCTGCATGGATTATCCGGAAGAAACCTGTTGAACTTGGTTTGACATATTAATCTATGCATCCACAACTCAGAAAACCATATGTTCCTTTGAGTTGTCCCTCTTTGGTTGTATTTTGATCTCCGTCTATCAGTTGATAGTCAAGAGTATGTGTGCATTCATTCATTGATGCTTGTTATTCTTGTGGTTCGTCAAGCCATCCTATTTCAGAATGTCTAAGAGAAACAAACTCCAGTACCTCATCCATATCTTGGAATGAGTCAAATCAGTTGTATTCCGCAGATTAAACTGCCAATCCAGCTTTGTTCTGTTCTACCTTGGAGTGTTGCCCTCTTTATGTCAGGATTGTCATGAGAATTGCACCACCTCTTATGAATTATTGATGCCGTGATACCTCTCGCCATCATTGTTCATTCATTGTTTCTCGTATTATTGTAATCGGAATGCCGACAAGTGAATCGTGATGTGTGAAATCAATACTCCTAGCAACCTCGTTGCTTGGTAGTTAAAGGACAATAATTTCATTCTTAGCGTGATGGTTATAGGATCATCATTCTAGGATAGATTGTGCTACCTAGACCATTTTCCTGGTGCACTCTTCGATCAATGAGTTAGGATTGTGTTAACCCCTTGATTATTTGATAACATCGTCTTTCCTCGAGAGCAAGATTGTTCTCGAGCTTTGTATCATATCAGTGGTTCGTGATTTTCCGATTATCTTCTCAGAAGTATCACTAGGTTATTCTCTGACTGCTATGTTGAGTTCGTGATCATGTTGGTTTTCCTCTAAACCACCCTTTCTCCAAGAATTTGTGTTGCATACCCTTGAGCTAATTGGTTAAGCTAAACAACAACTTGGAGAGTTGGAAGATAGAAGCTTTTCCTGACTTAGTTCATTCCCGAGGATATCTTTGTGTGTGTGATGAAGAAAGACGATATCTTCATCGATTGGTCCCCGTGATCAATTGTTGGATCTATTGTCTTGCCAAAACCTTGATTTGAGTGTGGGCTATCATCAAATTAAATCAGAACCAATGATGTTCGTAATGTTGTCTTACTCGTGGTTGTTTCCTCAAGCATACACCATTATATTCTTTGGTCTGACCAATGCTACCACTTTGTTCACATAATTATGGAATTCCATTTATATGGAAACCTGGATAAATTGTTGTTGAGCCCATCAGCAACATTTTTATCTTCTCCATGATTTGTGTTGAACATCCAGCTAGTGTTGGAAACTTTTATAAGCATTATCTTCATGTCCCGTTCATGAAGCATATGTTGGATGAAAGAAGTGACTTCCTATGATTCACGTGCATTTGGTGCAAGTTGCCACCATGAATTTGAGAAAGGTTTGTTTTGTTTCCTCTAGAATCATCCCAAGTCAGTTATGTATGTGTGAATATATTCTATGGTTTGGTAGATTAAATACCTCCATTCCATATGTATTCCCTAGCACACCAAGCCACTTATTGAGTTGTTTAAGGAGAATAAGTTCCTACTTAAGACCCAGGATTATACAAGGACTTCGATATCCCCAATGATGGTTCCCCACCTGAACTCGGTAGTGTTTTGTTGTAAGACTTCTATGTGGTCATGCTTGTCTTGGACAACGTGTTCACATGTGTGTAGAAGAACCAGCTCATGTTTTGGAGCTTGCTATCCTAGATCATTGCCCGAGAATCTCGCAACGCTATCTCGTAGATTTGTGTTGCAAACTTCCATTTTTTTCTAGACTTGATGAGTCTGGAATATCCTGTTACCAACCGGATCTGAATCTCAGACAGATATGATGGTTGGAAATTTTCCAAGATCTATGATGTAGGTCCCAACAAGGTTGATGTTCTAGCCGACACACCTAGCCGGAAGATCTATCATTGTAGTATCTTGATTGAGCTATTTGACCATCTTCTCCATTAGGATTTCGTGCAACTTATTCGAGAAGTTGTACCTTAGGCGTCCTTGTGCTCTCGGTTTCATCGATTAAGCTATAACCATTCAAACAGTGGCATCACTCTCTACTGTTGAGTTTTTCCCTAGTTACTTGAATCATTCCTAGCATTTGCATTTTGTTCCCAGCTTGCACCTGCCATTGTGCCTTTTCACTATGGGCTGCCCTTCTCGATAAATGTTGTTCAGGATCATCTTCAAAAGTGGTCCTACCATGGGTCCCATCCATTTCCGATGATAGGCAAAAATCATCCATTATGTTGTCTTCAACAAGGTAGTCCACATCATCCATTCTAGCCTGAGTAGGCTGTTCTCTCGAACTCCGTCAAACGATCGTTTGTAAATTGCCTTAGGCTGGTATAGAGAATTCCAATGATCTAGATATCAAAAGTAATTCTTTTTGCCACTTAAGGGATAATTCTACGAGTCACCTTCCCTGAGGTGCCCCGTTATGGGATCATGGCAATTATCTCCTCGCTACGTTGAAACCATGCACCATCATACTCGAGCATGGAATTGTTGCCAACCAACTTGAGTCTTTGTCGTCTGTTTTCCCATCACCCTTGATGTGTGTTTTGTGTCTCATCTCAAGAGATGTTCAACGTCTCATTCCGTGAGTTGATCGTGAGTTGCTCGATCTTTAAGAAGATCGATTCCTACAGAGATTCTTTCTGTCATCGTCATGTTGGACAAAGATCTCAAAGCCAAAGACGTTAAGATCAATGTGATGCAATGAATCAAAATCTTTGAGAAGGCCATTTGGATCGAGAAGATCATGATAGTTTTTTGACTCCCTTTCATCTGACCCTATGCCCAAATCCCGGGACGAGATTCTTGTTTAGTGGGGGTGAGTTGTCACATTTCTAGTTCTGGTGCTTTGGGCTAGCTTGTCATGTGTTGCATCATGTTTAAATTCAAATGAATTTGAATTGGGGATGTTCAAACCCCAGCACTAAATCAATTCAAATAGGGCTGAATAAAATCTTTTTCAATAAACCCAAAATGTCCCTAAGAAAAGTTCATGATTTCTGGTTAAGGTGGAAACCTCTGCCAAAAATGATGAACATATTTTTAGATCATTTTCGGATTTTTGAATTAAATCATATTGTATTTGAATTAGGGAATTTAAATGCTATAAATACTTTTAATGCTCTATTAATTCTGGAACTTGTTGTGGGGCTTTGGAATATCCTATTTTGCAGCCACACGATATTTCCAGGAGCAACTAAGATAATTTGGTTTGAAACTAAATTCAAAACATACAATAAAAAATAGAAAACCATAAATAAAAACATAAAGGAAAAGAGGCCTACCTAACTTACCTAGTGGCCCAGCCCACTTGGCCTCCTCATCCTTCGTCTTCCTCCTTGCCAGGAGGACGAGCGCGTGTGCTCGACGCGCGCGGCCACACGCCGGCCACCTCTTGCCGGCCTGTGTGCACTCCTGACGCCCTAGACATCCCTAGCATCACCAGCAGCCCCCTGACCTCTCTCTCACTCTTGCTCGTCCTCATCCGCTGCCCCTCTCGCATCTGTGCTCACCGAGAGGAGCCCATCGCCGCTGCTCGCTGCTGTCACGACCAACGTCCACCACTCGCCTCGCTGACACATCCAGAAGAACCGCCGCGACTTCCTCGTCGTCCCCATCGAGCTATGCAATGCTTCGTGCCCTGGAACATAGTCAACATCATCATCTTTGACCCACAGCCACCGAGATCTCCGGCGACCTCCCATCGTCACCAGCTCCTCCGTGAGCTTGCCGAGGACTCCTTCAACTCGCTATGAGCTCCTACGTCGAACCCCTCTCCCCCTACTTTGTTTGCCTCGTGTAGTTGTCGAATTCACCGGAGCCATGAGCTTCCACCCGCCGGCCATGTCGCCATAGCAGCCACAGTTATTGTCGCTTGCGTATGAGCCCGCCAACGTGCTCAGTGCGTCCCCAGGAGCTCAAAGCACCTAGCTGCTGCTCCTACCATGCTTTGTGGCGTGGATTCGGTCAAGCCTGAACTCCAGCCGCCGCCGAGGTCGAGGCCGCGCTCGACTCCGGCCGTTTCAGTCCCTCCTGCCTACACAGGGAGATGCGGCGCACTCAAAGCAGCATGCAGAGCCCATCCGTCATCCTTTTGGTCGCCGGAGGGCAAAACCCGAGTCCTCCGCCGTGTTTGCTGTCTCCAGTGATGAGCCACTGGCGTATTATGCCCGCTTGACGAGGGGTTTGACCTCTCTGGGTCAGTGACATGTGGGCCCGGCCGCTGACAGTTTTAGTTTAGGACAAAAATTAGTGCTAATCACCCTGGTTAACTAAATGAGTCAGTGACGAGTGGGCCTGGCCGGTCAGGTTTGACTCTAGTCGACACCGTTGACTTGCTGACGCAAGCATGACATGGTGCTGACGCAATAAACCATTTCTGAATTATTTCTATTTCTGAAATAATTTGGAAATTTGAGAAAATGTTTAAAACTTCAAAAATTCGTAGAAATTAATCTATAACTCCAAATTAAATATTTTATATATGAAAAATTATCAGAAAAGTCCAATCTATCCATCTGTACCATTTTCATGTATGACAAAAAAACTTATGGCTACTGTTTAGGGAAAATAAAATAAATGGCATTTGAATATCCACATATGGAGTTTAAATTTTAACCTCTGGTTCAAACCAACTTCATTTAAGTTGTTGCTAGGTGCATTAGCTCAATCAATAGTATATTGACATGTCATGATCATGCATTATATTGTTGCATTGCATTGATTATGTTCCTTCTCTGTTGTCGGTATTTGTCCCCTCTTAGTAGACGTGGTTCCAACGATGAGATCGATGACACCGATGAAGAACTATACTATCTTCGGAAGTGCCAGGCAAGCAAAAACCCCTTGTTCATTCTGATACAATCCCGCGCTCTCGCTCCTGCTCTCTTTTACTACATTAGGACAACAATGTTTCAACTGTTACATGCTGCAATAGCTGAATCCCTATCCTCTACATGACCTATCATTGCCACAGTAAATAGAAGAAACCCACTAGCATGAGTAGGACTTGTTTGAGCCATGATGTGCCTACTCATTCATGCTTGTTTGTCATGCCTGCTATTGCTTAGATTTTTCTCAAGTTTGATTCATCGGAGATGAATTGGAATGTTGTGAACATGTCCTACTGTTGAGAGCTAAGTGTGTGAACACGATTTGGTAAAGGTAGCAGTGAGAGGCCATAGGAGTACATGGAGGGTTGTTGATACGTCTCTGTCGTATCTATAAATTTTTATTGTTCCATGCCAATATTATACAACTTTCATATACTTTTGGCAACTTTTTATACTATTTTTGGGACTAACATATTGATCCAGTGCCCAGTGCCAGTTCCTGTTTGTTGCATGTTTTATGTTTCACAGAAAACCCATATCAAACGGAGTCCAAACGGAATAAAAACAGACAAAGAATATTTTTGGAATATTTATGATTTTTGGGAAGAAGAATCAACGTGAGACAATGCTCGAGGGGGCCACGAGGCAAGGGGCGCGCCCCAGGGGGTCAGGCGCGCCCTGAGCCCTCATGGCTACCCCGTAAGGCGGTTAGTACCCTTCTTTTGTCGCAAGAAAGTCAATATCCAGATAGTAATCGTGTCCAAGGGACAACCCAATTGGAGTTAGGGATCTCCGGGAATATAAGAAACGGTGAAAGGGCAGAATCAAGAACGCAGAAACAGAGAGAGACAGAGAGACATATCCAATCTCGGAGGTGCTCTCGCCCCTCCCACACCATGGAGACCATGGAACAGAGGGGAAACCCTTCTCCCATCTAGGGAGAAGGTCAAGGAAGAAGAAGGAGAAGAAGGGGGCTCTCTCCCCCTCTCTCCCGGTGGTGCCGGAGCGCCGCCAGGGCCATCATCATCATCGCGATCTACACCAACACCTCCGTCATCTTCACCAACATCTCCATCACCTTCCCCCATATATATTCAGCGGTCCACTCTCCCGCAACCCGCTGTACCCTCTACTTGAACATGGTGCTTTATCCTTCATATAATTATCCAATGATGTGTTGCCATCCTATGATGTCTGAGTAGATTTTCATTGTCCTTTCGGTAATTGGTGAATTGCTATGATTGGTTTAATTTGCTTGTGGTTATGTTGTTGTCCTTTGGTGCCCATCATATGAGCGCGCGCGTGGATCAGACCATAGGGTTAGTTGTATGTTGATAGGACTATGTATTGGAGGGCAAGAGTGACAGAAGCTTCAACCTAGCATATAAATTGATGCATACGGGATTGAAGGGGGACCAATATATCTAAATGCTATGGTTGGGTTTTATCTTAATGAACGTTAGTAGTTGCGGATGCTTGCTAATAGTTCCAATCATAAGTGCATATAATTCCAAGTTAGGGATGACATGCTAGCAGTGGGCTCTCCCACATAAAACTTGCTATCGGTCTAGTAAAGTAGTCAATTGCTTAGGGACAATTTCGCTACTCCTACCACCACTTTTCCACACTCATTATACTAACTTTATAGCTTCTTTATCTAAACTAGCCCCTAGTTTATATTTACGTGCTCTTTATACCCTTGCAAACCTATCCAACAACACCTACAAAGTACTTCTAGTTTCATACTTGTTTTAGGTAAAGCGAACGTCAAGCGTGCGTAGAGTTGTATCGGTGGTCGGTAGAACTTGAGGGAATATTTGTTCCACCTTTAGCTCATCGTTGGGTTCGACACTCTTACTTATCTAAAGAGGCTACAATTGATCCCCTATACTTGTGGGTTGTCAAGACCTTTTTCTGGCGCCGTTGCCAGGAAGTCATAGCGTGGGTGAATATTCTCGTGTGTGCTTGTTTCTTTATCACTAAGTAATTTTTATTTGTTGTTCTTAGTTGTTTTCTATCTTTAGTTATGGGTAGGAAACACAAAATGCGAAAAAATAGTTGTACCTACTACACCAATGGTTGAAGAACCACTCAAAATCTATCACACTCCTGAAGCTTTTTACTTGGATCATCTTTGATCCCTATGTGCTCATGCTAAAACCCCAACTAGCTTAGTTGAGGGCAAATCTTTAGATGAGCATGCTTGTTATGTGTGACACCACTTATCTCAAAAAGGGAAACTTTTACTGGATCAAATTCATCGTTTGCAATGCTATGCTTGGAATTTATGTGAAATATATGATTTTACTTGTTGTTCTGAAAACCCTAAGAAACACCTTCCCTATTAATGTGAGTTTAGTGATAATGGAATCGTATCTTCGTATGCTAAAGGTGTTTATAATTACTATGATGTTCAACACATTGAAGAATTTGTTGCTTTTAAGGGTGCTTATGAATTTTCTTGTTTGATTGAAAAGTATGATGCTACTCTTTACAAATCTGCAAATTTTGCCATACTTCAATATTGTTATGATAATTATGCTTCTAATGCCTATGTTAAACCATATATTGAGGACTCCTCCGCTGTCCAAGAAGAGACTAATAATTTTGCAGGAGTCTATGGAAGAAGAAATTGATGAAACTATGAGCTCATTGGATGAAAAAGATGAGGAGGAGAGCGAAGAACAAAAGGAGGAAGAGCGGATTGACAACCCGATCCCACCTTCTAATGAGAGTAACTCTTCAACTCATACATTGTTTAATTTCCCTTCGTGCTTAGGATGATTGCTATGATGATTGTTATGATCCTGTTGATTCTCTTGAAATACCCCTTTTTGATGATGCTTGCTATGCTTGTGGCCAAGATGCCAATATGAATTATGCTTATGGAGATGAACTTGCTATAGTTCCTTATGTTAAACATGAAATTGTTGCTATTGCACCCACACATAATAGTCCTATTATCTTTTTGAATTCTCCAAACTACACTATATCGGAGAAGTTTGCTCTTATTAAGGATTATGTTGATGGTTTGCATTTTACCGTTGCACATGATGATTTTGATGAATATAATATGCATGTGCTTGCTGATCCTACTTGCAATTATTATGAGAGAGGAACTATATCTCCGCCTCTCCATGTTTCCAACATGATAGAATTGCAAGAAACTGCTTATATTATGCATTGGCCTTTACTTTGTGTGCATGAATTGTTCTTTTATGAAAAGCCGATGCATAGGAAGGAGTTAGACTTTGTCATTACATGATATATGTTTCTTTGTGCTCACTACTAAATGCCAAATCATTGTTAATTAAAATTGGCTTTGATATACCTTGGGATCCGGGTGGATATATTACTTGAGCACTATATGCCTAGCTTAATGGCTTTAAAGAAAGCGCTGCCAGGGAGACAACCCAAAAGTTTTAGAGAGTCATTTATTTCTGTTGAGTGCTTTTATAAAGTTTAAAAACAAAAAAAAGAGGGTAACCCAAAACTTTTCAAAAAGGAAACTGAAAGTGAGAAAGACAAGCATTGTTGAAGTGGGGGAGCTCCTTGAACTTTGTTCATGCTCACGGAAACTTTGTGAATCTTATATACAGAAAATTTTCATCAAAAATAATTATCCCCTTGTACAATTCCATTGTAATATAAAAATAATGTGCCAAGGTTTGCCTTTAGGATGTTTACAATGCTTGTTGGTTTGTGCGGTGCAGGACATAAACTTTGGCTGTAGTGCGCGATTCTACATTTTTTACTGGAACGTCAAACGGTTCTGAAACTTTTTGCACTGTATTTATTAACAATTTTTTTATTTTCCTAATTTTGGAAGAATTGTTGGGGTACTAGAAGTTTGGTGAATGTTTATATTACTGTAGATTGTCCTGTTTAAGACAGTTTCTGTTTTTGATGCATAGTTTGCTTGTTTTGATGAAACTATCAACTTCTATCAGTGGATTAAGCCATGGAAAAGTTATATTACAGTAGATACAATGCAAAAACAAAATATGAATTGGTTTCCAACAGTACTTAGAGTAGTGATTTTCTTTATTATACTAACGGATCTTACCGAGGTTTCTGTTGAAGTTTTGTGTGGATGAAGTGTTCGAAGATCGAGGAGGTCTCGATATGAGGAAAAGGAGGAGAGGCAAGACCTCAAGCTTGGGGATGCCCAAGGCACCCCAAGTAAATATTCAAGGAGACTCAAGCGTCTAAACTTGGGGATGCCCCGGAAGGCATCCCATCTTTATTCAACAAGTATCGGCATGTTTTCGGATTCGTTTCGTTCATGCGATATGTGCAAGTCTTGGAGCGTCTTTTGCATTTAGTTATCACTTTTCTTTTATGCACATGCTGGTATGAGATAGTCCATGGTTGATTTATAGAATTCTCATTGCACTTCACTTAAATCTTTTGAGTATGGCTTTATAGAATGCTTCATGTGCTTCACTTATATCATTTGAAGTCTGGATTGCCTGTTTCTCTTCACATAGAAAACTGCCATTTGTAGAATGCTCTTTTGCTTCACTTATATTTGTTAGAGGATGGGCATATCTTTTGTAGAAAGAATTAAACTCTCTTGCTTCACCTATATCTAGTTAGAGAGATGACAGGAATTGGTCATTCCCATGGTTAGTCATAAAATCATACATAAAACTTGTAGATCACTGAATATGATATGTTTGATTCCTTGCAATAGTTTTGCGATATAGAGATGATAATAAGTGGGAGGTACTAGTAAATGGTTGTGTTTAGTAAGGATATTGGTGTGAAGGTTTGTGATTCCCGAAGCATGCACGTATGGTCTCCTAACCATGTAACCAAATTGGCGCGCATTGTATTTTGATTGTTTATCTTCGCGTGAAGGTCGCGGGCCTGCGATGATTAACTCCTACCAACCTCCCCCCTAGGAGCATGCGTAGTAGTACTTTTCTTCGAGGGCTAATAAACTTTTGCAATAAGTATATGAGTTCTTTATGACTAATGTGAGTCCATGGATTATGCACACTCTTACCCTTCCATCATTGCTAGCCTCTTCGGTACCGTGCATTGCCCTTTCTCACCTCAAGAGTTGGTGCAAACTTTGCCGGTGCATCCAAACCCCGTGATACGATACGCTCTATCACACATAAGCCTCCTTATATCTTCCTCAAATCGTCCACCATACCTACCTATTATGTCATTTCCATAGCCATTCCGAGATATATTGCCATGCAACTTCTGTCATCATCATATACATGACTTGAGCATTCATTGTCATATTGCTTTGCATGATCGTAAGATAGCTAGCATGATGTTTTCATGGCTTGTCCATTTTTTGATGTCATTGCTATGCTAGATCATTGCACATCCTGGTACTCCGCCGGAGGCATTCATATAGAGTCATACTTTGTTCTAGACATCGAGTTGTAATATTGAGTTGTAAGTAAATAAAAGTGTGATGATCATCATTATTAGAGCATTGCCCCATGAAAAAAATAGGCCAAAGAAGCCTAATTAAAAAAAGGGGGCCCAAAGAAGACCGCCAAAAAAAGGAGGGCGATGTTACTATCCTTTTACCACACTTGTGCTTCAGAGTAGCGCCATGTTCTTCATATAGAGAGTCTCTTGAGTTATCACTTTCATATACTAGTGGGAATTTTCATTATAGAACTTGGCTTGTATATATCGATGATGGGCTTCCTCAAATGCCCGTGGTCTTCATGAGCAAGCAAGTTGGATGCACACCCACTTAGTTTCAGTTTGAGCTTTCATACACTTATAGCTCTTAGTGCATCCGTTGCATGGCAACCCCTACTCCTCACATTGACATCAATTGATGGGCACCTCCATAGCCCGTTGATTAGCCGTGTCGATGTGAGACTTTCCCCCTTTTTTTCTTCTCCACAGAACCTCCACCATCATACTCTACTCCACCTGTAGTGTTATATCCATGGCTTGCGCTCATGTATTGCGTGAAGGTTGAAAAAGCTGAAGTGCGTTAAAAAGTATGAACCAATTGCTTGGCTGACATCGAGATATGCATGAGGGGTACCTTGTGTTAAGAAAAGGGAGCATACAAGACTATATGATTTTGTAGGGATAACGTTCTGTAAGCATTGATATTTTGAAAGGCATGATTGTTTATTGGGATGCCTGACTATTATTGTTTTTATGTCAAATGATAGACTATTGCTTTGAATCACTCGTGTTCTAATATTCATGCCATGATTAGATTACATGATCAAGATTATGCTAGGTAGCATTCCACATCAAAAATTATCTTTTTTATCATTTACCTACTCGAGGACGAGCAGGAATTAAGCTTGGGGATGCTGATACGTCTCCGTCGTATCTATAATTTTTTATTGTTCCATGCCAATATTATGCAACTTTCATATACTTTTGGCAACTTTTTATACTATTTTTGGGACTAACATATTGATCTAGTGCCCAGTGCCAGTTCCTATTTTTTGCATGATGTTTCATAGAAAACCATATCAAACGGAATAAAAACGGACGGAGAATATTTTTGGAATATTTATGATTTTTTGGGAAGAACAATCAACGTGAGACGATGCTCGAGGGGGCCACGAGGCAGGGGGGCGCGCCCTAGGGGGTCAGGTGCGCCCTGAGCCCTCGTGGCCACCCCGTAAGGAGGTTTGTGCCCTTCTTTCGCCGCAAGAAAGCCAATATCCACATAGAAATCGTGTCCAAAAGACAACCAAATCGAAGTTCCGGATCTTCGGGAATATAAGAAACGGTGAAAGGGCAGAATCAGGAATGCAGAAACAAAGAGAGACAGAGAGATAGATCCAATCTCGGAGGGGCTCTCGCCCCTCCCACACCATGGAGACCATGGACCAGACGGGAAACCCTTCTCCCATCTAGGGAGAAGGTCAAGGAAGAATAAGAAGAAGGGGTCTCTCTCCTCCTCTCTCCCGGTGGCGCCGAAGCGCCGCCGGGGCCATCATCATCACCGCTATCTACACCAACACTTGCGTCATCTTCACCAACATCTCCATCACCTTCCCCCATCTATATTCAGCGGTCCACTCTCCCGCAACCCGCTATACCCTCTACTTGAACATGGTGCTTTATGCTTCATATTATTATCCAATGATGTGTTGCCATCCTATGATGTCTGAGTAGATTTTCGTTGTCCTTTCGGTAATTGGTAAATTGCTATGATTGGTTTCATTTGCTTGTGGTTATGTTGCTATCCTTTGGTGCCCATCATATGAGCGCGCGCGTGAATCACACCATAGGGTTAGTTGTATGTTGATAGGACTATGTATTGGAGGGCAAGAGTGACAGAAGCTTCAACCTAGCATAGAAACTGATGCATACGGGATTGAAGGGGGACCAATATATCTTAATTCTATGGTTGGGTTTTACTTTAATGAATGTTAGTAGTTGCGGATGCTTGCTAATAGTTCTAATCATAAGTGCATAGAATTCCAAGTCAGGGATGACATGCTAGCAGTGGCCTCTCCCACATAAAACTTGCTATCGGTCTAGTAAAGTAGTCAATTGCTTAGGGACAATTTTGCAACTCCTACCACCACTTTTCCACACTCGTTATAATAACTTTATTGCTACTTTATCTAAACAGCCCCTAGTTTATATTTACATGCTCTTTATATCCTTGCAAACCTATCCAACAACACCTACAAAGTACTTCTAGTTTCATACTTGTTTTAGGCAAAGCGAACGTCAAGCATGCATAGAGTTGTATTGGTGGTTGATAGAACTTGAGGGAATATTTGTTCTCCTTTAGCTCCTCATTGGGTTCGACACTCTTACTTATCGAAAGAGGCTACAATTGATCCCCTATACTTGTGGGTTATTAGTTGTCTCATTGAAACTGTCCTCAGGAACTGAGTTCTATGTTTGTGATCCATGAACAATTACTACCACACATTGGGCCCTGAAATATGACCTCGCTCGACCTATTAACACCCTGTCCTTTGTCCAAGAGTTGCAAGTTGTTTCTGGTGTTTGTAGTATGCTGGAGGCCGTGTGCAGCGCTGACCCTAGGGGTGGGATGTGATGCGGTAGGCTCGTGGCACGGTGTACCAGGGCACCCGTTTGGTGGGCTCGGGAACCCTGCACACATCGTTTGGGGCCATAGTGGAAACCTTGACCGGACTCCGTGCGGATAAACTACTAGGGGAAACCCTAGTAGTAGCGTGGGTTTTAACGCTATCAGTAGCGCGGGTGGCCGCACTATTAATAAGGCGCTACTGCTAACAGATAGTAGTAGCGCTCTATGTACCCGCGCTACTAGTATTGACTGTATCAGTAGCACTTTTCCAACATGCGCTGCTAATAAGTAGCTGTAGCGCTTTTCTTTGCCCGCACTACTGTTGTATCTTTCAACATTTTCCCTACTTCCTATTGATCTAGAACAGTACCTCGTTTCAATAAACTGCAATTTCACATATACCAGATAACAATATCATTAACCACAATACCATATAGTCATATAGTAGTCATATAATATCATTAAGCATTATAGGTACTCATATATAGTCAACATGCATCCTCACACACATATATGGTTCATACAGGAGCATATATGATAAGCAGTACTAGGTAGTCATACAACATATAGCAGTTGATACGTCTCCAACGTATCTATAATTTGTGAAGCATTCATGCTATTTTATTATCTGTTTTGAATGATTATGGGCTTATACACTTTTATATTACTTTTGGGACTAACCAATTAACCGGAGGCCCAGCCCATATTGCTGTTTTATTGCATGTTTCAGTATTTCGAAGAAAAGGAATATCAAACGGAGTCCAAATGGAATGAAACCTTCGGCAGCGTTATTTTTGGGAAGAATATCATCCTGGAGACTTGGAGTTTACGTCATAAGATCCTCGAGGAGGCCAGGAGATAGCCCCCCCTACTGGGCATGCCCCCTGTCTCGTGGGCACCTCGATCACCTCCCGACCGACTTGTTTCGCCTATATAAGCCTATGTACCCTAAAAACATCGAATATCAAGATAGACCGGGAGTTCCGTCGCCGCAAGCCTCTGTAGCCACCAGAAACCTCTCAGGAGCCCTTCCCGGCACCCTGCCGGAGGGGGGATCCTTCACCGGTGGCCATCTTCATCATCCCGGTGCTCTCCATGACGAGGAGGGAGTAATTCACCCTCGAGGCTGAGGGTATGTACCAGTAGTTATGTGTTTGATGTCTCTCTCTCGTGTTCTCTCTCGTGTTCCCTCTATGGCACGATCTTGATGTATCCCGAGCTTTGCTATTGTAATTGGATCTTATGATGTTTCTCCGCCTCTACTCTCTTGTAATGAATTGAGTTTTCCCTTTGAAGTTATCTTATCGGATTGAGTCTTTTACGAGAACACTTGATGTATGTCTTGTCGTGATTATCTGTGGTGACAATGGGATGTCATGTGCCACTTGATGTATGTTTTGGTGACCAACTTGCGGGTTCTACCCATGAACCTGTGCATAGGGGTTGGCACACGTTTTCGTCTTGACTCTCCGGTAGAAACTTTGGGGCACTCTTTGAAGTACTTTGTGTTGGTTGAATAGATGAATCTGAGATTGTGTGATGCATATCGCATAATCATGCCCACGGATACTTGAGGTGACAATGGAGTATCTAGGTGACATTAGGGTTTTGGTTGATTTGTGTCTTAAGGTGTTATTCTAGTACGAACTCTTGAATAGATTGATCCGAAAGAATAACTTTGAGGTGGTTTCGTACCCTACCATAATCTCTTCGTTTGTTCTCCGCTATTAGTGGCTTTGGAGTGACTCTTTGTTGCATGTTGAGGGATTATTATATGATCTATGTATGTTATTATTGTTGAGAGAACTTGCACTAGTGAAAGTATGAACCCTAGGCCTTGTTTCCTACCATTGCAATACCGTTTACGCTCACTTTTATCGCTTGCTACCTTGCTGTTTTTATAATTTCAGATTACAAATACCTTTATCTACCATCCATATTGCACTTGTATCACCATCTCTTCGCCGAACTAGTGCACCTATACAATTTACCATTGTATTGGGTGTGTTGGGGACACAAGAGACTCTTTGTTATTTGGTTGCAGGGTTGTTTGAGAGAGACCATCTTCATCCTACGCCTCCTACGGATTGATAAACCTTAGGTCATCCACTTGAGGGAAATTTGCTACTGTCCTACAAACCTGTGCACTTGCAGGCCCAACAACGTCTACAAGAAGAAGGCTGTGTAGTAGACATCAAGCTCTTTTTCTGGCGCCGTTGCCGGGGAGGCTAGGTAAACGGCACTCACACCCCGTCAACTAAGCTCTTTTCTAGCGTCGTTGCCGGGGAGGTGAGTGCTTGAAGGTATATCTTTAGAGCTTGCAATCGAATCTTTTTGTTCATTGTTTTATCACTAGTTTAGTTTACAAAAGTAAACTACAAAAAAATGGAATTAAGTTTGTCTCATTCGCTTCATCTTTTTAATATCTTTCGTGAGTATGATGGAAAGGAAAATTGTGCTCTAGTGTTAGAGGAAGAATGCATTAGAATGTTTGGTATTAGATCTTTGAATGATGAGCATGATTGCAATGTTGTTAGTATGAATTCCTTGAATATCCATGATGCTAATGATATGCAAAGCCACAAGCTTGGGGATGCTATGTTTGATGAATATGATATTTTTTGTCCCCCAAGTTTTGATGAGAATATTTATATGATGAAAGCATGCCTCCTATTTATGATGATTATATTGATGAAAGTGAGTTTGGAAGAGTGTCAACTTTAGGTAGTATTGATCCCACTATTTTGGAGGATGTTGAATCTTATTGTGATGAATATGAAAGTGTATTTGGAAGAGTGTCAACTTTATTTAGTGATGATTCCACTATTTCGGAAGAGGTTCCAATTGATTATGAGCATAAAGTTGTTATCTATGATGATTACTGTGATGACTTGTATGTTATTAAGAATAATGATAACCATGAAACTTGTCATCATGATTTTAGTTTTCAATTGGATTATGCCTCACATGATAGTTATTTTGTTGAGTTTGATCCCACTATTATTGATGAGAATAAATTTGCTTATGTGGAGAGTAGTAAAATTTCTATGCTTGTAGATCATGAAAAGAATGTTTTAGGTGCTGGTTATATTGTTGAATTCATTCATGATGCTACTGAAAATTATTATGAGAGGGGAACATATGCTTGTAGGAATTGCAATAATATCAAGTTTCCTCTCTATGTGCTTCAAATTTTGAAGTTATGCTTGTTTTACCTTCCTATGCTAGTTGATTATTGTTCCAATAAGTTGTTTGCTCACAAAATACCTATGCATAGGAAGTGGGATAGACTTAAATGTGCTAGTCATATGCTTCATGATGTTCCCATTATGTTTCAATTCTTATCCTTTATGTGAGCATCATTGCCATCATCATGCCTAGCTAAAAAGGCATTAAAGAAAATCGCTTGTTGGGAGACAACCCAATATTTAACCTTACTGTTTTTGTGTTTCCACATGATTATGCTACTTTAGTAATCATGTTTTATAGCTTTTGTTTCAATAAAGTTCCAAGTAGAGCCTTTGGGAAGACTTGGGTGAAGTCTTTATGATCTTGCTGTAAAAAACAGAAACTTTAGCGCTCACGAGATTAGCTGCCATTTTTTACAGAAGAGTGATTTTAGGTTGATTATTTTTGCAGATGATTAATAGACAAATTCCTCAGGTCCACCAGTTTATTTGAGAAGTTATGAAGTTCCAGAAGTATATGATACAGATTACTACATACTGTTCTCTTTTTGACAAATTCTGTTTTCATTGTGTTGTTTGCTTATTTTGATGAATCTATGGCAAGTATGTAAGGGTATGAACCATAGAGAAGTTGGAATACAGTAGGTTTAACACCAATATAAATAAAGAATGAGTTCATTACAGTACCTAAGTGGTGATTTATTTTCTTACACTAACGGAGCTTACGAGTTTTGTGTTGAGTTTTGTGTGGTTGAAGTTTACATGTTTTGGGTAAAAGATTCGATGGACTATGGAATAAGGAGTGGCAAGAGCCTAAGCTTGGGGATGCCCAAGGCACCCCAAGGTAATATTCAAGGACAAGCAAGAAACTAAGCTTGGGGATGCCCCGGGTGGCATCCCCTCTTTCGTCTTCATTCATCGGTAACTTTACTTGGAGCTATATTTTTATTCGGCACATGTTATGTATTTTACTTGGAGCGTCATTTTATTTTGTTAGTATTTGCTTGGTGTTATTTATAATAATGATTTGCATCTTTATTTTCAATAAAAATGTCAAGGATAGCCTTTACCATGCTTATTTTTCTTGTATACATGTTGCTGTTTGAAAACAGAAAGTTTACCACTGTTGCAAAAATTCCCTAGAAAATTCAGAGAATGATATAATGTTGAATATTTTTGAATAATGAGATCTGATAAATCTTTTACAGCATAGTATTTTTCTTATAATTGTTTGAGTTAGGGAAGTATGATGAATCTTGCATTCTTTACAGACTATACTATTTTGGCAGATTGCTGTTATGTTTGCATTGTTTGCATATGTTTGCTTGTTTAATGATTCTATTTTAGGATGGGAGTATTAAATATGCAGAGACATTTAGTATGCAATGTTGAATAATAATGTTAGTGATTTGTTACAGTAGAAAATGATAAGGTTTTGCATTGGTTTCTACTAAGCTATCTCACGAGTTCTTGTTGAGTTTGTTGTGGATGAAGCTTTTTTATAAAAAGAGAAACCATGATATGAGAGGATTTAAGGAGACACAAAAGCTCAAGCTTGGGGATGCCCAAGGCACACCAAGATAATATTTCAAGAAGTCTCAAGCATCTAAGCTTGGGGATGCCCCGGTAGGCATCCCACCTTTCTTCTTCAACAACTATCGGTTAGTATCGGTTGAACCTAAGTTTTTGCTTCTTCACATGAGTCGTGCTATCCTTGCAATGTCATTTTGTTTTGTTTTGCTTGCTGTTTGAATACAATACCAAGATCTGAAATTATTTAATGGGAGAGAGTCTTCACATAGTTGCATAATTATTTAGCTACGCATTGATCTTCACTTATATCTTTTTGGAGTAGTTTTACATTTACTCGTGTGCTTCACTTATATCCTATGAGTAAATGGTTGAATGAGTTGAATGTCATAAATCTGAAATTACATATTTTTCATTTGCTTATCCCATCGGGAGTAATGACTTCACATCTAATAAGTAGAGGTAGTAATTTATTGGCGGTTAGCAAGCATTATATTGGTCATTTGAACAATTCATGAAAGAATATTGAAGGAAGAGAGATTTCACATATAAATATATTATCATAGACATCTTTTATAATTGTGAGCACTCATTAAGTATGACATGCTAAAGAGTTGATGTTGGACAAGGAAGACAACATAATGGGTTATGTTTTATCACATCTCAGTTAAAGTATATTGTCATGGATCATTCAAACATGTTGAGCTTGCCTTTCTCCCCTTGCTAGCCTAAATATCTGTACTAAGCGGGAATACTGCTTGTGCATCCAATATCCTTAAACCCAGTTTTTGCCATGAGTGTCCACTATACCTACCTATATGCGGTATTTACCTACCGTTCCAAGTAAATTTGCATGTGCCAAACTCTAAACCTTCAAATTATAATCTGTTTTGTATGCCCGAATTGCTCATGTAGCAACTAGGGGCTGTCAGTGTCTTCCATGCTAGGTGGGTTATTCTCAAGAGGAGTGGACTCCGCTCCTCATTCACGAGAAAGTGGCGGTAACCGGGATGCCCAGTCCCATGATCAAAAGATCAAAAACAAATCAAAAATAATTGCAAACAAAAATCCCCCAGGTTTGATGTTAGTTGGAGGCACCCGTTGTTTCGGGCAAGCCATGGATTGATGATTGTTGGTGGAGGGGGAGTAAAAACTTTTACCATTCTGTTTGGGAACCGCCTATAATGTATGTAGTATGGAAGATATTGAGAACTCTTGGTTGTTATGTTGACAATGAGATCATACTCTCAAAATTATTTATCTCTATTTCAAAATTGAGCTCTGGCACCTCTGAAAATCCCTGCTTCCCTCTGTGAAGGGCCTATCTTTTACTTTATGTCTTTTAGTTTATGCAAGAGTCAAGGTGATCTTCACCTTTCCCTTTTTCATTTTATCCTCTAGCAAGCACTTTGTGTTAGGGTGATCCTGATATATATATCCAATTGGATGTACGTTAGCATGAACTATTATTGTTCACATCACCAAAAGGTCAATACATTTGGAGGCAACATTATAAGCCCCAATCTTTCTGTGTGTCTGATTAAAACTTCATAACCACAAGTATTGCGTGAGTGTTAGCAATTGTAGAAGACTATATGATAGTTGAATATGTGAAGTTTGCTAAATCAAAGCTCTAACATAGACCCTTCCTGAAAATAAGATGAATTGCAATTGTTTGATGACTAAGAATGAAGTTTGCTAGTTTTCAAGAAAGTTTATGGTCTATGCTTTAACATGTGAATTGCTTGTTACTTGATTATCAAAAATTTTATGAGATGAACTACTGTTATGACATATAAACATGCTAGAGAGGTGATTGAAATTATTGTTGATCAAACTTGTGCACCTCTAGCATTCACACTTCATAAATTCTTTCTTTATCATTTACCTACTCGAGGACGAGTAGGAATGAATCTTGGGGATGCAGATACGTCTCCAACGTATCTATAATTTATGAAGCATTCATGCTATTTTATTATCTGTTTTGCATGATTATGGGCTTTATTATACACTTTTATATTACTTTTGGAACTAACCAATTAACTGGAGGCCCAGACCATATTGCTGTTTTATTGCCTGTTTCAGTATTTCGAAGAAAAGGAATATCAAATGGAGTCCAAACGGAATGAAACCTTCGGCAGCGTTATTTTTGGGAAGAATATCATCCTGGAGACTTGGAGTTTACGTCAGAAGATCCTTAAGGAGGCCAGGAGATAGGGGGCGCCCCCCCCTACTGGGTGCGCCACCTGTCTCGTGGGCCCCTCGAGCACCTCCCGACCAACTTCTTTTGTCTATATAAGCCTACGTACCCTAAAAACATCGAATATCAAGATAGATCGGGAGTTCCACCGGCGCAAGCCTCTGTAGCCACCAGAAACCTCTCGAGAGCCCTTCCCGGCAACCTGTCGGAGGGGGGATCCTTCACCGATGGCCATCTTCATCATCCCGACGCTTTCCATGATGAGGAGGGAGTAGTTCACCCTCAAGGATGAGGGTATGTACCAGTAGCTATGTGCTTGATCTCTCTCTCTCTCTCTCTCTCTCTCTCTCTCTCTCTCGTGTTCTCTCTCATGTTCCCTCTATGGCACGATCTTAATGTATCCCGAGCTTTGCTATTGTAGTTGGATCTTATGATGTTTCTCCCCCTCTACTCTCTTGTGATGAATTGAGTTTTCCCTTTGAAGTTATCTTATCGGATTGAGTCTTTTATGAGAACACTTGATGTATGTCTTAGCGTGATTATCTGTGGTGACAATGGGATGTCATGTGCCACTTGATGTATGTTTTGGTGACCAACTTGCGGGTTCTGCCCATGAACCTATGCATAGGGGTTGGCACACGTTTTCGACTTGACTCTCCGGTAGAAACTTTGGGGCACTCTTTAAAGTACTTTGTGTTGGTTGAATAGATGAATCTGAGATCGTGTGATGCACATCGTATAATCATGCCCACGGATACTTGAGGTGACAATGGAGTATCTAGGTGACATTAGGGTTTTGGTTGATTTGTGTCTTAAGGTGTTATTCTAGTACGAACTCTTGAATAGATTGATCCGAAAGAATAGCTTTGAGGTGGTTTCGTACCCTACCATAATCTCTTCGTTTGTTCTCTGCTATTAGTGGCTTTGGAGTGACTCTTTGTTGCATGTTGAGGGATTGTTATATGATCTATCTATGTTATTATTGTTGAGAGAACTTGCACTAGTGAAAGTATGAACCCTAGGCCTTGTTTCCTACCATGGCAATATCGTTTACGCTCACTTTTATCACTTGCTACCTTGCTGTTTTTATAATTTCAGATTACAAATACCTTTACTTACCATCCATATTGCACTTGTATCACCATCTCTTCGCCGAACTAGTGCACCTATACAATTTACCATTGTATTGGGTGTGTTGGGGACACAAGAGACTCTTTGTTATTTGGTTGCAGGGTTGTTTGAGAGAGACCACCTTCATCCTACGCCTCCTACAGATTGATAAACCTTAGGTCATCCACTTGAGGGAAATTTGCTACTGTCCTACAAACTTGTGCACTTGCAGGCCCAACAACGTTTACAAGAAGAAGGTTGTGTAGTAGACATCAGTAGTCTACTAGGGGTAGTCATACAGCCACACACATATATAGATCTAGATGATATCGACGACGACCATCATCCTCAAGCCATGGCGGTGGGTGTTCCTGATAGTAATTCGGATGGCATGTCCAACACGAAGATTCTTGCCAACGATGAAGTTCTTCCACCCAACCGATCTGAAGTGTGTGCGACCGTCCGTGTCCACGCCGTACGCATAGGTGGTGATGGAGCCCCTTGCGGTATGGCGTATTCTAGAAGAGCCTTCTTCATCAGGCTCGATACCACAACTCACAAATAGCCTCTTTGGCAATTTATGAATAAGAAAAACATATCAATTAATAAGTAGCCTCGCACATACTCTTGCAAATATATTTCTACTAAGTATAGGTTTCTACACTATCAAAAAAATACTACATTTCTACTAAGCTTGAATTCTACTAATAAGTATGGATCGGACAGTAAGCATGTCATTGGACTCTAGACTAATTAAGCATGTCATCGGCTAGCTTCTACACATCATATCATTGGACTCTACACTAAGCATATCATCGGATTCACTAAGCATACCGTTGGACTCTACACTAAGTAAGCATGTAATCGGATTCTACACTAAGTATAACATACCATAACATGCCGATTAACCATGGTACTTGTCAGGCGGGTCACGAATGGCACCCTGACAAAGTCAGCAAGTGGCGGAATTATGTCCCATAGGTTGCACACTTCCTCCTCGCTCAGCCTTATTCTTCGAGTATAGATGGCTTCATCAAGTGGGTCATCATCATCTTCATCCATGTTGATATAAATGACGGCCAACTTGGGTCTTTCTACTATGAAGGAGAAGCTGATCAACTCACCACCAGTGATACCCATGTGGGAGATGAGACGGTTCCATCCATTTCGTCCCATCTACGACATATTTCGTCCTTTCTCGACCTCCATAGTGTGGGGCCCCCCAGGAGCCTCAAAGGTCACAGTGTCTCCGATCAGCTTGTTGAATTCCAACCTCACATTGCATGGGATGATCTATGTATACACAATGATAGATACACAATGCACTAATGCCAATAACACTAAAAACAAAATGGTTGTTACAAGTTTCATATATTTTGTTACCGCTGCAGGAAGAAAACTCGGCTGGAAGTAGATGCCGAACAATGTGCCAGTTGCAAGGCTGCTAGCTCATCTTGACTTGCACGGTCGACATGGTGGTGGTGGTGGTGTCGCCGTTTTTCTAAAGAAATATTAGAAAAGGATTAACGATCCACTTCAGAGGAAAAATATGGCATGACCTTTCCTAAAAAGGACATATCAAGTGCATGACATTTGCCGGAACAGAAATTAATCAACACTCCGGCAAAACATAGGCCACTCGGAGGTGTTACCTGCAAATATGGTCACTTGGGCAAGAACATATCCTATTTGAGCAACACTATATACTTGTTTATATCTACATCATATGAGCAATTCTTGAGCAACACTAAATAAACTAGTTGTACTAAAAAATCTACATCATTATCTACTCAAAATGTTCTATACCTAAAACATCTACATCATTATCCACTATTACTATTTATTTTACTAAACCCTAAAAATATGCCCTAAGTTCAGAATATAACAAGTACAGAACATTTTTTCAAATTATACCAACTAAAAATTTCCATTACTAAAATTTCTAATCAAAAGACCTAAAATTTCCTATTCTATTCAAAACACCTAAAATAGGCTAAAAAAATACTCTGTTACAAAACCTACATTCTGCATTAAACGACCTACATTCTACAAGAACAGAGAGAAGGGAGGGAGGAGGGTTAGGAAGGAGGGAGGGAGGAGTGGGAGGAAGGAGGGAACAGGTGGGAAGAATGGGGGAGGGAGGAGGATGGAGGTAGGAGGAGCTACCTCGGTGGCGGTGACGGCCAGGAGGGGGGCGACGGTAGCAGGATGGAGGAGGGAGGGTGACAGCCGGCAGGATGGAGGAGGGAGGGGGCGATGGCTGGCAGTGGGATGGAGGAGGGAGGGGCGACGGCTGGTGGCGGGATGGAGGAGGGAGGGGCGACAATGCGGAGGTGGAAGACGACAGGGCCGGTGCGGGGGAGAGTGAGTGGAGCAGAGAGAGGAGAGTGACGAGCAGGCTGGTAATAGGATGGCTTTAGCAATAGCATTTTTCTTGCTAACGCGCTGCTGCTAAACGCCCTAGCAATAGCACCTTCCGATAAAAAGCGCCACTGCTAAGTGTAAGCATGCAAAAATACATTGGCCGTCAATGATCTTTTTGTATACAATATGAATTGTCAATATGAGTCCTCTCATGTAGGAACCGGAGAAGACTCATATTACGGCCACAAATTCTACACATAGAGTTCAATGAAGACCAAGTGGTAGTGATAGCTTGAGAAGTAACATATTTAAGGTGGTAAACACCCTGTTCGCGAACCGAGGTGGGACTAAACTTGTGGACTGAACTTAGCAGTAGCGAGTTTTACCGAAAGGCCCTGCTGCTAACATCAATAGCAGTAGTGCGCTATTTAATATGGTGCTACTGCTATAACTAGCTTGACAGTGAGGTCATGGCAATTATAGCAGTAGCGTTGTTTACAAAGGACGCGCTACTACTATTTTCCTTTCAGCAGCGTGTTTTTGTGGCACGCGCTGCTGCTAAGTAGCAGTAGTGCCATATTTTAAAGATCACTGCTGGTAAGATTCTGTGTATAAGGTTTTTCCTAGTAGTGATAGAACCTGAATAGGAGATAAACCTAGACTAGGGACTTATGTGGTTAGTCAGGTCGTCGTCTACACCCACGTCGGCTTTCACTTGAAGTCTGTCGAGCACATGTCGTGTGCAGACGCTAAGTGGCGGAAACATGCGTGAAGAAGGACAACCCTGCAGGGTTATAAACGATCCATTCGAATAGCCACATCCATGATAAAGGACTTCTAGGTTGCCTATACAGTTCATAGACAGGTGAAAGTGCATACTCTAAAATGCGCAAGATAAGCGTGAGTGCTATGGATGGCGATCTCGTAGGGAGACGGGAGCAGATCCATAGTGGTGAATTGATATGGTGAATATGTGGACTCATGTGCGCCACCTCAAAAGAGTTACTAGCAGTCGTAGTACAGGATAGACAGTGAGTCAAAGCTGGCTTGCTACAGTTAAACTCCACCACCCCTTTGTTGATACTGATGCATATGTAGCTAGTTCTGATGTAAGTCTTGATGGGTACATTTGTACTCACGTTTGCTTAATTTATGTTTTTGCAGAGAGACTTCACTCTCACTAGTAGTTCCGCATGGACTTCAACGTTTAGCTTGTTACCTCAACTACGATCTTGTGCCCTCGGGAGGGTCTTGTAGATAGTCAGGCTTCTCAGCATTCTTCAATTGTAGTTGTATGTACTCAGACAAGTTAAGCTTCCGCATGTGCTTATTGCTTGTATGACTTGAATGTTGGGTCATCAGACCCATGTTTGTAATATCTGGCTCCTCGGAGCCTATTGAATAAATACTCTGAGTCGTAGAGTTTTGTTGTGATGCCATGTTGTATTTGCACAAATTGAGCATATTGTGTGTATGTTATTGAAATGCTTGGTATGTGTGGGATCCGGCAATCTAGTTGTTTATTCTTGGTAGCCTCTCTTATGGGGAAATGTCTCCTAGTGATTCCACTGAGCGATGGTAGCTTGCTACTGCTCTGGAACACTTAGGCTGGCCGGCATGTGTCCTTCTTTGTTCCTGTGCCTGTCCCTTTGGGGAAATGTCACGTGTTGTTCCTTTAAGTCATTGCAGCTTGCTACGACTTGGGTTCATACGTTGATGATCGACATGTTCGTTGCTAGATCATGTATGCCTGTCCCTGTAAGTTAGTGCCACCTTGGGTTTACGACTAGTCATGTCATCCTGTGTTCTCTGTCATATGGATGCTAGCAACAATATCATATACGTGAGCCAAAAGGCGCAAATGGTCTCGGGCCAGGTAAGGTGGCACCCGTGGGAATATTGTGTGTGAGGCTGCAAAGTGATATGATGTGTTACATGCTAGATCAGTGTGACTTAGGATCGGGGTCCTGACAGGAGTGCCATATAGAAAGCTTCCGCTCGAGCTTGTGCACGATGGGTAGCAAGTTGGTTGTGGTTGGCTTCCGGATGGAAAGGGGTAGACCAGGTACTGCACAGGGAACTCCGCGACGGTGCAGTGCATCTCTGCCACGATGACAGTTGCATGCTCGTCGGTGCATCGAGTGGGAGTGGCAGAGCACTTGGTGAAGTTCGTCTGCAAGCCAAATGCCACACCAAAAACGCATAGGATCTCCCGGATAGTCGATATGTCGTGGTGATCAGGATGGCAGAAGATGACAATGTGTCGTCCGCATAGAGCGAGATGCAAGAACTGGCGTGTCTGGGAGTGAGTCACTGGAGCATCCCAAGATCGACCGCACGGATGAGCATAGAATTGAGGACATCGATTACGATGGTGAACAACATAGGCGAGGCAGGATCTCCTTGTTGCAGGCCGCAAGCGTGGTCGATGGGTGGCCCTGGTTGCCCGTTGATCAAGATCCTAGTGGAAGCAGTAGATAGGAGGATCGAGATCCAATCCCTCTAGCGGCTCCCGAAGCCAAGGTGTCGCAGCATCTCCAACAATAATGGTCAAGATACACTGTCAAAGGCCCCCTCACACCCCCCCAGATCCCCTCCATTTGCTTGAGATTTCACCGGTGGATCCGGAGCATTTTCATCACCCAAGGTACCTCCCCCATTTCCCCTCCTTTTGATTGGTTGAGATCTTTTTTTGTGTGGATTTGGTCAATTTATTGCAAACCCTAGGTGTTGATCTTGTTGTGTGCATTTATGACACATTTATGATGCATTTATGGCTCATTTATGGCAAGGGTTAGGGTTATGTTAGGGGTTAGTGTTAGTGTGAGGGTTGGGGTTATAGTGGTTATGCTGGGGGTTAGGGTTAGGGTTAGGGTTAATGGTTAGGTTAACTTGATTATCAATAGTAGTTATTTGTCCAATTTGTGCATAATTTAGTTTATTTGTCCATTTGAGTTGCACTAGTAGCAAAAGGGCCTAATGTGAAGCACATTAGTCCCGGTTTGTAATAGAGCCGGCACTAATGTGACCATTAGTGCCGGTTCCAACGGCTAGGGGGGCGGAGCTCATTAGTACCGGTTCGTGGTGAACCTTTAGCACTAGTTCGTGCCACGAACCGGTACTAAAGAGAGTGGTGGTAGGATGTTGTCAGACTGGGGCCCCTCCAGCACCTTTAGTACCGGTTCGTGCCCCAAACCGGTACTAAAGGTCATCATACATATAAACCCTTCGTCTAGCTTGCTCTATTCTTCCCCATTTCCCCTCTCTTCTCTGTTCTTCCTCTCTTCCCCCTCGAGCTCATCACACATTTTGCCCAATTTTTTTTCAAGATTTGAAGGCCCCCATCCATTCAAGTGATCACAAAGGTTAGCAACTTTGTCCTTTCATATCTCATTGCTAGATTGGCTCTTGTAATGCTTTATATAGTGATTAATTTGTGGGTTTTAGTAATTTGGGAGGAATTATATGTTGTAGTATATTCGATTTATATGCAATTTCAGCTTAAAATAACTCTTAGTTTGCATATGTAGGTGTGGTTTACTTAGTGCCTTCCTGTCTCCGTCGTAACTACTGTCAATCTTCCGCACCGACCAGTCGCCGGTACCACCTTGTGGTGAGCCTCTTGTTCTTATCTTTTTTATATAAAAAAATCATGTTTGTGTGATTTAGATATATAGTTACTTCTATAATTATCTTACCCGTACGTTGTTTGTTATACATAGTGCCATGGTTTTGATATCCGTCCCCGTCGGCTCTCGTCCGTGTTATGATTCCGATGTGGTATATTCTCTTTTAAAACTATTTGTTGGATTTTCGTGTTTATGACAAATTATGCCCATCAAGTTGACATAAATATTTTTATCTAGGAGGTATGTGAACCGGAAATTCCAACCGACCCTATTGTCGAGAGGTTAAATTTAGTTAAAAGAGAAACCGAGTATTTGAAAGAAAAATTGAAAAGAATTGAGGGGGAGAAGATGGAATTGGAGTTGCATGTTGCTGATGTCGTCGATGATCACAAGATCAAGATGGAGAAAATGCGGTTGAAGATTAGAAAGATTAGAAAATATGCCATTGATAGTGAGGCTTGGTATCATTATGCTGTTGGATCAATTGTTACTTTAGTTGCGATCTTGATCGCTTTTTTTGCATTTAATTGCTTTAGCTAGATAGTTATTTGTATGTTGCATTTAAGTGTTGTATGAACTTTATGTATGAACTTGTATTAATTTGGTCTATTCGGTGGTGTGTAATGAAGATGCACTGGCAATGGATGTACGATAACCGATGCTCTCCCCAATTCATTGATGGCGTGCATACTTTTCTGATTGTGGCTCAGGCAAACAAGCGGGCGGATGGTTTTATGCCTTGTCCATGTGCTGGCTGTAAGAATGATCACAATTACTCTAACTCAAGAACCATTCACATCCACCTGTTTGAGTCCGGTTTCATGCCCCATTATAACCTTTGGAAGACAATGAAGAAGAAGAGGACGATGATAGCTATCCTGGACATGGGTTCCCTGAATATGATGATACAACAATGGGGGAAGAAGCTTAAGAAGAGGCATCAGATGAGCCCGCTGATGATCTAGGTCGGGCCATTGCCGATGCAAAGAGAAACTGCGCAAGTGAAAAGGAGAAGAAGAAGTTGCAGCGCATGTTAGAGGATCACAAGAAATTGTTGTACCTGAATTGCAAAGGTGACAAGAAAAAGCTGGGCACCACACTGGAATTGCGGCAATGGAAGGCAGAGAATGGTGTATCTGACAAGGGATTTGGAAAGTTGCTGGTAATGATAAAGAATATGCTTCCAAAGGACAATGAATTGCCCAAGAGTACGTACGAAGCAAAGAAGGATGTCTGCCCTCTAGGCTTAGAGGTGTGGAAGATACATGCATGCCCTAATGACTGCATCCTCTACCGCGGTGAGTACAAGGATATGAACATGTGCCCGGTATGCGGTGCATTGCGCTATAAGATCAGCCGCGATGACCCTGGTGATGTCGAGGGCGAGCGCCCCAGGAAGAAGATTCCTGCCAAGGTGATGTGGTATGCTCCTATAATACCATGGTTGAAACATTTGTTCCAAAACAAAGAGCATGGCAAGGCGATGCGATGGCACGGAGAAGACCGTAAGAAGGAGGGAAAGTCGAGAGTACTAGCTGACGGGTCGCAGTGGAGAAAAATAGAGAGAAAGTACAGGGAGGAGTTTGCAGGTGACCCAAGGAACGTATGGTTTGGTCTAAGCACATATGTCATTAATCCTTTTGGGGAGCAGAGCAGCAACCATAGCACGTGGCATGTGACTCTTTGTTTGTATAACCTTCCTCCTTGGTTGTGCATGAAGCGGAAGTTCATTATGATGCCAGTGCTCATCCAAGGCCCTAAGCAACCCAGCAACGACATTGATGTGTACCTAAGGCCATTAGTTGAAGAACTATTACAGTTGTGGAATGGAAATGGTGTATGTGTGTGGGATGAGCACAAATAGGAAGAATTTGACCTAAAGGCATTGCTGTTCGTGACCATTAATAATTAGCCTGCTTTCAGTAACCTTTCAGGACAGACAAACAAGGGATACCGCGGATGCATGCATTGTTTGGATGATACCGACATTATATATTTGGATAGTTGTAGGAAGAATGTGTACCTGGGACATCATCGATTTCGTCCGAGCAGGCATCCCGTAAGAAAGAAAGGCAAGCATTTCAAAGGTGAGGCGGATCACCGGACGAAGCCTCGCCACCGTACTGGTGCTGATGTACATGATATGGTCAAGGATTTTAAGGTAATCTTTGGAAAGGGTCCTGGCGGACAACCTATTCTGAAGGACGCTAACGGACACGCACCCATGTGGAAGAAGAAATCTATATTTTTGGGACCTACCCTATTGGAAATACCTAGATGTCCGCTTCACAATCAACGTGATGCACGTGACGAAGAATCTTTGCATGACCCTGCTTGGCTTCTTGGGCGTGTATGGGAAGACAAAAGATACACCGAAGGCACGGGAGGACTAGCAATGTATGCATGGAAAAGACGACATACATCAGGGTCATGCCAGCTATGCTCTTACCAAAGAAGAGAAGGAAATCTTCTTTGAATGCCTACTCAGTATGAAGGTACCGTCTGGCTTCTCGTCGAATATAGAAGGAATAATAAATATGGCAGAGAAAAACTTGCGGAACCTAAAGTCTCATGACTGCCACGTGATTATGATGCAACTTCTTCCGGTTGCATTGAGGGGGCTTCTACCGGAAAACTCTCGATTAGCCATTGTGAAGCTATGTGCATTCCTCAATGCAATCTCTCAGAAGGTAATCGATCCAAAAATCATACCAAGGTTACAGAATGATTTGGTGCAATGTCTTGTCAGTTTTGAGTTGGTGTTCCCACCATCCTTCTTCAACATCATGACGCATGTCCTAGTTCACCTATGTGAAGAGATTAACGTTTTGGGTCATGTATTTCTACACAATATGTTCCCCTTTCAGAGGTTCATGGGAGTCTTGAATAAATATGTTCATAACCGTGCTAGGCCAGAAGGAAGCATCTCGAAGGGCCATGAAAATGAGGAGGTCATTGAGTTTTGTATTGACTTTATTCCTGACCTTAAGCCGATTGGTGTTCTTGAATCGCGGCATAAGGGTAGACTGGATGGAAAAAGGCACGCTAGGAGGGGATCAAATCATATGTATGGACGGGCATTCTCTCACTGAAGCACACTACACAGTTCTATAGAACTCCGCCTTGGTGGCTCCGTATATGGAGGAACACAATAATTTTCTACACTCCAAACACCCGGAGCAGTCTGACGACTGGATTACACGTGAACAAATGGGGACTTTCGCCAGTTGGTTGCAGACACGTGCCATGCATAATGGCGATATTGAAGATGACATGTACTTGCTGTCCCAGTTACCATCTTCGAATATAATGACTTTTAAAGGGTACGAGATAAATGGGAATACATTTTACACGATCGCCCAAGATAAGAAGAGCACGAACTAAAACAGTGGTGTCCGCTTTGATGCAACAACCAACACGGGAAAGGAAACATATTATGGTTAAATAGAGGACATATGGGAACTTAACTATAGAGGTGGTTTGAAGGTCCCTTTGTTTCGGTGCAAATGGGTTAATATGACATGAGGCAGGGTAACGGAAGACCCGCAGTACGGAATGACAACAGTGGATCTCAACAATCTTGCGTATGCAGATGAACCATTCGTCCTAGCTAATGATGTGGCATAGGTTTTCTATGTGAAAGACATGTCTACCAGGCCGAGAAAAAGAAAAGATAAGGAAGCAAATGCATCATACGATGAGCCAAAGCGCCACATAGTTCTGTCAGGGAAAAGAAACATCGTGGGAGTGGATGACAAGACAGACATGTCAGAAGATTATGAAAAGTTTGATGAAATTGCTCCATTCACAATGAATATTGATCCGAGCATCCAGTTAAATTATGAAGATTGTCCATGGTTACGGCGCAAAGGGACACACGCAAAGAAAAAGTTTCACACCCAAAGATCCCACTCTGGGATGTGATAGGCTTCACTGTCATCACTTTCTTCTGTAGTGACTTTCCGGACTTATATATCTGAAAAGTGTCGCTTCGAACGAACCAGAGGGAATCTTTCTAATAGTTAGGGTTAGGGTACTTATGTGTTTTGGCATTTGAAATGCAAAGAAATATTATGTGCAAAAACTAGATGCACTTCGTCTACAAATTAGTTCGTCAAATAGTTCAAATTTAGCAGACTAAGGCATAGCCTAGTGGCGGAAAGGGGCTGATGCCTTCCAACCCACCCAAGTTCAAGGCATGGTACTTGCAATTTGGGTTTGTTGCACCAATTATACTGTAGGGGCCTCCCTTACAGTCTTTCTATAAAAAAATCAAATTTAAACTATTCAAATTTGAAAACTACTGGCACTAACAGGAATTTTATAATTTTTTGTACCTAAAGAAAAAATATTCAGAAATAAATAAATGAAAATAAATAAAGTAGAAAAGAAAAAAAGGAAAAAAATATTCAGAAATAAATAAATGAAAATAAATAAAGTAGAATAGAAAATAATTAAAAAAATCAGACGAAAACTAAATAAAAAAGTCCACCTACTAGGCCACAGCGACCTGCATACGACTAGTAACCCAACCTGTAGTTGGGCCAGGATGCAGGCCTGCAAGGCCCAGTAGGCCCACAGGGCAGAGAGTAGAGTTAGGCTCAGAAGCCTGCAGTAGAGAGGAGTTCGAGAGAGCAGCCGCGCCGGGGCTTTTAAACAGGTGCGGGCGCCCCTCGGCTAGCGAGGTGGGACTAAACTTTCGCGCACCGCACCTGCGCCAGCGCACCCCCTTTAGTACCGGGTCGTGGCTCCAACCGGTACTAAAGGGGGGGCCTTTAGTACCAGTTGTAGCCACCACCCGGTACTAAAGGGGGTGCGCTTCCCGCCGCTTCGCCTGGCCAAAACAGACCTTTAGTACCGGTTAGTGGCTCCAACCGGTACTAAAGGTAGGTTCTATATAAGAAAACACTTCAAAAAAAATTCGTCAGTTCATTCTCCCTCTGCTTCTTCTCCTCTGCCCGTTGTCGCCGCCCCTCGTCGCCGCCCCCGTCGCCGTCCTGTCACCGTCGTCGTCGTCCCCGTCATCGTCCGTCGCCGTCCCCTCTGCCTCGCCGTCCCATCCCCTCTGCCTCGCCGTTGCCATCGCCCGCGCTGTGAGCCCCTCTCCCCGTCCGCTCTCCTCCCTCCAATGGAAGTCGCCGCGCCGCCAGCGCCGGCACACATGCGCACGCGCGCGCGCACCCCCCCCCACACACACACGATTCTGCTTTTAGTTTTTAATTTTTAGTTTTTCTGTTATTTCTGTTTTTGTACAAATGTTTTAGATGAATTAATTAATTATATTAGATTAATGTCAAATAGTATATAGAAATGTTAGAAATGTTAAAGAAATGTTAGAAATTTTAGAAACATTAGTTTTAGCTAGATGAATTAGATTAATTTCAAATTGTTATAGAAATGTTAGAAATGTTATAGAAATGTTAGTTTTTAGTTTCTTATAATTTTAGTTATAGAAATTTAGAATTTGCATATAAGAAATCACAATCAAATCATTTAAAAATTGTTACTTTTGTGGCGTATAGTATTTGTTCTCGACGATGCCCGGCCTGCATCCTCGCCATCAACCCATTCACGATGACGTCCCGCTTCAGAGGACCCATGTCCGGGACTGGGCTTCGCCGGGCTGGCACTGGGAGGTGCTAGCTTCAGGGGCTCGCCGCTTGGTGAGGAACCCGGGTACCGTCGTCGACCCTGAGCTCCTTTGGTGGCGTTCCCGTGGGCCACTTTCGGTGCCGAGGGAGCCGGCCCTGCCGGAGGTGGTGCGTCGCCGTGTCAGGGAGGAGGACGAGCATGTCCGTCGCTACATGGCTGCTATGGACGTCAGGTTCTCCAATACCTGGCAGAGTCTTTGGGGAGATCACCGGAGCTATGATCCTGTGATGGTTCCTTCTCTTTGGGTGTCCACTTCCCGCGCCTCAGGAACCGTGAGTGGCCTAGATTATTCTATAGTATTCGATCTTTATTGGCTAGCTAGCTAGTGATGTATTCGGTATATAATATTCGAGACAATGTATTCGAGATTATATATTATTCGAGACGATGCATATTATGTACTATGATTCAGGATTTCCTTATTGATTACATGCAAGCATTGTAATTTGAATACTAAATTGTTTTACATTTCTTCTGGATTAGTTAAATAAAAGCTATGGTGGACAATACCGGCAGAGAGGGAGAAGAGGCCCTATTCAAGATCATACACTCCCCTCGCGGGCCAGATGATCGAAATGAAGAAGAAGAAGATGACGGCTCGCAATATCTGAACAATACCAGGGAGGGTGATGATGAGCTGATATTCGATAGCGATGACAGAGCAGATGAAGTCATGGACGACGTCTATGATATCGATTATGATGGCGAAGAAAATGTTGATCTTGAAATTGGTGAAGAAAATGTTGATCTTGAAATAAAAGAGACCGGCGAGGTATATTTATATAAGCAGGCATCTGGTGATCTCACATGTTTTAAATGATTTGAAGATATATTAACGAATCAATCTTTGTTCTTTCAGCCCTCCGGATCGAGAAAATCATCTACAGGCAGAAAGAGAGGCCTGGGAAAAAAGTTGAAGGACGGCATAAAGTACATCATTGATGCCATCAAAACTAATGGCGAACCAATAGCGCCTAAGAACATTGCTAACAAGTTCGTTCGTTAGTGCGGAGTTCTTGTGAAGGACAAACTCCCGATCTCCCTTCAAGAATGGAAAGAGCCATCAAAGCACCATCCAGATCTTACTTTTGTCGACCATAGAGCAAAAACTGCGCTTTGGGAAAATTTCATGGAACATTTCACCCTACCAGATCATTTCACAACTGCAGATGTGGAGAAAGTCAAGGACACTGCTCTTAAGAAGATGGCAATTGCATTTAACAACCACAAGAAAACTGTATGGAATAACTACGTCAAAGCAGGAAAGAAGACTCCAGAATTCAAGGGAACACTGGAGAACCAAAGAGAACACTGGCCCGCTTTCGTGAAATTCAAGGAATCCAAATTATCCAAGGAACGGTCCAGAAAAAACAAGGCCAATGTCGCAAAAAAGGAGCAATTCCATAGGCTGGGGCCAGGTGGCTACGCGGTGGCAATACCTATGTGGGATAAGTCTGAGCAAGAGATGTTGGCTGCACAGGTCACTCCAGTTACGTTGAGCTGCCCCCCAGGTGCAGAACTTGGTTCTATGCGCATGGGGGTGTTGGACCCGAAGACAGGCCTGGTTTCGAAGAAGGCATGTCTTAAAGGAGTCGATGTTAAGTTAGTTCAAGCAATACAAGAAGCTCGGGAGGGGGTGTTCACGCCCAACAGAGAGAACGACGAGCTTACGCGCGCCCTGGGAAATTCTGAACACCCAGGAAGAACACGAGGCAAGGGCATTATTCCATGGTATCAGGACTTTTCTGACTGGAACACGGACTACAAAAGCCGTGCGAGAAGGAAGATGGAGGAGGATAATAAGAAGAATCTGGAGGACGAGCAGAGGGAGTAGGAAGCAGAACACCTTCAAGGCCTAGAATCAGCGCACGCGGACTTGGCACTCAAATTGCAGCGGCAGCAGTAGCAGATCGACTCTCTTAGCCAGGAAAGGGGGTCTCAGCAGCGGCAGCAGCTAGCGGATGATCCAGCATTGGATAGCACCATTCCATCCATGCCGAGAAGCAGCATGGGTTCCGCCCCGGGCGACGCACTTCTGGATAGATACCCTGTGGATGACATCATGGAGAACACTAACTGTGAGCTACACTTCAAAATAAAGAACATATCCGTGAAGGCGGCGGACGCCGTTGCTTATACAACCCCCCCCCCCCCAGAGCAACCTACCATTGCAGACCGATTCCAGCCGACTATGCTTATGTCGTGGTTGATGAGGTGGTGGACCAATATCCGGGGCTAGCACTTGACATTCCTGGAGGTGACGAGGAGCACACACTGGGAGAGGCCATACATCGTATCATCCTATGGAGAAAGGATTGCATAATCTTTCGAAGGCCACCGACACCGCGTCAGCTAGAGCTTGACATCCCAAGAGGTGATGAGGAGCAGGCGGCTCCCGCTCCTCCTAGTCCGGCACAGCTTCAGGCCACTCCTCCTGCGTCAACTCAGCCAACACGTGAGGCCACTACTCCTGCTTCAACTCAGCCAAAGCGTGAGGCCACTCCTCCTGCTTCAACTCAGCCAACACGTTAGGCCACTCCTCCTCCTCCGAGTCCACCAACGCGTGCCACTCCTCCTCCAAGTCCGACACCGCGTGAGCCATCTCCGCTGCCTCGGCAATCGCAGAAGAGAGCCGCCGCAGCTATGATGCGTAGTGCTACAAGTCAAGGTAGTACAGGAGGTACAGGCAGAGGCAAGCGCTTTCAATATGGTCCAAGCCTCGCGCCTCTTCCGCAGAGGCCTTACGACATGACCAAGTAGCAAAACGAAGCCATAGTGAAAGCCCAAGTGGACACCCACTTTGGACCAAAACCGTCACCACCGCCAAGGGAGAAAGTGCCCGAGGAGAAGATTGACCACTTTATTCGTATGGCTAGACCACCAGCTCCCAAGCCTATTGACTCAGACTATGAGCGCCAAATTAGGAAGGCACATCGAGCACGACTAAAGGAGTCGAGCTCGAGCTCGAGCCAAGCAGTTGGCCAAAAATGCGGGAAAACCGTTCCCCATCTAGGAGAACATGAGGCACAATCGATCCCCCCGCTTGTTGTACCAACACATGAGAGTACCGGCGCCGGTCAGCTGGTAATAACCGACGAGCATAGAAGGCAGGCAGAAATGCTCGGTATCACTGTTGGACAACTCCTCGAGATTGAGCACATGCCTCTGCTTAGAAAGGAGGACATAAAATAGAAATATGTCCGCGGCCAACCTTTGGTCAAGCCTGAAGAGGTCAAGAACCTCCCAACGAGAATGTATGCATTGCATGATTGGTACATGAAAATTATCAAGAGTACCAATCGAGAGTCCCTCATGGTAAAAGTCAAGGAAGAGTATTACTTCCATAAGCTAGCTCTGTCCGTCGAGTATTCTGAAGTATTTCAGTTATTCACTCAAGACACACTCAACAAATCTCTCGTTAGTTGCTATTGTCTGTAAGTGATTCCTTTCTGTAATTTAAGTCTCAAGCTAGATGTAGTGATCATTGATGACCCACAAGTGTAGGGGATCTATTGTAGTCCTTTCGATAAGTAAGAGTGTCGAACCCAATGAGGAGCATAAGGAAATGACAAGCGGTTTTCAGTAAGGTATTCTCTGCAGGCACTGAAATTGTAGGTAACAGATAGTTTTGTGATAAGATAATTTGTAACGGGTAACAAGCAATGAAAGTAAATAAGGTGCAGCAAGGTGTCCCAATACTTTTTGTTGCGAAGGACAAGCCTAGACAAGTTCTTATATGAGAAAAGAGCTCCCGAGGACACATGGGAATTATCATCAAGCTAGTTTTCATCACGCTCATATGATTCACGTTCGTTACTTTGATAATTTGATATGTGAGTAGACCGGTGCTTGGGTACTACCCTTTCTTGGACAAGCCTCCCACTTATGATTAACCCCTATTGCAAGCATCCGCAACTACAAAAGAAGTATTAAGGTAAACCTAACCATAGCATTAAACATGTGGATCCAAATCAGCCCTTACGAAGCAACGCATAAACTAGGGTTTAAGCTTCTGTCACTCTAGCAACCCATCATCTACTTATTACTTCCCAATGCCTTCCTCTAGGCCCAAACAATGCTTAAGTGTCATGTAGTCGATGTTCACATAACACCACTAGAGGATAGACAACATACATCTTATCAAAATATCGAACGAATACCAAATTCACATGACTACTTATAGCAAGACTTCTCCCATGTCCTCAGGAACAAAAGTACTACTCACAAATCATATTCATGTTCATAATCAGAGGGGTATTGATATGTATTAAGGATCTGAACATATGATCTTCCACCAAATAGACCAACTAGTATCAACTACAAGGAGTAATCAACACTACTAGTAACCCATAGGTACCAATCTGAGGTTTCGGTGCAAAGATTGGATACAAGAGATGAACTAGGGTTTGAGAGGATTTGGTGCTGGTGAAGATGTTGATGGAGATTGACCCCCTCCCGATGAGAGGATCATTTGTGATGACGATGGTGATGATTTCCCCCTCCCAGAGGGAAGTTTCCCCGGGAGAACAGCTCTACTGGAGCCCTAGATTGGTTCCGCCAAGGTTCCGCCTCGTGGCGGCGGAGTTTCGTCCCGTAAGCTTGCTTATGATTTTTTCCAGGGTAAAAGACTTCATATAGCAAAAGATGGGCACCGGAGGCCTGTCAGGGGGCTCACGAGGCAGGGGGCGCGCCCTAGGGGGGTGGGCGCGCCCCCTACCCTCGTGGATAGGGTGTGGGCCTCCTGACGTTGATTCCTTAGCCAGTATTTTTTATTAATTCCAAAAATTACTTTCATGGAGTTTCAGGACTTTTGGAGCTGCGCAGAATAGGTCTATAATATTTGCTCCTTTTCTAGCCCAGAATCCCAGCTGCTGGCATTCTCCCTCTTCATGTAAACCTTGTAAAATAAGATAAAATAGCCATAAGTATTGTGATATAACGTGTAATAACAGTCCATAATGCAATAATTATTGATATAAAAGCATGATGCAAAATGGACGTATCAACTCCCCCAAGCTTAGACCTTGCTTGTCCTCAAGCAGAAGCCGATATCGAAAAATATGTCCACATGTTTAGAGATAGAGGTGTTGATAAAATAAAATACGGAATGAGGGCATCATGATCATTCTTATAACAACAACAACAATATATATATATATATATATATATATATATATATATTGTCATATGATTTCTTATGCTTAAGTAACGATCTATTCACGATGTCAAGTATGGATCAGAAACTTCATTGAGAACTAAGAAACTATAATCTCAGTCATTGGAGCAATTGCAATTTATCATAACATAGGAAAGAGTCAACATAAGAGCTTTTCAGCAAGTCCACATACTCAACTATCATTTAGTCTTTCACAATTTCTGACACTCACGCAATACTTATGTTTATGGAGTTTTAATTGGACACAGAGAAAGATAGGGGCTTATAGTGTTGCCTCCCAACATTTTACCTCAAGGGTAATGTCAACAATAATAGTTCATGCTAACTTACATCCAATTGGATATATATATATATCATGATCTTTCCAACATGAGGTGCTTGCCAAAGGATAAAATGTGAAAAGGAAAGGTGAAGATCACCTTGACTCTTGCATAAGATTTAAAACATAAAGTAAAAGATAGGCCTTCAAAGAGGGAAGCAGAGGTTGTCATGTGCTTTTATGGTTGGATGCATGAAATCTTAATGCAAAAGAACGTCACTTTATATTGCCACTTGTGATATGAACCTTTATTATGCAGTCCGTCGCTTTTATTACTTCCATATCACAAGATCGTATAAAGCTTATTTTCTCCACATTAACAAGTCATACATATTTAGAGAGCAATTTTTATTGCATGCAACATGAAAACTTACTTGAAGGATCTTACTCAATCCATAGGTAGATATGGTGGACTCTCATGGCAAAACTGGTTTAAGGGTATTTTGGAAGCACAAGTAATTATTACTTTGTTCAAGGAATTTGGATAGCATGAGGGGGAAAGGCAAGCTCAACATGTCGGACGATCCATGACAATATACTTTAACTAAGATGTGAGAAAACATAACCCATTACATTGTCTTCCTTGTCCAACATCAACTCTTTAGCATGTCATACTTTAATGAGTGCTCACAATCATAAAAGATGTCCAAGATAGTATATTTGCATGTGAGAACCTCTCTTTCTTTATTACTTCCTATTAATTGCAACGACGACCAAACTATGTTTTCCAACTCTCAACAACTTTTATGCCTCATACTCTTTATGTGTGAAGTCATTACTATCCATAAGATCAACATGGTCTCTTTTGTTTCTTTTTATTCTTTCTATTTTCTCAAGATCATAGCAAGATATAAAATCCCTTGACTCAACACTAATCTTTATTATAAATAGCTCACGGACTCGATTACATACAGGGATCACAAAGCAAAACTCAAAACTAATTCATACCAGAACTTTATTCTACTAAATCAAGATATTACCAAAAGGATCGAACTAAGAAAAACTGTAAAGATAGGAGTGTGATGGTGATACGAAACCGGGGCACCTCCCCCAAGCTTGGCAGTTGCCAAGGGGAGTGCCCATACCCATGTGATTATGTCTCCTTTGCTGGTGGAGAAGGTGGTGATGGATAGTCGCACATCGAGCGTAGGAGCTCTTCCAACTTGCGGATAATGCCCTTGAGTGCGATGATATGATCCTTCAACAAAATATTTTCACGTGTGAGATACTTGTTTTGTATGTGAGCTAACTCAATCATCTTGAAAGCTTCAATCTCAGTCGGGGTAAAGAGGTCGGGAAGAGGTCAGATGTTTTCTTCTTCTCCCGCCGGAGCTTTATCCTCTGTAGCCTTCTTGATCCTATCCTCCTTGTTGATCTCCCCGGGTTCTTCTCTCTTCAGTCTTCATTAGCCAAGCATCGTTGCCTTCATTCTTGGAGGAGGGTGGCGACATGATGCCTGGCCTTGACAAATCTAACAGAAAACAACTCAAAACAAAGACAAAGGATATTTGCGTGATACGGTGGTCAATACCTCCGGGAGATTATATAATGAATTTTTACCGACCAAAAAAAATATCGTGCAAGAAAACGGAGTCCGGAGAGCACACGAGGTGCCCACGAGGCGGGGGGCACGCCTAGTGGGGTAGGGAGTGCCCTCCACCCTCGTGGACGCCTCGTGTCCTTCCTGGACTACTTCTTATTTTCCTATTTTCTTAAATATTCCAAAACCGACAAATACTGCTGTTAAAATTAATTTGGAGTCGGTTTACTTACTGTACCACGTACCTATTCCTTTTTGGAGTCTGGAACATTCTGGAAAGTGTCCCTTATATATTCCTCTGGGGTTACGGTTTCAATAATGTTATTTTCAACATTTATTGGGTTACCTGAGATATAATGTTTAATTCTTTGACCATTCACCACCTTCGGATTTGTGCCTTCGAAGTTGTTGATTTTTATGGCACCGGAACGATAGACTTCCTCGATAACGTAAGGACCTTCCCATTTAGAGAGAAGTTTTCCTGCAAAAAATCTTAAATGAGAGTTCAAAAGCAACACATAGTCACCCACATTAAACTCACGCTTTTGTATCGTTTTGTCATGCCATCGTTTAACTTTTTCCTTAAATAGTTTGGCATTTTCATAAGCTTGGGTTCTCCATTCATCAAGTGAGCTAATGTCAAACAACCTCTTCTCACCGGCAAGTTTGAAATCATAATTGAGCTCTTTAAGAGCCCAATATGCATTATGTTCTAGTTCAAGAGGTAAATGACATGCTTTTTTGTAAACCGTTTTATATGGAGACATACCCATAGGATTTTTATATGCAGTTCTATAAGTCCATAATGCATCATCAAGTTTCTTGGACCAATTCTTTCTAGATCTATTAACAGTATTTTGCAAAATTAATGTAAGCTCTCTGTTACTCAGCTCTACTTGGACACTAGACTGTGGGTGATAAGGGGATGCAATTCTATGATTAACATCATATTTAGCAAGCATTTTAAAAAAAGCACCATGAATAAAATGTGAACCACCATCAGTCATTAAGTATCTAGGGACTCCAAACCTCGGAAAAATAACTTCTTTAAGCATCTTAATAGAGGTGTTATGATCAGCACTACTAGTTGGAATAGCTTCTACCCACTTAGTAACGTAATCAATAGCAATTAAAATATGTGTATACCCATTAGAGGCAGGAAAAGGTCCCATATAATCAAAGCCCCAAACATCAAATGGCTCAATAACAAGAGAATAGTTCATAGGCATTTCTTGATGTCTACTAATATTACCAATTCTTTGACATTCATCACAAGACAAGACAAACTTACGTGCATCTTTGAAGAGACTAGGCCAATAAAAACCAGATTGCAATACCTTATGTGCAGTTCTATCTCCAGCGTGGTGTCCTCCATATGCCTCGGAGTGACACTTATGTAGGATCTGTTCCTCTTCATGCTCAGGTACACAACATCTAATAACACCATCTACTCCTTTGTAGAGGTGTGGGTCATCCCAGAAGTAATGTCTTAAATCATAGAAAAACTTTTTCTTTTGCTGGTATGTAAAGCTAGGTGGTATGAATTTAGCAACAATGTAATTAGCATAATCAGCATACCATGGAGCAGTACGAGAAGCATTTATGACTACTAATTGTTCATCAGGAAAGCTATCATTAATAGGTAGTGGGTCATCAAGAATATTCTCTAACCTAGACAAGTTGTCTACAATTGGGTTCTCAGCTCCCTTTTTATCAATAATATGTAAATCAAATTCTTGTAGCAAGATAACCCACCTAATAAGTCTAGGTTTAGCATCTTTCTTTTCCATAAGGTATTTAATAGCAGCATGATTAGTGTGAATAGTTACTTTAGAATCAACAATATAAGGTATGAACTTATCACAAGAAAATACAACTGCTAAAAATTCCTTTTCAGTGGTAGCATAATTTCTCTGGGCACTGTCTAGAGTTTTCCTAGCATATTGAATAACATTTAGTTTCTTATCAACTCTTTGTCCTAGAACAGCACCTACAACATAATCACTAGCATCACACATAATTTCAAAGGGTAAATTCCAATCAGGTGGCTGAACAATAGGTGCATAAATCAAAGCTTTCTTAAGTATTTCAAATGCTTCTACACAATCATCATCGAAGACAAAAGGAATATCTTTTTGTAATAGATTAGTCAGAGGCCTAGAGATTTTGGAAAAGTCCTTAATGAACCTCCTATAAAAACTGGCATGACGAAGGAAACTTCTTATACCTTTGATGTCCTTGGGACACGACATCTTTTCAATGGCATCAACTTTAGCTTTATCAACTTCAATACCTCTTTCAGAAATTTTATGCCCCAAGACAATGCCTTCATTAACCATAAAGTGGCACTTCTCCCAGTTCAAAACAAGACTAGTATCTTCAAATCTCTGCAAAACTAGTTCAAGGTTGCTCAAGCAATCATCAAAAGAGGATCCATAAACGGAGAAATCATCCATGAATACCTCACAAATCTTTTCAGAAAAGTCAGAGAATATAGCCATCATGCATCTTTGAAAAGTAGCAGGTGCATTACATAAACCAAAAGGCATGCGTCTATAAGCAAAAGTACCGAAAGGGCTAGTAAAGTGGTCTTTTCTGGATCATCCGCTGACACAGGTATTTGAGAGAAACCATAGTAACCATCTAGAAAGCAAAAATGTGTATGTTTGGATAGTCTTTCTAGCATTTGATCAATAAAGGGTAAAGGGTAATGATCCTTTTTAGTAGCTTTATTTAATTTGCGGAAATCAATTACCATCCTATAACCTGTAATAATTCTTTGCGGGATCAATTCATCTTTATCATTAGGAACAATAGTAATACCTCCCTTCTTAGGGACACAATGGACAGGACTTACCCACTTACTATCAGCAACAGGATAAATTATACTTGCCTCAAGGAGTTTTAGTATTTCCTTTCTTACCACTTCCTTCATCTTAGGATTTAACCATCATTGGTGATCAATAACTGGTTTGGCGTCTTTCTCCAATTTTATTTTGTGTTGACATAGAGTGGGACTAATGCCCTTAAGATCATCAAGAGTATATCCAATAGCAACACGGTGCTTCTTCAGAGTTTTCAATAATCTTTCCTCCTTCTGCTCTGAAAGGTTAGCACTAATAATAATAGGATATATCTTCTTTTCATCGAGATAAGCATATTTAAGAGTATCAGGTAATGGTTTTAAGCTCAAACACGGGATCACCCTTAGGTGGTGGAAGATCCCCTAGGATTTCAACAGGTAAGTTGTGTTTCAAAATAGGACCCTGTTTAAAGAATACTTCATCTATTTCCCTTCTTTCATTCATGAACATATCATTTTCATGGTCGAACAAATATTGTTCTAAAGGATCAGTAGGAGGCACATCAATAGAGGCAAGAGCAATAATTCCGTCTTTACTAGACAGTTCTTTATCATGGGGTTGTCTACTAAATTTAGCAAAATTAAAATCGTGAGTCATATCATCCAAGCCAATTGTGACAACATCTTTTTTGCAATCAATTCTAGCATTAACAGTATTCAAGAAGGGTCTACCAAATATAATGGGACAAAAGTCATCTTGTGGGGAACCAAGAACAAGAAAATCAGCAGGATATTTGACTTTCCCACACAAGACTTCAACATCTCTAACAATTCCAATTGGTGAAATAGTATCTCTATTGGCAAGATTAATTATAACATCAATATCTTCTATCTCAGCAGGTGCAATGTCATGCATAATTTCTTGATATAAGGAAATAGGTATTGCACTAGCACTAGCACCCATATCACATAAGCCATGATAACTATGATCTCCTATTTTAACAAAAATAGCAGGCATGCCTACTATAGGTCTATGTTTCTTAGCATCAGGTCTAGCAATTCTAGTAGCTTCATCACAGAAATAAATAACATGCCCATCAATATTATCATCCAAGAGATCTTTAACCACAGCAATATTAGGTTCAACTTTAATTTTCTCAAGTGGTGTGGGTGTTTTAGTATTACTCTTATGAACCACAATTGAAGTTTTAGCATGATCCTTTATCCTAACAGGGAAAGGAGGTTTCTCAATATAAGTAGTTGGGACAATAGGATCATTATAAATGATAGTATTTTCTTCAACTTTAATAGGTGCAACTACTTTTACTTCGGTGGGAGGATTATATTTAAACCACTTTCTCCTTAGGGAGATCAACATGAGTAGCAAATGATTCACAGAAAGAAGCTACTATCTCGGAGTCAAGTCCATATTTAGTGCTAAATCCACGAAAAGCATCGGTATCCATAAAAGATTTAACACAATCAAACTTAGGTGTCATACCTGACTCCTTACCATCGTCGGAATCCCAATCTTCAGTGTTGCGTTTAATTATTTCCAATAAATCCCACTTGAATTCAATAGTCTTCATCATAAAAGACCCAACACAAGAAGTATCAAGCATGGTGTGATTGTTGAGAGAAAGCCAAGCATAAAAATTTTGAATAATCATTTCTCTTGAGAGCTCATGATTGGCGCATGAATATAACATTGACTTAAGCCTCCCCCAAGATTGAGCGATGCTTTCTCCTTCCCGAGGCCAAAAATTATATATGTAATTACGGTCACGATGAACAAGATGCATAGGATAAAACTTCTGGTGAAATTCCAATTTCAATCATTTATAGTTCCACGATCCCATATCATCACATAGCCTATACCACGTCAATGCATCTCCCTTCAAAGATAAAGGGAAAACCTTCTTCTTGATAACATCCTCAGTAATACCTGCAAGCTTAAATAATCCACAAACTTCATCTACATAGATCAAGTACAAGTCAGGATGTAATGTTCCATCTCCTGTAAAAGGATTAGCTAGCTGTTTCTCTACCATACCTGAAGGAATTTCAAAGTAAACATTTTCAGTAGGTTCAGTAGGTTGAGGAGCAACTCTTTGCTCTACTGGTCGGGGTGAAGATACCCCGAACAAGCACCTCAAAGGATTAGTTTTCATAGTAACAAGTGACAGTAAATTTCAGCACACTATATAAATTTTTCCTTACCAAGTTCCACTTACCAAAGGCGCTTCACTCCCCGGCAACGGCGCCAGAAAAGAGTCTTGATGACCCACAAGTGTAGGGGATCTATCGTAGTCCTTTCGATAAGTAAGAGTGTCGAACCCAACGAGGAGCAGAAGGAAATGACAAGCGGTTTTCACTAAGGTATCCTCTGCAGTCACTGAAATTGTAGGTAACAGATAGGTTTGTGATAAGATAATTTGTAACGGGTAACAAACAATGGAAGTAAATAAGGTGCAGCGAGGTGGTCCAATCATTTTTGTAGCAAAGGACAAGCCTGGACAAGTTCTTATATGAGAAAATCGCTCCCGAGGACACATGGGAATTATCGTCAAGCTAGTTTTCATCACGCTCCTATGATTCGCGTTCGTTACTTTGATAATTTGATATGTAGGTGGACCGGTGCTTGGGTACTACCCTTTCTTGGGAGAGCATCCCACTTATGATTAACCCCTACTGCAAGCATTTGCAACTACAAAATAAGTATTAAGGTAAACCTAACCATAGCATGAAACATGTGGATCCAAATCAGCCCCTTACGAAGCAACGCATAAACTAGGGTTTAAGCTTCTGTCACTCTAGCAACCCATCATCTATTTATTACTTCCCAATGCCTTCCTATAGGCCCAAACAATGCTGAAGTGTCATGTAGTCGACGTTCACATAACACCACTAGAGGATAGACAACACACATCTTATCAAAATATCGAACGAATACCAAATTCACATGACTACTTATAGCAAGACTTCTCCCATGTCCTCAGGAACAAACGTACTACTCACAAATCATATTCATGTTCATAATCAGAGGGGTATTGATATGTATTAAGGATCTGAACATATGATCTTCCACCAAATAAACCAACTAGCATCAACTACAAGGAGTAATCAACACTACTAGCAACCCACATGTACCAATCTGAGGTTTTGGTGCAAAGATTGGATACAAGAGATGAACTAGGGTTTGAGAGGAGATGGTGCTGGTGAAGATGTTAATGGAGATTGACCCACTCCCGATGAGAGGATCGTTGGTGATGACGATGGTGATGATTTCCCCCTCCTGGAGGGAAGTTTCCCCGGCAGAACAGCTCTGCCGGAGCCCTAGATTGGTTCCGCCAAGGTTCCGCCTCGTGGCGACGGAGTTTCGTCCCATAAGCTTGCTTATGATTTTTTTTCCAGGGTAAAAGACTTCATATAGCAGAAGATGGGCACCGGAGGCCTGTCAGGGGGCCCACGAGGTGTGACACCCCAAAATTTTGGCCTTGTTTTATTAAATTAAAATTTTTGCCAGGATTTAAAACTTTGGATTTCTGAGCTCCATTTTGATTTTTAAATCATTTCTTTCCCTGTTATGATGAGTTTTTCCAAAGAGAAAACTTTTCAAATATGTTATTGGACTTATTTAACCTCTCAAGAAAAACTTTCCTTTTATCAGTATAACTAATTAACTAACTTAATTGCTTGATCTTTACTTTCTTGAAAAATAGTTTTTCAAGGTTAAATGGCCACATTTGAACTACAACCATTGGATAGATTCACTTAAAATTTCCACAAAAATTTGGAGATGTCATGTGATGTTTTTAAATCACTTTTATGCAAAAATATATTTCATTCATGAAATATTTTGAGCCCTACTCTCAATTTTTCTTCTCTGGTCCAGAGTGCATTTTCTCACGGCAACCTATTTAAATATTTCTTTAAAACTTCTACCAAAATTAAGGGAGGTCAGTAGGAGCCTGTTATCCCTCTTTGTGCAAAAACCTAATTATGTTCTTTGAAAAATTTGAGTGAATCAACCTCATTTCCATTCTGGACCAACTTGAGGATTTGTGCAGCAACCACCATTTTAGTTGCTCCTATACCCTTAATTATTTCTACTACTTGTAGTCCCCCATGTTAAACCCTTAAGTCTAGGAGCATGCACCATTTAGATCACTTTTGGTTCATGGAATAATGCTATTTATTTCCTGTCCAGAATTGAAGTTTTGTAAAACTTGCACTAGCAAGTTTCCCCTTTTGTCCAACTAACCTCACCACTCTCTTTTGCATCTAAAGAGACCCCCATCTGGAGTTTTTGGCCACCCCAAGACCTGCCTAAGTGCATGTGGCATTTTGCCAAACACCTGGAGAGCATGACCAGTTCTAGCATGATTGTGGCATTGCACTGTGAACTTGCACCTCTGATCAGACCAGCATGTCCACTAGACTCCCCGTTGCTCCTAACCTCGATCTGGAAAATCCCATCCTCACCTGCGACCTGTAGCATGCCTCGGCATTGTGTCGAACACCTGGTGTGCGTGCACTGGACGCGCCCAGAGCGCGCGTATTGCAGCCGCGCGCCCGAGCCGACACACTGGCCCCCACGGCTTTGGCCCGCTCTGCAGCACCACGCCACGCGCTCCCCTCCTCGCAGCAACGCGCCAAGCAGCCCCCGCCGCGCCCGACAGGCCAAACACTAACTGCCACCGCCGCCCGACAGCCCTGCGCCATGCAGCGCCGCCCAAGCCACCCCGGCTCGCCACCTGGCCCCTGGAGCAGTGCCCTCTCGTCCACTAGCTCTTGCCGTCATCCCCAGCCGCGCCACGTTGCCCTGCAAGCTACAGCGAGGCGGTTCGCCGGAGAGCTTATCCGGCCGCCGCGGAACCGACCTCGACGAGCTATAAGAGGAGGTCCCGAGCCACCCCGGGCACGCAGGAAGCCTTAGAGTGCTCCCCTAGTCCTCCCATGGCAGCCTATCGACTCGGGGAAGGTCTTCATCCCCATCTCCGGCAACGGCAGACGCCACCACTGCCCCGGCCAATTCGGCACCACCAGGGCCTCCCACCCTCCGTTCTCTCCACCAAGAACCCCCTCATCCTCCCGTAAACTTTCTCCCTACTCCATTTCGATCGAGAACCACCGCCGCCCCGAAACCACTTTTCCCCGAAGCTTCCCTCCGCCGAGGAGCTCGCCGCCGACAGCTCACGCCATCCCCGCCGACCCAGCGACTACCGGGAGGATCGCCTCAACCTTGCGGATCCATCCCCACCCTCGGGGGCCCGCGAGGAGCAGCCAAACACCGGCAACGATCGCCGGAGCCCCGCTCCGCTCGGACAGAGGAGGGAGACGACGCGCGGTGACTGGTCAAACATGACCAGTGGGCCAGGCGGGCCCACTGTCAGCGACACCCCGCGCTGTCCACGTGAGATTAAGTGAAGGCGTATTATCCCTAGTACGCTTTCCCCGCTCCGAAAGCGTATTCTCCTCCGAAACGTTTTCTTTTTCTGTTTTATTTAAAAACAGATTTTGACCAAATGTTTGACTGGCTATAACTTTTTAAATATAAGTCCAAATGAGTTGATTCTTTTTCCTACCTTCCTCAAATTTGATCTAGTTTATTTTAAGATTTATTTGAAAAAAATTCAAACAACTTTTTTTGTTCTGTTTTTGAAATATGTGTTAATTCAAATATATTTTCAAATAGGATTTTTGGGACAGAGAAGAAACTTTCAAAAGTTTGGAAAGCACCCTGCCTTTCCACACATTGAAGGCAAGCATTCTGAACCCCGGAATAATAATTTTGGAGTGATCATTGATGCATTTAGAACTCCACCACATTTCAAAGGACTTGTTATTTCATGTGATATGATCATATGCATGGGTGCATGTTATTGATTTCCATGCTGTTGGTAATGGACACACTTGTGATGATAATCACCCTCATGAGCTTTACATGCATACCGGCAGGAACCCGGGAAAACCTCTGCCTTGGGTAGGTATGAGTTTGTCGCCGGTCTCCGTCGGGACGGTTCTGTCTGGTATGGCATGGTAGGGTGATATGAGTGGTGACTCTGTTTGATGAAATATATTTGTTATACTAATCATGCAGGGAATACTTGAACCTCCTGAGTCGACCGTAGATCGAGTCTTGTTCCAGTAACCCCCATACTTGTTTCGTACTACCACTCGTCTCTACAGCAAGTAGAGTACGGTTCAGTAAGTTGTCTACCTCTTTCTAGCACACACCGTACAGAGAGGCCATGGTGGAAGATACCGGTTGTAACTGGTAGGCAGGCCACCTGGTCCGGGAGCATGGGTGTTTCCGGTTGGGACCGAGAGGGGAGGCCACCCCTTAGAGCGCGCGATATAAATTTGATCCCATGCTACGCGAGGTTGTAGCCTCCCCACTTAGAGTTTGCTTAACAGGTGTCGTGGGTGATTCCAGACACGTGTGTGATAAGCTGGTGTGTGCAAGTTAGGTGTGTTTTCAACAAAAAGACCGTAGACGGAATTAGTCCCGATGGACTAAAGAAATCCGTTACTCGTGGGTAAAGAGTACACCCTCTGCAGAGAATAAACCTATTCGAATAGCCGTGTCCATGGTTAAGGATTACAGTCTGGGATGGGTCAGGTGTCGGTCTTAGTGTCGGTCTTCGGAGGTGAAACTGTTAACCAGAAATGGAATTACTACTTGTGACTTGTGATAACTATGATTATTATTATTGTTGACTGACCCGTGATATTATTGTTATTATCGAGTATCTCTGGGATGGTTCTACCTCCGGGATATTCATTTTGATTATTTCTTTTAAAGCCCTTTATGTGGTGTCGCTCAGACGCCCGACTGTGGCATTTCTTTTAAAGCCCTTTATGTGGTGTCGCTCAGACGCCCGACTGTGGCATTTCTTTTAAAGCCCTTTATGTGGTGTCGCCCAGATGCCCGACTGTGGCATTTCTTTTAAAGCCCTTTATGTGGCGTCGCTCAGACGCCCGACTGTGGCATTGCTTGTTATTTGTTTTCATAAGTTTTTATACTACCATGTTATTGCAGTTTTATGAATAACTTGCTTGCACGCATCAGAGTTTCATTCATCTTTTGTGACTGACGTCATGAGCATAATAATATTTTCGGCACATCATTGTTATATTATACCTGTGTTCATAATGTTTGCGAGTACATTCAAAGTACTCACTGGCTTGTCCCTGGCTATTGTCTTGGCCAGATTTTCTTGCACGGAGAGGAGCGACGCGATGCCAGCCCCGGAACCCACTCAAAGGAGATAGCAGCCTCGCGAAGATAGGAATTAACCTGGTCAGCTGTTCCCATGGGAAATGGAGTCCCATAGACACTGATGCTTCACAACCCGCTTCCGCCATCAACCACTAGAAACCATTTGTTGTACTCACAGGCCAGAATGGTCTTGTACTACATATTTTGTATTTTGCTTGGAATTTCTGTATCAAGTTGGAGCCTCATCAGCTAACAGTAATCCTGGGGCTGATGAGCACGACGGTCTTTTCTGGAAATTCATTTCCCGGAAAGCCGGTCGCGACAGGCTTGGTATCAGAGCCAGGCTGACCATTGGCTTATCCTATCTTAGCCCGGTCAATAAACTTAGGCAAACCAACCCACCAGACCTTAACCAAACCCCAGCCAAGCTTCTCGTGCAAGATAGCCACACAGTGACCCAACACCTTTTGGCAATCGGTGCCCAACCTATCAACCTAACCTGTCACTCATGCGCCAGTGACTGGCCCCTAGATAGTCCTTTCTCGCAAGCGTGCGAAGGAAGACTCCGTCCCCTTTTTCTTATAAAAAGGGACGCGCTCGCCCCAAACCAGCACAGCACAGCCGCTACCCCCAAACCGAGCCACAATGCCTGGACCTATAGTGCACAACGAAACCACAGCAACCAACCTTGGAGGTTTTGTGACCATCCTCGCAAACCTCACCCGTCGTGCCTACGCGTTAGAGGAGCCACCAGAATATGTTGTGTATCAAGGACCCATGAGCGGTGAAGACCGCCAATTCTGGGCCACTGTGCACATTTATGGTAGGAGTCTAGCACCCGAGCGTCCCTACCGGTTCACCGGAAGAACAACTTCCTTTGAGCCACAAGCCATCCAGCTAGCCGCTCGAGAGGCTATAGTTCAACTCAGGCACTTGTCGCCCAGAGTTAACTGTCGCTCGTTCCACTACTATCCCAGACGTGAAGGGTATGGTAGACCACCCCAAGTTGCCAATGGAGATCACGAGACGAACCCCGCATTGTTGCACCTAGTGCGCTATGTAAGTGCACTAGAGGCACTGTTCGACCAGATCACTATTGATCTAATCGCAGCTCCTGGAGAGCTGGTTTGTCGAGCCCCGGCGAGAGAAGGAAACGAGCCCAACACCGACAACCCAGTCGTGCTGTTTGGACAACCAATCGAGACCCCGAGATCTGCCCCAGCCATCGACCAAGGTGCTACGATAACCCCAGAAGTGCTTCGTCGCATATTGGGAGCACACTCCAACGGGGTTGTGGCCAACAATCCCCGCAATGGTCATTCTCACTACCCCGACCCTGCAGTTCCTCCGCCATCTCCGACTAATCCCGGCAGAGAGACACGTGGAGAAGCCTCGATATCCACCAGGCACGCCCGTTTAGACATAAACGAGGTAGACTGAGCCGTGTGAGTAGTACCAAGTTTCAATGTATCCTCGCCTTGTAATCATGCGACCGCGTATATTAACGCAGCCTGTCTTTGTGCCTCTGTTTTAATAGTAGCCTTGCATATTTAGTCAGCGCATAGCTGCATATTTTTCCGGGCACAACTACCAAAACCAGCCCGACAACAACCACAGTAACACATCTCTTTATGAGATATGTGTATCTCTGACACTGACCTGACCTTTGGAGCCAAGCTGGCAAATTTATTACTTTTCGCCACGGTAAAACGATCCGGCTCCATTGCTATATAAAGGCCACCTTGTGACCTTACCCAGCAACCCTCACTTTGCGCACAACACTCACGCTTTTTCCTGTCATGCCGAACCCCAGCATTCATCTGAGAACCCCAGATGCAACCCCAGGTAGCTTTGTCAAATTATTGTGATATTTTACCCGCAGTACCATGGGTTCTACCCAGCCACCCCAGTACGAGCTGTTCAAATCAAGGATCACCCCATCCACCTCGGAATATTGGGCAGCAGTACACATTCCTCCTGTAGACCCCAACCAAGATCCAATAGAAGTTTCCTTCGTGGGGAAATCTATGCCAACCCCACACTTGGCCATAGAGGCTGCTGCGAAAGAAGCAATTGCTCGTCTTTGATCCGCAGTACCCTATGCCCGCGAACGAGGATATTATTACTTTCCGAGTCGTGCAGCACCCGGAGAAGTAACGTCTTTTCCCGGTGGACGTATTGAGAGAGACCCAGTTCTGGCCAACCTTATCCAGTACATCATTGCTCAAGAGCATTTAAACCAGCGAGTGATGGATTATCTCCAGAGCCTCGCAGATTTAAATCCTCAGGTTGCCATCGGCAGACCACTGAGACCCGACACGGAGAGACGCATTCATCGACTGGTCAATCCACTTCCTCCAATAGAAGAGGAATGTATTCCTTTACCAGAGACATTCTATCAGGACCCCGTCCAGTTACCGTTTTCATTTTAGACGTCACTATTGTATTTGTTCCTTGCAGCATTTATTTATGTATGTGACTTATGCGTGATACCCTGAGTTTGTACGGCAAGTTAATTATTTGGCTTCTGCTCATGTGTGTAGTTTTGTTGTGGTTTACGCTCCCTTAAAGTAACTGTTTTTCCCTCGCGAAACCCTAGAGTGAGTTTTTCTTTTCCCTGAGTTGCTACATCTACACTTTCTCACGACGTGGATTATTTAATTTCACTCAGCACCACAAGCAGACTCACAACCATAATCGTACGGACACATACACTGTTTGCAAAATTTTGCAACGGTGTTACATCCAGATAATAACCCCCTAACAACAGTTAGCACCCGACACACTCCATCTACTCCTCATGATCACCACCACCGCGGAGAACCAACACCTGGGCCGCAGCATCGTGACACTCGTCGAAGATTATCGCGCACAGGAGCACAGAGAGCCCCAGCAGCGTCGCCAGCCCTCCGCATATCAGGATCACAAACCAGTCCGGCATCGCCTCCGCCCTTAGAGCCTCGACCGAGCTTCTGTAAGCAGTAATGGAGAAAGAAGGAGGAGGAGAAGTGAGGCCAGGTGTAAGGAAGAAGAGAGAGGCACCCCGGCCGTTTTTATAACTCGAGCTCGGTGTACGGTGGGCGAAGTCCACCGACGCCGCTCGTCGCCGATCGCCGGTGTTCGGAGTCGAATCCACGAGCAGTGCCGATAGCGCACTGGCCCGCGAGGTGAGTGCACGCTGCACCAGCAGCTAGCACGCCGCGCACTACCACGGTACGGCCTAGATGCCCTACACACTAGGCGTCGCCGGTGGGGAAAGCGCGCGGGAGAGAGGAGGAAGAAAGGTCCAGAGGGAGAAGAAGAGGAGACTGACAGTGGACCCCGGGTCCACCTGTCAGCCAGAGAGAGCACTATGCTCTCGGGTGCGATCAGCGTATTCTAAATTTAGGAATAATCCTAAATTTATATCCAGCGTAGAAATCGCCCGTTTTTGTCTCGGACCGTAAACTTTTCCGCGCAGCCCCAGTTTTTCACACTATGGTTTTTCACCACTTATTGCCCTCTCACTGTAGCTACATCTTTATTGCGTAAATATTCTCTTAACACCGCTTTCAGCAAATCTCGAGGACGAGATTTTTCTTAAGGGGGGTAGTATTGTGACACCCCAAAAATTTGGCCTTGTTTTATTAAATTAAAATTTTTGCCAGGATTTAAAACTTTGGATTTCTGAGCTCCATTTTGATTTTTAAATCATTTCTTTCCCTGTTATGATGAGTTTTTCCAAAGAGAAAACTTTTCAAATATGTTATTGGACTTATTTAACCTCTCAAGAAAAACTTTCCTTTTATCAGTATAACTAATTAACTAACTTAATTGCTTGATCTTTACTTTCTTGAAAAATAGTTTTTCAAGGTTAAATGGCCACATTTGAACTACAACCATTGGATAGATTCACTTAAAATTTCCACAAAAATTTGGAGATGTCATGTGATGTTTTTAAATCACTTTTATGCAAAAATATATTTCATTCATGAAATATTTTGAGCCCTACTCTCAATTTTTCTTCTCTGGTCCAGAGTGCATTTTTTCACAGCAACCTATTTAAATATTTCTTTAAAACTTCTACCAAAATTAAGGGAGGTTAGTAGGAGCCTGTTATCCCTCTTTGTGCAAAAACCTAATTATGTTCTTTGAAAAATTTGAGTGAATCAACCTCATTTCCATTCTGGACCAACTTGAGGATTTGTGCAGCAACCACCATTTTAGTTGCTCCTATACCCTTAATTATTTCTACTACTTGTAGTCCCCCATGTTAAACCCTTAAGTCCAGGAGCATGCACCATTTAGATCACTTTTGGTTCATGGAATAATGCTATTTATTTCCTGTCCAGAATTGAAGTTTTGTAAAACTTGCACTAGCAAGTTTCCCCTTTTGTCCAACTATCCTCACCACTCTCTTTTGCATCTAAAGAGACCCCATCTGGAGTTTTTGGCCACCCCAAGACCTGCCTAAGTGCATGTGGCATTTTGCCAAACACCTGGAGAGCATGACCAGTTCTGGCATGATTGTGGCATTGCACTGTGAACTTGCACCTCTGATCAGACCAGCATGTCCACTAGACTCCCCGTTGCTCCTAACCTCGATCTGGTAAATCCCATCCTCACCTGCGACCTGTAGCATGCCTCGGCATTGTGTCGAACACCTGATGTGCGTGCACTGGACGCGCCCAGAGCGCGCGTATTGCAGCCGCGCGCCCGAGCCGACACACTGGCCCCCACGGCTTTGGCCCGCTCTGCAGCACCACGCCACGCGCTCCCCTCCTTGCAGCAACGCGCCAAGCAGCCCCTGCCGCGCCCGGCAGGCCAAACACTAAACGCCACCGCCGCCCGACAGCCCTGCGCCGTGCAGCGCCGCCCAAGCCACCCCGGCTCGCCACCTGGCCCCTGGAGCAGTGCCCTCTCGTCCACTAGCTCTTGCCGTCATCCCCAGCCGCGCCACGTTGCCCTGCAAGCTACAGCGAGGCGGTTCGCCGGAGAGCTTACCCGGCCGCCGCGGAACCGACCTCGACGAGCTATAAGAGGAGGTCCCGAGCCACCCCGGGCACGCAGGAAGCCTTAGAGTGCTCCCATAGTCCTCCCATGGCAGCCAATCGACTCGGGGAAGGTCTTCATCCCCATCTCCGGCAACGGCAGCCGCCACCACTGCCCCGGCCAATTCGGCACCACCAGGGCCTCCCACCCTCCGTTCTCTCCACCAAGAACCCCCTCATCCTCCCGTAAACCTTCTCCCTACTCCATTTCGATCGAGAACCACCGCCGCCCCGAAACCACTTTTCCCCGAAGCTTCCCTCCGCCGAGGAGCTCGCCGCCGACAGCTCACGCCATCCCCGCCGACCCAGCGACTACCGGGAGGATCGCCTCAACCTTGCGGATCCATCCCCACCCTCGGGGGCCCGCGAGGAGCAGCCAAACGCCAGCGACGATCGCCGGAGCGCCGCTCCGCTCGGACAGAGGAGGGAGACGACGCGCGGCGACTGGTCAAACATGACCAGTGGGCCAGGCGGGCCCACTGTCAGCGACACCCCGCGCTGTCCACGTGAGATTAAGTGAAGGCGTATTATCCCTAGTACGCTTTCCCCGCTCCGAAAGCGTATTCTCCTCCGAAACGTTTTCTTTTTCTGTTTTATTTAAAAACAGATTTTGACCAAATGTTTGACTGGCTATAACTTTTTAAATATAAGTCCAAATGAGTTGATTCTTTTTCCTACCTTCCTCAAATTTGATCTAGTTTATTTTAAGATTTATTTGAAAAAATTTCAAACAACTTTTTTGTTCTGGTTTTGAAATATGTGTTAATTCAAATATATTTTCAAATAGGATTTTTGGGAGAGAGAAGAAACTTTCAAAAGTTTGGAAAGCACCCTGCCTTTCCACACATTGAAGGCAAGCATTCTGAACCCCGGAATAATAATTTTGGAGTGATCATTGATGCATTTAGAACTCCACCGCATTTCGAAGGACTTGTTATTTCATGTGATATGATCATATGCATGGGTGCATGTTATTGATTTCCATGCTGTTGGTAATGGACACACTTGTGATGATAATCACCCTCATGAGCTTTACATGCATACCGGCAGGAACCCGGGAAAACCTCTGCCTTGGGTAGGTATGAGTTTGTCGCCGGTCTCCGTCGGGACGGTTCTGTCTGGTATGGCATGGTAGGGTGATATGAGTGGTGACTCTGTTTGATGAAATATATTTGTTATACTAATCATGCAGGGAATACTTGAACCTCCTGAGTCAACCGTAGATCGAGTCTTGTTCCAGTAACCCCCATACTTGTTTCGTACTACCACTCGTCTCTACAGCAAGTAGAGTACGGTTCAGTAAGTTGTCTACCTCTTTCTAGCACACACCGTACAGAGAGGCCATGGTGGAAGATACCGGTTGTAACTGGTAGGCAGGCCACCTGGTCCGGGAGCATGGGTGTTTCCGGTTGGGACCGAGAGGGGAGGCCACCCCTTAGAGCGCGCGATATAAATTTGATCCCATGCTACGTGAGGTTGTAGCCTCCCCACTTAGAGTTTGCTTAACAGGTGTCGTGGGTGATTCCAGACACGTGTGTGATAAGCTGGTGTGTGCAAGTTAGGTGTGTTTTCAACAAAAAGACCGTAGACAGAATTAGTCCCGATGGACTAAAGAAATCCGTTACTCGTGGGTAAAGAGTACACCCTCTGCAGAGAATAAACCTATTCGAATAGCCGTGTCCATGGTTAAGGATTACAGTCTGGGATGGGTCAGGTGTCGGTCTTAGTGTCGGTCTTCGGAGGTGAAACTGTTAACCAGAAATGGAATTACTACTTGTGACTTGTGATAACTATGATTATTATTATTGTTGACTGACCCGTGATATTATTGTTATTATCGAGTATCTCTGGGATGGTTCTACCTCCGGGATATTCATTTTGATTATTTCTTTTAAAGCCCTTTATGTGGTGTCGCTCAGACGCCCGACTGTGGCATTTCTTTTAAAGCCCTTTATGTGGTGTCGCTCAGACGCCCGACTGTGGCATTTCTTTTAAAGCCCTTTATGTGGTGTCGCCCAGATGCCCGACTGTGGCATTTCTTTTAAAGCCCTTTATGTGGCGTCGCTCAGACGCCCGACTGTGGCATTGCTTGTTATTTGTTTTCATAAGTTTTTAAACTACCATGTTATTGCAGTTTTATGAATAACTTGCTTGCACGCATCAGAGTTTCATTCATCTTTTGTGACTGACGTCATGAGCATAATAATATTTTCGGCACATCATTGTTATATTATACCTGTGTTCATAATGTTTGCGAGTACATTCAAAGTACTCACTGGCTTGTCCCTGGCTATTGTCTTGGCCAGATTTTCTTGCACGGAGAGGAGCGACGCGATGCCAGCCCCGGAACCCACTCAAAGGAGATAGCAGCCTCGCGAAGATAGGAATTAACCTGGTCAGCTATTCCCGTGGGAAATGGAGTCCCATAGACACTGATGCTTCACAACCCGCTTCCGCCATCAACCACTAGAAACCATTTGTTGTACTCACAGGCCAGAATGGTCTTGTACTACATATTTTGTATTTTGCTTGGAATTTCTGTATCAAGTTGGAGCCTCATCAGCTAATAGTAATCCTGGGGCTGATGAGCACGACCAGGCCAATGATCACCACCACCCACCGCCCGATGTGTCGCCGCTCCTGCAGACCTAGACTGCTCCTCTGCCTCCTGGTCGATGCTCCTGGCTCATCCTGCTGCTCATCTCCTCCCTCGCGTATGCATCAACAAAAATTGGGTGGGTCGCTGTGTTGGAAATATGCCCTAGAGGCAATAATAAATTAGTTATTATTATATTTCCTTGTTCATGATAATCGTTTATTATCCATGCTATAATTATATTGATAGGAAACTCAGATACATGTGTGGGTACATAGACAACACCATGTCCCTAGTAAGCCTCTAGTTAACTAGCTCATTTATCAATAGATGGTCATGGTTTCCTGACCATGGACGTTGGATGTCGTTGATAATGGGATCACATCATTGGCAGAATGACGTGATGGACAAGACCCAATCCTAAGCCTAGCACAAAGATCGTGTAGTTCGTATGCTAAAGCTTTTCTAATGTCAAGTATCTTTTCCTTAGACCATCAGATTGTGCAACTCCCGGATACCATAGGAATGCTTTGGGTGTACCAAACATCACAACGTAACTGGGTGGCTATAAAGGTGCATTACAGGTATCTCCGAAAGTGTCTGTTGGGTTGGCACAAATCGAGACTGGGATTTGTCACTTCGTGTAAACGGAGAGGTATCTCTGGGCCCACTCGGTAGGAGATCATCATAATGTGCGCAATGTGACCAAGGGGTTGATCACGGGATGATGTGTTACGGAACGAGTAAAGAGACTTGCCGGTAACGAGATTGAACAAGGTATCGGGATACCGACGATCGAATCTCGGGTAAGTACAATGTCACTAGACAAAGGGAATTGTATACGGGATCGATTGAGTCCTTGAAATCGTGGTTCATCCGATGAGATCATCGTGGAACATGTGGGAGCCAACATGGGTATCCAGATCCCGCTGTTGGTTATTGACCGGAGAACGTCTCGGTCATGTCTGCATGTCTCCCGAACCCGTAGGGTCTAGACACTTAAGGTTCGGTGACGCTAGGGTTGTATGAATATGAGTATGCAGCAAACCGAATGTTGTTCGGAGTCCCGGATGAGATCCCGAACATCACGAGGAGTTCCGGAATGGTCCGGAGGTAAAGATATATATATAGGAAGTCTTATTTTGGTCGCCGGAAAAGTTTCGCACTTTATCGGTATTGTACCGGGAGTGCCGAAAGGGGTCCGGGGGTCCACCTGCCCCGGGGGGCCACATGGGCTGTGGGGGGTGCGCCTTGGCCTATATGGGCCAAGGGCACCAGCCCCAAGAGGCCCATGCGCCAAGGAGACTTGGGGAGGGGAGAGTCCTGAGAGGGGAAGGCACCTCCGAGGTGCCTTGGGGAGGATGGACTCCTCCCCCCTCTTGGCCGCACCCCTTCCTTGGAGGAAGGGGCAAGGCTGCGCCCTTCCCCCCTCTCTTGCACCTATATAAAGGGAGGGGAGGGAGGGGTGGCCACACCCTGAAGCCCTTGGCGCCTCCCCTTCCTGCTACACCTCCTCCTCCTCCCGTAGTCGCTTAGCGAAGCCCTGCCGGAGTTCTGCTGCATCCACCACCACGCCATCGTGCTGCTGGATCATCATCAACCTCTCCTTCCCCCTTGCTGGATCAAGAAGGAGGAGACGTCATCCGCTCCGTACGTGTGTTGAATGCGGAGGTGTTGTCCGTTCAGCACTAGGTCATCGGTGATCTGAATCACGGCGAGTACGACTCCATCATCCCCATTCTATTGAACGCTTCCGCACGCGATCTACAAGTGGTATGTAGATGCAATCACTCTCCCATGACTCGTTGCTAGATGAACTCATAGATGGATCTTGGTGAAACCGTAGGAAAAAAATTTAATTTTCTGCAACATTCCCCAACAGTGGCATCATGAGCTAGGTCTATTGCGTAGATTCTTTGCACGAGTAGAACACAAAGTAGTTGTGGGCGTTGATTTTGTTCAATATGCTTACCATTACTAGTCCAATCTTGTTTCGACGGTATTGTGGGATGAAGCGGCCCGGACCGACCTTACACGTACTCTTACGTGAGACAGGTTCCACTGACTGACATGCACTTGGTGCATAAGGTGGCTAGCGGGTGCCAGTCTCTCCCACTTTAGTCGGAACGGATTCGATGAAAAGGGTCCTTATGAAGGGTAAATAGCAATTGGCATATCACGTTGTGGTTTTGCGTAGGTAAGAAACGTTCTTGCTAGAAACCCATAGCAGCCACGTAAAACATGCAAAGAACAATTAGAGGACGTCTAACTTGTTTTTGCAGGGTATGCTATGTGATGTGATATGGCCAAGAAGAATGTGACAAATGATATGTGATGTATGAGATTGATCATGTTCTTGTAATAGGATTCACGACTTGCATGTCGATGAGTATGACAACCGGCAGGAGCCATAGGAGTTGTCTTTATTTATTGTATGACCTGCATGTCATTGAACAACGCCATGTAATTACTTTACTTTATTGCTAACCGGTAGCCATAGTAGTAGAAGTAATAAGTTGGCGAGACAACTTCATGGAGACACGATGATGGAGATCATGGTGTCATGCTGGTGACGATGATGATCATGGAGCCCCGAAGATGGAGATCAAAAGGAGCAATATGATATTGGCCATATCATGTCACTATTTGATTGCATGTGATGTTTATCATGTTTATGCATCTTATTTGCTTAGAACGACGGTAGTAAATAAGATGATCCCTCATTAAAATTTCAAGAAAGTGTTCCCCCTAACTGTGCACCGTTGCGAAAGTTCGTCGTTTCGAAGCACCACGTGATGATCGGGTGTGATAGATTCTTACATTCACATAGAACGGGTGTAAGCCAGATTTACACACGCGAAACACTTAGGTTAACTTGACGAGCCTAGCATGTACAGACATGGCCTCGGAACACAAGAGACCAAAAGGTCGAGCATGAGTCGTATAGTAGATACGACCAACATGAAGATGTTCACCGATGATGACTAGTCCGTCTCACGTGATGATCGGACTAGGCCTAGTTGACTCGGATCATGTAATCACTTAGATGACTAGAGGGATGTCTATTTGAGTGGGAGTTCATAAGATGAACTTAATTATCCTGAACATAGTCAAAAGATCTTTGCAAATTATGTCGTAAGCTCGCGCTTTACTTCCACTGTTTAGATATGTTCCTAGAGAAAATATAGTTGAAAGTTGACATAGAGATTATGCGGACAGTAGAAAGCTTATGTCCTTAATGCACCGCTCAGTGTGCTGAACCCCAAACATCGTTTGTGGATGTTGCGAACATCGGACATACACGTTTTGATAACTACGTGATAGTTCAGTAATGATAAACGGTTTAGAGTTGAGGCATCGAAGACGATTTCGAAACGTCGCGGAACATATGAGATGTTTCGAGGGCTGAAATTGGGATTTCAGGCTCGTGCCCACGTCAAGAGGTATAAGACCTCCGACGATTTTCTTAGCCTGCAAACTAAGGGAGAAAAGCTCAATCGTTGAGCTTGTGCTCAGATTGTCTGAGTGCAACAATCACTTGAATCGAGTGGGAGTTGATCTTCCAGATGAGATAGTGATGTTTCTCCAAAGTCATTGCCACCAAGCTGCTAGAGCTTCGTGATGAACTATAACATATCAGGGATAGATATGATGATCCTTGAGGTATTCACGATGTTTGACACCGCGAAAGTAGAAATCAAGAAGGAGCATCAATTGTTGATGGTTGGTGAAACCACTAGTTTCAAGAAGGGCAAGGGCAAGAAGGGATACTTCATGAAACGGCAAATCAGTTGCTGCTCTAGTGAAGAAACCCAAGGTTGAACCCAAACCCGAGACTAAGTGCTTCTGTAATAAGGGGAACAGCCACTGGAGCAGAATTACCCTAGATACTTGGTAGATGAGAAGGCTGGCAAGGTCGATAGAAGTATATTGGATATACATTATGTTAATGTGTACTTTACTAGTACTCCTAGTAGCACCAGGGTATTAGATACCGGTTCGGTTGCTAAGTGTTAGTAACTCGAAATAAAAGCTACGGAATAAATGGAGACTAGCTAAAGGTGAGCTGACGATATGTGTTGGAAGTGTTTCCAAGGTTGATGTGATCAAACATCGCACGCTCCCTCTACCATCGAGATTGGTGTTAAACCTAAATAATTGTTATTTGGTGTTTGCGTTGAGCATAGACATGATTGGATTATGTCTGTCGCAATACGGTTATTCATTTAAGGAGAATAATGGTTACTCTGTTTATTTGAATAATACCTTCAATGGTCTAGCACCTAAAGGAATGGTTTATTGAATCTCGATCGTAGTGATACACATTTTCATGCCAAAAGATATAAGATAGTAATGATAGTACCACGTACTTGTGGCACTGCCATGTAAGTCATATTGGTATAAAACGCATGAAGAAGCTCCATGTTGATGGATCTTTGGACTCACTCATTTTTGAAAAGTTTGAGACATGCAAACCATGTCTATTGGTGTATACGCATGAAGAAACTCCATGCAGATGGATCGTTTGGACTCACTTGATTTTGAATCACTTGAGATATGCAAATCATACCACATGGGCAAGATGACTGAAAAGCCTCGGTTTCAGTAAGATGGAACAAGGTAGCAACCTGTTGGAAGTAACACATTTTGATGTGTGCAGTCCAATGAGTGCTGAGGCATGCAGTGAATATCGTTATGTTCTGACTTCACAGATGATTCGAGTAGATGTTGAGTATATTTACTTGATGAAATACAAAGTCTGAATTATTGAATGGTTCAAGTAATTTCAGAGTGAAGTTAAAGATCATTGTGACAAGAGGATAAAATGTCTATGATATGATCATAGAGATGAGTATCTGAGTTACGAGCTTTGGCACGCAATTAAGACACTGTGGAAATTGTTTCACAATTAATACCGCCTGGAACACCATAGTGTGATGGTGTGTCCGAACATCATAGTTGCACCCTATTGGATATGGTGCGTACCATGAAGTCTCTTATCGAATTACCACTATCGTTCATGGGTTAGGCATTAGAGACAACCGCACTCACTTATATAGGGCACCACGTAATTCCGTTGAGACGACACCGTTTGAACTATGGTTTGGAGAAACCTAAGTTGTCGTTTCTTAAAGGTTTGGGGCTATGACGCTTATGTGAAAAAGTTTCAGGTTGATAAGCTTGAACCCAAAGCGGATAAAATGCATCTTCATAGGACACCCAAAACGGTTGGGTATACCTCCTAATTCAGATCCGAAAGCAATAGGGATTGTTTCTAGAAATGGGTCCTTTCTCGAGGAAAAGTTTCTCTCTAAAGAATTGAGTGGGAGGATGGTGGAGACTTGATGAGGTTATTGAACCATCACTTCAACCAGTGTGTAGCAGGGCACAGGAAGTTCCTGTGGCACCTACATCAATTGAAGTAGAAGCTTATGATAGTGATCATGAAGCTTCAGATCAAGTCACTACCGAACCTCGTAGGACGACAAGGATGCGTACTGCTTCGGAGTGGTACGGTGATCCTGTCTTGAATGTCATGTTGCTAGACAACAATGAACCTACGAGCTATGGAGAAGCAATGGTGGGCCCATATTCCAACAAATGGTTAGAAGCCATGAAATCCGAGATAGGATCCATGTATCAGAACAAAGCATGGACTTTGGTGGACTTGCCCGTTGATCGGCAAGCCATTGAGATAAATGGATCTTTAAGAAGAAGACGGACGTGGACGGTAATGTCACCGTCTATGAAGCTCGACTTGTGGCAAAGAGTTTTTCACAAGTTCAAGGAGTTGACTACGATGAGATTTTCTCATCCGTAGCGATGCTTAAGTCCGTCGGAATCATGTTAGCATTAGCTGCATTTATGAAATCAGGCAGATGGAAGTCAAAACAAGTTTCCTTACCAGTTTTGTAAGGAAAGGTTGTATGTGATACAATCAGATAGTTTTTGTCGATCTTAAGGATGCTAAAAGGTATGCTGGCTCCAACGATCCTTCTAAGGAGTGGAGTAAGCATCTCGGAGTTGGAATATACACATTGATGAAATGATCAAAGATTTTTGGGTTTATACAAAGTTTGTGAGAAACTTGTATTTCCAAAGAAGTGAGTGGGAGCACTATAGAATTTCTGATGAGTATATGTCGTTGACATATTGATGATCAGAAATGATGTAGAATTTTCTGTAAAGCATATAGGGTTATTTGAAAAGTGTTTTTCAAGTGAAAACCTGGATTAAGCTACTTAAACATTGAGCATCAAGATCTATGAGCATAGATCAAAACCGCTTAATGGTACTTTCAAATGAGCATATACCTTGACATGATCTTGAAGGTGTTCAAGATGGATCAGTCAAAGAAGGAGTTCTTTCCTGAGATGTAAGGTATGAAGTTAAGACTTAAAGCTCGACCACGGCAGAAAAGAGAGAAAGGACGAAGGTCGTCCCCTATGCTTTAGACGTAGGCTCTATAGTATGCTATGCTGTGTACCGCACCGGATGTGTGCCTTGCCATGAGTCAGTCAAGGGGTACAAGAATGATCCAGGAATGGGGATCATTGGACAGCGGTGAATAAGGACATGTTTCTTGATTATGGAGGTGATAAAGAGTTCGGCGTAAAGGGTTACGTCGATGCAAGCTTTAACACCTATCCGAGTGACTCTGAGTAGCAAACTGGATACGTATAGTGGAGCAACCATTTGGAATAGCTTCAAGTGGAACGTGGAAGGAGCATTTACAATATGACATAGAGAATTGCAAAGTACATACGGATCTGAATACTGCAGACCCGTTGACTAAAACTTCTCTCACAAGGAAAACATGATCAAACCCTAGAACTCATTGAGTCTTAATCACATGGTGATGTGAACTAGTTTAGCGACACTAGTAAACTCTTTGGATGTTGGTCACATGGCGATGTGACCTATCAGTGTTAATCACATGGCGATGTGAACTAGATTATTGACTCTAGTGCAAGTGGGAGACTGTTGGAAATATGCCCTAGAGGCAATAATAAATTAGTTATTATTATATTTCCTTGTTCATGATAATCGTTTATTATCCATGCTATAATTGTATTGATAGGAAACTCAGATACATGTGTGGGTACATAGACAACACCATGTCCCTAGTAAGCCTCTAGTTAACTAGCTCGTTTATCAATAGATGGTCATGGTTTCCTGACCATGGACATTGGATTTCGTTGATAACGGGATCACATCATTGGCAGAATGATGTGATGGACAAGACCCAATCCTAAGCCTAGCACAAAGATCGTGTAGTTTGTATGCTAAAGCTTTTCTAATGTCAAGTATCTTTTCCTTAGACCATGAGATTGTGCAACTCCCGGATACCGTAGGAATGCTTTGGGTGTACCAAACGTCACAACTTCTCTGGGTGGCTATAAAGGTGCATTACAGGTATCTCCTAAAGTGTCTGTTGGGTTGGCACGAATCGAGACTGGGATTTGTCACTCCGTGTAAACGGAGAGGTATCTCTGGGCCCACTCGGTAGGACATCATCATAATGTGCACAATGTGACCAAGGGGTTGATCACGGGATGATGTGTTACGGAACGAGTAAAGAGACTTGCCGGTAACGAGATTGAACAAGGTATCGGGATACCGACGATCGAATCTCGGGCAAGTACAATGCCGCTAGACAAAGGGAATTGTATACGGGATCGATTGAGTCCTTGAAATCGTGGTTCATCCGATGAGATCATCGTGGAACATGTGGGAGCCAACATGGGTATCCAGATCCCGCTGTTGGTTACTGACCGGAGAACGTCTCGGTCATGTCTACATGTCTCCCGAACCCGTAGGGTCTACACACGTAAGGTTGGGTGACGCTAGGGTTGTATGAATATGAGTATGCAGCAAACTGAATGTTGTCCAGAGTCCTGGATGAGATCCCGGACGTCACGAGGACTTCCGGAATGGTCTGGAGGTAAAGATTTATATATAGGAAGTCTTATTTTGGTCGCCGGAAAAGTTTCGTAGTTTATCGATATTGTACCGGGAGTGCCGAAAGGGGTCCGGGGGTCCACCGGGGTGGTCCACCTGCCCCGGGGGGGCACATGGGCTGTGTGGGGTGCGCCTTGGCCTATATGGGCCAAGGGCACCAGCCCCAAGAGGCCCATGCGCCAAGGAGACTTGGGGAGGGGAGAGTCCTGAGAGGGGAAGGCACCTCCGAGGTGCCTTGGGGAGGATGGACTCCTCCCCTCCTCTTGGCCGCACCCCTTCCTTGGAGGAAGGGGCAAGGCTGCGCCCTTCCCCCCTCTCTTGCACCTATATAAAGGGAGGGGAGGGAGTGGTGGCCGCACCCTGAAGCCCTTGGCGCCTCCCCTTCCTGCTACACCTCCTCCTCCTCCCGTAGTCGCTTAGCGAAGCCCTGCCGGAGTTCTGCTGCATCCACCACCACGCCGTCGTGCTGCTGGATCATCATCAACCTCTCCTTCCCCCTTGCTGGATCAAGAAGGAGGAGACGTCATCCGCTCCGTACGTGTGTTGAACGCGGAGGTGTTGTCCGTTCGGCACTAGGTCATCGGTGATCTGAATCACGGCGAGTACGACTCCATCATCCCCGTTCTATTGAACGCTTCCGCACGTGATCTACAAGTTGTATGTAGATGCAATCACTCTCCCATGACTCGTTGCTAGATGAACTCATAGATGGATCTTGGTGAAACCGTAGGAAAAAAAATTAATTTTCTGCAATGTTCCCCAACACGCTGCAGTCCAAGTCGTGCCACAGAGGCAGGGCGACCTTCCAGGATGCAACTCATCTCAACCGGCTCCAATTTTGCACAAATGGGGTGGTGCTGCTAGCTCCAGCAAGCTCCTTCGTCCCTGGCCTGTCTCTGAATGCGGATGCAGCACCGCAGGTTCCTACCACCGTGCCTCCTCTCTGCTTCTTCACTCTCCACTTCTCTAGTTTTTTGTGTGTGCATGCAAAATGTTGGCTAAAATGTCTCAGTGCACCAGTACTAGTTTTGAGTGTTCGTTTTACATTCTAGCTTAGTCCTGGCCTGCTGATTGATATGGCTTGGATTACTTATAGTGTTTTTCATGTGTGTTATGCACTTCAGGTTCAAGTTCACCCTGTATCCCTGACGTAGCGCTGCTCCGGCTCCTCCCCCGCTTGCTTCAGGTCTGTCGCTCCTTTCTCCCTTGCTCACTGTCCTATGCGGAGGTGGACGCGCCTACCTGATGGAGCGAAGCCAACCTCCCAACACTAGTAGTTTCAAAAAAAATAACAATAGCAAGTTCAGAATAAAAAAATAGAAGTTCAAGAAGAACAAAAGGTGATGCGTTCACTCAAGTACTTGCAAATTGGTAGGTTGTACCTCGTATTTTATTTGCAGCTATCTTCAATTTCTTCAGTACCTCTTACACATTTTGCCAAAATATAGTTGGCCAGCAGGGACAACCATGTTGATAGTGATTTAAAAAGGATTATGAAGTAATATTGTTGAGACTGAAGGCCAAGTTTGATGCACGATGTCAGAGGATGCCAAGTCTTTTCCTGAGGCGGTCGATGGCTTTCGAGATATGCGTTCATATCTCACAAGTTTCCAGGGGTTCAAGTTCATCTATATAAGAAGGAACACCAATTTTGTTGCCCATCCGTGTGTTAAAGAGGCACTGAAACTTGATGTACTTGCTATTTCTTTTGTTGTAACGCCTACCTATTTGATTGAGACTATTCAATCACAGCTATTTTTTAAATGCCATGGCACGGGACCTCCTCCATCTCAGTGCCGCCATCACAACCCAACCTCCATTTGCTAGTCGCTGCTAGCTGTTGTTGCTGTGGCCTGCCTCGCCCTCTAGCTAATGTTGGTGCGCTACTGTTGAAGTTCAACTCGAATGCTAGAGAGAGATTTCTGCGAGAGTTTAGCTACTATAGTCCTTGGTTTTGTGTTCGAACTTGTTGTTGTCCATGGTTAAAGATTATGATGTTGCTTTTCTACAGATGGTCTTCTTGTAGATATATCATTCTCCATCCTCTTGGAAGATACAGATCTGAATGATCAGAACAAAAATAATATAATGTTAGTGTGCTGCTACTTTTGTATGTTTGTACTAAGCTTGCTGATGTGTTGGTCGTGCATGTAACACATGGTCATTTAAAAATATACATACGCGTCAATGTGTTATATACACATCAGCATCAGTGTGTTGCTGCCTATAATTCTTCTATGTGTGCACGTATGTTGTGCAGATGAGCATTAGTACGAGGAAAATGGAGACCGGTCAGTGCCATAAGTTCAAAAAAATTGAGCAAGAAGTTCAAATTAAAAAGTACTTCAAAAACCATTATAAAAATGGATTTTTATCGTTTGTAAAAAAATGGAGAAGTCCAAATTAAAAAGAGGAACATTTCGAAAAGAATTTCTGAAAAAAATCCCTGTTATAAAAAACTAGAAGTTCAAATTAGAATAAAAGGAACAAGTAAAAAAGTTTTAAAAAAACTCGTTTCTTAAAAAACTAGAAGTTCAAATTTAAATAACGCAACAGAAAAGTTGTGTTTTCAACAACTTATTCATGTGCAGTAGAAGTTCAAGTCAAACTAACGGGGCGATTTAGCACTTATTCTTGAAAAAGTGGAGAAAATTATACATGCTCTGTAGGTCAAAAGTTTGGCTTTAATTTATGTTTTGCGAAGGTCAAAATGTTGTGTTCGAGAAGATCAAGTGTGTTATCCAGCAAGTTCAAAATAAATTTAAACATGCAAGAAAACAAAAAGGGAGAAGTTCAATTTCTAAAGATGACGCGGTTCAACGTGTAAACCAATGTTGAAAGAAAACGAAAAGAAAATGAGAAGTTCAATTTCTAAAGATGAAGTGGTTCAACATGCAACCCAATGTTGAAAGAAAACAAAAAGAAAGGAGAAGTTCAATTTCTAAAGATGACGTGGTTCGACGTGCTAAACAATGTTGAAAGAAAATAAAAAGATAAGGAGAAGTTCAATTTCTAAAGATGACGCGGTTTGATGTGCAAACCAATGCAACACCAAAATGTTGTTTTGGTGTCTTAAAATATTTTTATTCATAAAAATGATTAAGAAATAAAACCAAGAAGACCATATTAAAAAGTTGGAGAAGTTCGATTATTATAGAAAACTCAGATTTTCCTCATTATTAAAGATACGTCAGAGTGAAAACTGCAAGAAGTTCAACATGAAAACGGCAAGAAGTTCAATTACTACACTGAATGAATTTCAGATGAAAAACTTGAAAACCATCGTGAGTATGAAAAAATAATCAACACGGGAAAGTTGCGTGTTTACAGCAGCTTTCCATTGGTATATCACTTGCTCAATTTCAGTGAGTGGGGGAGAGCTTCAAGTGCTCGGCGAGGGAAAGATCAAAAATTCTTGTGAGAGAGGTTCACCATGTATTTAGATGTCCAAAATACATAAAAAAATATGTTGTTTTTTGTGTTTTAAAATAATTCTCTCAAACCAGAGAGAAGTTCAAAGTGATAACAACCGGAAGTTCACGTACTACATGGTGTGTATTTCATATAAAAAATACAATAAAGTGAAACAAAGTGAAGTTCAAATAGACATGCCCAAGAAGTTCAACTACTTCACGCAGTGCAAAAAACAGTACGTCAAAAAACAGCACGTCGAAAATTAGAGTGAAGTTCAAACAGACATGACCAAAAAGTTGAACTACTTCACGCAATGCATTTCCATTCACGATGAAGGCATAAATCATGATCTCATCGTTTTCTAATTTACTTCAAAATGGCAGGAATATAATTTGTGTAAATTCAAGTCCTCGGTCGGAGAAAGTTAAAAAAAATTGTGAGAGAGGTTTGTACAAAAAGAATATCATTTGTGTAACACTGATGAAAATGGATGGGAAAATTACAAACAAAAATATGTCACAGAAGCCCAACGTGAAAAACAACAGGAAGTTCAACTACTACACTCAATGAATTTCACAAGAAAAACTTTTAAAATCGTCGCGAGTATGAAAAAAATGATCAACACGGAAAAGTTGCATGTTTACAGTAGCTTTCCATCGGTATATCACTTGCTTAATTCCGGTGAGTGAATAAAGAGCTACGAGTAAAAAAAGCACGTGAAAAACAGAGTGAACTTCAAGCAGAACTGCCACAGAAGTTCAAGTACTTCACGCGATGCATTTTCGACGAATCTATTTTGCGATAAAGGTAGAACGAGTGATCTCGCCATTTACGAAATTACTTGAAAATGGCCGGGATTCAGAGAAAACCATCAACATGAAAAAGTTTCGCATTTTTCGTAGTTTTTCAACAGTATATTATTTTCTCCGTTCCGATGAAGTTTGTAGAAATTACGGCGAAAATACGTTTTTAGCCATTTTCAAAATCAACATAAAACCGTAATGAATTTGGAGAAACAGTATATACCAAAAAGTTTCGCATTTGTTCAGGCTTTCCAACGCCATATCATTTGCTACATTCGGATGTATGATTACAAAAAATAGATCGAAAATACAAACTTGGTAGAACTTGTACCATTTTCTAAATTACTCTTAAACCATTCAAATTAGAAAAAACTTTCAACATGAGAAAAAAGCGATTTTCATAAGCTTTCCAACGCCATATATTTGTCTCAATTGGATTAGGCATTTAGAAATGGCATCGAAAATACGAACTCGGTTGTTCAGTTTGCGAAATTTTATGATTTTCCACATTACTCTTTAACCATAGGGAATTAGAAAAAACTTTCAGCATGTGGAATGAGCGGTTTTACAGAAGATTTCCAACGCCATATTATTTGCCTCATTCCGATAAACGGTTTACAAATGCGATCGAAAATACGATTCACATTTTTTGTATGAAGAAAAAACGGTTTTCAAAACTGCTCTTAAACCACTTACATTTTGCCAAAATTTTAAGTTGGGTCATGATACTGGTGTCCATAGCTTTCCAACGGTATGTCGCAAGACCCATTTGGGCAATGTTGATGGAAGTTCAACCTAGCACTAGGGGAAGTTCAGTTCGAACAACTCAGGTAGTAAAATTGCAAAAAATGCAATTTCATCACGACCCGAGAGCAAAATCCACCAACGAGCGAGATTTCTATTTAAAACCAGTATTTAGGTGCTAAAAACGTTTCTAGATTACAACATCATATAGAACACTACTAACCAGAATAATTCGCGGGGGAAGCCACGGTTGTAAAGATAGCCCGAAGGTCGGGTTTGTACAAAGAGAAGTTCAGACGCGTGTACAAACAAAAATACGTCATAGAAGTTCAACGTGAAAACAACATGAAGTTCAACTACTACGCTGAATGAATTTCAGATGAAAAACTTTTAAAATCGTCGCGAGTATGAAAAAATGATCAACACGGGAAAGTTGCGTGTTTACAGCAGCTTTCCATCGGTATATCACTTGCTCAATTCCGGTGAGTGGATGGAGAGCTAGGAGCAGTGGATAGAGATATATGAGCATAAAAAACACGTAAAAATAGAGTGAAGTTCAACTACACGTGCCGAGAAGTTCCGGTTCTTCACGCGGTGCATTTTCGAAGAATCAGTTTTGCGATAAAGGCAGAACGAATGATCTCGCCATTTTCGCAATTACTTGAAAACGACTAGGAACCAGAGAAAACCATCAACATGAAAAAGTTTCGCATTTTCCGCAGCTATTCAGCGGTATATTATTTGCCCCATTCCGATAAAGTATGTAGAAATTATGCCAAAATATGTTTTTAGCCATTTTTCCAATTTGACTTCAAACTGTAAGGAATTAGGAGAAACAATATATACAAAAAAGTTTTGCATTTCCGCAATTTTTCCAACGCCGTATGATTTGTTGCATTCGGATGTACGGTTAAAAAATTAGCTTGAAAATACAAACTCGATGGAACTTGTACCGTTTTCTGAATTACTTTTAAACCGTACCAAATTAGGAAAAACTTTTAACATGAAAAAGTAGCACATTTTCACAAGCTTTCCAATATCATATCATTTGCCTCAAATGGAGTAGCTGTTTAGAAATTACAATGAAAATACGAACTCAGTTGTTCGGTTTGCAAAATTTTATGATTTTCAAAATTACTCTTTATCCATAGGGAATTAGAGAAAACTTTCAACATGTCGGAGGAGCGGTTTTGCAGCAACTTTCCAACGCTATATTATTTACGTCATTCGATAAACGGTTTAGAAATGCGATCGAAAATACGATTCACGTTTTTTATATGAAGAAAAAATGGTTTTCAAAACTACTCTTAAACCGCTTACATTTTGCCAAAAATTTAACTTGGGTTATGATATTGGTGTCCATAGCTTTCCAACGGTATATCGCAAGCCCCATTTGGACACATTTTAGCTGAAGTTCAACCTAGAACTCGGGGAAGGTCAGGCGCGTTACTCGGGAAGTTCATGTTGTGATCAGAATATTATTCTGATCCCGTGATCAGAATAGTGTTATATATATATATATATATATATATATATATATATATATATATATAAGCAAACGAAAAACAATTAAACGGAAAACAGAAAAATAAAGGAAAAATAAATAATAAAACCAAAACCCCCCAAAAAATTTAGTACCGGTTGGTGTTACCAACCGGTACTAAAGGTCTCCCCACACCCGGCCCTGGCTCGTGCCATGTGGTGGCCCTTTAGTGGCGGTTCATGCAGAACCGGTACTAAAGGGGGGGGGCTTTAGTCCCCACCCTACAGAACCGGCACTAAAGGCCCTTACGAACCGGAGCTATAGCCCGGTTCTGCACTAGTGTTGGTTGGATGATATATATGGATTGATTTTATTGTTTCCAATTTTCTTAGATGCATAAGCTCATAAATGTTCATTATTTGTACAAGACGACATTTATGCTTGGAAATGATGATGAAGGAGAAGAGGCTATGGTTTTTGATACAAGTCCAAGCTTTGATGATGTTGTAGTTAAAGTGAGAAGCTTCTTACATTGGAGTGACCCAAATGCCGAGGTTAAGCTTATTGGGAGGTATGACGTTGGATTGGGAGTAAAGTCTCGATTAAAGAGTATGCCCATCACCTCCCAATTGCATTGGAATGTGTACAAGGAAAAAGTAGATGCATCATAAGACAAGTCTCTTGAGATATTTGCCACAAAGGTTGATCCTCCCTTGCAAATTGATTTGAACCGCAATGCATCCTCCCCAATACATGATGATAGTGCCTAGCTGTATATTCCAATTGTTCTAGCCAACCACCAAGTAGCCAACCCAATGAAGAACATATCAATGCTAGCGCCATAGTACTCCGAGTTGATGCTATTCCTCGTATTCAAGAAGATGATAGTGGTCATGTTGATGATGATGCTATTGTTGCTCAAGAGGATGCTTACATGGAGAATGAAGAGATTCATTACAATCCCATTGGTAACTTGGATTTCATTGTGCGGAAACAAGACATGGACCGTGCCCTCCCTTATAACCGTATGTGTGGGTATAACTCGGATGACGAGGGTCCGGAGGAAGAATTGGATGAGGATGGGTTGACTGCGCAAAAAAATCAAATCTACAAGAAGGTGACCGGCAAGGAAAGAGGGCTACCGTTGTTTAGGGATGTGAGTCTTGTGGACAATGCCGTTGTTGACGTTGGGCTGAAATTTGAGTTGTTTGAGCCAACATCGTGCCCCAAATTCAGTGATCCTCGGCCAGAAAATGAGGATGAGAATGCTCATTTGAAGAAAGGCATCAAGTTTGGTTCTTTGGTAGAGTTCGAGATATGGTTGTGTGACTACACCATTAGGAACCATAGGCCGTTTGTTGTTGGTCATTCAAATCAAAAAGTTTGGTACACAGTCATATGTGACCAAGAAGGTTGCAAATGGAAGGTCCGCGGTAGAAAAATCAAAGAAACCGGGCAATGGGTGTTGAAGAGTTGTGTTGGCACTCACACGTGCATACCCCCCTACAAGGCCGACCAAAGAAAAGGATACCGTCAACTCACATCTGAGTATCTAGGATACAAATTTTTGAATCAAATAGCACATGATCCAACCATGAAGGTCAAGTTTCTCATGACTTCAATTGAGGAACTATTCGGATACCCAGTAAAGTATGGGAAGGCATGGATGGCCAAGGCAAACTCTATTAGGATGTTGCATGGAGATTATGAGGCCGCATATAACATTCTTCCCAAGATGTTGGCAGCCATTGCTCATCGAAATCCGGGCATGCGCCATCGAATGGAGTCAATTGACTGAGTGTTTCGTCGTGCCTTCTAGAGCTTTGGACAATGCATCGAGGCATTCACGTATTGTCGGCCGGTCTTATCTATAGATGGTACATTCTTGACCGGCAAATACAAGGGCACATTGATGGTGGCGATGGCCCACTCTTCAAATGATAATGTGTTGCCGGTGGCATTTGCCTTGGTGCCTTCGGAGCACGATGATAATTGGGAGTGGTTCATGGGGCATGTGAGAACCAAGGTGATAGGCAAGCGAGAGGTATATATTATATTGGATCACCATCATGGGATTCTCAAAGCAATAGACGTTTATATTCCCGGTCTTCCAAAGCTTCAACACCGTTGGTGCATGAGACACTTTGTTGCAAACTTTTACCGGGCATGCTAGAGCAAGGAGTTTTGCAAAGACCTTACCCTTGTTTCTGTTGCATTCAACACCGACACATTCAAAAGCTGATATGATAAACTCCTCAAGGCTTTGGAGAAGAACAAAGGGGGGAAAGAATTATTGCTTAGGCACGAGCCGAAAAAAGAAAAGTGGTCACGTGCTTACGATGAAGGAGGTATGCAATATGGGGACATGACAAGCAACATGATGGAATGCTTCAACAATGTGTTGAAGGGTGTCCGTTCCTTGCCGGTGACCGCAATACTCAAGTGCACTTTCATCAAGCTCAACGAGTACTTCCTAAAGCATTTTGAAAGCACGACCAAGTGGATTGGCGAAAAGATGGACTATCCATTCAAGGTTCAGGATTGGTTGTTGCATCAAGCGCGCAAGTCTTCCAAACAACAAGTGATCAAATATACTGAAAAAGAAATGATCTATCAAATCGATGAGCCGGGTGGGACAACAAGGTATGGTAGGTCTTATGGTGGAGTTGCTTAGGAGGTGCACATCAAAAACCGTTGGTGCCAGTGTGAGAGGCCACGCAAGTATCATTGGCCTTGCTCGCATTTGATGACCGCAACACGGGCGAGAAACTTGCCCGTATCCGATGGCACAACGTTGCGGTTGCACGAGTTCACATTGGAACGAACAAGGTTGACATGGGCGCCTCGGTTTAATCCTTTCCTTGATGCCTCACAGTGGCCTGAGTATCACGGCCCAGACATTGTGCCAGATCCCGCACTCATCATGGTGCCTATGAGGGGAAGAAGAAGAAAGAAGAGGTTCAAGAGTGACATGGATGATCTAGCTGGATACACCGGAATCAAGCAATTTGGTAGTGGTCATTTCATGGAGGCACCGGACACCAACAATTGTGGAGAATGCAATGAAACAAGACACAACGTTAGGAGATGCACGAAGAAACCTAGAACCAACACGGGCACTAGTTAAACACATGTAGGGAGGACTAGCCTTGGAGGGGGTCGTGGCCGTGGAGGAAGGACTAGCCTTGGAGTGGTCCTAGGAGGGGGTCGTGGCCGTGGAGGAAGAACAATACTTAGAGGGGGCCGTGGATCCGGTGGTTCTAGGACACGTCGGGTTGATAGGGGAAGGCCTATCGACGTGTTGCTCAATCCGGATGGTTGAAATAATGTGAATGGCACTACTTTTAATATGTTCATGTGTTGATATATTTGCCTCTTTACATGTCAATGTGTTCATATTTTGACTTAACATCTTTAATTGTTGAAGGCATGGCTTCATCCAGTTCCATGATGATGCCACCGTGTGCTAACCAAGAAGACATGCCGCACAAGTGGGAGAATGCATCCTTGGACAAGGTGAAGGAGAAAGATGTGAAGATTCCTCCATGTTGGTGTGGAGATGTTTGCGAGGTGAAGGTGTCCACCGACCGAAAGAAGTCATGGACGGAAGGAGGGAGATATTTTGTATGCCCCAACTATGCTTATGATCGTGCACTTCCAACTCACGCCTATGACTAACCACCGGTATGCTAGAGAAGTAACATGTTACTCTAAAATGTGTGTCAACACTAACATCCATTTTGTATGCATTCACCACCTCCTCTATGCAAGTACTTCACATGGATAGATCACGAAGTGCCAGAAGATGTCCAAAAGGACCAATATGAAGATTGTCTTAGGCGCCAGCGGCTGTTCAAAGAAAGGTTTCGAAGAGGCTTGGAGGAAGAGCATCGTCAGAAGGAGAGGATGGAGCGGAAGCAACGCGAGGAGGAGAGGGCATGCCAAGCGAAGCTTGCTCGTGAGGAGGAGAGGGCAAGAAAGCTTGCAGAGGCTTGCAAGGCACAAGAGGAGGATGAGGCACGTGACAAGAAGGGGAAATGGCCCCGTATGACTCAGTAAAGCCTTCACTTCGGTGGATTCGCCATGTAACCGGATGAAGCCATACCACATTTATCATTTATCATGAACTATGTACTACTAAGGCAAGAAGACATGTGTCGTGAACTTATCGTGAATGAATTTGTATTGAATTTGTCGTCTGAACTAAAGTTTGTCAGCAATTTCTGTGATTATAAACTGTTGTGCTTAGATGAGGGGCAGAACAGAGGAGGTCCTCTATTTTCAACTCTACCGCCACACCCCCTGGCGGTAGGTTGCTGAACCCTACCGCCAAGGCCCATGGCGGTAGGGGGCGCCATAGGGGGTGGATTCAGTATTGTAACGAGAAAAATCCCCCCTTGGCGGTAGGGTCACACCCTACCGTCACAGGCTCTGGCGGTAGGCTTACCTACCGCCAAGGGATGGTTTTTCCTCTTTACAGTACCGAATCCACTCCTGTGCCACCCCCTACCGCCATGGGCCCTGGCGGTAGGTTTCAGCAGCCTACCACCAGGGGGTGTGGCAGTAGGGTTAAAAACAGAGGACCTCCTCTGTTCTGCCCCTCATCTAAGGCCAAATCTTAACTCAACTCAACTCAAGCACATACATAACTCAACATAGTTCATTACTCTCATACTTCATAACATAGTTCATTAACTCAAAACAGTTCATAACTCAACATAGTTCATCTAAGGCCAAATCTTAGAATGATCAACTAGCAAGCACATGCATAACTCAACTCAACATAGTTCATTACATCCACGAATAACACATGTTCAAACTAATTAAAATATGACCCGGTTCGAATGACATCGGTTGAAACTAATAACTCAAGCTCGACGACACATTTTCTAAACAAGTAACATAACTCTCATACTTATCAGACGTTCAATTTGATCGTCACGCGCTTGATTACGCTTCAGTTGAAAGTCGGTGGATCCTGCCCAATGACCCAACACACCATTCGTTTCGCGGAACCAGGCCCATGCAGCACGGCGGGCCGGATTCTCTGACACGCCTTGTTTGATTGCCCATCCTATGACCTGGCCGGGTTTCCTCAAGTCCATCTCACGGAATTCTTCTTTGCTGGCAGTGAATGCAATCTCAATTGCCAAAGCGTGTCTGCAAGCATATTCCCGGTCTTGCAGCTCATCAAGCATCCTTCTTTTTTCGTTCGCAAGCTTTCAGAAAGCTTTTTTCTCCTTAGCATCAGAAGGTTCCTCGATAAAGTGATACTTTTTGAAATCCTTCATGGCTGCATTTGCCTCATCACAACTCTTCAACCATGCTTCACATTCCCTCTTCAAGCAATGGTGTCGCTCCGACATGAGCTTCTCACACGCTAGTTCATAGTCATGGATCGAATGTCCATCCTACATGAATATACGGGTTTAAGATGCCATACAACAGAACACAAAATAAATTCAATGGAGTACAACACTTGGTTACTTGATATGACATACAACACCAAGTTCTCAATGAGTTCAAATGTTAAGGGTACAAGTCATGGTAGTTCAAATGACGACCAAGCAAAGGGTACATGTCATTGTAGTCCAAATGACAAAGATTACATAGCCTCCTTCAATTCTATTTGGCGTACGGTCCCGGGTTGCAACAAATAACATCATTTCTTTCTTTGAACCATGCCCAACGAGAAGCCCGCTTCTGGTCCAATGAGAATGGTTGCCTCACTAACCAATCAATGACCTGGCCATGATTTCCCATGTCTATCTCAGCAGATTATTCCCTTGTCGCACACAATGCAATTTGCATTGCAAGATCACACCTACAATTTTTTTCGCCGTCTTGAGCTTGGTCATCTTTCTCCCCTTTTTTGATTAAATTTTTGGAACAATCATTAGTAAATAATAATGTGAAAAGGCCCTACACGTCGCATTCAACGCATTAATGGCTTCCATCCAGAAGTTCATCTTTTCCTCAATCACTTAGCGTTCATGCTTCGCCGCGGCCTCGGCAGAAAATTCAACGTAAACGAACGGTGCCATCCTACATTTCGACAAGTTGCTATTAAAGTGAACTTAGGTTTAATTGCTTTGTTAAGCCTAACCCAACCCCAATTATGTACACTAATACTAGCACTAGATCTAAGTACACAAACAATTCTACAAACAATTCTAGGCAGATTATACATAAGAAAATCACAAACATAACCCTAAATGGATCATAGTAATTGATTTGACCACACCAAAATGATGAACTAGGGTTTGCAACCAAACGAGAAAAATGCAAACTAAACAAAGACATCAACCAATCAAAATGAGGGGACATGAGAGAGGTACCTTGGGTGATGAAAATGGTAAGAATCCAACAGAGAAATCTCTAACAAATGAGAGAGATTTGAGAGGCTCTTGTGCTGGAAAGAGAGAGGGGGGAGACTTGAGCTCGGGGCAGAGGTGAGGAGTGGGTGGGCTGAATGAGTGGATGAGGAGTGGGGGAGGAAATATCCAGCCCTTCCCACCCTTATCCACCTCCCAGGACCCTACCGTCAGCATCCCTGGCGGTAGGCTTCAGTACCCTACCGCCAGGGCCCGTGGCGGTAGGCCCTTTTCCATGCCAGCACGAGCCAATGCCCGTCAGTCATCGTCCAGGGACCTACCGCCAGAGCCCATGGCGGTAGGGCATGCAAGCCTACCGCCACAGCCCCTGGCGGTAGGCAAAAGGGTTAGATCCCGAAAAAAAATTTGAGCGGGGTCAGATCCTGAATTTGTTAGCCAAAAGGGTCAAAACACGAAATTTTTCCTCCAGCATTGTATCTGAACTTTACGGCCATTGCTTGGAAACTTCGCTGAGAAAAATGACCACCGACAAAAGGTTTCGGCGGATGTTACTAAATATACCTGACCGGTATCCAAAAAATACAGGTTTTTACTGCCCTGTGAGTCCAGAAATTTCAATGATATTTAACCAAAATTTCAATTTGAAGCAAACATTGTGCGATGGACTTTGTTTCAGTATAACAATTTGCCAAGAGGAATCACTAAAGTCGGTTATAAAAGTAATGGCTTGGGACTGTGGCAGATCTAGGAATTTACCCGCCTGTAGACATTCTTTACGCACACAACTTAATTGATTTGAAATCCCAAATTAATCACGTAAGTTTAAATTTGAGAAAAAATATAAATAGTTTGACATGGCTCATACAATTACCGATCCATATTAATTGTCGCTGTTGTACTAAATCAACGACAATGAATATGGATTTGGGGAGTAATAAATTTGAACAACTATATTAAAACATATTGAAAACAATTATAGCGTTCGGGGCGGATGGTTGTTTAGTATTTTTCGACACTAGAGCAGGTAGACTAAGCATAAAAATTAAATAATTTAAAACTTAGCTACAATATAATCCAAAACAAATATTATATGCTAAAAACAGTTTTTGCATGTTTAGGGGGCTGCCGCCAATGGGTGCACTATTTCACAGTTTCTTTCGGTGTTTTAGTAGAATATTTCTTTGTTGTCCATTGCCATCTAACTTTTATAAAGCTGCAATTCATGAGTTAATGTTTCACAAACTCTTTGTTTATCGCAAATTTGTTTCATCGTTGCTTCAAACAAAACGCCTTGAGATCTTTGGCAGAAAATATGACATTACTGGAAATAGCTTTTTGCTTCGCTTTATAGTTAAACCACACAGTCGAACGATACAGGCAATAGAAATATCTTTTGCAAAGAAGATAAAAAACCAACATCAAAGAATGTCGGAAACAACACACATGGGATACACTACTGATGCCATGATCTCATTGTCGAGTATGATCGCCATACTGTTATTTGGAGAGAGGTATTCTTCCGAGTGTATTCTGTCAAAACCAAGCCATTTAAGTCCAATTGGTATTTTGCAGCATCCTTTTCCTATGCACAAAAAATATTCTTGGTGGACTCAAAGATAAAAGTGAAGTACTGCACATTCTCTTGGAAGTAATCACTTCTATTTTATGTTGGGACAAACTGTGCGATATTGGGATATATATGCATACATGTTGCATTAATGTGTTTGTGGAAAGCAGATACCAAACTCATAGTGAGGAGTATCATGCATATGATACTAGAATACGATACTATTTGCACGGTGCATTGTTAGTATTTTAGATGATCTCATTTATTGTCATGCATGACATATAGTCGCACGTCACTTATTATGACACCGTATTTTTCTTTTACTAGATATGATACCTAATTCTCTCTTGTTTAATTAATTATATGCATGATATTGCTCAAGGTACCTTTGAGGTGGTTATATGACATGATACCTAATTCCCTTTTTTATTCAATTATAAGCCCTCTCAGCAAAATTGCTTAGTTGTCATACATGATACTCACTAGAGAGGTTACGAAAAAGTGTTTTTTTTTTACTTCGGACATTTGGGTGAGAAATGGATACCAGTGATGACATTTATTTAAGGAGCATAGTATATTACTCCCTCCGTTTCAAAATAGATGACCCAACTTTGTACTAAAGTTAGTATAAAGTTGGGTCTTCTATTTTGGATCGGAGGGAGTATTTAACAAGCAGTTGGTTCATGTTAGTAAGTACCAAAATTACTAGTACCAATCGGGATGGCTATTGCTAATTGCCTACTATATTTGTTTCTTCCTTATTTATGTGAAAGAAAAGCATGTCTGGAACCTTTAATATGCTTATCTACCGTGCAGCGGCAACATCCACTTTTCGAAAACAAAATTCAAAGACAGGCTTTTCCATTTTTGAGGGTACATGGTATAATGACTTGTTAAGAATCTGCCGGTGCACAACAGGATTCCCCTTACCTTTAGAGGCACACATGCAAAGCACATCGAGAAGAAAGGTTCCGGCCATTGTTTAGCTCGTGCTAAAAGGCACCTAAGTTGACATCATTCAGCGTGAGGATCACTGAACCTGCTGCGCTGAAGGGGCTTGGTGACTAGGCTTCGTCAATTTGCTTTGTGTGGGACAAATTAAGACGGCTAGCTATCATCCCATGCTAAGTAAAATAATGTTGGTATGACGCATGCACTTACTACCTTGGAAAGTTAACTTGGCTAGTTGGACATCTACAAAGTGCTCGAATGTGGCCTGCTCATGCCAGAATGTGGCGTAGCACTAGCCGTCTAGGGTTGTAGAGTTGTTCTGACGGGCGCTGGTGCTGAGCTCCTCCAAATAAGTGCTGCTGCATCTGCATGCGTTGATGCGTGGAGCCGTGGAGGATTGACCTTTGCAAATCCGAAAGGTGACAGCGTAATCTATTCTCCGGTTGATGGCCATCACCTTTGCTGGTTCACCGATCCAACATTGTATCTGAAATCTCACTGCCGTTGTCGGCCAACTTCTCCCACCAGAATGCCCAGGGATGATCGGGGTTTAGGCTTTACCGGAATGGGTATTTTTGCCGAGGGGCCCCGAAGGACTTGTAATCAAAAAATACCATTTTTTTAGCAAAGGACAATATATTAATATCAAGATGATATTAAATCATCTGGGCTTTAAAGCAGCACAATATCAAAAACTTAGTTGAGACATTGAGCATGCTTACATTCAAAAAGGTAAAAGGAAGAAGTAAAAACAAAGAGGGATACGACCAACGCAACAAACAAGCAGCAACACCATCATTGTCCTCCACAATGGTGGCGTCACATTTGAAGTTAAAACCATGGCCTTGTTTTGCCGCGTTTCAACCGTGTGTTAAGAACAACGCGAGGAAGGGAAGGTTAATCAATTGCAAAAGCAAAAGCTGGGGCCGTGCTTTTCTCTGAAAGCGAGAGCATTTTGACGTCACACTAGTGCAGAACCGGGCAATAGCACCGGTTCGTAAGGCCCTTTAGTGCCGATTTCATAACCGACACTAAAGTGTGGGCACTAACCCCCCCCCCTTTAGTACCAGTTCAGCACGAATCGGTGCTAAAGGGCAACCACGTGGCACGAGTCAGCTTCGGGGGCCTGGAGCCCACCAACCGGTACTAAAGGTTTGGGAGGTTTTTAGTTTTATGATTTCTTTTTCATTTAATTTTGTGTTTCCATTTTAATTCTTTTTCGTTTGCTGGTATTTTACGATACTACACATTGTACACGTTATGCATATATATATATATATCATCAATGTCTCACAAACACCATATTAATTAATTCACACATACGCACATGTATAGCTATATACAATTTCTCCTACATATGCATGTTGCCTTCGGAGCCAGTGGCATTAGCCTAATTGGTGCCTTCAGAGCACGATGACAATTGGAAGTGGTTTTCATGGGGCGGTAGCGGGTAATAGTATTCTCCCTTCGGATTTATGACCTGGTCGAGCAAAAAATCCCGCTATTTCCTCTTGAAGTGCTTCTACGCGCTCCTTTCTAGGAGCTTCTCCCGCACCTCTCTGAACTGTTAAGAAGGAGATCAATATACATGTGTATTAGTTGTGTGACTAGATATCGATAATGGTGTAAAAATTATGAATAGTGTTCTGACAAGCGTACTCATTCCTGTCTTTGAGATCTGCTCCTTTCGGACGCCATCATGCGAATGTTCTCGCAAACACAGAATGCACACAGATCAGTCCCCTGCGCCTGCTTCAGGGCCTTTACGAGAATGGAATTTGATCAGATAATAATTAATCAAGCATGATAATTAAAAAGATGGCAGCTAGCTAGTACTACTTAATTACTTACCTTGGGTCGAAACCATTTAAGCTTTTTTTTCCATTCGCCTTCCGTGACGTTGATGAACCTTGCCCAAGCCCTGCCCGCCGACAAAGAAAATGAATAAATGGGTTATTAAATAGTTCATATCATGAAATGACGAACTAAATAGGCCGAGATATATAGTTAATAATGATTGAAATTACCTGTTGACTATCCCAAACAAGATGTTATAGTCAGTATTTTCTTTGAGTAGTGAGTCCAGTATTTCAACTGTTCCGGCGTCAACTTTAATGATACACAAGATCCAGTGAAATCTGCATGCACACACGTTTGCATGTCTTAATTAAGCGGGCATATGTAAGCAAAAACATGTAGTTAGCTAGTAGGCAAAAACAGAGAATTTGTAGTACAAGACAGTGTGACTCACTGGAAGTTGTAAGGAAGTAGTATATCTTCATTGTATTTGAGGCACTTCAAGAATTCTAGCATGTTGTCCTCTACGGCCTTTTCATGATGTGGATTTATTAGCCATGTGTATTCATTAACGGTGTTTGGGTCAATGAACCCAATTGCGACCATTCTTACAGCCAGCACATGGACAAGGCATAAAACCATCCGCCCGCTTGTTTGCCTCAGCCGCAAGCAGAAAAGTATGCACGCCCTCAACGAACTGGGGAGAGCATCGGTCATCGTACATTCATTGCCGGCTCATCTTCATTACACAACACCGAATAGACCAAATTAATACAAGTTCATACATAAAGTTCATACAACACTTAAATGCAACAAACAAATAACTCTCTAGCTAAAGCATTTAAATGCAACAACAAATACGATCAAGATCGCAACTAAGGTAACAATTGATCCAACAGCATAATGATACCAAGTCTCACTATCGATGGCATATTTTCTAATCTTTCTAATCTTCAAGCGCATTTTCTCCATCTTGATCTTGTGATCATCGACGACATTGGCAACATGCAACTCCATTCCATCTTCTCCCCCTCAATTCTTTTCAATTTTTCTTTCAAGTACTCGTTTTCTCTTTCAACTAAATTTAACCTCTCGACAATAGGGTCGGTTGGAATTTCTGGTTCACATACCTCCTAGATAAAAATATCTATATCAACTTGATGGGCATAATTTGTCATAAACACGAAATGCAACAAATAGTTTTAAAAGAGAATATACCACATCCGAATCATAACCAGGACGAGGGCCGACGGGGACGGATATCAAAACCATGTCACTATGTATAACAAACAACGTACGGGTAAGATAATTATATGAGTAACTATATATCCAAATCACACAAACAACAATTTTTTATATAAAATTTCATGAACAAGAGGCTCACCACAAGGTGGTGCCGGCGACGGGACGGTGCGGGCGATCGACGGTGGTTACGACAGAGATTTAGAAGGCACTAAGTAAAACACACCTACATATGCAAACTAAGTGTTATTTTGACCTCAAATTGCATATAAATCAAATACTACCACATATAATTCCTCCAAAATTACTAAAACCCACAATTAATCACTATATAAACCAATGCAAGAGCTAATCTAGCAATGAGAGATGAAAGGACAAAGTTGCTAACCTTGGTGATCATTTGAATGGATGGGGGCCTGCAAATCTTGACAAATTTGAGGCAAATTTTGTGATGAACTCGAGAGGAAGAAGGGAAGAACAGAGGAGAGGGAGAGGGGAAAGGGGGAAGAATAGAGTGCGGGTGGACGAAGGGTTTATAGGACGACCTTTAGTACCGGTTCGTGCCATGAACCGGTACTAAAGGTGCTGGAAGGGCCCCACTCTGACAACATCATGCCACCACTTTCTTTAATACCGGTTCGTGGCACAAACCGGTGCTAAAGGTTCGCCACGAACCGGTACTAAAGAGCTCCTCCCGCCTAGCCGTTGAAACCGGCACTAATGGACACATTAGTGTCGGTTCTGTTACAAACCGGGACTAATGTGTCTCACATTTGACCATTTTTCTACTAGTGTCATCTGATCTCTCGTGGAGGCTGGAGCAATACTGGCCAACCGTTGATGCAACCCCAAGGGCCAGCCTAGAGCACTCTTTCTACAAACAAGGCAAAAGGAAGAGCACTTGTTTAGAGATGGAACATAACACTCTTTCCCTTAACAAGAGAAAAGTAGGCGTATTGGTCTACAGCCATGCATATAGATCGGTACCACGTAACCAACCCTAGATTGATACTCTTGAACAAATATGCAAAAGTTTGAATCTAATGCATCATACCTTGACCTGAGCCGTCCAAATAATGTTGGTAGTCATCATAATGTATGAGCTACGTCAGGGAAATATATGCCCCGAGTACATTACTGATTTGACTAAACTCTTGAATCTCTGGGTTTATGAAATAGCTCCTCCTCCCTCAAAAAAAAAAGCTCCTCCAACCTGGATTCTTTCGGAAAAGTAAAATGCAGCCGGCAAATGTCATTGTTCTCCAACCTGACCGACCCCTTTCCATTTATTACATAACAAAAATACAACATAGTACACTCAGAATTATGTTGAGTACGCTCACAAAAATAACCTCGAAATTATGAGAGTAGGCTCACAAAAATAACGTTCGCTATCTGCACAAAGTGAAAAATCACGAATACTTTGAGGTGGTTATTTTTGTAGTGTGCATCTTCGAGGCAAAGGCTGGTGAAGTTTTTGCTCTCTCTGACCTTGAAATTATGTTTCTTTAGGTCGTAATTGAGCGAATTAATCAACATACAATGAGTGAAGCTGATTGCAGTTTATCGTACGGTAGTATGCACCGTATCCGTATTCCCACAAAAAAAAGTATGCACCGTATCCACGTAGCAGTAACAGGTGCTGGCCACGTTTCACAGTCGTTTTCCTTCCTATCCGACTCCATATGTTTCCTTCTTATCCAACTCCGAGAACATACCACGAATCGGCAGAAATTGACCGGTACAGAAAGTTCCTCCTTCACAAAGCGGGGCACCAACCAACCATTGCGTGTATACGCGAAACAATATGTGGTTGGATGGTTAGAGGGATATCCCCAGCCTATCCAGATTTAAATCCCGTTGTTCGCATTTATTTTTGAATTTATTTCGGGATTTTCGGCGATGTGCATTCTGTGGGAAGAGACGTTTCCTTGATTTCATAAACTTCAAGATGATATGCCGGCTCAGTCTTTCGAAGATGCTTATAGGTATAGGGTGTGCATGTGTGCGTTGACAGGGATGGGTGTATGCGCGTGTATATAAGCGCTTGTGTCTGTATTGATGTTAAAAGAAAAACCATTGCGTGTATACATCACCATCAAGCTGGTAAAACGGATATCACATGCAAGTTATTGCTCGACAATTTTGGAGTGCAATTGCTGGCCACGAGGATAAAGCGTAACGGCACTAATAATTTTTTTGAAACACCAGGCAACTTTGCACATTTCATCAAGTAATAAGGAGATTGTTGCCCAAATAATTACAAAATATCAGACGAAAATCGATACAAACAAGACCAAGCCTACTCGACCAATGACATCACAAGGCCACACACGCTCTTGTCGACAGCTTGGCGAACATCACTACAGCACGTCAACCAAACTCACATAAATCAACAACTACCGAGCATCCCACCACATCACCGGAGAGAAGAAGTTACTATAGGAGGAGGAGCCTCTGGACGCCTCCCACAGCGGTGAAGATGCCTACACTCTACAAGACACGTGCCAAACGCGACACTTGGTACACCAACGACCAACGTCAAGAGCAAGCTTGCCGTACACACGACTCGAGATCAACACACTCAAAGTTATAGAACTCTATGGGTTGTTGCCCCAATTTTCATTCGCTCTGTGTAGGGGAAGGTGCTGCACAACAACAACAAAACTACCACGCACGAACAAGACCAGGATTATAGGTACCGTTAATGATGGTCATACCAACAACATCAAAAGTAGAGAAGATTGTCGGTGAAGCCTTCTAATTCACGCAACTAGTTTATACCCCCGACTATGAGAATGTTCGCCCGATCTAGTGTCGAAGTAGATGACAACTCCAAAGTATCCACACACTGTTCTAGCAGCACCGTCACACCTTTTTTTTGCGAAAATGATTCGAATATATTATCAAAGTTCAATACAAGTACAGAACCAACACGAAGAACAACATGAAGAACTCAAGTAGACTAGTGGCGTATGCTAACTAGATAAGATCTAGCCGGAGAGAAGTGGGTGGCGGCTAGAAAGGGAGGGGTTGGTCAAGGGGCATGGTGTGCCCCCACCTGGAGGGGCAAGGGGGGGACCAACCTCCACGGAGAGTCCTTCTCTGCCTGCGTAGAGAGTCCTCCTAGGACTCCTACTAGCTTGCCTTGCCCCCAAAGAAACAAGGGGACTGCCAATTTGGGATCTTTGGACCGCATTGTCGCCCCACCCCAAGCAAAAGGGGAGGGTCCCCATTAGGAACCTTCTGGATCCTTTCGAAAGTTTTCATCACGTTCCTTAACATTTCAGTACCTTCCGGAACACTTTCGGACATCACAGGAACACTACGGAATCTCCCGAAACACATTTGAGATCATCAAAAACACTTTTGCAACCCTTATCTCATTCTCCATCATCTCATAGTACTTCTGAATTTCACTAGTCATTAAGCGTGTGATCCTACAGGTTCGAGCATATGTGGACATGTCCATAACACTTTAGGCCTATAACTACCAACAAGATCTGGACACCCATAAAAGTTCCCACGTATCATCAAAGATCTTTATCGAGCGAACCTTGTATTATCGTATACAATTCCCTTCGACTCACAGTATGTTAGACAAATAGAGGTGAGACTTTGATGGTATTCCTGTGATTAACTCCTTGATCACTATACCTAGTTATTCTCATTACTGGTTTGCACTCTTTTTTCATTTTGTTATTCCAGTATCCTCATGACTAACTTCTTCGTCACAATACCTGGCCAGGCAATGTTGGACACCATAATACTAAGTGGGTCCAGAGTGTATCTCTCTGTCGCCGAAGGGGCAAATCCCAGTTTTGACATATCGAACACCATGACATACTTTTCTGGCGTACCTGAAAGCCACCTTTATTATTGCCTACTTGCAGAGTAATATTTGTCAACCCCAAAGTACAACCAATACCCGATTTTACGATATTCTCATGGTCTAAGGATGCAAGTAAACTTGAACACTTTATATGAAAATACCGACAATGTACTACCGACCTGATGAGGACAATTATCAAGTAGAGAACAGTACCTTGTATAGGCTTTAACTAAGCTTGCACTTGCTTTTGTATACAATTACTTATCATGAGCCTCGCTCCATAAGATTTCTTTTTCGGATAAAATCGAGTAAACAACACATTAGACAATTTCTTCCCGGTGTCAAACGTACCTGCAGGGTAGACATGAAACCATGTATTCACGTTGGCAGTTAGAGTACGACCAAAAAGGATTTAATTTCATTTCATCATAGTGAAAGCTTTTAATTCAAAAGTTCCACATATCTCGTCAAATTGTTACACATGCTGATATGGGTCCCCCGTACCATCCCGTGTAAATTGCTTAGTCTTCAATATGTTGAGTAAAACACAGGTTGATTTTCTAAGTTTCACCATTGGGTCTCGTTCCTACAGCTATGAAAGTATATTTGATAGGCAGTCCCGATATCCTAATTGTGACAAGTTGACACAGACGTTCACACTCTACCATGGTTGCTTAGAACCTACAAAATAACTTACTACACAATATAAACCAAAACCTAAAAAAAGACCCAAAAGCACTTAGCTCTCCAACAACGGCATCAGAAAAAAGTTTGATAATCTGCAAGTGCACAATGTATAGTTGTAAGTCTTTTGAAGTAAAAGTATTGATCCCACGGGAAGCACATGAAATGCCTCTTATAGAGGTTTATGGAGTTGTGCATCCAAGTTAGTCACGGTCCAAAGCAAGGCAGACATGGAAGTTTTGAAATATTGCGAGTGGTTGGCGATTGAAAACAAGGTACAAAAGTAAAATAAAACAACGTGAGAGAATAAATGGAAGTAATGAAATCATTAGGGCTAAGGTGTTGTCAGGGAGTCTGGAGTCTGGATTCCCCACTAGTATGTGTAATGTAAGATATGCACAAAGCATAACTCTGGGTTCAGATAACTAAGCTACCTTGCATATTTTTATAAGTGGGTGAAGCATGGTACAATATACGTTCCACTTGCCTAGATCCATGTCACACATGCCACCATTATTCCTCCACACAGCAGGTTATGACATCGAAGATTAAGGGTTACCTCGTGTACATGACCAATGGTCGATTCTCCATTATTTCCCTATGAATTGCTCAAGAAAGGAAGGGAGGATATTGCTATCACCTCTTTACCTTCGTGATACGTCTTTGTCGTATCTATAATTTTTGGTTGTTTCATGTCAATATTTTACTACTTCCATATATTTTTCGCAACAATTTATATGATTTTATTAGACTAACATATTGATCTAGTGTCAAGTTCCGGTTTATTGCATATTTTGTGTTTCACATAAAATGCATATCAAACGAAGTTCAAACGCGATAAAATTTTACGGGGATTGTTTTGGAATATATGTGATTTTTGGAAAAAAGGATCAATGCAAGATAATGCTCAAGGGGCCCAGAACCTCACACGGCGCGCCAAGAAAGCTTATGGCCACCCCACAAGTCGGTTCGGGCCTTTCTTTCGCAGCAAGAAACATAATTTCTGGATATAGATCTTCTTAAAATTTTGGCCCAATCGTAGTTACGGATCTCCGGAAATATAAGAAACAGTGAATGGCGAGAAAACAGGAACACACACGAGAGATAGAGAGAGAGGGGGGGAGAGAGAGAGAGAGATCCATTCTCGGGGGGGGGGGCTCCTGCCCTCTGGGAGCCATGGCAGCCAAGGACCAGAGGGGAAGCCCTCCTCCCATCTCGGGGGGAGGCCAAGAAGACAAAGAAGGAGGGGGGTTCTTTCCCCACCTCTCCCTGTGGCACCGGAGTGCCCGCCAGGGGAACCATTGTGGCGGGGGTCTACGCCAACAAAGTCATTGTCTTCCTCAACACCTTCATCACCTTCCTCCATCTATTATCAGTGGTCCACTCTTTCGCAACCCGATGTACCCCCTACTTGAACATGGTGTTTTATGCGTCATATTATTATCCAATGATGTGTTGTCATCCTATGATGTTTGAGTAGATTTTTGGTGTCCTATGGGTAATTGTTGAATTGCTATGATTGGTTTAAATTGTTGTGATTATGTTGTTGTCTTTTGGTGCCCATCATATAAGATCACGCCATAGGGCTAGTTGTATGTTGATAGGACTATGCATTGGAGGGCAAGAGTGACAGAAGTTTTTCTTACCATAGAAATTGATTCATATGGGATTGAAGGGGGGCCCATATATCTTAATGCTATGATTGGGTTTTATCTTACTGAACTTTAATAGTTGTGAATGCTTGCTAATAGTTCCAATTATAAGTGCATAGAATTCCAAGTAAGGGAAGACATGCTAGCAGTGGTCTCTCCCACATAAAAAATTTCCATTGGCCTAGTTGTCGTGGTTCTAAGTCTGATAGTAGTGTAGGGGGTACTAATAGAGAGGCAAGATATTAGCTATGGAGCAGTTGTATACGCAAGAGATTTACGAGTTTAGGCCCTTCTCGGAGTAAGTAACAGCCCTACGTCTCGGAGCCCGGAGGCGGTCGACTGGATTATATGCGTATGAGTTACAAGGGTGTTAACCCTTTACACTGAGGAGGGGGTGGCTTATATAGAGTCCGCCAGACCCCTCCGGCCCTCAGTTATGCAGGATTTAAGATACATTAAGGTATGGCGTTACTGGTAATGCCATACATAAAGTGTTGTGATGACCATAAAAGCTACTTAATGACCGACCGTTAGCGTGTAGAGTGACTTTAGATCTCCTGGCCGTCGAGTGGTTGGCTTCATGGTCGAGTGACTAGCTTCATGGTCGAGTGTTCTCGAGTCTGTCGAGTGAAACACCTCTAGGTCGACTGACAGGCGGGTTCTTCTAGAGATGTCCTTGGGTAGGGTAGTTTGGACAGGTCCATGGCCCTACCCTAGGTACATAGCTTCATCAATAGCCCCCAAATGGATCAAGGTTTGAGTGGGGAAGGAGTTGAGAATTCTTCCGACCCATTTCTCATGCTATGAGTATGTCTTGTCTTGGATCAATGAACTTTAGGTGACGGCATCAACTTCTTTTTCAGGCGCCTTGATCCATTCTTTGTATCTGTCGAGTGAAGTTTTCACTTGGAGAGCTCCGAGTGACAGAGTGGAGGAGATCTTCCGCCTGACGAGCTGTTCTGCAAGCCGCGGATTTTGCGGGATTCAAATTTTGGGAAGCGCGCGGGACGGGGCGTAGCCGCAGCAATCGGACGGGATAAGGCGGGGACGCCTCGATCTCCGCGCCACCTTTTTTGCCACGTATCGCGCACGCGACTGTTACGGGATTTGACAGGATCGTCCGGGCCTACATGTCAGCCACTCGGAAGCAGCCTTATATAAAGCGCCGAACGGGGGTTTTTCAACAGTGCGCCCTCATTCCCCCCTCTCTTCTCTAGATTTCTCCGCCGCGTTTGCTTCTGCCTCAGTGCCGCTGCTCCGTGCGTGCTTCGCTGGCGACGATGGTGAAGGAGAAGATGGCGGCCCTGGAGCGAGCGAAGAAAGCGACATCGAAGGTGAAGGGGAGGGGAACCAGTCGGAGTGGCTCTTCATCAAGGACTGGCCTGCCGTCGGGCTGGATCCAGGGCGACTGGATCCGCTCGACAATTAGTCAGGCGGATCTCGACGACCTGGCTGACGGAGGGCTGATCCCCCATGGATTGGCGCGGCTCCCGGGGAGGGAGTCAGAGCCGCAGCCTCAGGAGGGTGAGTGCGTTCTTCTGGCCACCCACGTCGACCGTGGGTTTTCTTTGCCGCCCCACCCTTTCTTCCGGGGGTTTCTGAATTTTTTTGGGGCACAACTCCACCACTTCACTCCCAACACCATAGTGTACCTCGCCGCCTATGTGTCTTTGTGCGAGTGCTTCTTGGGTTGCCGGCCTCACTGGGATCTCTTTAAGCACATCTTCACCTGTCGCTCCCAAACGGTGAAGAAGGCAAATCCGAGTGATGAGAGGACACATGTGATTCAGATGTGTGGGGGCCTTGGGATCCAGTTGAGAGGGAAAAATTCTTTCCCGAACATGGTTTTGCCAGACTCCATCCGTGGTTGGCAGTCGACTTGGTTTTACTGCAAGGATCAGCCGACGCCAGGGCAGTCGACTGGGCTCCCTTCCTTTTCCATGGAACGAGTGAGGAAGCCCTCCTCTTTGAAGGTGGTCCCGGAGGAGAAGGCGCAGGTGAGGGTGCTGGTCGAGCGTGTCGTGCAGCTCATCCGCGACGGGGTGACTGGTATGGACCTCCTGGAGGTCTTCCTCCGGCAGCGCATCCAACCGCTCCAATTTCGAGATCATCCTATGTGGATGTATTATGGAACTGAGGACACCGCTCGGATCCACCCGGAGGAGATCGACGACGCCACGCTGGAGCGATGGATGGGAAGCATTACGGGGAACAAGGACAACCCCCAAGGAGCTAGGAGGGTCGTTCCACTCGACCAATCATATGAAGTTGACAAGGTCCAATTCTTCACTTTCGATTGTGATTCTGCTTTTTCCATTATGTCTGCTTAAAATCAACCGACTGACTTTTGCCTTGTTTATTGTCTTCTAGGCCACGACTAAGATGTACTCGATGCCCAACGGGGCGCAGGAACAAGACGAGGAGGGAGAGGCAAGTGGAGGTGAAAGTGAGGAGGAGGAGTGGAAATCTGATGGTGAGGGGGAGGAGGACGACGGCGGCTCCAGCGAGGAGGAGGAGGAGGCGGAAGCCAACCCTCCTCGCACGGAAAGGCGATCTAAGCTCGCCCACGATCCCGCGAGGGAGCGCGGTAAAGCGGTTGCGCCCGTTGTGCCGTCGACAAAGCGCCCTCGGACGGCTTCCCCGGCGCCGACTGAAAAGGCGCCGAAGCAACCGCGGGCGGAGTCGTCAAAGCCGCCGAAGGCCTTGCCTAAGATGAGAATGGTCATTCCCACTATCTCCGGGTAACAGCAGGATTTGTATTTCCTTGTTCAGCTCGAACGAACTTCCGGTCGACTCATTGACTAACCTACTGATTTTCTGAACTTTGCAGTGCTGCTACCTCTGAGACCTCTGCCAAGGACGGCGACCAAGAAATGGAAGACACTGTCACCTCCAACCCTGGTACGTTCTCTTGTAGTTTTCCTTTTGGTCAATTGGATCTTTGTTCCCAACCCTGGATTTATCTTGCAACTCCTCATCATGTCATTGATCTCCCTGATGACGATGACGAGGTGCCGCTGAGGGCGACGAAGAATAGAAAGGCTTCGGCAGGCAAAGCCACTTGGACTGCGTCAGCACCTGAGGTACTGGTTCAAGAAGGTGGCGACATCACTCGGCATTCTGTGACCTTCGCTGATCCGCTGATGAGTGCCCGTCCTTCGTCTCAACTGCTGAACCGCCCTCCCTTTTTGCCACACACCACGTCCTAGAGGACCAAGCGGGCGCTGCTAAGGAGGCTATACGCCAGGCGGGGATTATGATGGAGCAGGTGAAGGCGATTCGGGAAGCCAGCCAAGCGGCGTACGATGCAAGCTCAGCCCTTCAAAGCAATGTCCAGGTTAGTTGGTAACTGCCTATTCTGTTAGGATATGTTATTTGAAGTCTTTCTTTTCGAAAATCTTCGTGTCTGTACACCCATTGGGTGTGTCGATTGAATTTGTAGACTGGTGGGGGCACGCTGAGTGCACCCACTAGGTGTAGTCCCCGAGACTATGGTGGACTGCTGGCAGTCGACTGTAGTCTTTCTAGTTGAAATTTCTTCACTCGGTCTGGTCGGACCATGTCGAGTGGAACATTAGAACCGGTTGGGGCACGCTGAGTGCACCCACTGGGTGTAGTCCCCGAGACTATGGTGGACTGCTGGCAGTCGACTGTAGTCTGAAGAATTCTCTCTCTCTCTCTCTCTCTCTCTCTCTCTCTCTCTTTTGATGAGACCATAATCTCTTTGTTCTTTTTGGTCGACTAATCGGATCAAGTCGGTAGAACTTAGTGGGGGCACGCTGAGTGCACCCACTGGGTGTAGTCCCCGAGACTACTGTTGAATATTGTGATTCGACTGTAGTCTTAGAAACGTTACTGTTTTTCTCTTAGTCACTCGGAAGCAACCTCTCTTTGATATTTGTCGATTGACTCTTTGCAGAAATCTTGCGAGCTCGTGGCTCGTTATACTAAGTTGGAAAGGAAACATATCCAGCTCGACCTTGACTTGAAGCTCGTTCAGGAGAACTTTCAGAAGGCGAAGGACGAGGCAACAGGTATGATTGGTGAGAATTTGACGACTGGTTTCGTCCTTCTACCCATTATTGACTCTGACTTCCTTGTCATTTTGCAGAAAAAACGAAGGTGGCTCTGAACAAGAAGGACCAGGAACTTGCTGAGGCGCAGAAGGCTGCTTTGGATAAAACGAAGCTTGCGGAGGAGAAGCTTGCTTCAGTCAGCAAACTTGAAGAAGAGAACGCCAGTCTGAAAGCTGCCCTCGACGTGGCCAACAGGGAAGCCAGCCGACTGAAGAATGACAAGCTGGCTCTGAGTGACAAGGCTAGCGAGCTGGTGGGGAAGAAGAATGATCTGGAGGCTTATCTAGGAGGGCTCGCCAAGAAGTTGTACATCATGCTTGAGGGTAATCTCTCCTGCCCGACTGACTTGTAATCACTGCCTTATCATAGAACTACTGGCTTATCTTTGGGTTGTGTTTACAGAATTCTGCCAAAACTTTGAAGAAGAGACCAGTCGAGTGGAGACAGGCCTGGATCCCATCAACTCTCCTGTGAAGGATGAAACTGCCATGAATGTGCTTCGACTGGAGTCTCGCGTCGCTGGTGTGGTTGACTATCTTTCCCGACTGAAGGTTGCGGCGTCGCGGATTGACACGACACTCTGGCCAAGGGAGACACTTTAGAATGACCTCGAGTCTCTGATGACTCAACTGAATGAAGTCCCGGGTCGAGTGCAGGAATGGAAGAAGTCTTCTGCCAGGTGCGGTGCTGATGTTGCTCTGTCCTTGGTCCGTGTTCATTGCAAGGATGCGCGAGAGGAAAAGCTGGCGTCCCTCAAGGTGGCCAATACCAAGAAGCATGACTTCCAATCTTTCATGGAGACCTTCATCGCCGCTGCCACTCAGATCGCAGATGGAATCGACCTGGACCAGTTTGTCGCACCTTCCAGTCCTCCTCCGGAGGAGTAAAAAACTTTTATGCTTGATGCTTTAAATTTGCCTCGGAATGCCGAGTGGTTATGTAATCGATAAAATTTAACAGGCTTGATTCCTGAGCACTTTTGGACCCGTAGGATGCTATCTGAACTTGGCTTTGCCATTGAATACGTTTGCATTTGCCTTCGAGCGACCATTGTTCTTCACTCGGAATATATTTCAGTACTTGCGATGCACTCTTGCAGGTAGGGATGGAGCACATATGGCAATCGACCTGCGTCCTTGCGGCTCGGGATGGAGCGCACATTGTATTTGTGTCGTAGCTCCGAAGGAGAAGGTAACAATCGACCTGCACCTCGTCGTCCTTGCAGAGTGCACATTGTATTTGTGTCATAGCTCCGAAGGAGAAGGTAACAGTCGACCTGCACCTCATCGTCCTTGCGGATTGAAATGGATTTCATACTTAGGCGAGCACTGAGCTGCGGCCAAGCCCTTGAGTGGGAGGTTTGCTCTCCATTCGGGAGGGTTTTAAACACTCAGGCGAGTACTAGACTGCAGCTAGGCCCCCGAGTGAGAGGGTCGCTCTCCACTCGGTAGGATTATTAATACTTAGGCGAGTACTGGACTGCAGCTAAGCCCCCGAGTGGGAGGTTCGCTCTCCACTCGGTAGGATTTTGAATACTTAGGCAAGTACTGGACTGCAGCTAAGCCCCCGAGTGGGAGGTTCGCTCTCCACTCGGTAGGATTTTGAATACTTAGGTGAGTACTGGACTGCAGCTAAGCCCCCGAGTGGGAGGTTCGCTCTCCACTCGGTAGGATTTTGAATACTTAGGCGAGTACTGGACTGCAGCTAAGCCCCCGAGTGGGAGGTTCGCTCTCCACTCGGTAGGATTTTGAATACTTAGGCGAGTACTGGACCGCAGCTAAGCCCCCGAGTGAGAGGTTCGCTCTCTACTCAGTAGGATTTTAAACAGCGCACATGGTATTTGTGTCGTAGCTCCGAAGGAGAAGGTAGCAGTCGACCTGCTCCTCGTCATCCTTGCGGATCGGGATGAATTTTACACTTAGGCGAGTACTGGACTGCAGCTAAGCCCCCGAGTGGGAGGCAGGCTCTCCACTCGGTAGGATTTCTCAAACTTAGGCGAGCACTGGGCTGCAGCTAAGCCTCCGAGTGGGAGGCAGACTCTCCACTCAGTAGGATTTCTCAAACTTAGGCGAGCACTGGGCTGCAGCTAAGCCTCCGAGTGAGAGGCAGACTCTCCACTCGGTAGGATTTTTCAAACTTAGGCGAGCACTGGGCTGCAGCTAAGCCTCCGAGTGGGAGGCAGACTCTCCACTCGATAGGATTTCAAATACTTAGGCGAAACGGGTTCGCGGCTAAACCTCCGAGTGAAAGGCTTGCTTGTCACTCGGTAGGATTTCAAACACTTAGGCGAAACGGGTTCGCGGCTAAGCCTCCGAGTGAAAGGCTTGCTTGTCACTCGGTAGGGAATTTTTTTTTACAAACTTAGGCGAAACGGATTTGCAACTAAGCCACCCACTGGGGGATTTCTTACATAAACAAAAGCAACAACAATTAATGGGAAAATTATAACACTTTTGTCTTTGATAAACAAACTACAGGAGTACTTTTATTACATCTCATCCGAGTGAGTACTTAAGAGTAAAAGGGGCGGAGTAGATGCGCATTCCAAGCTCGTGGCTCATCAATCTGGCGACCGATATTGTACAGACGGTATGCTCCATTGTGGAGAACTTTGGTGACGATGAAGGGGCCTTCCCAAGTAGGGGCAAGTTTGTGTGGCTTCTGTTGATCCACTCGGAGGACCAAATCTCCTTCTTGGAAGGCTCAAATCTTCACGTTTCTGGCATGGAATCGACGCAAGTCCTGCTGATAGATGGTCAATCGGATCAAGGCCATCTCTCTTTCTTCTTCTAGAAGGTCGACTGTGTCTTGCCGTGCTTGTTCTGCTTCATCTTCAGAGTAGAGCTCGACTCGGGGTGCATTGTGAAGCAGGTCACTCGGCAGAACGGCTTCTGCTCCATAGACCAGAAAGAATGGAGTTCTCCCAGTCGACCGATTGGGAGTAGTCCTCAGTCCCCAAAGAACTGATGGAAGTTCGTCGACCCATGCGCCTGCTGCGTGTTTGAGATCGCGCATCAACCGGGGTTTCAGTCCTTTGAGAATTAGGCCATTTGCTCTATCTGCTTGTCCATTCGTCTGGGGGTGAGCGACGGAAGCGTAGTCGACTCGTGTGCCTTGAGAAGCACAAAAGGCTTTGAATTGGTCGGAATCGAAGTTTGACCCATTATCAGTGATGATGCTATGCGGAACTCCATATCTGGATATCAATTCTCTGATGAAGCTGATCGCAGTGCCGGCATCGAGACTCTTGATGGGTTTTGCTTCGATCCACTTAGTGAACTTGTCGACTGCCACCAGTACCTGGGTGAAGCCGCTCCTACCAGTTCTCAGTGGTCCAACCATATCTAATCCCCAGACAGCGAAGGGCCAAACGAGTGGAATGGTCTTCAAGGCTGAGGCGGGCTTGTGCGACAGATTGGAGTAGAACTGGCATCCTTCACACTTATCGACTATCTCTTTCGCCATTTCATTTGCTCTAGGCCAGTAAAAACCCGCTCGGTATGCTTTAGCCACGATGGTCCGGGAGGACGCATGGTGGCCACAGGTCCTCGAGTGGATATCGTCAAGAATTATCCGACCCTCTTCTGGCGTTACGCATTTCTGGCTGGATCTAGTCGCGCTTTCTCTGTACAACTGTCCCTTCATCACAGTAAAGGCCTTGGATCGACAAACGATCTGTCGAGCCTCTTCTTCATTCTCTGGGAGCTCTTTCCTTAGGATATACGCAATGTACGGCACTGTCCAGTCGGGAGTGATAACCAAGACTTCCATGACCAGGTCGACCACGGCTGGGATTTCGACTCCAGTCGGATACGTGGAACTTTTTGGCTGCGGGGCTTCCTCGGTGAAAGGATCCTCTTGAACTGACGGTGCGTGGATATGTTCCAAAAACACACCACTGGGAATGGCTTCTCTCTTGAACCTATCTTTGCCAAGTCATCGGTTGCTTGATTTTTCAATCGGGGTATATGATGAAGCTCTAACCCCTCGAATTTCTTCTCCAGCTTTCTTACTGTATTGCAGTAACCAGTCATGGCCGGGCTTCTGATGTCCCACTCCTTCATCACTTGGTTTACTACCAAATCCGAGTCACCGTATACCATGAGGCGACGGACGCCGAGTGAAATGGCCATACGCAGCCCATACAAAAATGCTTCATATTCTGCTTCGTTGTTGGAGGAATCAAAGTGAATCTGGAGTACATATCTGAGATTATCTCCTCGGGGAGAAACGAACATACTCCAGCACCAGAACCATTCAGCATCTTAGAGCCATCAAAGAACATGGTCTAGTGCTCCGAGTGAATTTGAGTCGGCAGTTGCTGTTCGGTCCACTCGGCGAGGAAATCCGCTATTTCTTGGGACTTGATAGCTTTCTTTGCCTCAAATCTGATATCTAGGGGAAGGAGTTCAATCGCCCATTTTGCCACTCGACCTGTTGCATCTCTGTTGTGTAGAATCTCTGACAATGGGGCGTCGCTGACGACTGTAATGGTATGGTCAGAGAAGTAATGAGCAACTTTCTTCGTGTCATATAAATCCCATATACAAGCTTCTGATAGTGAGGGTATCTTTGCTTTGATGGGGTCAGAACTTCAGAGATATAATATACTAGGCACTGAACTTTTAAGGCTTTTCCTTCTTCTTCCCGCTCGACCGTAAGTAATGTACTGACAACATGTCCTGTGGCTGCAATGTAAAGCAGCAAAGGCTCTTTGCTGACAGGGGCAGCAAGCACCGGCTGGGTGGAAAGCAGGGCTTTTAGCTCTGCAAACGCTGCATCAGCTTCAGGAGTCCACTCGAACTTGTCTGACTTCTTCATCAGTCGGTAAAGAGGCAATGCCTTCTCACCGAGATGAGAGATGAATTGACTTAAAGCGGCCAAGCAACCAGTAAGCTTCTGAACATCGTGCACACGCACAGGTCGCTTCATTCGGAGTATAGTGCCCACTTACTCTGGATTTGCGTTGATCCCTCGTTCGGAAACAAGAAAACCGAGTAATTTTCCGCCAGGAACTCCGAATGTGCACTTTGATGGATTAAGCTTGATATCATACCTTCTGAGGTTGGCAAATGTTTCAGCGAGGTCAGTCAGTAGGTCGGAACCTTTCCGTGACTTGACCACAATGTCATCCATATATGCTTCCACATTCCGACTGAGTTGAGTGAGCAAACACTTCTGAATCATCCTCATGAATGTGGCTCCGATATTCTTGAGGCCGAATGGCATGGTGACATAACAGAAGCACCCGAATGGGGTGATGAAAGTTATTTTGATCTCATCGGGTCCATATAGACGGATCTGATGGTACCCGGAATAGGCGTCTAAGAAAGACAGTCACTCACATCCCGCAGTCGAGTCGACTATTTGGTCGATGCGGGGGAGAGGAAAATGATCTTTCGGGCAGGCCCGATCGATATGTTTAAAGTCAATGCACATGCGAAGTGACTTGTCCTTCTTGGGGACCATGACAACATTAGCGAGCCACTCGGAGTGGTAAATTTCTCGGATGAACTCTGCTGCTAAGAGCCGAGCCACCTTTTTGCCAATGGCCTTCCTTTTCTGGACGGCGGACCGTCGCAGATGTTCTTTGACAGGTTTTGCTTTTGAGTCGACCCGTAGACGGTGCTCAGCCAGTCCCCTGGGAACACCCGGCATGTCAGAAGGTTTCCATGCGAAGATGTCCCAGTTCTCACGGAGGAACTGGATGAGCACTTCTTCCTCTTTGGGGTCGAGCGTTGTGGAGATATTAATCAGAGCAGCATTGGGATCGGTCGGGTGGATGTGAACCGGTTTCATCTCACCAGACGACTAAAACGCTGACTCCGTAGCAGGCTTCTTAGCTCGCAACAGATCACTCGGGTCTGCATTTTTCTGATGTTCCTGCCACTCTTCTGCTACCATCTGAGCATCGGCGATCTTCGAGCCCTTCTGAAAGCACTCTTCCACCTTCTTCCGATTTCCAGTTACCGTGATCACACCTTTGGGGCCGGGCATCTTCAATTTAAGGTACACGTAACACGGTCGAGCCATAAAACGTGCGTAAGCTAGCTTGCCCAAAATAGCATGATAGGCACTCTGGAAATCCACGACTTCAAATGTCAACTTTTCTTTGCGGAAATTTTTGGAGTCACCAAAAACCACGTCGAGAGAAATCTGGCCGAGTGACGCGGCCTTCTTGCCAGGAATGACTCCATAGAAACTCATGTTGCTGGTACTGAGCCTGGACATCGGAATGCCCATCCCTTTCAATGTCTCTGCATACAGTATATTCAAACTACTGCCACCATCCATCAACACTTTAGTCAGTCGAGTGCCTTCGACGACTGGGTCGACCACCAGAGCTTGCCTCCCAGGGGTGGCTATGTGCGTCGGGTGATTAGACTGGTCGAATGTGATGGCTGTCTGAGACCACTTCAGATAATTGGGTGTCGCCGGAGCAACCATATTCACCTCTCGGTTTATAACTTTCAGTCGACTTTTGCTTTCAACGTTAGCAAAAATCATTAGGGTGGAATTGACCAGGGGATATCCATCATCACTATCCTCTTTGTCATCAACTTTGTCCGACTCCTTTTCCTTGTCCTTGGGCTGCTTCCCTTGGAACTGCTGGATCAAGAACCGACATTGTCGAGTGGTATGTTTCGGGTAAATGAAATTACCCTCCTCATCTTTCTTCGTGTGGATGTGACACGGCAAATCCATCACGTCATTTCCTTCTTTATCCTTTACTTTCTTGGGGTTCCAAGGCCCCTTGGGATTCCCTTTAAACTTTGCCTGAGTCACGGCTAAGGCTTCTCCAGGAGCAGCTAGCTCGGCTTTCCGTTTCTGCTTCCGACTGGAGTTCCCTCCTCCGGTTTCGTGGGCGACTGACTTGTGCTTGCCACTCCGGAGCCGATCCTCTTCTTCGCCATTGGTATATTTGGTGGCTATTTCCATCATTCGACTTAGAGACATGTCTCTGGTTCGATCGAACTTCAGGTTCAGCTCTCTATACTTAACGCCTTCCTTGAAGGCACACACTGCCTGGTGATCAGACACATTCTCTACCGTGTGATGCAACGTGATCCATCTTTGGATGTAATCTCTCAAAGTCTCATTCGGCTTCTGTATGCAAGTTTGTAGCTTTGTCAGTCCTGCTGGTCGCTTGCAAGTTCCTTCAAACGTTCTGACAAACACTCGGGAAAGGTCTTCCCAAGTGTAAATGCTGTTGGGTGCTAACTGGTTCAGCCATGCTCAGCCCTCCAACATAAGAGGCAGATGCTTCATGGCCACCTCATCATTGCCGCCGCCGATCTGAACAGCCACTCGGTAGTCCTCAAGCCAAGTATCAGGCTTGGACTCACCAGTGAACTTACTGACTCCAGTCGCCAACCTGAAGTTGGGAGGAATCACCGCGGCCCTGATGGCTCTACTGAAACACTCTGGTCCTGAGACATGCACTCTGCTGCTGGTGGGCACATCCCTGTCGTGACACTCGCGGTGAGCTCTGTTCCTGTCGACCAGACCTTGAACGATGATGGATCTCGCATCGAAGCCTGGTTCCCTATGGTCGACTGGAATCCTTCGCCCAACATTGTGCTGGCGTCTATCATCCTGCTGCCGAGGCACGTACGATCCACCCCTAGGGGAGGGGTGGGCACTCGACGTCGATCATCCCGATCGATTCGGTGATCATACTGCTCACGATTCTTGTACTGATCATGCCGGTCTCCACGTCCCTCACGCCTCGGGGGCGATCTGGGGCTGTGAGCCGACTGGACTGTATTCACAGCCACGGATCTGCTCTGAATCCTGTTCCGCTACTGTGATACAGCTGAATTTTGATCTCCTGCTTCTCGGAGCAAATCTCTGATCTGCATTAAGCCTCTGCCAGCCTCTGACTGGGAAGGCTGAATTGACTCTGCTATATGGGCTGCAGCTGCTAAATTCTGAATCAGAGTTCGGTATACCTGAGTCGGTGGTGGAAAGAGTTGACGTCGACAGGAATCTGGAATCCATTGTCGCGCACGCTCGTCGAGTGCTCGCTGAAGGTTCTCCAGTCGAGTGCGCTCGGCCAAGTTAGCCAAGCGTGCGTCTTCCAGGGCACGAGCCTCGGGAGTTTCTCCAACGATAGGAGTATGCAGCGCATCCATGTTCCGACGGCGAAGTTCTTCCCTTTGCAGAGAATCGAGGGGCTCGGGGAGATATTCCTCATGGGCGTGCGATGGATCGCCTCCGCCGTCACCTCCCTCGGCACCGGGAAAGCCGGGGGGGCCGTGTGGTCCATTGACCATCAGGACCTCCGTTGCTGGATCACTGCTGTCGCACTCGGATGCAGTCTCTGCGGAGCCAGTCGACAGGTCGAACAGGCCATAGAGAGATTCGTCGGGCTCGATTGCCGTGACTTGGGCGGTGGTCGACTGGCGAGCCACCGCGTGCCTCACCCATCGCTGAAGCCTCGACCGACCGGAGCGCTTGCACCGGCGGGAAGTAGGAAGGGAGGATGACACAAAAACCGGTCGATACTGGGTCGACGGTTGCCGCAGGAGGACGCCGCGGACGCACGCGCGAAAGTGCGTCGCTCCGCAGACTGGGAGCGCGTCGACGTCGAGCGGAGCCTCCTGAAGCCAGGCAAAGTCGTCGACGACGAACGTGAGCGCGCCGAGACGGATCTTGCGGCCCTCAACCAAAACTCCGCCTGAAACCATGATCAAGGAGATCGGAAAAAATTGCAACTTCTCCAATAAGTCACTAAGACACCTGCCCCACGGTGGGCGCCAACTGTCGTGGTTCTAAGTCTGACAGTAGTGTAGGGGGGTACTAATGGAGAGGCAAGATCCTAGCTATGGAGCAGTTGTATACGCAAGAGATTTACGAGTTCAGGCCCTTCTCGGAGGAAGTAACAGTCCTACGTCTAGGAGCCCGGAGGCGGTCGACTGGATTATATGCGTATGAGTTACAAGGGTGCGAACCCTTTATACTGAGGAGGGGGGTGGCTTATATAGAGTCCGCCAGACCCCTCTGGCCCTTAGTTATGCAGGGTTTAAGATACATTAAGGTATGTCGTTACTGGTAACGCCATACATAAAGTGTTGTGATGACCATAAAAGCTACTTAATGACCGATCGTTAGCGTGCAGAGTGACTTTAGATCTCCTGGCCGTCGAGTGGTTGGCTTCATGGTCGAGTGACTAGCTTCATGGTCGAGTGTTCTCAAGTCTGTCGAGTGAAACACCTCTACGTCGACTGACAGGCGGTTTCTTCTAGAGATGTCCTTGGGTAGGGTAGTTTGGACAGGTCCATGACCCTACCCTAGGTACATAGCTTCATCACTAGTAACTTAGCTAATTGCCTAGGGACAATCTCACAAGTCGTACCACCACTTCTCCACACTCGCTATACTAACTTCATTGTTCTTTTATTAAAATGACACCTAACCTTTATTTTCACGTTCTTTATTACCTTTCAAACTTATCCTACTACACATACAAAGTACTTTTAGTTTTATTACTTGTTTCTAGGTAAAGCAAACATTGGTGTGCATAGAGTTGTATTGGTGGTCAATAGAACTTGAAGAGAATATTAATTCTACCTTTAGCTCCTTGTTGGGTTCCACACTTTTACTAATCGAAAAAATGCTACAAAAAATCACCTATACTTGTGGGTTATCACTCTGCATCCCACCATTGCAATGAAAATAATATTCTTCATGGCTATAAAGGCTAAATGTCAAGTGTGGACCTTACATATCATTCAGGAAGAAAATTAACTTAAACATGCCAAGGAGGATTTTATATCCTATCGGCGTTCAACACCTGAATATACTAGGGTTCCTCATATCCCCGAGAACTAGGGGTATTACTCGGACATAGAGATAGCAAGCATCACAAGGATGATCATGGATAAATGGTCAAAGTAATACATATAAGTTTCCTCCTAGGGTTTGGTATTACAAAGAGATGAGTAGGGGATGGTGATGACAACAGTTGATGTCGGAGTTTCCTTGGCCGGGATGGTGGCATGGCAGAGCCCTTCTATAGATTTCCCCTCTGGATCCCCTTCGGGAGGCTAGGGTTCTTGATTCTGGTGAAGTTTTTGGGATCTCCAAACCTTTGATCCACGATCCGAAGATGATGGGAGTGAAATAGTCGACCAGAGGGAAGCAATGCCACCTAGTACAAGTGCTGGTACGAGCATGCGCACCATCTTCTCTCCTTGAGACGGTTGCATCTAGAATTTGCTCTATTTGATCGCATGTTTTGATGGTAGTTTGCCATCACATTAATTAACGTGATTTTCACCTATATACTTGTCTTTTCCGGTTTAATGCCCCAGATTTCTCCTCAATCGAGATCTTGGTGAAATCAAAAGAAAGAGTGCACGCGGTAAAATTCCAATAATCTTACAACTATTGCATAAAAACAAGAGGTCAAAAGTGATGCAAATTAGACTCATTCGTCATCGTCGCAGCCGTCTAGGCGGTCGCTCTCGTCAAGGTTGTCACTAGACCTATGCTGGAGCTCGCCGGGGTTGCCACCAGGCCTGCTTCGGCCTCCGGCGTTTCCTGCTCGTCCATCTTAGACAATAGCGTGCACCTCCACGTAGTGCGGCGAACATTGTCATAGTTGTTTGTGTGTCTGCCTGCTCCTTAGTCTCCCTCGCCCGTTGCCTCTCCCATCACGCACTCCATGGATCCCGACATGGCGCTCGATGTTGATCCCTAGGCATGTTCCTAAGGGCCTCGACAAATGTGATGGATTTCTCAAACCTAGTCCTCAGTTGGCACTCGTCCTTGTGACACATGTACGCGTTGTAGCTTTATTCCTTGAGGGATAGGGTGATGGCGGATAACCCAGAAGTGTAGGGGATCAATTGTAGCTTTTTTGATAAATAAAAGTGTCAAACTCAATGCGAAGTTAAAGGTAGAATTAATATTCTCTCAAGTTCTATCAACCACCAATACAATTCTATGCACATTTAATGTTTTATTTACCTAGAATACAAAATAAACTACTTTTCAAGTGCAATAAGATAGGTTTGCAAGGTATAATAAAGGACGTGTTAATAAAAGTTAGGTGTTGTTTAAGTAAAGAACAATAAAATAAATATAGCAAGTGTGGAAAAGTGGTGGTAGGATGTGTGAAATTGTCCCTATGCAATTAGCTAAATTACTAGAGTGATGGCAAGTTTTTATGTGGGAGAGGTCTCTCCTAGCATGTCATCCCTTACTTGGAGTTCTATGCACTTACATTTGAAACTATTAGCAATCATACACAAATACTAACAAGTTTCATTAAGGTAAAACCCAACAATGGCATTAAGATGTATTGGGCCCTAATCCCACATGTATCAATTTCTATGGTAAGAAGAATTTTCTCTTGATCTTGCCACCTAATGCATAGTCCTATCAACATTCAGATAATCCTATTGTGTGATCCACACACACGCTCATGTGATGGGCACCAAAAGGAAAGTAACATAGCCACAGAAATTTAAACCAATCATATCAATTCGCCAATTAACTCGTAGGGCAAAAGTGATCTACTCAAACATAATAGCGTTGACATAAATCATTGGATAATAATTCATAACACCAAAAACCATGTCCGGGTAGGGGATTATAGCAGGTTGCGGGAGAGTGGGTTGCTGATCATAGAAAGAGGAAGGTGATCGAGGTGTTGATGAAGACGACAGTTGATACGTGTATCTATAATTTTTTATTGTTCCATGCTGTTATATTATCCTTCTTGGATGTTTTACAGTCAATTTATAGCAACTTTATATCATTTTTTGGGACTAACCTATTGACATAGTGCCAAGTGCCAGTTGCTGTTTTCTGCTTGTTTTTTACATCGCAGGAAATCAATATCAAACGGAGTCCAAATGCAGCGAAACTTTTTGTGGATATTTTTTGGACCAGGAGACATCCAGTGGGCCAAAGAAGTACCAAAGAGGGGGACCACGGTGAGCACAAGACACCAGGGCACGCCTGGAGGCCCAGGCGCGGCCTGATGGGTTGTGCCCACCTCGGTGACCTCCCGCACCGCCTCTTTGCTCTATAAATACCCCAATATTACAGAAACCCTAGGGGAGTCAACGAAAATCAATTCCAGCCACCGCAAGTTCCAAAACCACCAGGTCCAATCTAAATACCATCACGGAGGGGTTCATCATCCTCATTGGTGCCTCGATAATGCGTGAGTAGTTCATTGTAGACCTACGGGTCCATAGTTAGTAGCTAGATGGCTTCCACTCTCTCTCTCTTGATTCTCAATACAATGGTCTCTTGGAGATCTATTTGATGTAACTCTTTTTGCGGTGTGTTTGTTGGGATCCGATGAACTTTGAGTTTATGATCAGATCTATGTTTTTATCCATGAAAGTTTTTTGATTCTTTTGATCTCTTATATGCATGATTACTTATAGTCTCGTATTTCTTTTTCGAATCTTTGGTTTAGTTAGGCCAACTAGATCAATTTTTCTTGTCATGGGAAGAGGTGCTTTGTGATGGGTTCGATCTTACGGTGCTTGATCCTAGTGACAGGAGGAGAACCGACACGTATGTATTGTTGCTATTAAGGATAACAAGATGGGGTCTTTTTCTACATAAATAGATCTTGTATACATCATGTCATCGTTCTTATTGCATTACTCCGTTTCTCCATGAACTTAATACACTAGATGCATGCTGGATAGCGGTCGATGTGTGGAGTAATAGTAGTACATGCAGGAAGGAGTCGATCTACTAATCTTGGATGTGATGCCTATATAATGATCATTATCTGGATATCGTCATGATTATTTGAAGTTCTATCAATTGCCCAATAGTAATTTGTTTACCCACCGTATGCTATTTTTCTCGAGAGAAGCCACTAGTGAAACCTATGGCCCCGGGGTCTCTTCTTTATCATATTTGCCTTTGAGATCTATTTTTATTTGCTTTTATTTTCAGATCTATTAATCCAAAAACACAAAAAATACATTGCTGCAATATTTATTTATTTATTTCATCTCGCGTTCCCGCGAGATCTGTTTATCCAAACTACTACAATTTTACCCATCTTTTTACTCGTGAGGGATTGACAACCCCTCTCTTACGTCGGGTTGCAAGCATTTGTTAGCAACAGCTGTTTACGTTGTGTTGTGTGGTTCTCCTGCTGGTTTGATAACCTTGGTCTCATCACTGAGGGAAATACCTATCGTTGTTGTGCTGCATCATCCCTTCCTCTTCGGGGAAATACCGACGTAGTTCAAGCCAACATCAGCGGTGTTGATGGAGACGGTTGCGGTGACGATGGTTCCCCCGGTGATGCTCCGGCACCACAGGGAGAGAGTGGGACAGAGGCCCCCTCCTCCTTATTCTTACTTGGCCTCTCTCCTAGATGGGGAGAGAATTCCCCCTCTGGTTCTTGTCCTTCATGGCTCTCGGAGGGCGGGCGCCCCTCCGAGATTGGACCCCCTCTCTTTTTCTCTAGGTTTTCCTCTCTATTTCGGTACCGTTTCTATGACCGAGCACCGTTTCTTAAATAGCTGAACATCTGTAACTCCGATTGGGATGAAATTGTAACACGATTTTCCCCAAAGGAGAGCTCAAACCGAGTTACGGTTTGCCCACATGGATGCATGGCACAGGTAGGGTCATAGGGCCTATCCATGTGGGGCCCAAAAACGTCGCCTTCCGTTGATTCTTCTGCCAAAAATTTAGATATATTCTAGAAAAAATCCACACAAAAATTCAGGTCATTCCGGCTCTGTGAATTTTTCACCTAAAAACCCAAAAGCAATAAAAACAGGAAGTGGCCTTTGACACTGGGTTAATACGTTAGTTCAAATAATAATAATATAAATTATTACCAAAAATATGTAAAAGTGATATGATAATAGCATGAAATGATAAAAAAAATATAGACACATCGGAGACGTATCAATGACCCTCTGCATCCTCCAGGAATTTGGTTTTGTCATCGTCGGGAACGGTGGGTGCGCGTAGTTGACTGCCATGGCTACCAGCATGCCGAAAGCTTCCATTGCGACCTTGCCCACCTCCATCCCGACGTGTTTGACCTTCCTCCCGCACGATAGTTGTTCCCCACCTCGACTCTGCTGGAGGAAGAAGAGAGGGGCCTGAGATCGACAAGGTTGCCTCGGTGCGATGGTGCTTGTTCATCCCACCGATGCTAGCAGTCTTCCCCAAAGTTGCACGATGATGACATTGAGGGTATTTGTGGTGTGGAAAAGTGGGTGTGATTTTTTGTGAATTGAGGGTTTCACTATACACGGGACATTGGCGCTTGCGAAGGGAGCTTTGGCGAGTATGCGGGAGCATAGGCGCCTTGTGGAATGGTGGTGAGCCGAGGAGGACGTAACGCATGTGCGTCGAGTAGGCGAGACTGCAATGGCGCGGGTGAGGACAACGAAGCGACAAGTGTGCACACGGTTACGCTCATCCATTCTCGTGTGACACTGCGAATCTCACACACATCAAACCATGTGTCGTACTTCATAGAGTACATATTTCCCACCACACACTCGTGTGCATTGTCACGGTTTATCGCACAACGGCTATTTTGCAAAATCTTTGTGCAATTAACACCCGTAGTTAAAATAAATATTCCTTTACACCCACCTACTCTGCAATTGTGTGCCCCTTTTTCCTTCTTGCCGCCTCCAAATCCACCTCCCCGCCAGCCTCCACTATTCTTCAAACGAACTGTGGCCTCCGAAAGTCAAATCGTGCCCGCACACGTGGATGAGGCCGTTGTCGCGGCTGAATGCGATGCAGATGCCCTTATGACATGCATGGATGATGTTGCAACCAATGTGCATGCACCAATGAGGTCGCGGTTGCGGCGGCATGAGCGAAAGAGGACGCAGTTGTTGCGGCCACGCGCGGATGATGTTGTTTCAGCAGCGCCACATGTGGAAGAGCCACGGCTGCTGCCGCACATGCCGATGGCGCCGTGGATGCCGCCATCGTCACGCTTGGTACCACCATGCAGCAGGAGGAGTCCAATCAAAGGGCTTACGAAAATATCAAAGATATGGTGTTTGCCGAAAAGAAAGCCGATCCCACCTTCCAAGAGGTTATCTTGAAGTGGTTAGGAGTTATTTCAACGCAAAGGCCATCGAGCTTGAGGAAGCACCGACAATGAAAATCTCTGATTACCAGTATTTCAACAAGTGCTCCTCCGGCGACGAGGATGAGTATCTCAATATCCATAGTTTAATGTCCCCTACTTTAAATGATTATGCAACGAGATATGCAATATGATGTTTAGTTACTTATGTAATGGATGTTTAGTTCGGTTATACGACGAGTTGTGCAATAATGTTTTAAGTATGTTGTTGTTCTGCAAATAAAGCAATGTTGTTGTTCTGCACACAGAGCAAGTCACATCTCATATGATCCACATGACGAAACCGTGTGCGATGGTTCACAATATCTTTAATCGTCGTGCCTAGCAAAACACACAATTCTCACCACACACTCGTATGCGCTGTCACGAGTTATCTCACACGAGTTGCCTTTAGGAAACCGTGTGCGGAACTTCTCACGCGTCAATATATTATGTAACATGTGTCATGCTCTCCATCATCGCACATAATTCATTTATTTCAAACATTGCCACGCAACGCACACGATTCAAACAGTAGAATTGTGTTCATTATCACGACTTGTCGCACAAGCATCTGTTGATCAAGTTGTGTGCCCTTTATCACACGTTGTTCCCTTTTCATAATCATGCCCAATGGATCAGCCATCGCACATGTCTCATTTTCTGGCACACAATTTTTTTTTTGAACATGTGTAATTCCTGCATCCCACGTAGTTCAACATCAGGGAGATGGGGTTGTGATTGGCGTGTCTTAATAGCATCATTCTGCACCAGTGACCGGATGAGGGGAAACATAGTTTTTATAGGGCGTCTCAACGCGACTGCTCACTCAACTTCGACTACATCCTCGATGTCTATCGGCCTGCTTTGGCTACTACGCTCTATGTCGGACACCACCAAGCTGAAGATGTTTGTTGCGCTGGAGTTTTTGGTGCCCTCGTCTGTCATGAGAGCAAGTACATTAACAGGCTTATAACCTGCTTACATGGCAATTTAGCCTGTGAAGAAGAGGGACATGAAAAATTAAATGAATGGACTCTCATGCTGTCATGCAAGAGTCTAGCTATATGCAGATTCCTAGGTCGATACAACAAATATGAAAAAAGAGATATAGAAAAGGTGAGAAAAAGTAGTACTCTTGTAGTCAATCTTATAGCTAACCTTGTTGTATGTGGCTATAAGTGGTGGTTATATCTGACATAGCAATATTATATAGCCAGCAGTTGGCTATACTATTAACCATGCTCTGAACTCTCTCTTCTGACATATGTCATTGGTCCACATACGCGTGTGCTAGATGCTCCTGATCTGTCGTATGTGATTTGCCATGTCCGTAATCTTGTGATGATGCTAATTTGGATGAAGTTTATGCATGCCCCTTAACCACACAGACAAAGCATCGATCGTCAGCCTAATTACAAAGCACGGTGAGAGGGACCTGCCCTTACAGGCCAGAGTGGCACGCAGCAGCAGCCACTACTCCACTCCACTCCATCCCTGGGAATGCTCTTTCCTTCTTTTGTTTTCTTCCATGTATTGCGATGAGAATGGAATCGGAGTCGGAGAGCCATGTATATGCCCATTACCATCAGTAGAATATGTTCCAACCGACAACTGCCATCTTCCCCGGCCTATGCGCCTATATAAACCAGTGGCACCCGGCTCTGTTCTTCCCCACGACACACACAGACAGCACCTGCAGCTGCGTCCCACCGCAAATCCTCCAACTCCACTTCCTTCTCGTGGCGTGTCTTTCCGGCCGGCATCCCCTAGCCCAGCCTACCTCGCTCCAATTACATCAGCCGTGTCTCCATTTGACCATGGCTAACTCGCTGCTCGACTCGCCGCCGCAGTTCCCTGCCGCTGGCCCTTGGGGCTCTCTGTTCGCCGTCCAGGAACCCGGGAAGCCTCGGCGTGTGTCGGTGGCGCTACCGTTCGCTCCCAAGAAGATGCCAGCGTACCGGTACGGCATGAAGCGGAACCTGGAGATGTGCACCGAGGCGCTCGGGTGCGAGACCGGTGGCGTCGACCCAGCCGCTGACGACGCCGACGAGGGCGTGGAGCGGAAGAGGAAATACAGAGAGGAGGAGGAGGAGATCAAGGTGGAGCGAACGGAGCGGAGGGCGCGCGTGCTGCCGCCGCCGCTGACGACGCTCGCTGCTGGCGCGACCCGCATGCGCATGGTCCACGAGCGACGCGGCGGGCGGCTGGAGGTGTACGCGGTACGGGCCTCCGGAATGGAGGCCGAGCGGAGCGGCGGGCGTCTTCGGCTCCGCCTCCTGCCCTGCGCCGGCTGCAATGCCGCCGCAGCGTGCAGCAGCCAACAAGAACCGCAAGAAGCAGAGGAAGATGAGACAGAGGAGGTTGATCAGCAGCGGCAGGAGGAGTGCGTGGTCCCCAAGTACGTGCGCCGCGAGCGGTGCCTGAAGGTAGAGAGTGGCGCCACGGCGGCGAGGTGCAGCATCAAATGGGAGCAGGAGCAGACTGCCGCCTTCTGGGTGGCCACCACCTGAACTACAACGGATTTTTTGACACGTCTCATGGCTGAATCAACTAAGCCTTCTTCTTCCATCTTCAGATCTGCACTTAGAACGGATAGTAGGACTGGGAGATGCTAGTGATGATCTCGAATACTTTCGGTCTTCGATTTCTTTCGGTTACCTCTCATCTTTAGTTTCCTTCCTGCCTACTATCTTCGACCAAGCCCGCCTGATCAAACTGTTCTTATTATGTCGCTGCTGATTGCAGTGGCACACTTTGTACATATAGAAGCAACAATATTTGGTTGGTGAGTATGGTTTGAAAGAGTATAAAAATGTTCAGGTCCCTGATTTCTGTCGTGAATGAGCATGTCTTTTTTCTAACTTCAGTAAACTTATTTTTAGGAGCTCTTCTAAGATGCTCCAAATGATTAAGAGTACATTTTTAACACTCTAACAGCTAATGGTGCCTCTTAAAGCAACTCTAGTAAAGTCCCCGTCATATGTGTGATCGCCGCAATGCACATAAAGCGGGCTCCATTTGCATTTGGAGGCTACGCAGGCAGCACATAAACTCAAAGTCGTCATATCTTCACCTTCATGATTTATTTGTTTTTTCCACGTCAAACACTTTGATTCCCTCCAAAAGTAAATGTTTAGCATGTCAAGCAAATATGCACGTCGTTTTTGACAGGTTGCATGAACAAAAACATTTAAACCGGCACAAATATGCAAGTCACATGTTGGCCCCGAGTGCACCATCCATCTTTCTTCGGCGTGTGCATTGTGCTATCCTTTGCTATCCTTCGAGGTTCGTGGAACGTATGATCACATCTCACGCCTTCTCCCAATATTTCCGCACCACTGAATTCATTTGGCTCGGATCCAACATGATGATCCATCTTTGCTCGATTATGTGTTGTTCCCTCATTCGATCTTTCTTAAGTTGGAGCCTACGCGCCTCCATCTTCTGCTGATTTTGGAGCCTACATACCACCATCTCTTCCTGGCGCCTTATGCTCTCTTGTATAGCATCCCATCTCGCCCTCTTCTCTTGGTTCTCCTTCTGCATCTCTAGCTTTGCTTCATGTCTCTTCTCATATACTCCCTCCGGACCATAATGTAAGACGTTTCCTGACACTACACTAGAGTCAAAAAATGTCTTACATTATGGGATAGAGGAAGTACTTTCTTGTCCTTGTCAACTCATCCATCTTTTTTTATTGCCTCCACCTCTCCTTCTCTCTTGAGCTTCTCCGTTCCAGTCTTCCTCCTGTCGGGCCGACCTGTCCTATACGGCAGAGTGGGATTTCTGGGCACCTTTCCCTTTCCTCTCCAACACCATTATCACCTTCACTGTCATCCATCTCCGAGGAGGAATTGTTGCACTTCCCAGCTTTTGGAATGACATCATCATTCCAACAAATTCTAACATTGTTGGAGGCCAAACAATTTTTCTTCGACTTGGCCATTTATCAGTACCTCTCTTGGGCTAAGTTAACCAAAAAACAAACAAATGCTCAAAACTATGATAATCTTCAGGGAATGTGGCAATGAAATAACAACAAAATTGCTTACATATTGATCAATGGTGACACCGCCAGGAGGAGCGTGCTTCACTTGCTCCAAACAACCCTCCAAATGGTTGCAAATCTCTTGGTCTGTGAGAGATTTGAGGGAACGATTCATTCTCCGCCCAATATGATATTTGAAATGCTCCTCAATGTGCTTCTAATACTTTGTTCTCGCTTAACTTTCCTAGTGCCCGCATTGCGAGAGTTATCTTCCCATGCCAAGACAAGCGGAATATCCTCATTGGGTTTAAAGTTTGTTCCCAAAACTGCCTTCTTCTTCGACAAGCCGAAGGCCTCAAATTGAACCAAGTGAGAACGATGTGCCCTTGAAATCGACATCTTTTGTCCCGGAATCACAAATCACTATTGAGAAATGATCCATCGTCCAAGGTTGATTCCCCAAATTCATAAAATTAGTGCTACATCACAAACATTGCACATTTCCCATCAATTTCCCACGGTCATCCCTCGTTCAATTTAACAAAAACTAAATGCAAGGAAAATGATTGTTGTTTATACCTCATTGTCGTTTATGTTTTGACGTACGACTGGAAGGCGCCATAGTTCCGCCCGCCACCGGGAGGAAGCGAGGATGGGGAGGTATGAGGGCCTTCCTCGTCTTCTTCTTCAGTCCCTTCACAGAGGACAGTAGCAGCCCTGGCGGGGGGCAACCTCCATGTGGCATCATAGCGTTTGCCACCTTTCTGTCAGACTCTTCATCAGCAGGGTGGACGAGGTACTAGCCTAGGTAGTGGTGGCACGCCATAGCCACAGAGGGCGCGGGTCTGACTCCAAAACAATGAAATTGGATGCAGGGGTCGAGGCACTGTCCATGCCATCATCAGCGGGGGCTAGGGACGAGCGGAAGTGTTAAAATGCGACGCTACGACGAGGGTTGGGGGGTGGTTGCGTGGATGAAAAGAATAGCCGAAGGGGAAAGGGTCCCTCATGCCAAACCGTTTTTTGTATGGAGTGCGCTCTAAATATGCACCATAGTCACCAAATATGATATGAAGGCCAGCGGGCTTGGTTTGGCGCTTCCTCTAAAAATTATAGTGATCGAGGACGCGATGGCGACTCTGCTAAAGTTGCTTTCTCGGCCAAAATTGCCATAATGATATGGTAACACCATTTCTCCTCAAATATAGTGTCACATCAGATTTTGCCTAGATATCCATACTAAGATATAGTCCAAGGTGGAGCACTCCGAGTGTACTTGGAAAGTAAGATTTTGTCACAAATTGTTTGGAGCAAATATGACCTTTGCTCTACAAATAACGAAGAAATTTACACTAGCATTATTAAAGCACAAAGGTAAACAAAGAAGTTATAAGATTACTAGTTGACTACTATGTATTTATGTTTCCATTTTTGCTTTGTAGAACCATTCCATGCATGGAGTTAATTTGTTTATTGACACTTGACATGCACACCCTAGATTAATTATTAACTAATTCCTAATTTCAAATAAAATGTCTTTGGTACAAATACATGTATAGCATATTATGAAATACTTGTGTTAATCAGTATTTATTTATTTATTCCATATGAAATTGAAAATTATTTCTATACCATTTCTAATATGTACTTATATGAATTCACATAAGCATGTTTCAAATACATAATAAAATATATACGCAAACATTCCTTAAATTTCAACTATGGACGTTTCTTTGATAAAAATGTCTAGCTGTGTCTCTTGTACATACTGAGACGAAACAAAAGCAATACTTCTTGTACAAACCTCTACATGGTAATAAAAGCTAAAAGGAAAATATTTGGACGGAGTGAACATTGTTTTGAGGGTAATGGTGCTTGTACGAAAAAGTAACGCATTTAATTTGGTTACGATGTATAGTCTGCGACATCCCGATTTTAGGTTCCCTAATCGTTGGCAGTAATAGGAAGAGTACATGTGGTAATGGACTCGATTGTTTACCGAACAATGGGTTATCGATGGTTCAATCCCTCGGCTGGTAAATGTAGTAAAACCATACTAACATCGAAAGTACCATTCTACACCCAGGAGCAAATGCTCCTGGTATGAATAGTAAAATCAAAAAAATAGGAAAAAAATTCAAAAAATTCTGAAATTTTTTTATGACATACTTTCACAAGTGTTTTTTGTGCATGGAAATTTTCATCACGAAATCACATTCATGGAAGTCGTGCCAAAAAAAACAAAATCAGAGCTCCAAAATGCTTTTGTAAGTAACATTTTCAGAGCATCAATTTTGTTTTTTTTACCACACCTTCCACCAATGTGATTTCGCGTTGAAATTTTACGTGCACAACAAACATTCGTATAAGTATGCCACAAAAAAATTCAGAATTTTTTGACATTTTTTTGAAATTTTTTATTTTACTATTCACACTAGGAGCATTTGCTTCTGGGTGTAGAAACTCCACGTCCTACTAACATGTAGTAACGAGTTCCTGCATGCTCACTACTTAGCTGTAAAATAGGTAAAGTGGATGGTAATGAACATTTTTTTACAAGGAATAAATTAGAAATGCTTCAATACTGGCGCCTTGTAAACCTAGTAAAAGTAGACTGATATGTAGTAATGCATTGCCACATGTGCTCTTTTACGATGATATATAGTAACGCATTACCACATGTGCTCTTTGACGATGATACTTCCTCCGTTACCAAATATAAGTTTTTCTAGAGATTTCAACAAGTTATTGTATACGGACCGAAATAAGTGAATCTAAACTCTAAAATATGTTTACATATATTCATATGTTGTAGTTCATTTGAAATATCTAAAAGACTTCTATTTAGGAACGGAGAGAGTATATAGTAATGCATTACTACATCCCTAAGACCAATTAGTACTGCTATAGAAGTGATGGTAACATGATTACTACTTCCTGCAGGTCAAATTACTGATGATAGGAATTAACTGTTGGACTGGGCGATGTTACCATGGTCTGGCTATGTTAATTAGAGTGTGGTGATCGTAACACGTTACTACCGTTTTTCTGCGGAGGTCGGGGCCTGGCGAAGTGTGTGGTCCAGAATTAGTCGTAAATCATGGCGGTGGATTTTGCACGCCGCGCGCCCGCTTCGGTCTAGATAGCACGTACTGGCCATTGGGTCGAACTAGCCGGAGCGTACGCTAAGAAACAATGCGCGTAGGCTTAGTTTAGTGCGCCAGAATATGTTATTCTTCACCCGAGGTAATCTTACGATCATTTCATAAATAAATTATGTTTCAAATAGAAATAGTTACAGTCATATTGATTCACTACGTAAAATTTGGCATAAAAAAATGTCAGAAGACCAGAAAAATTACATTTTATGTACATTTTACACTATATTTTTATGTTTGAAATTTGCGTAATATAAAATATTTTTTACGACGATTATATATTTTTTTACGTTTTCTTTTTATGTCTGAAATAATACAAAATTTACGGAACATAAAATTATGGTGCATTCATGTTAAAATAGAGGGTGGTGAAGAATAACTATTCCTCGCCCAGGATGACGAATAGCGCGACCCTATATATAGGCGTCGAGGGTGAGGACTTCGCCACCCAGGGTCGCGCTATTCGCCACCCTGGGTGAGGAATTCTTATTCCTCATCCCAGCCAACCTGGACGTCCGACCAACAGCGTCGCTGGGCACTAGCCTAAGCAGCAGTAAATTTACGGCAAGCAAAGAGAACCCAACTATCCGCACGCACATGCGTGCGATGCAATTTTTCTTTTCGTGTGAGGTAAACTTACGGCACTAGTCCGTTCTTGATGTGTGCTTCCATCCCATCGGTAAGAGCCAACGTAAGATTATGGTTTGACTCCCCGTGAAACCAACCAACATATCTAGACGAGGTAAGTTTTTTTTACGTTGAGTACCGGGTGCTAAGTTGACTAGTGTGTTGCTAGATTCATCTATGAATATTTCAAATAGACTCGGTCTAGCGATCTTGTAGCAAAAATGAAAGGCCAACGACGTTTGGGTGGTTTTGCATGTACCCAAGCTCACGTTGGGGTCATACTTTTATCTGATGGTTTTGGCTATATGTAGTAGTTCAATGGTAGCATATCTGAATCATTCACAATGGCTGACCTTGAGCAGGAGAGAGTGTGCCAAATATGTAAGTACTCTACAGAAATATGTGCTCGTGGTCTTGGTTTCTCCCAACTTTCGCTCACAATATCAAGACGATTCAAGTGTACAATGGTAAGCCATCAAGATTACTCTTTAGTGTTTTAGTATTAGTCAAACATCCATCGTTCATACCATTTTGGTCAATGGATAGGTGATTCCATGCAAACTAGGAGAGAACTTGACTCGTTTCTGGAGAAGTGAGATGAAATTGCAGATGACACCAACGGGTGAATGGTACGAGTTTGAAGTAGGAAAGCGTGGACGAAAATACTACCTGACTGGAGAATGGGAGATGTTTGCAAGCATATACAGAATCAAACACGGCGACAAGCTTCATTTTAGTGTTGGTTCACTTGTGCATGAACACCTGGTTGTTGGCCATGTACGCCGGCTGTCAGGCGATGTTGCGATGCCTAGATGCACAATAGGTTGGTGCAAAATTTCTATGAAAAGTAGTAGACAAAATAACATATAATATGAGGAAATCTCACATAAAAATTGTATTGGTATGCAGCGGAATACGAGGCTGAACAATGATTTCAGGGGATGGAGTGATTTGCACACCATGATGTTGCTCCCTCCGCATATGATGGTCAATCTAGATAATTACTATCATTTTTATTGTTTTACACCGCCATGGGCGTAGGGTTCAACAAAAGAGTTGGTACTTACATTCGGTATATTTAACTAGTTACTAGTGGTTTATAGTTTCTTTTTGCAAAAATGTGGTGCTGTTTCATTGTTGACCCAAATCTCACGGAAATAAAATGTTTCACTGCTTAAATGGCGGCAATAATCTGTGTTGAGAGACTATTTAACTGGCATGTGAGCATACTTTTAAATAGCGTGCTAAGTCTTTTAGGGGCGGACCTCTTCTAAATGCTATAGCGTGGTATAGCGAAGTTATAACACGCTATTTAATTTTTTTGTTCATTTGTTTGGACCAAAGTCTTTTAGCGCAAGACCTTATGTAAACAGAACACAAAGTCTATAGGGGGCTATTTAAAACCATGCATCTGACTCGTTGAATGTAGTGGATGCAGAACACAAAATGAAGGTACTGGATATGTGGTTGAAATGTACAACAGAAATAAAATACCCCTCGAAAGCTATATGTGATAAAAAAAGAATCGATCATTTTTTTTTTTGAGGGAACTATGGATTTCAGTTCTCCATTTATGTAGGCACGAAGGAAAAAATATATCAGCCTGATTGAAAGCTTTTTTTTTTTTGAGGGGTGGTCTGATTGAAAGCTGATCCATTATTTAAAGGTAAAATACCAAATTAGATGCAGTGAAGATATACGTAGATTTTACGTTACAGTTGAGACAAAATTGTGTGTGTGGCCCGGAATGTGTAATAAGCTAGGTCGGAATATTATTTTTGACATAGGAGAAACAGGATATATCATATGTACCGTATTTGATGCTACATACGATAAGTTTGTAAATACATGATACATTAGAGTTATATACCAATAATGGAGTATGTGCTGCAGACTTAGGGCTGTACTTTCTGAATATGAATGATATGTAGTAAAATAAAGATGGGGAAAAATAAAAGAATTAAGTAAATAGTCAAAATGAGCAGATTATGCAAGAACAAGGGGAATGATAAAACTTCCTAGTTCATGTATGTAATTTCAGAAGAATATACGAGGATGGGATGCTTAAATTTTAGTAAATAACCCAATTACATTAATGTTATCAGGAGGGTATATCGTGTGGTCAATAGACAGGCTTCCTCTCGTAACGTTTTCTAAGATGAAATTCAGTTAACTTAAATTTTTTACTAAATCTAACTATACTTGGAGAATAAATGTACACATACTGTTGCAAATTTACAGAGAGGGGGCGATACTGAAGAGCCCCGGCTGCGAAGGCCTGGTTGTGGTCCGTCCTGGTGGGTGGAGACGCAGACCGCATGAAGAAGCAAGCAACAGCTGCTAGGTGTGCTGCAAATTAACCTGAACCTGGCACATTGCAAATAATTACAGAATGTTTGTAATGAAAACCAATTGTCCAGTCCAGACCCAAGAATGTAAACTCATTCAATCAATATTTACAGCTAACCGGAGACCGAACTGGAGGCTCGTCAAAAACTAAGGGCATAAAGAAGTGGAGAAAAAGCCAAAAAAGAAACTGAAGCAGTAGCTTAGATGTTGCCTGTCTCCTCCCATGAACTCACATACCCAGCGATAATGAATCCAAATGCAGACAATGTTGGCCAGATCAACCCGGCGGCAATCACGCACTGCAGCACCGCGGCGCGGCAATCACAACGGCCGGCTCTGCCGTGAGCACCATCCACAGCGCCCGCCCAATACCTAGGGCACCCGCCGCACCTGCCCGGTGACCAACACACGTCGAGACAACATTGTGATCACCACGCCGTGGAGCAGCACACCGGCATGCTAGCGAGCAAACCACCACACCCTCGAGACCAGATGCTGCTGCTCACGAGTCGTCGCTCCCGTGGGTGACTTGCCGCCGAGCAAATCCCCCAATCACGCCGCCGCCTTTGACCTCCTGTTGTTCGCCATCGAGACTCCTCAAGCAGTTCGCAGGTTACGTTGCACCAGATTAGAAAAATACGGGAACATGGGCTAGCTTACAACGTGGATGTAGTGGAGTCCGGTTGGTAAAGTTTTTTTTTTACAGTAGGCTGGTTGGTAATTTTACCTCAGGAAGAGGCACGCATATTACGGTAGATGGCTGGTCGAGGGGGATGGGGGGCGATTGTGGCCCATCCAATCTGCTGGCTCGGTCGATTGGCCAGGGTGAGGAATAAGTAATTCCTCACCCTGGGAGTCTAATAGAGTGTGTGTGTCTCTCTCTCTCTCTCTCTCTCTCTCTCTCTCTCTCTCTCTCTATATATATATATATATATATATATATATATATATATATATAGATATATTAGTGTGTTTGTTCATCCATTTCAGTATGTATGTAGTTCATATTGAAATATCCAAAACATCTTATATTTGTGAACGAAGGGAGTGTTTTTTTTCATTATATGCACCATATTTATGTAGGCAAAGTTATCCTATTCTTAAACAAGTATTCTGAAACTGTAGCATTTTTCTTTTAAGATTCTATTATGCGGTATAAACATTTCCATCCATGTCCCTTTCATTTGAAGTGGCTAAAAATTGTGCAGGAGACAAGCGAGACGTTCTATAGTGACGTTTTCCGGAACCAAATGAGAATCTTTCATTATTGTGGCCACTAGCGCTGAGTGCTAACCAGCGCTTGAGGCCATTGAATCTTGAATTGTGACCACGAGCCCAGAAGTGTGCAAGATCTCCCACTGCTAGCTAACCAGCAGTTGATGCCTTTGAACCCTGCTGACATGGCAAACGTGCGACAAAATCTGAACCATGCATGGATCAACCTCATACCTCTACCATCAACCTGGACTGTACACCTATTTCTTCGGGCGCATCAATGCATTTTGGCTCATCTTAAGGTTGTTATAGATTATTAAAAAAACACAACACCAGTATTACACGCATCTATCATGTCAAAAAAGTATCGAATTCAAATTCAACATATAGCCCCGGAAACAAAAAAAACAAACCCAATGATAATTTTGTCAATCACTGAATTTAATTCCTGCAAAACAAATTGTCCAGATTTACAACAGAATTAGCTACTATTCACAGATGGATTTGTCTTTTTTATATTCGTGTTTTGAATTTGCATTTGATATTTTGCAACATGATTGATATACATTGTGCCTTTTTCACCTTGTCTTTGAAAAAATTCATGATTAGAGTTTTTGGACTTGGCCACTTGGGAATACCATGAGTACTCCAAAGAGGAGGACTGTCAAAAGGTCCAACGAGTTCGTGTTTCCCAGGTCAACTTAATTAGCAACTTTGCGTGACGAGATTTCGCCCCAAAAAATAAACTTTTTGTGATGAGAGGAGGCAAAGCACCCGTGCTCGGGCCGGCCGTACCGGTTTCAGCCACCATTCCGCGGCAAGGTTGCTATTGCATGTCGTGTCGTGTCGTTTGACATTCTACGCGCGACCCAGCTCATCTCTGCACTCCATGCCACCTGCACTTTCTTGTACCTTTGCCAAGGTGGTGGTGGATCGGGGCATCCATGGGCGATCTCGTGTCGGGGGAGCCTGCTCTGCTCTGCTCAGGTCGGCGGGGCATGATGGAGTTTATCCGCTTGGTTCACACAAGCCAGTGCGACTGGTTGGCTGGGCATCTGCGTTGGTTGGTGTGTTCTGTTGTCGTTACGGCATCTCTAGCCGCGCCCCCAGAAAGGCCACCCCAGGCGATTTTTTCGCGCCGGCGTCGAAAAAACGGCCCAGTCGCGCCCCCAGGAGCTCGATTTTCGCCGGCTTGGGCCGAAAACAGCGCCGGCGGACCCAGCCCGAACCCGGCGCGCTGGGGGGCGCACGGGGGCGCCGGGGCGAATTGTTTTGGCGCGAAAAAGACGCGGACCAGCCGCGTCAGCGACTCGGCGCCTCGTCTTCCCCCAACGGCCTCGGTTCCCGCGGGGAATCAATGGCAAGGCTGCCGCCGGCCAGCCTTGCCATTGATTCCTCACGGGCGGCGCTTCACGGGACGGCGCGCCGACGCCTCCCCTCCCTCGCACGCGTACACACGGGCGTGGGCCGGCTATAAAAGCCGGCGGCCTCCACTCGCCTGTGCCCACACCAGCCCCCCTCGCCGACGTCCAGCCCCTCCCTCTCCCTGCCTCTCCCGAGCGCCGCCGCCCAGCCCCTCCCTCTACCTCTCCCGAGCCCGCCCAGCCCCACCGTCGCCATGGCAGAACGCTTCCCCGGAGACGAGGCGGCGGCCAACGGCTTCGGCCGTCGTTCGCTCCGCGAACAGGAGTCCTGGCTCCTGTTCCAGGGGAACATCCCGGCGCCGCCGGACATGCGCGCCGGGTCAACGGGGTGGAGGCTCAGCGCCGGGGGAGTGCCCATTCCCCCGTTGCCCGACGTCGTGGCGAAGCCGAGGTACTTCGCCGAGGAGGTCAACATCGTGCGCGCGTCCCTCACCGACGCCCACCGCTCCCTCCCCCAGTACGCCGCCGACAACCACGCGGCCTGGGTGGCGTATTTCCAGCGCCGCCAGCAGGAGCGCTTGGTGTCCACCAACGGTGCTCCGGTGGTCGGCGGCCGGCAGAACAGCGAGGGGTGCCACCTCTGGTGGGGCATCCCCGGCCGCACACTCGAGGGCGTGCTCACATACCTCGAGGGCGGCAACGACCCGCCGTTGGCGTACCCCCTGGCGAGGGTGGCCGCCCCGGCGCAGCACCGGTGCGTCGGGCCATGGGCGCCGAGGAGGTTCGGCGCTTCTTCTTCTTCCTCCTCATCGGGCTCTTCTTCCCATTCCTCCGGCTCTCCGGCGCTGCTCGGCGTCAAGGCCGAGCCCGCGGCGGAGACGCCGCTCGGCCGGCGCACTCGCAGCGCCGGCATCGTCATCAACGGGGGCGGCCGGCGCGCCTCGTCCTCGTCGGCTCCTCCGCGCTTCGTCAAGCCAAAGACGGAGCCGGGGCTGGCGCCGGTGAAGACAGGGCCGGGGCTGGCGCCCGTGAAGACGGAGCCGGGGCTGACGCCGGTGAACGCGGAGTTCGACGACGACGACGCGGCCCTCGAATGGGCGTGCCAGGACTCCATCGCGTTGGAGAAGGCGCGCCGGGAGAAGGAGAAGGAGCGCCGACGCGGCCGCGAGGAAGGCGGGGTCGTCGTCTTATGCGACAGCGATGACGACGACGACGCGTCGCCGCCTGTTCGCCAAGGCGACGCCGGGCAGGGGTCCAGCAAGGGCACCCGCGTCAAGGAGGAGAAGGCCGACGACGACGATGGCGGCGACGACGATGGCGGCGACGACTTCAGCCACTTTCTTTTACTTTAGATTAGGTTAATGTAATATTTAGACGAATTTCGCCGAAACTTGCCATGGTTGGCCGAAATATAACTAGTTTTTATCATAACTTCGCCGAACGGTTTTTTTTTTAAATACGCGCCTGGGGGCGGCCCTGGGGGCCGAAGGCTGGGGACCGACTCGCCCCCAGGACCATTTTTTGCGCCGGCTCACCCCCAGGCGGCGCTTTTAGACGCCCCCTGGGGGGCCAACTGCTGGAGATGCCCTTAGGGGGCTCAGGGCATTTCTAACCGATCCTGGCGTTAGAGAAGTAAAAAAAGTCTACTTTATTCCTCAAACGTGTACCTAATCGATCCTCAATTCACAGTAAGGTAGTAAAAATTATACTCCGCCATCAACCATTCTTCTAAATATACTCAGTCGGTTGGCGCTGGAGTAAAATTTCTGGCACTCCCTTGCCCACGCCCACCTCCTCCCCGGCACATTCGCCAGCCGCTGGCCCCTTCCCTGGACCCCCGCCCGTCGCCTTCCCGCCTCTCCTGCTCTCCTGTCCGCCGCCGCCTCCCTCACTCACGCCCACCTCTGCCCCTCCCTCCCTCGCCGGCACCCCCCCCCCCCGCCTACCGCGGGCGCCCTTCCCAGACCCCTGCCCGCCGCCGGCCCCCCTCCCTGGACCCCTCGCCCACCGCCGCCCGTTGCCGCTTCCTATGTAGGGTGAGGAGCTCGCGTGCGAGCTCATCAGGGCTGCGACCGGTAGTCCGTCGTCGTCTTCTGCATCCTTGTGGCGCACCATCCCATCGCTGGGGCGGAGATTCCCGGTGCTGAGCCCGGATGAGGACATGTTCTTCGTGGCAGGGGTTGACGGGCCATGGCAGAAGTTCTCGTTCGCCGGCCTCGTCGCCATGCTCGCGGACATCGTCACGCTCGTCGTCGACACCATCGCCGCAGGGTACTTCCAGCGCACCACGCACGCCAAGAAGGTCATGCCCGTCGTCGAGGCCAATTACGTGGAAGCCACCCCAGCTCATCACGCGCACGTCGGCCACTCCCATGATGTGTCAGTCGTCGTCACGGCATCCGAGAACCGGCGAGCTTCAGATTTGCTTGGTCTTTCGTTGGTCTAGGGAGGGTTCAATTTCTATTGCTTTATGAAGAACTAGAAGAACGCCCGTGCGTTGCAACGGGACCACATTAACTTTAAGAGTTCAATATTACGACATTGGTGACTTTTTTTACCATCAAATCCTCACACACACTCTCTCTCCCCCCTTCCTCTTCCTCACTCTCTTTCCCTCTCTCTCTCTCTAACACACACACACACACACATATAGCCTATTCTCCCCGCCAATAAGACTTACTCAATTGGCAATAATGTGTGGACTTGTGGTGAGCTTGACTGAACTAATGGATAGTGTGATATATTTTCCAATCATTTAACAATGAAATTTCAGAAATGGGAAGATTATATAACACCTCAAGTCGTTAGCTACAGTGACCTCCCCCTAATGATGCCATGTCATCGGGCTTGCTAAGCCAAACTGCCACTTGATAAAAATCAAAGCCCAATTCAAATTTAAGATAAAGTCAAATAAATTATTTTGTCAAACAGTAAAACTAAAATGTTCACCATATTCTATAAATTCCACTGATCTTTGACATGTTGAGCCCAACATTATTTGACCCAAAAATTAAATCTTGTCAAATTAATAAGAGGTCCAACAGTAGTTAAAATAACCAATTAAATATAAACCTAATTTTATGTATTTCCTTTTGGCCCCAAACTTTTTGTGCCACCTAAAAATATTTTGCTCGAATTGTGTGCATAGTTTCACAATTAACAAAATCCATTTAGTTGATATAAGAATAAATAGAAAACGGTGTTAAAAAGGAGAAACGGATCAGAATACATTAAAAACCAAAAGGACGATGAAAAAGGGGATTCCCCTACCCCCAGGGCCTTGCCACCGAACCGGCCCAGTGGTCCAGTCCCTGCACGGTCGTCTTCTCCTGTTCCCCGAGCCCGTCGCTACAGAGTCGGGCTCCCGCCCGACCACCTCACCGACATCGAAGGGGAATGGATAAGGGTGACGCCCTGCCTCCCCTGCCCCCATGGCCTCATGATACATCTCCAACGTATCTATAATTTTGATTGCTCCATGCTACTTTATCTACTGTTTTAGAAAATATCAGGCTTTATTATCCACTTTTATATTATTTTTGGGACTAACTTATTAACCGGAGGCCCAGCCCAGATTTGATGTTTTATGCCTATTTCAGTGTTTCGAGGAAAAGGAATATCAGACAGAGTCAAAACGGAACGAAATCAACTGGAGAAGTTAATTTTGGAAGGAAACCCACATGATGGACTTGGAGTGCATGTCAGGGGAGTCCCGGGCTGCCCACGAGGGTGGGGGGCGCGCCCTCCCCCCTGGGCACGCCCCCTGCCTCGTGGGGCCCCCGTAGCTCCACCGACGTACCCCCTACACCCATATATACCTACGTATCCTAAAACTTCCAGAACAGAAGATAGATCGGGAGTTTCGCGCCGCAAGCCTCTTTAGCCACTAAAAACCAATCGGGACCCTGTTCCGGCACCCTGCCGGAGGGGGATCCCATCACCGGAGGCCATCTTCATCATCCCGGCGCTATCCATGACGAGGAGGGAGTAGTTCACCCTCAGGGCTGAGGGTATGTACCAGTAGCTATGTGTTTGATCTCTCTCTCTCGTGTTCTCTCTCGTGTTCCTCTATGGCACGATCTTGATGTATCCCGAGCTTTGCTATTGTAGTTGGATCTTATGATGTTTCTCCCCCTCTACTCTCTTGTGATGAATTGAGTTTTCCCTTTGAAGTTATCTTATCGGATTGAGTCTTTATGACAACACTAGATGTATGTCTTGCCGTGATTATGTGTGGTGACAATGGGATATCATGTGCCACTTGATGTATGTTTTGGTGACCAACTTGCGGGTTCCATCCATGAACCTATGCATATGGGTTGGCACACGTTCTTGACTCTCCGGTAGTAGCTTTGGGGCACTCTTTGAAGTACTTTTATGTTGGTTGGATGAATCTGAGATTGTGTGATGCATATCATATAATCATGCCCACGGATACTTGAGGTGACAATGAAGTATCTAGGTGACATTAGGGTTTTGGTTGATTTGTGTCTTAAGGTGTTATTCTAGTACGAACTCTTTTATAGATCGATCCGAAAGAATAGCTTTGTGGTGGTTTCGTACCCGACCATAATCTCTACGTTTGTTCTCCGCTATTAGTGGCTTTGGAGTGACTCTTTGTTGCATGTTGAGGGCTTGTCATATGTTCTATCTATGTTATTATTGTTGAGAGAACTTGCACTAGTGAAAGTATGCACCCTAAGCCTTGTTTCCTATCATTGCAATACCGTTTACGCTCACTTTTATCGCTTGCTACCTTGCTGTTTTTATTATTTCAGATTACAAAAACCTTTATCTACTATCTATTTTGCACTTGTATCTTCATCTCTTCACCGAACTAGTGCACCTATACAATTTGCCATTGTATTGGGTGTGTTGGGGACACAAGAGACTCCTTGTTATTTGGTTGCAGGGTTGCTTGAGAGAGACCATCTTCATCCTACGCCTCCTACGGATTGATAAACCTTAGGTCCTCCACTTGAGGGAAATTTGCTACTGTCCTACAAACCTGTGCACTTGCAGGCCCAACAACGTCTACAAGAAGAAGGTTGTGTAGTAGACATCAAGCTCTTTTCTGGCGCCGTTGCCGGGGAGGTGAATGCTTGAAGGTATATCTTTAGATCTTGCAATTGAATCTTTTTGTTTCTTGTTTTAGCACTAGTTTAGTTTATAAAGGAAAACTATAAAAAATGGAGTTAAGTTTGTCTCATACGCTTCGTCTTTTTAATATCTTTCGTGAGTATGATGGAAAGGAAAATTGTGCTCAAGTGCTAGAAGAAGAAATCTATAAAATGTTTTGCACTAAATCTTTGAATGATGAGCATGATGGCAATGTTGTTAGTATGAATTCTTTGAATATCCATGATGCTAATGATTATTGCACTAGTTATGATGAAAATGTCTCCTATAAACATGTCAATTTTTGTGGAGTGCATTGGGTTTGTAAGTACACACCAAATAGGGAAGATAGATATTGCAAGAGGCATAAGTACTTAGAAACCAAATTGTTGCAAGAAGAGTTAAATGAATGTGCTGAAAGATTCAATATTTATAGTATTGTGAACTTTGCAATGAACATGGTCATTTAAAGCTCCAATGCTATTTGTTTCATGATCAAGTCGTGTCCAAATATTGTGATAATTTGATTACCCTTGAACATCATAAAGAGCTTAGCCTTCTTTTGGGTTATGAAGAAATGAAACGTATAACTGAGGGTATTCCAAAATTTAATCTTGATAAAATTCTTGATTTTGATCTAGAGAAAATTTATATGTATTGTGCGGAGAATTGCATTGAAAATCCTTATATTGCCAATTACATAAGAAAAAGAAAGCAAATGGAAGATGATGAGAATACTAATGAAAGGGAAGAGGCTTCCCAATCTCCTCCTATTATTTCTTATGATGAATCAGGTAACGAGGAGGAGCTTTCTATTCAACCAATCTCATCAATAAGGAGCTCAAAGAGGAAGGTTGAACCTACACATAATGTGAAGAAGAAAAAGAAAAGAAGGAGAAACAAAGGGCCCAAGCTTGGGGAAGCTATGTTTGATGAGGATGAAATATTTGAGAATATATTTGCTGGAATTAATGTTTGTCCCAAGCTTGGGGATGCTACGTTTAGTGAAGATGATATTTTTAGCATCCCAAGTTTTGATATGCAAAGTTGTTGTGATGATAGCATGCCTCCTACGGTATGATGATTATATTGATGAAAGTGGGTTCGGAAGAGTGTCAACTTTAGGAATTAGTGATCCCACTATTTTGGAGGATGTTGGATTTTATTGTGATGAATATGAAAGTGGATTTGGAAGAGTGTCAACTTTATTTAGTGATTCCACTATCTTGGGAGAGGTTTCAATCGATTATGATGAGAATGAAGTTGCTACTTATGATGATTATTGTAATGAAACTTATGCTATAAAAAGTAGTGATGATTATATTTACAAATCTTGTCATGATTATGATTACCCTTTTTCTGAACATTACTCTTTTAATGTGGAAACAATTTTTAGTGTTCAAGTCTCTTATGATACTCCTACTATTCTGAATGAGAAGAATTTTGCTTATGTGGAGAGTATTAAAAATTATATGCTTGTAGATCATGACAAGAATGCTTTAGGTGCTGGTTATATTGTTGAATTCATTCATGATGCTAATGAAAATTATTATGAGGGAGGAACATATGCTTGTAGGAATTGCAATAATGTCAAGTTTCCTCCCTATGTGCTTAAATTCTTGAAGCTATGCTTGTGTTACCTTCCTATGCTAGTTGATTATTGTTCCCATAAGTTGTTTGCTCACAAAATCCTTATGCATAGGAAGTGGGTTAGACTTAAATGTGCTAGTCATATTCTTCATGATGCTCCCATTATGTTTCAATTCTTATCTTTTATGTGAGCATCATTGTCATCATCATGCCTAGCTAAAAAGGCATTAAAGAAAAGCTCTTGTTGGGAGACAACCCAATATTTCTACTTACTGTTTTTGTGTGTCCACATGATTATGCTACTGTAGCAATCATGTTTTATAGCTTTTGTTTCAATAAAGTGCCAAGTAGAACCTTTGGGAAGACTTGGGTGAAGTTTATATGATCTTGCTGTGAAAAATAGAAACTTTAGCGCTCACGAGATTAGCTGCCATTTTTTACTTGAGAATTCTTTTAGGTTTATTATTTTTGCAGATGATTAATAGACAAATTTCTCAGGTCCAGCAATTTATTTCATAATTTTTGGGGTTCCAGAAGTATACGTTTGATACAGATTACTACAGACTGTTCTGTTTTTGACAGATTCTGTTTTCATTGTGTTGTTTGCTTATTTTGATGCATCTATGGCTAGTATTAAGTGGTATGAACCATAGATAAGTTGAAGTACAGTAGATATTACACCAATATGAATTTATAATGAGTTCATTACAGTACCTAAGTGGTGGTTTTATTTTCTTATACTAACGGAGCTTACGAGTTTTGTTTTGAGTTTTGTGTGGTTGAAGTTTTCAAGTTTTGGGTAAGGATTCGATGGACTATGGAATAAGGAGTGGCAAGAGCCTAAGCTTGGGGATTCACAAGGCACCCCAAGGTAATATTCAAGGACAACTAAGCAACTAAGCTTGGGGATGCCCCGGAAGGCATCCCCTCTTTCGTCTTCGTTCATCGGTAACTTTACTTGGAGCTATATTTTTATTCGCCACATGATATGTGTTTTGCTTGGAGTGTCATTTTATTTTGCTAGTTTTTGCTTGATGTTAGTTAGAATAATGTTTTTAATCTTTAGTTTCAATAAAAAAGTCAAGGATAGCCTTTGCCATGCTTATTTTGCTAGTATACATGTTGTTGTTTGAAAACAGAAAGTTTGCCGCTGTTGCAAAAATTCCCTAGAAAAGTCAGAGAATGGTATAACGTTGAATCTTTTTGCATATTAAGATCTGATAAATTTATTACAATGAGAATTTTAGTTCATAATTTTTGGAGTCAGGGAAGTATTGATACTCTTGCATTTTTTACAGACTATACTGTTTTGGCAGATTGCTGTTATGGTTGCATTGTTTGTATATGTTTGCTTGTTTAATGATTCTATTTAATGATAGGAGTATTAAATTTGCAGAGGCATTTAGTATGCAATGTTGAATAATAATTTAAGTGATTTGTTACAGTAGAAAATGATAAGGTTTTGCATTGGTTTATACTAACCTATCTCACGAGTTCTTGTTGAGTTTGTTGTGAATGAAGCTTTTGATAAAAAGAGAAACCATGATATGAGAGGAATTAAGGAGACACAAAAGTTCAAGCTTGGGGATGCCCAAGGCACCCCAAGATAATATTTCAATAAGTCTTAAGCATCTAAGCTTGGGGATGCCCCGGTAGGCATCCCACCTTTCTTCTTCAACAACTATCGGTTAGTATCGGTTGAGCCTAAGTTTTTGCTTCTTCACATGAGTTGTGCTATCCTTGCATTGTAGTTTTCTTTAGCTTTGCTTGCTGTTTGAATAAAGTATCAAGATCTGAAATTATTAAATGGGAGAGTCTTCATATAGTTGCATAATTACTTAGCTACTCATTGATCTTCACTTATATCTTTCGGAGTAGTTTGTAGTTTTGCTCATAGTGCTTCACTTATATCTTTTGAGCGTGATAATTTGTGCTCTAGTGCTTCACTTATATCTTTTAAAGCATGGTGGTGGATTTTTTTTAAAAGAAACCAGTGATCTCTCATGCTTCACTTAGATTATTTTGAGAGTCGTTAATAGCATGGTAGTTTGCTTAATGTTAATATACTTGGTATTCAAGATATGTGAAACTTTCTTTTGAGTGAATTGAATACTAAGATAAGTTTGATGCTTGATAATTGTTTTGAGATATGGAGGTGATAATATCAAAGTCGTGCTAGTTGGGTGATTGTGAATTTGAGAAATGTTTGTGTTGAAGTTTGTAAGTCCCGTAGCATGCACGCATGGTTAAAGTTGTGTAACAAATTTGAAACATGGAGTGTACCTGGCTTGTGCATCCTTATGAGTGGCGGTCGGGGACGAGCGATGGTCTTTTCCTACCAATCTATCCCCCTAGGAGCATGCACGTAGTACTTGATTTTTGATGACTTCTAAATTTTTGCAATAAGTATATGAGTTCTTTTGACTAATGTTGAGTCCATGCCTCCATGGATTATACGCACTCTCACCTTTCCGCCATTGCTAGCCTCTTCGGTACCGTGCATTGCCCTTTCTCACCTTGAGAGTTGGTGCAAACTTCGTCGGTGCATCCAAACCCCGTGATACGATACGCTCTATCAGACATAAACCTCCTTATATCTTCCTCAAAACAGCCACCATACCTACCTATTATGGCATTTCCATAGCCATTCCGAGATATATTGCCATGCAACTTTCCACCGTTCCATTCATCATCATCATAACATACTTTACTTTTTTCATATTGCCATTGCATGATCATGTAGTTGACATCGTATTTGTGGCAAAGCCACCATACATTATTTTTCATACATGTCACTCTTGATTCATTGCACCATCCCGGTACACCGCCGGAGACATTCATATAGAGTCATATCTTGTTCTAGTTTTGAGTTGTAATCCTTATGTTGTAATCAATAGAAGTGTGATGATCATCATTATTAGAGCATTGCCCAAATAAAAAAGAGAAAGGCCAAAAAAAAGAATAAAGGCCCAAATAAAAAAAAAGAGAAAGGCCAAAATAAAAAAAAGAAAGACCCAAAAAAAGAAAAGAAAAGGGCAATGCTACTATCTCTTTTACCACACTCGTGCTTCAAAGTAGCACCTTGTTCTTCATGTAGTGAGTCTCATATATTGTGCTTCAAAGTAGCACCTTGTTCTTCATGTAGTGAGTCTCATAAGTTGTCTTTTTTATACTAGTGGGAATTTTTCATTATAGAACTTGGCTTGTATATTCCTACGATGGGCTTCCTCAAATGCCCTAGGTCTTCATGAGCAAGCAAGTTGGATGCACACCCACTAGTTTTCTTTTGTTGAGCATTCATAGCTCTAGTGCATCCGTTGCATGGCAATCCCTACTCCTCATGTTGACATCAATTGATGGGCATCTCCATAGCCCGTTGATTATCCTCGTCAATATGAGACTTTCTCCTTTTTGTCTTCTCCACACAATCCCCATCATCATATTCTATTTCACCCATAGTGCTATATCCATGGCTCACGCTCATGTATTGCGTGAAGGTTGAAAAAGTTTGAGATTATTTAAGTATGAAACAATTGCTTGGCTTGTCATCGGGGGTATAGAAGTTGGGAACATCTTTATGTGACGAAAATGAAGCATAGCCTAACTATATGATTTTGTAGGGATGAACTTTCTTTTGCCATGATATTTTAAGAAGACATGATTGCTTTAATTAGTATGCTTGAAATATTATTACTTTTATGTCAATATGAACTTTTGTCTTGAATCTTTCGGATCTGAATATTCATACCACAATTAAGAAGATTTACATTGAAATTATGCCAAAGTATCACTCCGCATCAAAAATTCTTTTTTATCATTTACCTACTCGGGGACGAGCGGGAATTAAGGTTGGGGATGCTTGATACGTCTCCAGCGTATCTATAATTTTTGATTGCTCCATGCTACTTTATCTACTGTTTTAGGCAATATCGGGCTTTATTATCCACTTTTATATTATTTTTGGGATTAACCTATTAACCGGAGGCCCAGCCCAGATTTGTTGTTTTATGCCTATTTCAGTGTTTCGAGGAAAAGGAATATCAGACGGAGTCAAAACGGAACGAAATCAACTAGAGAAGTTAATTTTGGAAGGAAACCCACCTGATGGACTTGGAGTGCACGTCAGGGGAGTCTCGGGCTGCCCACGAGGGTGGGGGGCGCGCCCTCCCCCCTGGGTGCGCCCCCCTGCCTCGTGGGGCCCCCGTAGCTCCACCGACGTACCCCCTGCACCCATATATACCTACGTACCCTAAAACTTCCAGAACAAAAGATAGATCGGGAGTTCCGCCGCCGCAAGCCTCTGTAGCCACCAAAAACCAATCGGGACCCTGTTTCGGCACCCTGCCGGAGGAGGATCCCATCACCGGAGGCCATCTTCATCATCCCGGCGCTATCCATGACGAGGAGGGAGTAGTTCACCCTCAGGGCTGAGGGTATGTACCAGTAGCTATGTGTTTGATCTCTCTCTCTCGTGTTCTCTCTCGTGTTCCTCTATGGCACGATCTTGATGTATCCCGAGCTTTGCTATTGTAGTTGGATCTTATGATGTTTCTCCCCCTCTACTCTCTTGTGATGAATTGAGTTTCCCCTTTGAAGTTATCTTATCGGATTGAGTCTTTATGAGAACACTAGATGTATGTCTTGCCGTGATTATCTGTGGTGACAATGGGATATCATGTGCCACTTGATGTATGTTTTGGTGACCAACTTGCGAGTTCCACCCATGAACCTATGCATAGGGGTTGGCACACGTTCTTGACTCTCCGGTAGTAGCTTTGGGGCACTCTTTGAAGTACTTTTATGTTGGTTGGATGAATCTGAGATTGTGTGATGCATATCGTATAATCATGCCCACGGATACTTGAGGTGACAATGGAGTATCTATGTGACATTAGGGTTTTGGTTGATTTGTGTCTTAAGGTGTTATTCTAGTACGAAATCTTTTATAGATCGATCCGAAAGAATAGCTTTGTGGTGGTTTCGTACCCGACTATAATCTCTATGTTTGTTCTCCGCTATTAGTGGCTTTGGAGTGACTCTTTGTTGCATGTTGAGGGCTTGTCATATGTTCTATCTATGTTATTATTGTTGAGAGAACTTGCACTAGTGAAAGTATGCACCCTAGGCCTTGTTTCCTATCATTGCAATACCGTTTACGCTCACTTTTATCGCTTGCTACCTTGCTGTTTTTATTATTTCAGATTACAAAAATCTTTATCTACTATCTATTTTGCACTTGTATCTTCATCTCTTCGCCGAACTAGTGCACCTATACAATTTGCCATTGTATTGGGTGTGTTGGGGACACAAAAGACTCTTTGTTATTTGGTTGCAGGGTTGCTTGAGAGAGACCATCTTCATCCTACGCCTCCTACGGATTGATAAACCTTAGGTCATCCACTTGAGGGAAATTTACTATTGTCCTACAAACCTATGCACTTGTAGGCCCAACAACGTGTACAAGAAGAAGATTGTGTAGTAGACATCACCTCACTCCTCCTCGACGCCCCCTCCCAGGTCCACTTCTCCTCCTCGCTCGCTCGATCCCGGTGATCTGGACGAAGTCAGATGCCACGGCCACCATGACCGACCCCGTCCACACGGCCACTGCCCTCCCTGCTGGCTAGGAGCTTGTCGGGGAGCTCCGAATGCCTCCGCTACTTCATCTGCGGCAACGAGATCAAGTCCAGCACCCCCAGATTGACGCCGTTGTCGTCTTCCTCAACCTCAGCCACCGCGACATTGCCGTTCGATCCACGCCGCCCCGAGCTCCCCTGTCTTCCCCTAGGGTGCCATTGACACCGCCGTGATCTCCTCTTGCCTTTCCCCAGTTTCCCCTCTCATTTGCTCCCGTTAGGTATTTCGCCGTGGCCGAGAACCGCCGTCCGCCATGGCCATTGCAGGGGTAGCCACTGAGCTCCTCGGATTGACCCCGTGGCACATGCCCGCTCCTATGCGCGCCCATGCCCGAGCCTTCAGCTCTTCTTCTGTGCCCGCGGGGCCACTCCCTCTCTGGCTCTCCATGCCCACGCACGTGCCACACCGCATCCGTCGCGCCCGCCGTTGCCATCACGCTCGCCACAACCACCACACCACTGTGCCCCGCATGACGCACACCCTGGCCGCGCGTCACACTCTCGTTGGCTGCGCTCGCCCCGTCTGCTACCGCCTATCCGTTCGCTCGCCCCGCTGTCATGCCCTTTCGTCGTGCCGCCTCCTGTCGCGGCCATCTTCTGCCAGCCGCCCCCTCAGCCACGCCAGCCGCATCTCTGCCCTCCATCGCCGGCCGCTCGCCTCGCCTGCTGCATGCTTCTTCCTGCTGCTATGCGCTGCTCTACCATTGGTACGCTGTTGCGCCATGCCCTCGACACCACCGTGGACAAAAGTGGCGGAGGGATTGTCAATGGAGTACGAGGAGGAGGTGGCGGAGAAGGTGTGGAGAGGCAAGAGGTCTAGGATGGCGTCAGCTGGCTGTGGTGGAGGTGATTATGCGAGAAGGAGCCGGAGCGAAAGGAGAGGTCACAATTGGAAAGAATCGCAAAAAAATCATAACCCGGTGGAGGGGTGATTTCCTTCAATAGGTGAAAAACATAGAAAATATTGGATGTTATCAAGGAAAGTTAAAAATTTGAAAAGTTAGGATTTTGAACTGATTTCTATGTAAATGGGGTTTTATTGTTTGGTAACATGATATCAGTACCTGCCCGTTTGTGACATGTCTGATTAGAAAAGTTTACAAATGTTAAGAAACTATTTATTGTGAGGAAAGTTTGTGACGTGTCTGTTATTTGTTTCTAAAACAAATTTCTATTTCTATTGCTTTATGAAGAATGTTTGTGATGGCGATTGTGCTTGACAAGTGTTCGACGAAATGCATAAACCAAAAATAATTTTTCATTTGTTTCAAGATGGAGCATTGTCTCGCCTTTGGCTGGTGCGCTACTGGGCAACCCATTACTGAGATTTTCTCTGCGGTTTCTTTATTGTTTTTTCACTGTTTGCAGCGGTGTTTTTCGTCTTTCTATGGGTTTTTTTCTTTGGTTTTCTTTGTTTCTTTCTTAGTTTTCGTTGGTTTATTATTTGTTTTATTTCTTCATCACATATCTGTATTTTGTACACATTGTACTTTTTTATATACACAAGAAACATTTTTTATACATGATTAGCATTTTTCAAATATGTTTTTATGTCCATTTTTTCATACAAATTGTATGATTTTGACATAAATATAAAACATTTCATACACATTTACCTTTTTCAAATACATTATTAACATTATTTTGTACATTCAAGTTCTTAGACATTTTTTCGAATATGTGTCAAACATTTTGGAAATACATGCTGATTCATTTTCCTGAATGATATGGAACATTTTTTAGATTGTATATTTTTTTTAAATGTTATGAACATATTTTCTTAATGTTGGATATTTTTAAAAATTTCACATACATTTTTAGAAAGGTACATAACTTTTTCCGAATTACACAAATATTTAATAATGTAATTGTTTAAAATGTCACTTATATTTCATAATGTACATGTTTTAAATATCACAAACACGGTTTTTTTATTATTGTTTTGTTTCTAGTTTTTTTATTTTCATCTTTTCTTGTTTGTCTTACCTTTCCATTTTTCACAAATGAGCGATCTTTTTTTTTGAAATTTGATAACTTTTCAAATTCATTAACTTTTCTTAAATATGTGACTTTTCTGCATTTCGTGAACATTGTTCCAAATTGTAAGCCTTTTTAGGTTTTTAAATTCGCGAACTATTTTCAGTTTACTAAACTCTTAGAAATTTTGAACTTTTATAAAATATGTGAAATTTTTCTGAAATTCGAGCATTGTCTTTCCAAGTTTCATGAAATATTTTGAATTCATGAAAATTTATGAATGTTTTTAGTACATGAATTATTTCTCATTTACACAAACTTTTCAAAATTCATGAATTCTTTTGAGATCACGAATTTCTGAAAATCATGATTTTTTTTAATTCATGAACCTGTTTTCAAACTCACAAGTTTTTTTTCAAACTCGCGAACATTTTTGTGTTCTTGATTTATTTTTTCAAATTCGTGAACATTATTCAAAGTCATGAATGCTTTACAAATTAGATTATTATTCCATAATAAAGATTCCTTATAATTTGAAAAAATCATTTTAATAAAAATGACCGAAATAAAAGTAAATTTGTTTGTATAAGATTGGAGTCAAAGCTAGTTGTTGGTCTAGAATTGGTATCGATAGCGATCAAAGCTAATGGGTCGCAGCCCATCTTGAGATCGCGAGCGACAGTCTCTCCGGAGTGCCTAAAGCATTGTATAGGCGCTCCCTCTTTTTTTTTGAAAACATCATCCTGATCATCTTTTCAGAAAGGATGTCTTTTCTTTTTCAAAAACAAGCAACAATTGTTGCCTGTTATTTTCAATAAGAAGAAAAGAGTTTCACACACATGATTTGCGCATAACAAGAAACACGCTCGTGTCATCTCAAGAGAGACATCCACACCACCACACAAGTCATCCTACATGCCTACTCCTCATAGTGGTCTGCATGATGCCGCTTAGCTCTGATCCACACCCTATGCTCGTCTGCCGCTGCGTCGGCCACCCCCTCAACTAGTGAAAGTTTATTGTCAAAGACTCGAGCATTTCTCTCTAGCCAAATCTTCTAAAGACTAACGATCAGAATGGTGGCCACATCTTTGTCCTTCATCTGTTTTTTTATCACGGGGCACTTTATTGCACAATTTCAATGTTTACAGGATACATAAATGAGCAGGTAATGCATCAAGCCACACATGCCCAGCTATACTGAGAGACGTAGCCATAGGTACTTAGTCTATGTGACTACCCATTATAGTTGTGTTGTTTATGGCTAAAAGTACAAACCCTAAATAAATTGTTTTGCTCTTTGATCCCACGAAACACAATAAAATGTTCCCCGAGGTTCTTATAAAAAAAGGGTTTCCTCCGTTTTGTATTACAAAGCAACAATATCGATACAACCAACGATAGGTGCTGGGGCGGAAGCAGCACAAGCACGCCCAAAAAAAAAGAGAAAATACAAAAGGAAAAATCCGACAACGGCGTATCAATGAAAACGAAGATGACTCGCAACCGCTGCACCCGCCGGAGAATTCCACCACGCTCCTAGCACCCCAAAACGCCGCATACCAAGCAACACCTTCAAGAAGAAACGCGACGACAACGACGTTGTTACCGGACATGTCCTAGGATTTCCCCGGTACACAAAGGGCCGTGGGGGGAAGGGGTATATCCGACGCACTTTAGGAAGGCATGGCGGCGCCCACGTGCGTCATCGCGTCGGTGCCGGACAAGCCGACAAGGGTTTCTCCCAACCGCCAACAACCACGACCCCGGACGATCCATCACGCTCCACCATACTTGCCGTCCACCAATATGCGCCACCACGGACTTGCAGTCACCATCGCCGTCTCAACGTGACAAGCGAAGCGAGACCTGCGGGATCGAGAGGAACCAGCCGGAAACGAGGAGCAGCAGGGCTGGCGGCCACGCGGGAGGGGACAACTGATGAAGTCATGTACCTAGGGTAGGGTCATGGACCTATCTAAGATACCCTGCCCAAGGACATCCTTAGAAGAAGCTACCTTCCAGTCGACCAAGAGGGACTTCACTCGACGAACTCAAGGACACTAGACGATGAAGATAGCCACTCGACCATGAAGCTAACCACTCGACGGCCAGGAGTCCTAAAGTCACTCAGCACGCAACGGTCTGTCATTAAGTAGCTTTAATAGTCTTCATGGCAGTTTATGAGGGCGTTACCAGTAACCCCCTGTCTTAATGTACTTTAAACCCTGCATAACTGAGGGCCGGAGGGGTCTGGCGAACTCTATATAAGCCACCCCCTCCTCAGTGTAAAGGGTTCGCACCCCTGTAACTCATACTCACATAATCCAGTCGACCGCCTCCGGGCTCCGAGACGTAGGGTTGTTACTTCCTCCGAGAAGGGCCTGAACTCGTAAATCCCTTGCGTATACAACTACTCTATAGCTAGGATCTTGCCTCTCCATACCTACCCCCCATTCTACTGTCAGACTTAGGACCACGACAGTTGACGCCCACCGTGGGGCAGGTGTCTTAGCGACTTTTTGGAGAAGTTGCAATTTGTCCGATTGCCTTCATCATGGTTTCTGGCGGAGCTCTGGTCGAGGGCCGCGAGATCCGTCTCGGTGCGCTCGCTTTCATCGCCGACGACTCCGCTTGGCTCCAGGAGGCGCCACTCGACATCGACGCGCTCCCCGTCCGCGGGGCGACGCACTTTCGGGCGTGTGTCCGCGGCGTCCTGTTGCGGCAGCCGTCGACCCCATACCGGTCGACTCTTGTGCCGTCCTCCCTCCCTGTCTCCCGCCAGCGCAAGCGCTCCGGTCGGTCGAGGCTTCAGCGATGGGTGAGACACGCAGTGGCTCGCCAATCGGCCACCACCCAAGTCGCGGCAATTGAGCCCGATGAATCTCTCTACGGCCTGTTCTATCTATCGACTGGCTCCGTAGAGACTGCATCCGAGTGCGACAGCAGTGATCAGCGGCGGAGGTCCTGATGGTCAACGGGCCTTGTAGCCCTCCCGGTTTCCCCCGCATCGCCGGGATGGACGATGGAGGCGACCCCGCTCAGGCCCACGAAGAATATCAGCCCGAGCCACTCACTTCTCAGCAAAGAGAAGATCTTCGCCGTCGGAACATGGATGCCCTGCATACTCCCATCGCAGGAGAAACTCCTGAGGCTCGTGCCTTGGAAGAGGCGCGTTTGGCCAACTTGGCTGAACGCACTCGACTGGAGAACCTCCAGCAAGCACTCGACGAGCGTGCGCGTCAACGAGTACCTGACTCCAGCCGACGTCAGCTCTTTCCGCAACCGACTCAGGTATATCGAACCCCGATTCAGAATTTGGCAGCTGCAGCCCGTATAGCGGAGTCAATTCAGCCCTCTCAGTCGGAGGCTGGAAGAGGCTTGATGCAGATCAGGGATTTGCTTCGGGCGGCAGGAGATCAGAATTCAGTTGTGTCACAGTCGCGCAACAGGATTCACAGTCGATCCATCGCTGTGAATACTGTTCAGTCGGCTCACAGCCCAAGGTCACCTCCGAGGCGCGTGGGACATGAAGGCCAGCGGGACCACTATGACGACCGATTTGATCGAGATGATAGGCGTCGAGTGCCCACTCCTCCCCCGAGAAGTGGGTCTAACGCCCATCGGTAGCAAGATGACAGGCGCCAACTCAGTGTTGGGCGGAGAGCTCCGGTCGACCCCAGAGAACTAGGCTTTGACGCGAGATCCATCATCGTGCAAGGTTTGGTCGATCGGAACAGAGCTCATAGAGGTGGCCATGATAGAGATGTGCCCACTAGCAGCCGAGTCCATGTTTCAGGTCCAGAATGCTTTAGCAGAGCCATTAGAGCCGCAGTGATACCCCCCAACTTCAGGTTGGCGACTGGGGTAAGTAAGTTCACCAGAGAGTCCAAGCCCGAAACTTGGCTTGAAGACTACCGAGTGGCGGTACAGATTGGTGGTGGTAATGATGAGGTGGCCATGAAGCATTTGCCACTCATGCTAGAGGGTTCGGCCAGGGCGTGGTTGAATCAGTTAGCTCCTAGCAGCATTTACACCTGGGAAGATCTTTCCCGAGTGTTTGTCAGGACGTTTGAGGGAACTTGCAAGCGACTGGCCGGATTGACGGAGCTGCAAGTCTGCGTACAAAAGTCGAGTGAGACATTGGGAGATTACATCCAGAGATGGATCACTTTGCATCATACCGTGGAGAATGTGTTAGACCATCAAGCGGTCTGCGCCTTCAAGGATGGTGTCAAGAATAGAGAGTTGAGCTCAGCTCCAGCAACATGAGTTTTCACGGAGTCATTCCTGGAAAGAAGGCTGAGTCACTCGGTCAAATAGCTCTGGATGTAGTGTTCGGCGACTCGAAGCATTTCCGCAAAGAGAAGCTGACATTTGAAGTCGTGGATTTCCAGAGCGCTTACCATGCTATTTCGGGAAGACCAGCCTATGCCCGCTTCATGGCTCGACCATGTTATGTGTACCTCAAATTAAAGATGCCTGGCCCCAAAGGAGTGATCACTATCACTGGCAGCCGGAAGAAGGCAGAAGAGTGTTTCCAGAAAGGCTCGAAGATTGCGGATGCCCAGATAACAGTGGTAGAGCTGGAAGGATACAAGAAAAATGCAGATCCGAGTGATTTGCTGCGGGCCAAGAAGCCCGCCACAAAGTCAGCGTTCCAGTCATCAGGGGAGACGAAGCCAGTTCATATCCACCCGACTGACCCCAACGCAGCTCCGACCCATATTTCCACAACACTCGACTCTAAATAGGAAGAAGCGCTCATCCAGTTCCTCTGTGAGAACTGGGACATCTTTGCATGGAAGCCAGCTGACATGCCGGGTGTTCCCAGGGGGCTGGCTGAGCATCGCCTTAGAGTCAACTCAAAAGCGAAACCTGTTAAAGAACATCTTTGACGGTCCGCCATTCAGAAGAAAAAAGCCATTGGCGAGGAGGTGGCTCGACTCCTTGCAGCAGAGTTTATCCGAGAGATATACCACTCCGAGTGGCTCGCCAATGTCGTCATGGTTCCCAAGAAGGACAACTCACTTCGCATGTGCATTGATTTCAAACATATCAATCGGGCCTGCCCAAAAGATCATTTTCCTCTCCCTCGCATCGACCAAATTGTCGACTTGTCTTTTTTAGACGCCTATTCCGGGTATCATCAGATCCGTCTGTATGGACCTGACGAAATCAAAACAGCTTTCATCACTCCATTCGGGTGCTTCTGCTACATCACCATGCCATTCGGTCTCAAGAATGCCGGAGCCACATTCATGAGAATGATTCAAAAGTGTTTACTCACTCAAATCAGTCGGAATGTGGAAGCTTACATGGATGATATCGTGGTCAAGTCACGAAAGGGTTCCGACCTGTTGACTGACCTAGCTGAAACATTTGCCAATCTCAGGAGATATGATATCAAGCTTAATCCATCAAAGTGCACATTCGGAGTGCCTGGCGGAAAGTTACTCGGTTTTCTCATTTCAGAACGAGGAATCGATGCTAACCCAGAAAAAGTTGGCACCATACTCCGGATGAAACGCCCTGCGCGTGTGTACGATGTCCAGAAGCTTACTGGATGCTTGGCCGCGTTAAGTCGATTCATCTCTCGCCTCGGTGAAAAGGCGTTGCCTCTTTACCGACTGATGAAGAAGGCAGACAAGTTCGAGTGGACTCTAGAAGCTGATGCAGCGTTTGCCGAGCTAAAAGCTCTGCTCTCCACCCAGCCGGTGCTTGCTGCTCCAATCAGCAAAGAGCCTCTGTTGCTTTACATTGCAGCCACAGGACAGGTCGTCAGTACATTACTTACGGTCGAGCGGGAAGAGGAAGGTAAAACCTTCAAAGTTCAGCGCCCAGCATATTATCTCTCTGAAGTTTTGACCCCATCGAAGCAAAGATATCCTCATTATCAGAAGCTCGTATATGGGATCTACATGACCATGAAGAAGGTTGCTCATTATTTCTCTGATCATGACATTACAGTCGTCAGTGACGCACCATTGTCAGAGATTCTGCACAATAGAGATGCAACTGGTCGAGTGGCTAAATGGGCGATTGAACTCCTTCCCCTTGATATCAAATTTGAGGCAAAGAAAGTCATTAAGTCCCAGGCTATAGCAGATTTCCTTGCCGAGTGGATTGAACAATAGCAGCCGACTCAAGTTCACTCGGAGCATTGGACCATGTTCTTTGATGGCTCTAAGATGTTAAATGGTTCTGGTGCTGGGGTAGTTTTGGTTTCTCCCCGAGGAGATAAACTCAGATATGTGCTCCAGGTCCACTTTGATTCCTCCAACAATGAAGCAGAATATGAAGCACTTTTGTATGGGTTGCGCATGGCCATTTCACTCGGCGTCCGTCGCCTTATGGTTTATGGCGACTCAGATTTGGTGGTCAATCAGGTGATGAAGGAGTGGGACGTTAGAAGCCCAGCCATGACTGGATACTGCAATGCAGTGAGGAAGCTCGAAAAGAAATTTGAAGGGTTAGAGATCCACCATATACCCCGACTGAAAAATCAAGCGGCTGATGATTTGGCGAAGATAGGATCCAAGAGAGAAGCCATCCCCAGTGATGTGTTCTTGGAGCATATCCATACTCCATCAGTCATAGAAGATCCTTTTACCGACGAAGCCCCGCAACCTAAGAGTGTTACGGATCCAACTGAGGTTGAAGTTCCAGCAGTGGTCGACCTGATCATGGAAGCTTTGGTGATCACTCCCGATTGGGCAGTACCATATATCGCGTATATCTTGAGGAAAGAGCTCCCAGAGGACGAAGAAGAGGCTCGACAGATCGTCCGCCGATCTAAAGCCTTTACTGTGATAAGGGGGCAGCTGTACAGAGAAAGCGCGACTGGAGTTGGTCAGAAATGCATAACACCGGAGGAAGGTCGAATAATCCTTGACGACATCCACTCGGGGACCTGTGGCCATCATGCGTCTTCCCGGACCATTGTGGCCAAAGCATACCGAGCCGGATTTTATTGGCCAAGAGCGAATGAAATGGCAAAGGAGATAGTCGACAAGTGTGAGGGATGCCAATTTTACTCCAATATGTCACACAAGCCCGCCTTAGCTTTAAAGACCATACCACTTGTTTGGCCCTTTGCAGTATGGGGGTTGGATATGGTCGGCCCTTTGAGAACAGGCAAAAGCGGTTTCACCCATGTGCTGGTAGCAGTCGACAAGTTCACCAAGTGGATTGAGGCCAAACCCATCAAGAACCTCGATGCCGGTACTGCTGTCAGCTTTATCAGAGAATTAATATTCAGATATGGAGTCCCGCACAGCATCATCACTGACAACGGGTCAAACTTCGATTCCGAAGAATTCAGAGCTTTCTGCACGTCTCAAGGCACACGAGTCGACTATGCTTCAGTCGCCCATCCACAGTCTAATGGACAGGCAGAACGAGCCAACGGCTTAATTCTCAAAGGGTTGAAACCCCGTTTGATGCGTGATCTCAAGCATGCGGCTGGTGCATGGGTCGACGAACTTCCCTCGATGCTTTGGGGGTTAAGGACCACGCCCAACCGGTCGACTGGAAGAACTCCGTTCTTCTTGGTCTACGGAGCTGAAGCAGTCTTGCCGAGTGACCTTCTCCACAATGCTCCTCGGGTCGAGCTCTACACCGAAGCTGAAGCAGAACAAGCACGGCAGGATGCAGTCGACCTTTTAGAGGAAGAAAGGGAGATGGCCCTGATCCGATCAACCATTTATCAACAAGACTTGCGTCGCTTCCACGCCAAAAACGTGAAGAGTCGAGCCTTCCAGGAAGGAGATTTGGTTCTCCGAGTGGATCAGCAGAAACCACACAAGCTTGCTCCTTCTTGGGAAGGTCCCTTCATCGTCACCAAGGTTCTCCACAATGGAGCATACCGTCTCTACAATGTCGAGCATCAGATCGACGAGCCCCGAGCTTGGAACGCGGAGCTTCTCCGCCCCTTTTACACTTAAGTATTCACTCGGATGAGTTGTAATAAAAGTACTTATGTAGTTTATTTATCAAAGACAAGAGCTTTATAATTTTCCCAGTAATTGTTATTACTTTTGTCCACATAAAGCAATCCCCCAGTGGGTGGCTTGGCTGCGAATCTGATTCGCCTAAGTCTGTAAAAAAAACCCTAACCGAGTGGTGAGCCAGCCTCCCACTCGAAGGCTTAGCTACGAAATCCGTTTCGCCTAAGTTAAACAAAATCCTACCGAGTGGTAAGCCAGCCTTCCACTCGGAGGCTTAGCTGCAGTCCAAGTACTCGCCTAAGTTTTTGAAAATCCCACCGAGTGGTAAGCCAGCCTTCCACCCGGAGGCTTAGCTGCAGTCCAAGTACTCGCCTAAGTTTTTGAAAATCCTACCGAGTGGAAAGCCAGCCTTCCACTTGGAGGCTTAGCTGCAGTCCAAGTACTCGCCTAAGTTAAACAAAATCATACCGAGTGGTAAGCCAGCCTTCCATTCGGAGGCTTAGCTGCAGCATTGTGCTCGCCTAAGTTCAAATACAACATGCGCTCTGCGAGGAGGACGAGGTGCAGGTCGACTGCTACCCTCTCCTTCCGAGCTACGCCACAAATACAACGTGCGCTCTACAAGGAGGACGGGACGCAGGTAGACTGCTACCCTCTCCTTCTGAGCTACGCCACAAATACAACGTGCGCTCTGCAAGGAAGACGAGGTGCAGGTCGACTGCTACCTCCTTCTCCAGAGGTACGCCTTGAAAATCCTACCGAGTGAAGAGCAGACCTCCCACTCGAGGGCTTAGCTGCAGCCCAGTGCTCGCCTAAGTTTTTGAAAATCCTACCGAGTGGAGAGCAACCTCCCACTCGGAGGCTTAGCTGCAGCCCAGTGCTCGCCTAAGTGTATCGGGGAACAAGTCAATTGCAATGAGCGCCTCGCTTTAGCCTGCAAAAGACACCTCAAAACAAATGCAAACATATTCAACGTCGAATCCAAGTTCGGATAACACCTAACGGAACCGAAAGTGCTCAGGCGCTAAGCTTGTTAAGGTTTGTCGGTTACAAAACTCACTCGGCATACCGAGGCAAATTTAAAGTATCAAGCTCAGAAGTTTTTTACCCCTCCTGTGGAGGGCTGGAAGGTGCAACAAACTCATCCAGGTCGATTCCATCTGCAATCCGAGTGGCAGCAGCGATGAAGGTCTCCATGAAAGATCAGAAATCATGCTTCTTGGTGTTAGCCACCCTAAGGGCCGCCAGCTTGTCCTCTCGTGCATCCTTGCAGTGAACGCGGACCAGAGACAGAGCAACATCCGCGCCACACCTGGCAGAAGACTTCTTCCACTCCTGCACTCGACTTGGGACCTTCGTTCAGTCGAGTCATCAGAGACTCGAGGTCGTTCTGGAGCGTCTCTCTTGGCCAGAGTGTTGTGTCGATGCGAGAAGTTGCGACCTTCAGCCTTGCGAGATAGTCGACGACAGCAGCAACGCGAGATTCAAGCCAGAGCACATTCATGGCGACTTCATCTTTCACGGGAGAGTTGATGGGATCCAGTTTATTTCCAGTCGACCAGTCTCCTCTTCAAAGTTCTGGCAAAATTCTGCAAGCACAACCACCGAGTCAAGACAACAGTCGGAGATCACAGTTAAAATGTCTGTTTGATACAAAAGATTACCTTCAAGCATGAGGAATAGCTTCTTGGCGAGTCCACCCAGATAAGCCTCCAGATCGTTCTTCTTTCCCACCAACTCACTGGCCTTGTCATTCAGGGCAATCTTGTCACTTTTCAGTCGACTGACCTCCTTGTTGGCAGCATCAAGAGCAGCTTTCAGATTGGTGTTTTCTTCTTCAAGCTTGGTGACTGAAGCCAGCTTCTCATCTGCGAGCTTGGTCTTCTCTAAAGCCGCTTTCTGCATCTCAGCCAAGTCAAGGTCTTTCTTCTTCAGGGCATCCCTCACTTTGTCTGCAAAGTTACAGTGAGATCAGACTCTGAAACAAACGAGAGGCAAAGGCAGTCGTCGAAGGCCTCACCAAACATACCTTTAGCTTCCTCCTTCGCCTTCGTTAGGTTCTCTTGGGTCAGTTTCAGATCAAGCTCGAGCTGGATGTGTTTGTTCTCCAACTCAGTATAACGAGCCGCAAGGTCGCAGGATTTCTACGAAGAACCAATCGACAGATGTCAAAGACAATTCACTTCCGAGTGACTAAGGAAAAATCATAGCGTTTCTAAGACTACGGCCGAATACAAACATTCGACCATAGTCTCGGGGACTACACCCAGTGGGTGCACTCAGCGTGCCCCCACTAGTTTCATCAGTTAGAGTCGACCAGTCGACCAACAAAAAAAAGGGAGGTGTTCTTCAGACTATAGTCGACTGCCAGCAGTCGACCACAGTCTCGGGGACTACACCCAGTGGGTGCACTCAGCATGCCCCCACCGGTCTATGAATCTATTCGACCTAGTCGAGTAAGGAAAAAACTTAAGACATAAAGACGATGGTCGACTGCGAGCAGTCCACCATAGCCTTGGGGACTACACCCAGTGGGTGCACTCAGCGTGCCCCCACTAACCCGGAATTTCAATCGACACACCCAGTGGGTGTAGGACAAACTCTAGGAATTTCAGAAAGAAGAGTTTTCAGATATCATATCCTAACAGAACAGGCAGTGACCGACTGACCTGAACATTACTCTGAAGAGCTGAACTAGCGTCATAGGCTGCCTGGCTGGCTTCTCGGATTGCCTTCACTTGCTCCATCATGACCCCCGCTTGGCGTATTGCTTCTTTAGCAGCACTAGCTTGGTCTTCTGGGACGTGGTAAGTTGAGAAAAGCGAGGGTTGAGCAGCACTCGACGATGAAGGACGAGCACTCGTCAACGGCACCGCAAAGGTTACGGTAGGCCGAGTGACATTGTCTCCCTCCACGACCAATGTCTCGGGTGCTGGCACGTCCTGAGTCGCCTTGCCAGCAGACGCTTTCTTGTCCCTTCTCTGCCTCAGTGGTTCCTCGTCGTCGTCGTCGGGAAGGTCAATAACGACGTTAGATGAAGCTGCAGAAAAAGAATCAAAATTAGAGACAAGAAGCCAATCGACTGAAGACGGAACTACAAGAGTCATACCAGGTTTCGAAGTAACAGCATCCTCCATCTCCTGATCTTCAGCTCTGACCGAGGTATCAGAAGTAGCAGCACTGCAGTTCCAGAAGTCAGTCGATTAGCTCATGAGTCGACCAAGAATAAGTTCATGTGGAACAGACAAACTCAAGCTACACCATTACCCTGAGATAGTGGGGATCACCATCTTCATCTTCGGCAAGACCTTCGCCGACTTCGACGGCGCCACTCGAGATTGCTTTGGAGCTTTCTCAGTCGGCACCGGAGAAGTAGTCCGAGGGCGCTTGGACGACTGCGTGACGGTTGCGACCCCCTTACCACGCTCGGCCGCGGGATCATGGACAAGTTTCGAGCGCCTTTCCGAGCGAGGAGGTACAACTTCCTCCTCCTCCTCCTCTTCCTCCTCACCAGAGTCATCACCCTCATCATCGTCGTCAGCATCCGAATCCCACTCCTCCGGGCTTTCGCCCCCACTTCCTTCCTCCTCCTCAGTCGGCGTTTGCGCTCCATTGGGCATCGAGTATAACTCAGTGGTGGCCTGTCAGACAACAAAACAAAACAAAGGTCAATTGATCAATTCGCAGTGAAGCAGAATGAATAAAGAAAGATTACAATTGGAGATAAGTGGTCATACCATGTCCGGTGTGTAGGTACAGTCGAGTGGTGGGATCCTCCTAGCCCCTCGAGGGTTGTCCTTATTCCCTGTGATTGCGGTCACCCACCTCTCCAGTGTGGCGTCGTCGACCGCTTCTGGATGGACCCGAGTGGTGTCTTCGGTACCACAGTACAGCCACATCGGGTGGCCTCGGTACTGAAGCGGTTGGATGCACCGTCTAAGGAAGACCTCCAGAAGATCCATACCCGTCACTCCGTCCCTAACGAGTTGGACTACGCGCTCCATCAACATTTTTACCTGAGCTTTCTCCTCAGGAAGCACCTTCAGGAAAGAGGGTTTGTCCACTCGGTCCATGGAGAACGGAGGGAGACCAGTCGACTGTCCTGGCGTCGACTCGTCTTGGCAGTAGAACCAAGTTGACTGCCACCCTCTGACCGACTCAAGAAGGGTCATGGCCGGGAAAGTACTCTTATTCCTCATCTGAATCCCAAGACCCCCGCACATCTGGATAACCTTAGTCCTCTCATCATCCGGACTCGCCTTTTTCACCGTCTGTGAGCGACAGGTGAATATGTGCTTAAAGAGACCCCAGTGTGGTCGACAACCCAGGAAGTTCTCGCACATGGACACGAAAGCAGCAAGATAGGCAATGGAATTGGGAGTGAAATGGTGGAGTTGCGCCCCAAAGAAGTTCAGAAACCCTCGGAAGAAAACACTCGGCGGCAGAGAGAATCCATGGTCTACAAGAGTGGCTAGGAGAACACACTCACCCTCCTGCGGGTGCGGTTGACACTCGGTCCCCGGAAGCCTTGCTGACCCGTGGGGGATCAGACCCTCGTTGGCCAGGTCATTGAGATCCGTCTCGTGATGGTCGAGCGGATCCAATCCCCTTGGACCCAACCTTTTGGCAGGCGGGAGCTTGACGAAGATCCGCCCCGACTGGACGCTCTCCCCTTCGCTTTCCCCATCGCCGTCGCCTTCTTTGCGCGCTCCAAGGCCGCCGTCTTCTCCTTCACCATTGTCGCCGGCGAAGCACGCGAGGAGTGGATAGATGGAGGCGAGAGCAGGCACAGCAGGCGGAGGCAAAGAGAGCAGAGAGGAGAATGAGAAGGCACTGTTCAAAAACCCTCGCCCGGCGCTTTATATAAGGACGCTTCCGAGTGGCTGACAAGTAGGCCCGGGTGGTCCTGTCACATCCCGAAACAGTCGCGCACACATGATACGTGGCGAAAAAGGCGGCGCGGAAATTGAGGCGTCCACGCCTTACCCCATCCGAGTACCGCGGTCCGCCCCGCTTCGCGCGCTTCCCAAAATTCGGATCCCACAAAATCCGCTAACGGCAGATCAGTCTGTCAGACGATAGATTTCCTGCGATCCATCGCTCGGAAGTTCACTAAGTTCAAAAGTTCACTCGACAGAAGAAAGGAATGGATCAAGGCGACTGAAAGAAAAGTTAATGCCAACGCCAAAAAAGAAAAATCGCTGATCCAGGATACGACATAATCAGAGCACGGGAAATAGGTCGGAGAAAATTATCAACTCCTTCCTCACTCGAACCTCGATCCATTCGGGGGCTAATGATGAAGTCATGTACCTAGGGTAGGGTCATGGACCTATCTAAGATACCCTACCCAAGGACATCCTTAGAAGAAGCTACCTTCCAGTCGACCAAGAGGGACTTCATTCGACGAACTCAAGGACACTCGACGATGAAGATAGCCACTCGACCATGAAGCTAACCACTCGACGGCCAGGAGACTTAAAGTCACTCAGAACGCAACAGTCTGTCATTAAGTAGCTTTAATAGTTTTCATGGCAGTTTATGAGGGCGTTACCAGTAACCCCCTGTCTTAATGTACTTTAAACCCTGCATAACTGAGGGCCGGAGGGGTCTGGCGAACTCTATATAAGCCACCCCCCTCCTCAGTGTAAAGGGTTCGCACCCCTGTAACTCATACGCACATAATCTAGTCGACCGCCTCCGGGCTCCGAGACGTAGGGCTGTTACTTCCTCCGAGAAGGGCCTGAACTCGTAAATCCCTTGCGTATACAACTACTCCATAGCTAGGATCTTGCCTCTCCATACCTACCCCCCATTCTACTATCAGACTTAGGACCATGACAACAACCTCCATCACCCTCAGCGATGACCGACCGGACGTAGCTCAGGACCAAACCAGACACCCCTGCCCGGCGGAGCCTGAAGCGGGCTCGTGAAGCTCCTGTCGCTGCGCTGCAGTACACACGCCACCGTCCCCGCCACCCCCAGTCCGGGCCACACCTCCGTCCGCCGGAGATGATGCCGGAAAGCACACGCCAGGCCCACCCAGACCTAGATGGGGCCCAAAAGGGCCTAGATCTGGGTTGGAAGGGCTCCGCCGCCAGCCATCGCGTCGCGCCGCAGCCAAGCAGCCGCGCCACAGCCACCTCTCCACCCGGGAGACGCGCCACCGCCGGATCCGTCGCCGGCCTAGGTGCACCGCCGCGGGCCGCCATCAACCGAGTCGCAGCGCCGCGCGGGGGGGGGGGGAGGGGGAGGGGAGGGGGCGGGGCCGCTGCTGCCGGCACCATGCAAGCAATGTCCGGTGGCCTACGCCAGTGGTGGCGGGAGGGGATTAGAAGGAGGGGCGCTGGGAGGAGGAGGGAAGGGGAGCCCCCGGCCGCCTCGCTCGGGGAGGCGACGCGGCCCCCCTGAGGTTCTTGGGCGCTTCGATTTTTCGAACGACTCTCAAATAGTCAGTAGCAACATGAGTTTGAGAATAGGTTTAGGGCTTTCCTGGGGCAATGCCTCTCCACGTCTTTATATATATAGTGATCAGCATACACAAGTTACATACGTACATAATACGTGTACATGACACGCTAGACCTATTTTAACATACCCCCTCAATCTGAACTTCTACTCTGTACAAGGTTTAGATTGGTACTAAAACGGTCTAGCATCTGTTGAGTGGCTGGTTTGGTAAACACGTCAGCCAGCTGATCATTAGAAGAAATGAACCTGACATCAAGAGCTCTAGAAGCAACACGCTCACGCACAAAGTGGAAATCAATCTCAATGTGCTTGGTGCGTGCATGAAAAACTGGGTATAGTGGAATGACCAATATGCGAAATAGACAAACCTGCACCATTCGCCACTTGCACTTGATCCTTCCCGCCGTAGCGCTTATGGAAGTGAAGACGGTCAAGATCACTCATGTCAGGTGATCCGTCGCACCGGTGTCCAGGATCCAGTGCGGCGGTTCATGCGTGGAGGCGAAGTCAGAGGCAGAGTTGGCGGCGCGGTGGTCGCGGTCATAGCGGCCGCGACAGTCCGTCGCCTCATGCCCCCAGTTCTTACATATCTGGCACCTAGGGCGCCAGTGACGGCCGCCACCCCCATTGCCTCCTCCATTGCGGCCGTTGCCGCCGGTGTTGCCGTTGTTACGGCCAGGGGCACCGCCCTGGGCGGAGCTGTAGCTCGCCGATCCAGGCGAAGAGAGGCGGCGGAGGAGCGGCCGCCACTTGGGCGCCCGAAATCGGGCACACGACCGGCGTGATCGTGGTAGGCCGGCCGGGAGGCGGCGTTTGCGGAGGACTGCCAGTCCTCAACTTCCGATTGCTGCTGCTGTAGGGCCTCGTAGTGGAGGACGTTGGAGTAGAACACCGAAAACATGACCGGCACGCCGGCGAAGTTCATCGAAGCAGCGATGGGGTTGAACACCGAGCCGAGCCCGGTCAGCATGTAGTCGATGATCTCGTCATCGCGAAGAGGAGAACCGGCGGCGGCCATCGAGTCGGCGAGAGATTTAACCTTCTGCATGTACTCGCCGGCGGGTCTATCTCCTTTGCGTAGCGCTTGGATCTGGCGCCGAAGGTTGCGCATGCCGGCGCTGTTCTCGGCGGCGAACATGGTGTGCACGGCAGCCCATGCAGCAGCCGCCGTCCTGCAGCCGATCAGCTGCGCGGATATCTCCACGCTCATGGAGCCGAGGAGATGTCCGAGGACCTTTTGATCAAGAGTCCACCACTGCTCGTATTCGGGGTTGGTGATGGTACGAGCCGTGTCACCGGTGCCTGTCGTCACGGTCGGCTCTGGCGCCTTGGCCAAGCCATCGAGGAACCCGTGGAGGCGTACGCCGGCGAAGTTGGGGAGGGCAAGAGCCCTCCACAGCATGAAATTACTGCGATCGAGAGAGACCACGACGGGCGGAAGGACGGAAGCGGGAGCCGACGCCGATGGTGGCGCGATGACGGGGGCGGACACAGTGAGGGCGAGGGCGGAGGACGCGGTCATGGCGGCGGCCGATGAGGAGGACTGATCGGCGGCGGGCGACTTGGACATCGCGGCGGCCGCGAGGAGAGGCTGGCGGCGGCGGCGGAGGGAGGAGAGGCGGCGACGGCTAGGTAGGCTCTAATACCAAGTTTGAGAATAGGTTTAGGGTTTTCCGTGAGGCAATGCCTCTCCACGTCTTTCTATATATAGTGATCAGCATACACAAGTTACATACGTACATAATACGTGTACATGACACGCTAGACCTATTTTAACAACATGCTCCAGGTCTATGTTCTCGCACGCTAGTGCTTCTCTGCATGCTAGTGCTTTCAATTGTTAGCTTCGGAGCACCACCTCTTGAGCATTGTTAATAGTATAGTCAGCTGATGGCTATATGATGTTGTCATGTCATCTATAGCCAACGTTATAGCCGGCGCGTACAGTAGTTAGATGTAAAGATGTGCTACTTTATTAATGTATGGCCCACGTCCCATTCTCACATAGTGCCTAGGAGCACATGTTGTACCTAGCTCTTATTCTGTAGCCGGCTCCTCTTCTCTCTTCTCTTCTCTCACCTCTATGTCAGCAGAAATATAATATTTTAATTCTTATAGCCCGCTTACATAAACTTATTGTACTTGCTATAAGTCTCGTATAAGCCCAAAACGGCGGTGCAGCAGCAACCAGAAGAGGGGAGCTCCTGTTCGGCGCCTTAAGCGCCCGAACAGGTAGCTGGCGCCCGCAGCAGCGCCTTGCTGGGCCGGCCCGTGATGGGAAAGCGTAGGGAACACAATCGCTATAAAAAAACAAAAAAATATGGCTGTTTCAGGAATCGAATCTGCATCGGTCACGAACGCAAGGCTAGTTCGACTTTAGCTGACCACCTAAGCAATTGGACACTAGTGGTTTTCATTAGGGAACACAATCGCTATAAAAAAACGAAAAAATACAGCTGTTTCAGGAATCGAAACCTGCATCGGTCACGAACACAAGGCTAGTTCGACTTTAGCTGACCACCTAAGCAATTGGACACTAGTGGTTTTCATTAGCGCTAACAGTACATGAAACAGTATGGCCACACTATTTATTTATCATTCAATTCTTTTATTTCTTTTATAAATCGTGAATTTAAAAGCGTTTGCCGATTTTGAGACAAAAAGTTCACAAACTTAAAAAAAGTTCAACGATTTTGAGAAATAGTTCATCATTTTGAAGAAAAGTTCACCGATTTTGGAAAAATCTTTATGAAAAAGTTTTAAAAGTTCATCATTTTTGAAAAAAAAATCATCAGTTTTGACCAAAAGTTCATCATTTTCGAAAAAAAGTTCATCGTTTTCGAAAAAAAGTTCATCGGTTTTGAAAACAGTTCAGCGAGTTCAAAAAGTTCATCGATTTTGAAAAAAGTTCATCGGTTTAAAAAAAGTTCATAGTTTTCGAAAAAAAAGTTCATCGTTTTCGAAAAAAGTTCATCGGTTTTGAAAAGTAGTTCAGCAAGTTTGAAAAAGTTCAACGATTTTGAAAAAAGTTCACAAAATTGATGAAAAAATTCATCACTCTTGAAAAAAGTTCATCATACTTGAAAAACGTTCATTGAATTTGAAGAAAGTTCATCAGAATTGGAAACGTTCAACGAATATGAAAAAAAGTTTATCAAAATTGAAAAGGTACATTGGATTAGAAAAAAGTTCATAGAATTTGAAAAGGTTCATCAATTTTAAATAAAATATGGATACATTCGAAAGAAAATCATTGAATGAGGAAGAAGGAAAAATACAAAAAAGAAAAAAAGAAAGAAAACAGTCAGAAAACAAAAAAACGAAAGGAAAGATGATAAGAAAAGAAAGTGATGCAATATAGCGCATAAGGTTCTTGTGGCGGGGTGGTTACCACGTTGCGATGAGAGCCATGAAATCTCCGGTTCGAGTCCCAGCTCTCGCGGATTTTTTGCGCCTTGAATACTGGGGTTGGACGGGAGACGAGCGCGAAATGGGCCGAGCCCAGATAAGGCGGCTGCAGGCGCCGGTTTGCGGAAAACAGTACGAACCGGCGCCTGCAGCGCTAAATAGGAAAACCCCCAGAAGAGATGTCTCTTTTTTCTTTTTTGGACCAGGCTTACACGGATCTGGGCCTAGGCCTAACCTACGTTCAACCGCAAGCCCAAAGAACTGTACCCCGGGCTTGCAGGCGCCGACCCATATTCCAAGTCCTCCTTCCTTCTCTGGACTTTCCAACCCACCCAAATTGCTCCCCTCCCCCGTCGCCCTCACCGTCGCGGCTTCGATCATGAGCGTCGCCGCCGAGTCCCCGTCGCCGTCCCTGTCTTCCCTCAGCGAAGACGACGATTTCGCTGACATCCTGGACGCGGAGCTCGAGCTCGCCTCTGCCGCTGACTCCGCCTCCCCTGGCGAGCCCCCCGGGTCACCCAGCGACGACGAAGAGGAGGAGGAGGATGAAGAGGAGGACTTGGTGGTCGAACTAGACGCCGTAGGGCAGGGAAGGTACGCGCATTCGGTCCTCCGCCCCCGCCTTGTACCAAATCGATGAGCCTGGCAGGCAGCTTCGGCTCATTCAGCTCCCGTGATACTGTGAACAACAGCACATCTAAACAACTTAATCTGATAACCTCCCGTGTGGAAAGCCTTCCATTCAGCATGTGGTTAAGGGCCCCTTTAGCCTGGTCTCATCGTTAGCACAGGGGTTTATAAGATGAAGTTATGACTAAACATGGTAAATCTGATGTGACTTAACACAACCTGAAGCTTCAGATGACTAAACAAACACTTTTGTAAATTGTATTGTTCAGGGGAAATGATGTTGGCCCTGCCACCATCATCCCAACAGGCCCAGGTACAATCCATGAAGTTATGGTTAACAGTTGATCTTATTTTGTTTAATACTCCCTCCGTTCCTAAATATAAGTCTTTGTAGGGATTGCACTATGGACTACATACGGAACAAAATGAGTGAATCTATACTCTAAAATGCATCTATATACATCCGTATGTGATTCAAAGTGAAATCTCTACAAAGACTTATATTTAGGAACGGAGGGACTATATATCTAAATTTTGTTCAATCGTTGATTCACGAAAACAATTTGAAGGAAAATTTGACATGATAGGATTGTTGTGAGCAAGTATGCGCAGGTAGTTGCATAAAATTCATTCATCCCAAAATTTCCTGCATCAAATGGTTCAATGTACTGAGGTATCAATAGTATGTAATTCTCGATGAGGGACTGAATACTGAGGGGAAGGGGGGAGGCAAGGTATGAATATGGGTTGATGATGTGTTTTCAAAGAACTCTTGATGTTTCGTTTTGTATATTTTGCACTATGAATCTGACTACTGTCAACTGCATGAAATATGCAGTAACAAAAGGCGTAGACTGGAAGAACATCACCAAGATCAAGGAACAGCAACAAGGCCTGAAGAAGATGCCATTGGTATGCTTGTTAGTCCTGTTTTACAGCCATTGAACTTTAGTAGCTCTTGTACTAAGATTGTTGTTTTAAATTTATGTTTCATATGAGAATGCGACCCTCAGTTTCTGAATGCAATTGCAAGTTTACAGACTCCATTCCATAAGGGGTATATGTTATGATAATTGTCAGTGGGTTCTGTAGTCTTGTGGGGTCTTCGGCGATCTCAGGCTCTCAGCCTTTGACTTGTTTGTCTAACTAAATCTTGCCACTCCTTATAATACACATATGATGTCACATTCGTTTCCGTATTTCATTAGGACCTTTTGTTTGACAAGTTTCCTGTCATACATCCCTGCCATGGCTTATATATCTTGAGCATTGAATGTGCATGATATGGCAAGATATGTGGAATTACTGAACACATGTTGTAGCAGGCTCAGTTAAAGATGTTCAAATCAAGATATGTCCTCCACATCCTGGATTTTTTGGTGGACTATGCTTTAGATGCGGGAAAAGCCAAGACGAAGAAGATGTCCCAGGAGTCGCTTTTGGTTACATCCACAAGGTACATAAACCTCCAACTCTCAGTAAACATGAGAGCTATAATGGTGTTTCTTTATTGCATTTGCCTTGCGTAAATCATAATCACCCATTTTCTGAAACCAATATCATTCTAATATGTTCTGATATTTTCAGAGTTATATTACTGTTTCTACTTATCCTTGCAAAGTACCTTCCATGTTTTCTTGGATTTTGAAGAACTATTTAAATAAATGCAGGGTTTGAGGCTAGGTACTTCAGAAATGGACAGGCTACGTGGATCTGAAGTGAAGAATCTGTTGCGTGAAAGAAAACTGGTACTTATTTTAGATCTGGATCATACACTGATTAACTCAACCAGACTCCATGATATTTCTGCTGCTGAGATGGACCTGGGAATTCAATCTGCTGCATCAAAAAGTAAGTTGTATCTATTAGCATTAAATTTTGAGAACTCTTGCTGTTTCTATACACGGTGCGATATTTTGTGAATATGAATATGGAGGCACTGCCTCTGCAAAATAGATGCGACTCTGCTACGAGTGAAATCATCTCATTTCAATAGATGCGACTCTGCTACGAGTGAAATCATCTCATTTCAGTGTAAATATATTTGAAATTATTTAAAATCTTCAGGGAAAGGAAATTATAGATTTGTTGTTCACCAGTTTCACTACATTGCAAATTTGTAACATGTACTGACACTTTATGTTCGAATCAATGGTCAAAGTGGCTTGAGAAAAAGGATATGATCTTAGGTTTTCCTTGAAGTATTATTACAACTTTAACCAACAATTTTGTGCCATCAGATAGAGTGACACCATAAAATGAATAGTTAATGTTGTGTCGTTGTTCATGGTGACTTTCTCTGTTTAGATTATATCCTTATAGTTTGATTTAGAGATTAAAATTTATAGTCATCTTTGGTGCCTCATCATTGCTTATTTTGATAGAATAGTGGGTTCAATGCAGTTTGCACCACCCAGTATGACTGCTATTATGGGTCAACCTTTCAATTGTTTTTGTTGACGTCAACAAGTAGACTGATAATGATAGAATAAATCAACACTTTTTATACGGCGAAATTAGCTATCTTGCAATACTTAGTTCCAGTGTATGTCAGACTTCCATTTTGTATAGTTGTGTTCTCCCACCTCAGCTTACTTGCTTTCATTCATGTTGAAACATTTTGTTACTTATCCAGTTATTTATAACTAGGGGTTTCAATGTATGTCAGACTTCCATTTTATATATTTGTTTTCTCGCACCTCAACTTACTGGCTTTCACTCTTGTTGAAACCATTTGTTATTTATTTATCCAGTAATTTGTAACTATACTTGTGGTAAACCACTGACATTCCCTAAATGCAGATGATCCAGGCGGAAGCTTGTTCACATTACAAGGAATGCATATGCTTACAAAGTTGAGACCCTTTGTCCGTAAATTTTTGGAAGAAGCAAGCAGTATGTTTGAGCTGTATATCTATACCATGGGTGACAAGGCTTATGCAGTCGAAATAGCAAAGCTTCTTGACCCTGGCAATGTCTATTTTGATTCAAAAGTGATTTCTAACTCCGACTGCACTCAGCGGCACCAGAAAGGTCTCGATGTGGTTCTCGGAGCTGACAGTGTCGAGTGATTCTTGATGACACTGAATATGTAAGTGTTTTTGTTTGGTGAACATGTTTGATATGCATTTAGTTTATTGCTACGTTGGTTGGTTCCACATGAAGACTTCACAGTATGATCATTCATTGCCAGTTTTACAAGATTTATTATTGATTTCATCTATATGACTGTAGCTAACCTCAATGGTACTAATTTTTTTCAGGTCTGGCAGAAGCATAAAGAAAACCTGATTCTGATGGAGAGATATCATTATTTTGCTGCGAGCTGTCGCCAGTTTGGTTTTACCAACCAATCTTTGTCAGAGATGATGCAAGATGAAAGGGAGAGCGATGGTGCTCTGGCTACAATTCTGGATGTCCTGAAGCGCATACACACGATTTTCTTTGACTCGGTACGTAACTTAAAGTTTTCTCAGAGTTTATCATCCTGTTGCCTTACACCGTCTTCTCCCTGTGCATAAACCTCTGTAAGCGTTTAACCATATGCTTCTGCGCTATCTCTTCTGCAGGGTGTGGAAACTGCTCTTTCTTCTCGAGACGTAAGACAGGTAGGTTTTGACTGTGTCGGTGTGACATGGTCTCATTTGTCTGTTGTAGATTTTGTTTGGTCACAATGTTGTTGCCTGGGCTTACGTATCTTCTCCGTCGCAGGTAATCAAGAGGGTGCGGCAGGAAGTACTCCAGGGCTGCAAGCTGGTCTTCAGTCGAGTGTTCCCGTCGGATTGCCATCCGCAGGATCAGATAATGTGGAAGATGGCCGAGCAGCTGGGCGCCGTCTGCTGCTCGGAGGTGGATCCCAGCGTTACCCATGTGGTCGCCGTGCATGCCGGAACGGAGAAGGCCCGCTGGGCTGCTGTCAACAAGAAGTTTTTGCTCCACCCCCGATGGATCGAGGCCTGCAATTATCGCTGGCAACGCCAGCCGGAGGAAAACTTCTCTGTACCTGGCCTGAAGGAGGACAAGGGCAAGGAAAAAGTTACAGAAGATGCCACCTGCAATTGAGTAACCGAGTCATGTAGATTTTTTATACGCAGCTGATTGACTGAGCCCCAAAAATGGCTGATTATCCGAGAGGTCTTGATTGACTGAGCCCCCAAAATGGCTGATTATCCGAGAGGTCTTGATTGATAACAAGTTCGTAAGCGTGTTCCTGATATACACGGTAGGTCTGTAGCGACGCAACTATATACTGTATATCGTAGATTCTTATACTTACTCTCACGCAATAGGTAGTGCAGCATTTTAAGATATGATCTCCCTGATGCGTATGTTATTTATGGTAGTACTACATGTTCTAGTGCCTGCTGGTCTGAATCTCGTATCAGCCATATCAATAGATGACAGTTGAACGAGTGACAAGCTCTGTTCTGCAGCTTTCTGAAAGCATATATTTCATTTTTTTACGGGTATTTCAAATGGCCGTAATACTTGGACACGGCCTCTTGGATGGTGTACCATCTATGGTTGAGCGAGTTTACCCCATGCTTGCGGATGAGTTCGTTGGCGTGGGGACTCGAAAATGCTTGTGCTCATGGAACCAAGTATGAATGTTTGCCCAAAATGTTGCGCCATTTTGCTCTGTGTCCTGGATCAGATCTATGCTGATGGCCAACCACACATCGCACAAGTGATCATCTTCCCTCAAGTTAAAGCTTTCTCTTCTATTCTTCTTGGTATCAGCAGCAAATCCATCCGGATCAAGGTCATCTCCACCGTCCTCCTCACCGTAATTGAATTTAGTTCACTGAAATTCGAGTTAACTACTCCCTCCGTTCCTAAATATAAGTCTTTGAAAAGATTTCACTATGGACCATATACGGATGTATGAAGATGCAATTTGTGTGTAGATTCACTCATTTTGCTCCATATGTGGTCCATACTAAAATTTCTCCAAAGACTTATACTCCCTCCGCCCGGAAATACTTGTCCTCGAAATGAATGTATCTAGACTTATTTTAGTTATAGATACATCTATTTTATTAATTTCTAGAACAAGTATTTTCGGACGGAGGGAATATTTAGGAACGGAGGGAGTACTTTTTAAAATATTAGTTCACTGAAATTCATTTTCTAATTATAGAAATGATTTCCCATTTCTTATACCAGTACGCATCTGTTTTCAAGAAACAACAGCAGCCGGCATACGGACCTGGGCCTAGTCCTAACCGACGTTCGCGGGTGCCGCGACCCCATTCCAAGTCTTCCTTCCTTTTCCCAAAGTCCCACCCACCCAAATTGCTCCCTACCTCCGTCGCCCTCACCGTCGCGGCTTCGATCATGAGCGTCGCCGGCGAGTCACCGTCGCCGTCCCTGTCTTCCCTCAGCGAAGGCGACGAATTCGCTGACATCCTGGACGCGGAGCTCGAGCTCGCCTCTGCCGCTGACTCCGCCTCCCGTGGCGAGCCCCCTGGGTCACCCAGCGACGACGAAGCGGAGGAGGGGGAGAAGGAGGATTTGGTGGTCGAACTAGATGCCGTAGGGCAGGGAAGGTACCCCGCCCCCGCCTTGTACCCAAATCGTTGAGCCTGTCAGCTTCGGCTCATTCAGCTCCCGTGAAACTGCAGCACATCTAAACAACAATGGAAATGACGTTGTTCAGTTTTGTTAACACCAAACAGGCCTAGGTACAATCCATGAAGTTATGACTAATAGTTGATCTTGCTTTGTTAAATATCTATCTAAATTGTGTTCAGTCATTCATACGCAAAAACAATTTGAAGGAAAATGTGACATGATAGGATTGTCGTGAGCAAGTATTGCATGTACTTACATAAAAATTTATTCATCCTGAAAATTGCTGCATCAAGTGGTTCAGTGTACTGAGGTAGCAATAGTCTGTATTTGTGGATGAAGGACTGAATCTGGCTACTGTCAACTGCACTAAATGTGCAGCCACAAAAGGTGTAGAGTGGAGGAACAGCACCAAGATCAAGGAACAGCAACAAGGCCTGAAGAAGATGCCATTGGTATGCTTGTTTTAGTCCTGTTTTGCAGCCATTGAACTTTAGTAGCTCATGTACAAAGATTGTGGTGTTAAATTTATTTTTCACATGAGATCTTCAGTTTCTGAATGCACTGTAAGTTTACAGACTCCATTCCATAAGGGGTATATGTTATGATAATTGTCAGTGAGTTCTGCAGGCTCGTGGGTACTTGTGCAATCTCAGGCTCTCAGCCTTTGACTTGCTTGTCTAACTAAATCTTGCCACTCCGTATAATGCACATATGATGTCACATTCGTTTCTGTATTTCATTAGGCCTTCTGTTTGACAAGTTTCTTATCATACATCCTACAATGGCTTATGAGGTGTTAAAGAAATGAAAGGAAATATTACTTCTACTGCACTCTGGATTCGGCTCAGTTTATCATATCTTGAGTATTGAATGTGCATGATATGGCAATATATGTGGAATTATTGAACACATGTTGTAGCAGGCTCAGTTAAAGATGCTCAAATCAAGACATGTCCTCCACATACTGGATTTATTGGTGGACTTTGCTTTACATGCGGGAAAAACCAAGACGAAGAAGATTTTACAGGAGTCCCTTTTGGTTACATCTCTGAGGTATGTACATAAACCTCCGACTCTCTCTGTAAACATGTGAGGTATGATGGTGTTTCTTTATTGCATTGCCCTTGCGTAAATCATAATCACCCATCTTGAAACCAATGTTATTCTAATATATTTTGAGATTTTCAGAATTATATCACCGTTTCTACTTATCCTTGCAAACTACCTTCAGTGTTTTCTTGGATTCTGAACCACTATTTAAGTGCAGGGTTTGAGGCTAAGTACTTTAGAAATGGACAGGCTAAGTGGATCTGAAGTGAAGAATCTGTTGCGTGAAAGAAAACTGGTGCTTATTTTAGATTTGGATCATACATTGATTAACTCAACCAGCCTCCATGATATTTCTGCTGCTGAGATGGACCTGGGAATTCAATATGCTGCATCAAAAAGTAAGTTGTATCTATTTGCATTAAATTCTGAGAACTCTTAGCTGTTTCTATACACGGTGTGATATTTTATGAATGTGAACATGGCGGCACTGCCTCTGTAAAATAGATGTGACTCTGCTTTGAGTGAAATCATCTCATTTCAGTTTTCCACTAATATATTTGAAATTATTCAAAATTTTCAGGGAAAGGAAATGATAGATTTGTTGTTCACCCGTTTCACTACATTGCAAATTTGTAACATGTACAGACACTTTATGTCCGAATCAGTGATCAAAGTGGCTTGACAAAAAGGATATGATCTTAGATTTTCCTTGAAGTATTATTACTATTTTAACCAACAATTTTGTGCCAGCACCCATCAGATAGAGTGACACCATAAAAAGGGATAGTTAATGTCATATCGTTGTTCATGGTTATTCTCTCTGTTTAGATTGTATTTTCCAGGAAGATAGTCATCTTTGGTGCCTCATCATTGCTTATTTTCATAGAATAGTGGGTTCGATGCAGTTTGCACCACTTCGTATTGCTGTTATCGTTTGCACCACTTCGTATTGCTGTTATCTACGGGTCAACATTTCAATTGTTTTTGTTGACGTCAATGAGTAGACTGATAATGGTAGTATAAAATCAACACTTTTTATACGACAAAAGTAGCTGTCTTGCAGTACTTAGTTCCACTGTATGTCAGACTTCCATTTTATACAATGTACTCCCTCCGTCCCAAAATTCTTGTCTTAGATTTGTCTAGATACGGATGTATCTAATACTAAAACGGGACTTGATACATCCGTATTTAGACAAATCTAAGACAAGAATTTTGGGACGGAGTAGTTGTTTTCTCCCACCTCAACTTACTTGCATTCATTCTTGTTGAAACCTTTTGTTACTTATCCAGTAATAATGTATATACTTGCGGTAAACCACTGACATTCCCTAAATGCAGATGATCCAAACATAAGTTTGTTCACCTTACAAGGGATGCATATGCTTACAAAGTTGAGACCCTTTGTCCGTAAATTTTTGGAAGAAGCAAGCAATATGTTTAGGATGTATATCTACACCATGGGTGACAAGGCTTATGCAATCGAAATAGCAAAGCTTCTTGACCCTGGCAATGTCTATTTTGATTCAAAAGTGATCTCTAACTCTGACTGCACTCAGCAGCACCAGAAAGGTCTTGATGTGGTTCTTGGAGCTGACAGTCTTGCAGTGATTCTTGATGACACAAAGAAGTTAAGTGTTTTTATTTGGTGAACATGTTTGATATGCATTTAGTTTATCGCTATGTTGGTTGGTTCCACATGAAGACTTCAGTGTAATCATTCGTTGCCAGTTTTACAAGATTTCTCATTGATTTCATTTACATGACTGGAGCTAACCTAAATGGTACCTTTTTTCAGGTCTGGCAGAAGCATAAAGAAAACCTGATTTTGATGGAACGATATCATTATTTCGCTGCGAGCTGTCGCCATAGCGGCCAATCTTTGTCAGAGTTGATGCAGGATGAAAGGGAGAGCGATGGTGCTCTAGCTACAATTTTGGATGTCCTGAAGCGCATACACACGATTTTCTTTGACTTGGTAGGTTATTTGCAGTTTTATCACAGTTTATCATCCTGTTGCTTTACACTGTCTTCTCCTGTGCATAAACCTCTGCAAGCGTTTAACCATTTGCTTCTGCACTATCTCTTCTGTAGGGTGTTGAAACTGCTCTTTCTTCTCGAGACGTAAGACCGGTAGGTTTTGACTGTGTCTGTGACAGTCTCATTTGTTGTTGTAGATTTTTGTTTGGCGACTACTCCTATATTGTTGCATGTGCTTGCGCATCTCCTTATAGGTAATCAAGAGGGTGCGGCAGGAAGTACTGCAGGGCTGCAAGCTGGTCTTCAGTCGAGTGTTCCCGTCCGATTGCCGGCCGCAGCATCAGATAATGTGGAAGATGGCCGAGCAGCTGGGCGCCGTTTGCTGCTCGGAGGTGGATCCCAGCGTTACGCATGTGGTCGCCGTGCATGCCGGAACGGAGAAGGCCCGCTGGGCTGTTAAACACAAGACATTTTTGCTCCACCCCCGCTGGATCGAGGCCTGCAATTATGGTTGGCACCGCCAGCCGGAGGAAGATTTCCCTGTACCTGGCCTCAAGGAGGACAAGGGCAAGGAAAAAGTTGCAGAGAATGTCCACCTGTAACTGAGTATAACTCACTCATGTAGATGAGAGTATACGCAGTTGATTAACTGAGAGGTCTTGATTAACTACAAGTTCGCAACCGTGATCCTTGTTAAATGTAGGGTTTTGACACCCATAATGGGTGTGGCTATCTCATATATATAAGGGGTACACAAAGGTGTACGGTACAATATACAAGATCTATACAAAGGCTACGTACAAATACAGTCTAACACCCTCCCTCGATCTTAACTATGCCATGAGGTACAAAGTACGTTAAGATTGCGCCTACAGCCTACAAACTGAGGTTATGGTAGATGCTTCGTGAAGATGTCAGCAAGTTGATCTTTAGAAGAGATAAACTTGATAGAGAGTAGCTTCTGTGCAACACGTTCCCGCACAAAGTGATAGTCAACTTCAATGTGTTTTGTCCGAGCATGAAACACTGAATTAGATGATAGATATGTAGCACCAATGTTGTCACGCCAAAGGACAGGTGGCTGAGGTTGAGGAACTCCCAATTCTCTCAATAAGGACTGTACCCATATGATCTCAGCTGTAGCATTGGCAACTGCCTTGTATTCAGCTTCAGTGCTACTCCTGGACACCGTAGCTTGTTTACGAGCAGCCCAGGCGATCAAATTAGGACCAAAGAAGACAGCATGTCCCCCCGTGGATCGCTTGTCATCTGGATTACCAGCCCAGTCTGCATCCGAAAAAGCAGAAAGCGTAAAAGACGGTGCTGGCTGAAGAAGTAAACCATATGAGGCAGTGAAGCAAACATAGCGAAGAATACGCTTCACCGCTGTCCAGTGAGAAGTCCGAGGAGCATGAAGAAACTGACAAACACGATTGACTGCGTAGGAGATGTCAGGCCGAGTGATAATCAGATACCGCAGACCACCAACAATACTGCGATACTCAGTGGAATCATCGGAAGTGAGGGGATCTCCATCAAAAGCAGACAAACGATCAGTAGCAGACATAGAAGTCATGGCATGTTTACACTGTAGCATACCTGCCCTTCGCAACAAATCCACGGAGTACTTATGATGTGTGAGTGTCAAACCAGCAGGAGAACGAGAGACTTCCAAGCCAAGGAAGTAATGCAACGCTCCTAAATCCTTCACTGCAAAGTCACCACTCAAAGAAGAGACCAGACGATCAGCAACAACATCAGATGAGATGATGAGGATAATATCATCAACATACACCAGCAGATATATCGTCACCTCAGGCCGATGCAGAAGAAAGAGTGACGTGTCAGCAGTGTAAGGAACAAATCCAAGTGACCGAAGGACAAAGCCCAATCTGGCATGCCAGGCACGAGGAGCCTGCTTCACCCCATAGAGCGCCTTGACCAGGCGGCACAGATGATGAGGGCGAGCAGGATCAACAAACCCTGGGGGCTGACGCATGTAAACCTCCTCATCCAGAACTCCATGTAAAAGTCTGAACGTTCAGCTGATGGAGAAACCAGCCTCGAGTAACAGCCAAGGACAACAGAAGCCGTATACTCGTTGGTTTGACCACCGGACTGAACGTATCCTCATAGTCAAGACCATACCGTTGCTTGAACCCTTTCGTCACTAATCGTGCCTTATAGCGTTCAATAGAACCATCGGCATGCTTCTTAACTTTGAAGACCCACTTGGAATCAATGACATTAACACCAGAGACCGGAGGAACAAGTTGACATGTACCGTTTGTCAACAACGCTTGAAACTCTTGTTCCATAGCCTGACGCCAATGAGGAATCCCGAGAGCAGCCTGAAAATGACGCGGTTCAGCTGAAGGATCTCCCTGAAGATGAGCAACGCAGGCCGCAAGCCATGCCACCGTTCCATCTTTGCGTTGCTTGGGACAGAAAATGCCAGACCTGCTGCGTGTATGCGGTCGCTGAGCAACAACAGCCGGTCGTGGAGCAACGACAGCGGGGTTCTGAAGGAAATATGCCCTAGAGGCAATAATAAAGTTATTATTTATTTCCTTATTTCATGATAAATGTTTATTATTCATGCTAGAATTGTATTAACCGGAAACATGATACATGTGTGAATACATAGACAAACATATAGTCACTAGTATGCCTCTACTTGACTAGCTCATTAATCAAAGATGGTTATGTTTCCTAACCATAGACATGTGTTGTCATTTGATTAATGGGATCACATCATTAGGATAATGATGTGATTGACATGACCCATTCCGTTAGCCTAGCACTTGATCGTTTAGTATATTGCTATTGCTTTCTTCATGACTTATACAAAGTTCCTGCAACTATGAGATTGTGCAACTCCCATTTACCGGAAGAACACTTTGTGTGCTACCAAACGTCACAACGTAACTGGGTGATTATAAAGGTGCTCTACAGGTGTTTCCGAAGGTACATGTTGGGTTGGCATAATTTCGAGATTAGGTTTTGTCACTCCGATTGTCGGAGAGGTATCTCTGGGCCCTCTCGGTAATACTCATCACCTAAGCCTTGCAAGCATTGTAACTAATGAGTTAGTTATAAGATGATATGTTACATAACGAGTAAAGAGACTTGCCGGTAACGAGATTGAACTAGGTATTTGATACCGACGATCAAATCTCGGGCAAGTAACATACCGATGACAAAGGGAACAACGTATGTTGTTATGCGGTTTGACCGATAAAGATCTTCGTAGAATATGTAGGAAACAATATGGGCATCCAGGTCCCGCTATTGGTTATTGACCGAGAATGGTTCTAGGTCATGTCTACATAGTTCTCGAACCCGTAGGGTCCGCACGCTTAACGTTACGATGACAGTTTTATTACGAGTTTATAAGTTTTGATGTACCGAAGTTTGTTCGGAGTCCCAGATGTGATCACGGACATGACGAGGAGTCTCGAAATGGTCGAGACATAAAGATTGATATATTGGACGACTATATTCGGACACCGGAAGTGTTCCGGGTGATTTCGGAGAAAACCGGAGTGCCGGGAGGGTTACCGGAACCCCCCGGGAGAGTATTGGGCCTTATGGGCCTTAGGGGAAAGGAGAGAGGGGTGGCCAGCATGGGTCGCGCGCCCCCTCCCCCCTCTGGTCCGAATTGGACTAGGAGGGGGGGGGCGCCCCCCCTTTTCCTTCCCCCTCTCCCTCTTCCTTCCCCCTCCTAGTAGGAGTAGGAAAGGAGGAGTCCTACTCCTACTAGGAGGAGGATTCCTCCTCCCTTGGCGCGCCCAAGGAGCCGGCCGGCCTCCCCCCTTGCTCATATGGGGGCAGGGGGCACCCCATAGACACAAGTTGATCTACGGATCGTTCCTTAGCCGTGTGCGGTGCCCCCCTCCACCATATTCCACCTCGATCATATCGTCGCGGAGTTTAGGCGAAGCCCTGCACCGGTAGAGCATCATCATCGTCACCATGCCGTCGTGCTGACGGAACTCATCCCCGAAGCTTTGCTGGATCGGAGCCCGGGGATCGTCATCGAGCTGAACGTGTGCTGAACTCGGAGGTGCCATACGTTCGGTACTTGGATCGGTCGGATCGTGAAGACGTACGACTACATCAACCGCGTTGTCATAACGCTTCCGCTTACAGTCTACGAGGGTACGTGGACAACACTCTCCCCTCTCGTTGCTATGCCATCACCATGATCTTGCGTGTGCGTAGGAATTTTTTTGAAATTACTACGTTCCCCAATAGTGGCATCCGAGCGTAGGTTTTATGCGTTGATGTTATATGCACGAGTAGAACACAAGTGAGTTGTGGGCGATACAAGTCATACTGCTTACCAGCATGTCATACTTTGGTTCGGCGGTATTGTTGGATGAAGCGGACCGGACCGACATTACGCGTACGCTTACGCGAGACTGGTTTTACCGCCGTGCTTTGCACACAGGTGACTAGCGGGTGTCTGTTTCTCCAACTTTAGTTGAACCGAGTGTGGCTACGCCCGGTCCTTGCGAAGGTTAAAACAGCACTAACTTGACGAACTATCGTTGTGGTTTTGATGCGTAGGTAAGAACGGTTCTTGCTCAGCCCGTAGCAGCCACGTAAAACTTGCAACAACAAAGTAGAGGACGTCTAACTTGTTTTTGCAGGGCATGTTGTGATGTGATATGGTCAAGACGTGATGAGATGTAAGTTGTTGTATGAGATGATCATGTTTTGTTGAAGTTATCAGCAACTGGCAGAAGCTCTATGGTTGTCTCTTTGTTGCATAAGATGCAAGTGCCAAATAATTGCTTTACTTTATCGCTATGCGATAGCAATAGTTGCAAGAGCAAGTTGGCGAGACGACCATGTGACGACACATTGATATAGATCAAGATGATGAAGATCATGGTGTCGTGCCGGTGACGATAGAGATCATGACAGTACTTTGGAGATGGAGATCAAAGGCGCAAGATGATCATGGCCATATCATGTCACATATTTTGATTGCATATGATGTTTATCTATTATACATCTTATTCTGTTTTGTTTGACGGTAGCATTATAAGATGATCTCTCACTAATTATCAAGAAGTGTTCTCCCTGAGTATGCACCGTTGCCAAAGTTCGTCGTGCCCAGACACCACGTGATGATCGGGTGTGATAAGCTCTACGTCCATCTACAACGGGTGCAAGCCAGTTTTGCACACGCGGAATACTCAGGTTAAACTTGACGAGCCTAGCATATGCAGATATGGCCTCGGAACACGGAGACCGAAAGGTCGAGCGTGAATCATATAGTAGATATGATCAACATAATGATGTTCACCATTGAAAGCTACTCCATTTCACGTGATGATCGGTTATGGTTTAGTTGATTTGGATCACGTGATCACTTAGAGGATTAGAGGGATGTCTTTCTAAGTGGGAGTTCTTAAGTAATATGATTAATTGAACTTAAATTTATCATGAACTTAGTCCTGGTAGTATTTTGCAAATTATGTTGTAGATCAATAGCTTGCGTTGTTGCTCTCATATGTTTATTTTGATATGTTCCTAGAGAAAATTGTGTTGAAAAATGTTAGTAGCAATGATGCGGATTGGATCCGTGATCTGAGGTTTATCCTCATTGCTGCGCAGAAGAATTATGTCCTTGATGCACCGCTAGGTGACAAACCTATTGCAGGAGCAGATGCAGACGTTATGAACGTTTGGCTAGCTCAATATGATGACTACTTGATAGTTTAGTGCACCATGCTTAACGGCTTAGAATCGGGACTTCAAAGACGTTTTGAACGTCATGGACCATATGAGATGTTCCAGGAGTTGAAGTTAATATTTCAAGCAAATACCCGAGTTGAGAGATATGAAGTCTCCAACAAGTTCTATGGCTAAAAGATGGAGGAGAATCGCTCAACTAGTGAGCATGTGCTCAGATTGTCTGGGTACTTCAATCGCTTGAATCAAGTGGGAGTTAATCTTCCAGATAAGATAGTGATTGACAGAATTCTCTAGTCACCATCACTAAGTTACTAGAACTTCGTGATGAACTATAGTATGCAAGGGATGACGAAAACAATTCCCAAGCTCTTCGCGATGCAAAAATCGGCGAAGGTAGAAATCAAAGAAAAACATCAAAGTGTTGATGGTGGACAAGATCACTAGTTTCAAGAAAAAGGGCAAAGGGAAGAAGGGGAACTTCAAGAAGAACAGCAAGCAAGTTGCTGCTCAAGTGAAGAAGCCCAAGTCTGGACCTAAGCCTAAGACTAAGTGATTCTACTGCAAAGGTACTGGTCACTGGAAGTGGAACTACCCCAAGTATTTGGCGGATAAGAAGGATGGCAAAGTGAACATAGGTATATTTGATATACATGCTATTGATGTGTACTTTACTAGTGTTTATAGCAACCCCTTGGTATTTGATACTAGTTCAGTTGCTAAGAGTAGTAACTCGAAACGGGAGTTGCAGAATAAACAGAAACTAGTTGAGGGTGAGGTGACGATGAATGTTGGAAGTAGTTCCAAGATTGATATGATCATCATCGCACACTCCCTATACTTTCGGGATTAGTGTTGAACCTAAATAAATGTTATTTGGCATTTGCGTTGAGCATGAATATGATTTGATCATGTTTATTGCAATACGATTATTCATGTAAATTAGAGAATAATTATTGTTCTGTTTACATGAATAAAACCTTCTATGGTCATACACCCAATGAAAATGGTTTGTTGGATCTCGATCGTGTGATACACATATTCATAATATTGAAACCAAAAGATGTAAAGTTAATAATGATAGTGCAACTTATTTGTGGCACTGCCATTTAGGTCATATTGGTGTAAAGCGCATGAAGAAACTCCATAAAAGATGGATTTTCGGAATCACTTGGTTATGAATCATTTGATGCTTGCGAACCGTGCCTTTTGGGCAAGATGACTAAAACTCTGTTCTCCGGAACAATGGAACAAGCTACTGACTTATTGGAAATAATACATACCGATGTATGCGATCCAATGAGTGTTGATGCTCGTGGCAAGTATCGTTATTTTCTGACCTTCACAAGATGATTTGAGCAGATATGGGTATATCTACTTGATGAAACATAAGTCTGAAATAGTTGAAAGGTTCAAAGAATTTCAGAGTGAAGTGGAAAAATCATCGTAACAAGAAAATAAAGTTTCTGCGATCTGATCGCGGAGACAAATATTTGAGTTACGAGTTTGGTCTTCAATTAAAACAATGTGGAATAGTTTCACAGCTCACGCCACCTGGAACACCACAACGTTATGGTGTGTCCGAACGTCGTAACCGCACTTTATTGGATATGGTGCGATCTATGATGTCTCTTACCGATTTACCGCTATCGTTTTGGGGTTATGGATTAGAGACAGCTGCATTCACTTTAAATTGGGCACCATCAAAATCCATTGAGACGACGCCTTATGAACTATGGTTTGGCAAGAAACCAAAGTTGTCGTTTCTTAAAGTTTGGAGTTGCGATGCTTATATGAAAAAGTTTCAACCTGATAAGCTCGAACCCAAATCGGAGAAGTGCGTCTTCATAGAATACCCAAAGGAAACTATTGGGTACTCCTTCTATCACAAATCCAAAGGCAAAACATTCGTTGCTTAGAATGGATCCTTTCTAGAGAAGGAGTTTCTCTCGAAAGAAGTGAGTGGGAGGAAAGTAGAACTTGATGAGGTAACTGTACCTGCTCCCTTATTTGAAAGTAGTTCATCACAGAAATCTGTTCCTGTGACTACTACACCAATTAGTGAGGAAGTTAATGATGATGATCATGAAACTTCAGATTAAGTTACTACAGAACCTTGTATGTCTTCCAGAGTAAGATCCGCACCAGAGTGGTACGGTAATCCTGTTCTGGAAGTCATGTTACTAGACCATGATGAACCTACGAACTATGAGGAAGCGATGATGAGCCCAGATTCCACGAAATGGCTTGAGGCCATAAAATCTGAGATATGATCCATGTATGAGAACAAAGTATGGACTTTGATTGACTTGCTCGATGATCAGCAAGCCATGTTAAATAAATGGATCTTCAATAGGAAGACGGACACTGATAGTAGTGTTACTATCTACTAAGCTCGACTTGTTGCAAAAGGTTTTCGACAAGTTCAAGGTGTTGAATACGATGAGATTTTCTCACTCGTATCGATGCTTAAGTCTGTCTGAATCATGTTAGCAATTGCCACATTTTATGAAATCTGGCAAATGGATGTCAAAACTGCATTCCTTAATGGATTTTTAAAGAAGAGTTGTATATGATGCAACCAGAAGGTTTTGTCAATCCTAAAGGTGCTAACAAAATGTGCAAGCTCTAGCGATCCATCAATGGACTGGTGCAAGCATCTCGGAGTTGGAATATACGCTTTGATGAGTTGATCAAAGCATATGGTTTTATACAGACTTTTGAAAGGCCTGTATTTACAAGAAAGTGAGTGGGAGCACTACAACATTTCTGATAAGTATATGTGAATGACATATTGTTGATCGGAAATAATGTAGAATTATTCTGCAAGCATAAAGGAGTGTTTGAAAGGAGTTTTTCAAAGAAAGACCTCGGTAAAGCTGCTTACACATTGAGCATCAAGATCTATATAGATAGATCAAGACGCTTGATAAGATTTTTCAATGAGTACATACCTTGATAAATTTTTGAAATAGTTCAAAATGGAACAGTCATAGAAGGAGTTCTTGCCTGTGTTACAAGGTGTGAAGTTGAGTAAGACTCAAGACCCGACCATTGCAGAAAATAGAAAGAGAATGAAAAGTCATTCCCTATGCCCCAGTCATAGGTTCTATAAAGTATGCTATGCCGTGAACCAGACCTATTGTATACCTTGCTCTGTGTTTGGCAAAGGAATACAATTTTGATCTAATAAGTAGATCACTGGACATGGGTCAAAATATCCTTAGTGAGGACTAAGGAGATGTTTCTCGATTATGGAGGTGATAAAAGAGCCCGTCGTTAAAGTTGCAACGATGCAAGCTTTTACACCAATCCAGATGACTCTAAGTCTCAATCTGGATACATATTGAAAGTGGGAGCAATTAGCTAGAGTAGCTCCGTGCAGAGCATTGTGGACATAGAATATTTGCGAAATACATACGGCTCTGAATATGACAGACCCGTTGACTAAGCTTCTCTCACGAGCAAAGCATGATCATACCTTAGTACTCTTTTGGGTGTTAATCACATAGCGATGTGAACTAGATTATTGACTCTAGTAAACCCTTTGGGTGTTGATCACATGATGATGTGAACTATGGGTATTAATCACACGCAGATGTGAATATTAGTGTTAAATCACATAGCGATGTGAACTAGATTATTGACTCTAGTGCAAGTGGGAGACTGAAGGAAATATGCCCTAGAGGCAATAATAAAGTTATTATTTATTTCCTTATTTCATCATAAATGTTTATTATTCATGCTAGAATTGTATTAACCGGAAACATGATACATGTGTGAATACATAGACAAACATATAGTCACTAGTATGCCTCTACTTGACTAGCTCATTAATCAAATATGGTTATGTTTCCTAACTATAGACATGAGTTGTCATTTGATTAATGGGATCACATTAGGATAATGATGTGATTGGCATGACCCATTCCGTTAGCCTAGCACTTGATCGTTTAGTATATTGCTATTGCTTTCTTCATGACTTATACAAAGTTCCTGCAACTATGAGATTGTGCAACTCCCGTTTACCGGAAGAACACTTTGTGTGCTACCAAACGTCACAACGTAACTGGGTGATTATAAAGGTGCTCTACAGGTGTTTCTGAAGGTACATGTTGGGTTGGCATAATTTGAGATTAGGTTTTGTCACTCCGATTGTCGGAGAGGTATCTCTGGGCCCTCTCGGTAATACTCATCACCTAAGCCTTGCAAGCATTGTAACTAATGAGTTAGTTATAAGATGATATGTTACAGAATGAGTAAAGAGACTAGCCGGTAATGAGATTGAACTAGGTATTGGATACCGACGATCAAATCTCGGGCAAGTAACATACCGATGACAAAGGGAACAACGTATGTTGTTATGCGGTTTGACCGATAAAGATCTTCGTAGAATATGTAGGAACCAATATGGGCATCCAGGTCCCGCTATTGGTTATTGACCGAGAATGGTTCTAGGTCATGTCTACATAGTTCTCAAACCCGTAGGGTCCGCACACTTAACGTTACGATGACAGTTTTATTATGAGTTTATAAGTTTTGATGTACCAAAGTTTATTCGGAGTCCCGGATGTGATCACGGACATGACGAGGAGTCTCGAAATGGTCGAGACATAAAGATTGATATATTGGACGACTATATTCGGACACCGGAAGTGTTCCGGGTGATTTCGGAGAAAACCGGAGTGCCGGGAGGGTTACAGGAACCCCCCGGGAGAGTATTGGGCCTTATGAGCCTTAGGGGAAAGGAGAGAGGGGCGGCCAGCATGGGCCACGCGCCCCCTCCCCCCTCTGGTCCGAATTGGACTAGGAGGGGGGGGGGGCGGCGCCCCCCCTTTTCCTTCCCCCTCTCCCCCTTCCTTCCCCCTCCTAGTAGGAGTAGGAAAGGAGGAGTCCTACTCCTACTAGGAGGAGGATTCCTCCTCCCTTGGCGCGCCCAAGGAGCCGGTCGGCCTCCCCCCTTGCTCCTTTATATACGGGGGCAGGGGGGCACCCCATAGACACAAGTTGATCTACGGATCGTTCCTTAGCCGTGTGCGGTGCCCCCCTCCACCATATTCCACCTCGGTCATATCGTCGCGGAGTTTAGGCGAAGCCCTACGCCGGTAGAGCATCATCATCGTCACCACGCCGTTGTGCTGATGGAACTCATCCCCGAAGCTTTGCTGGATCGGAGCCCGGGGATCGTCATCGAGCTGAACGTGTGCTGAACTCGGAGGTGCCGTACGTTCGGTACTTGGATCGGTCGGATCGTGAAGACGTACGACTACATCAACCGCGTTGTCATAACGCTTCCGCTTACGGTCTACGAGGGTACGTGGACAACACTCTCCCCTCTCATTGCTATGCCATCACCATGATCTTGCGTGTGCGTAGGAATTTTTTTGAAATTACTACGTTCCCCAACAGGTTCAGCGACACCAAGGAGGCCGGCGAGGCATCTGGTGACAGTGCAGCAGTGCCTGGCAAGGACGAGGCAGGGCCAGGCGATGCAACGGGAGACGAGGCGTGCAACACTGCTGAACGCTCAAGGTCAAGCAAGATCGGCTCAGGCGAGACCATCCGCTCGACACCATCCAAGGCTGGCCCAGGCGAGGCCAGCCCAGGGGAGGCTGGTGTGACGCCATCCAAGGCCGACCTAGGCGATGCCAGCCCAGGGGAGGCTGGTGTGGGCGAGGCTGGGGCTGTGGACCCCGGTCCAGCAGCAACCACCGCAGGTGGTGCAGCGGGAGGCATGCATGGCGCATGCATTGCACCATGCTTCATGCCAGGTGCATCCAACTCCTCATGTTCATCCAATAACTCAAGGCGAGCTCCACGACCTGTACCTGCAGCATGATTAGGCAACAACGCAGGAGAGTATGCAATATCAACAAATTGAGCAGGCAGAGGAGAAGTGGAGGACGAGGATGAGACTGGAGGTGCGGGAGTCATCGAGAAAGACGAGAATGGGAATACATTCTCGTCAAACACAACATCACGCGAGATGTAGACACGATTAGACGGAATGTGGAGACACTTGTATCCTTTATGAAGAGAGCTATACCCAAGAAAAACACAAAGTTTTGACCAAAACTCAAGCTTGCGCTTATTATATGGACGAAGATGAGGCCAGCAAGCACAACCAAAAACTTTGAGAAAGGTATAATCCGGAGACTCATTAAGCAATAGTTCAAGCGGTGTTTTCATCCCAAGAAGTCGTGTAGGAAGCCTATTTATGAGAAAACAGGCAGTGGAAAACGCATCACTCCAAAACCTAGAAGGTACCGATGCATGGGCAAGTAAAGTTAGGCCAGTTTCGACAATGTGATGACGCTTACGTTCAGCCGTGCCATTCTGCTGATGTGTATGAGGACAAGACACACGATGTGAAATTCCAAGCTTATTAAAAAAGAATTGAGGTTGTGATACTCACCCCCCCCCAATCGGTTTAGACATGGATAATCTTATGCTTGAGAAGACGCTCAACGTGAGCTTGAAATTGTAGAAACACATCGAACACATCAGATTTACGCTTGATAAGGTAAATCCAAGTAAATCGACTATAAGCATCAATGAAACTAACATAATATTTATGGCCACTCACAGAAGTTTGGGCATGCCCCCATACATCAGAAAAAATAAGCTCAAGTGGAGTTTTAACGACACGACTCGAATCCGAAAACGAAAGCTGATGACTCTTGCCTTGCTGACAGGCATCACAGACTGTGGCAGCATCTTTATTGGACACAACGGGAAGACTATCACGATGAAGAACACTACAAACTATGGGAGTGGCAGGATGACCAAGCCGTGCATGCCAATGAGTGGGCGAAACACGGACACCGCTGAACGCTCGAGGAGCAGATGGCAGATCAAGTGCATAGAGTCCATCACGCAGGCGACCTCTAAGCAGAATGTCCCTCGTGGCCCGATCCTTGGTAAAAAAAATAAAAAGGATGAAACTCAGTGAAAACATTGTTATCACGAGTAAGTTGAGGAACAGACAACAAGCTACGAGTAGCAGAAGGAACTCTAAGAACATTACCGAGATGAAGGGATTTTTGTGTGCGAGTTAAGAGGGAGGATGGGATATGACGGAGTGTGGCCTGCTTGGCGAGTAGGCTCATGAGTGGCCAAGGCAGCCTGCTTCTCGTTGCCTTTGCCATTGTTGCCGATGCCGAGGAAGTCCTGCTTGAAGCGGCGATGACAGCGGGAAGCGATGTGACCTGGAAGACCGCACAGCTGACAGGGGAGCTGAACGCCACATGAGGGGCAGCAGGCACATGGACGACCACCCCCGGTAGTAGCCAGGGGGACTGCGACGGGCGACCGTTGAGTCTGTGGAGTCAATGGTACTGATTTGCCACTGGCAGGTGACTTGAAGGGCTTCCCTTTACCACGTGTGGCAGCATTATCAGCAATAAAACTCGGGTTAGACCGGCGAGACTTGATGCGCTGTTCCGTGGAAAGGAGGCGGGCGTAGAGCTCACAAGGTTCAAGCGGAGTGTCACGATCATTGATGTTTTCAGCAAGGTTATCATAGTCGTTGTCCAGTCCGTTCATGACGAAGGTGGTGAAGTCCTCTTTACAAAGCGGCTGGCCAATGGAGGCCAGGGTATCTGCGAGACGCGTCATCTTGCCAAGTAGTCGGTGATGCTGAGGTCAAGAAGCTTGGTCTCCCCCAGCTCCGTATGAATAGTGTGAGCACGCGCCTGCTGCTGAGATGCGAAGCTCGTGTGAAGAGCAGACCATGCCTCCTGGGACGTGGCGGCGAAGAGGACCAAGGAGGACACCCCCTCGGTGAGCGACGACTGGATCATAGAGAGGATGGCCTGATCCTGAGCAACCTATGCATGATACGCCAGATGATGCGGTGGAGGACACGGCAGAGAACCGTCGACGTAGCCCTCCAGGTAGCGACTGTGGAGAAGCGACAACACCTGTGCACGCCATGACAGATAATTATCTGTTGTAAGCTTCACGGGGATGAGATGCGCGAAGTAGAACGGTGCAACGGCCACGGCATGATCAGCACCGTGAGGCGACGTGTAGTAGCCCATGTGGGACGATCCAGCAAATGCACCAGGACCCAGCCTTGTCGAGGAAGGTGCAGTCGGCGCAGGAGCTCCAGGGTAGGACGTGGCCATCGGAGGCGGATAGTATCCACCATAGGGCAACAGCGGTGGCCGGGCACCATAGGGCACAACCGGTGCCCTTCCTGACCCGGTGTTTGCGGCGCCATAGAGAGCAGCAGCCGCAGCCGCGTAGGGCTGCGAAGTTGGAGCGGTGTAGAACGCCGCAGGAATGGCGCCATGCGATGTAGCCGCGACGACCGAGTATGGTGCTCCATACGGGGCGGGGACGTTGTGCGAGGCAGCCACATGAGGAGCCCCGTAGGGCCCCGCGGACGGCGGAGGAGGAGCCCCGTAGGGCGCCGATCCCATCCAGGGAGCCGCCGGGTCAGTGTACGTAGCGCCCCAAGCCGGCGGAGGCGCGATCGGGACGACGGCGGCTGCTGATCAGACGCCGCACCCACCATCGAGGCCTGGCCGGAGTAGACCGAGGGTAGAGGGCGTGATGAGAGGAACGGCGAGGCAGGCGCCTGGCAGAGATCGGCGCGATGGCGGCGGTGGCGGAGGTCGGTGCGGTTGCGGCGGCAGCAACGGAAGACATATGACCAGTTCGGGTTGATACCATGCTAAACGTAGGGTTTTGGGAAACTGCACGACAGCTATAACGGATGTGGCTATCTCATATATATATATATATATATATATATATATATATATATATATATATATATATATATATATATAAGGGGTACACAAACATGTACGGTACAATATTCAAGATATATACAGAGGCTACGCGTAAATACAGTCTAACATCCTGACTTACCAGACCCTCTGGGCTAATCGCTGCAGCAATATTCAGAAACGGGAATTACTAAATGACTGAGCCTCTACGTTGTTTCGTCTATCTGAGAGATTATAGACCTTTTCTCTATGCTTTGTATTTTCTTCTCTCTTACCCCGTCTGTAACTCTGTTCTCGTGTAACCGCTCCTCAATTGGTAATAAAGCTCAGGTAGGCGTAAGCCCGTCGTTGTCGCGTAAAAAAACAAGCTATATATAGACTATATATATCTTGGGTTCTTACTCGCGCCGAATAGGAAGTGTAGCATTTTAAGATATGATCTTCCTGTTGCGTATGTTTTTTATGAACATGTTCTGCTGCCTGATGGTCTGAATCTCTTATCAGCCATAACAATAGTTGACAGTTGAACCAGTGACTAGCTCTGCTCTGAAGCTTTCTGAAAGCATGTATTAGTACTTTCTTCTTGCCGGTGAAAGCATGCATTATTTCTTTGTGGAAAAAAGTCTGGTTAGGACATGCAGTGCGATACAAGCCACATCATGTGAGCATCTTAATTTTATCTAGCAGTCCAAGCTCCTCTTTTATAGGTGCTTAGAACATTTATAATCTGGAGTAGTCCCTCTGTTTCATATTTTATAGGAGTACTACTACTAGTTTAATATATAAGCTCACCTCTTCAATATTTGTGTCTCCTGCCGTCTCATTGGGATGTTAGGGGTTTTTGTCATGTGACGAGATTTGGTGTTAGGTGCCTTAGATCTATGCAAGGATTCAACGCGGCGATTGTAACTCCAACATGCTGGTTTTTAGGGGCACGTGCACGAAGATTTTCCAACCAGTGGTGGAGCCAGGTAGAAATTGCTAGGGGGGGGGGGGGGGCAAACCTAAAACATGAGTGTTTGAGGGTGCAAAACGCTAAAAGAAATTCTAGTCTAAGCCCCTCGGAAGTTTTCCTCACTGTTTGGTACTTTGGTACAAAGTTGGGGGGTGGGGGGCACAACCACCCCTAGAGTTGTACATAGCTCCATCGGTGTTCCAGCTGTCATCCATAAGGTCAAGTCGTCTTCAATAGGAGAGCGGCGTGTCGGCGGCTCGTTCTGACGGCAGTAGTGGTCCTTCGATGATCTTATAATCTTGACGTAAGTTTTATTATGTTTCATATGCTTTGTACTGTTGGTGAACTTCTATAGTAAATGTGATCCTTTTTGTGGAAAAAGAAATCAGACGTTAGGTATCAGATTGGAAACCAAACACGCATGATTAGTACTCCCTCTATATATTTTTGTAAGACATTTAGATCACTACTTTAGATCTGGACGATCTTATAAAAATTCACACAGAGTAGCATTTATGTTTATAATCTTCGATGTCAACAGTCCAAAATCATCTTGTTGCTTTCTGCGGTTTGACTCTGAGTAGCTCACTGTGTCTTCCGGAAAAAAATTCAGGTGATACGAAGCTTCTCATGCTCCCATGATACGGGCTTTTCTGAGTCTTTGGATTTGAGATCAGACGGTTGCATGCTGAGCTTCTGCATGTTTGCAGAAAAATCCTCTAGGACCCGACATTTTCGGACAAATCCAGAATCTTGATCCATGAACGTTGAATCTCAGATCCAAGAAGAACATGACCGTTGAATTTCAGATCCAAGAAGAACGAAAAGTTTAGTGTCACCTGAAACTTTCCCGTGTCTTTCGACAGTGACATGGACATATACGTTATCTTCCTGCCCTCCTTTTATCGTCCAGCGTGCAAGAATCTCTCTTCAACTTTACCATGAATTTCGCGACAGTGACATCAAGCACAAAGCCTTATCCTGAATGCTGGGTGCTGACTGTTGAGCCCTCTCTACACCCTACTCCTGTCCAATACTTCTATTCAGAGACTCTGAACAATCCTCATCATCAACAGGAAGTCCCTATCGGGGCTGACAAGGATTCGCTGCTCCATACGTGTCACCTCACAGCTCACCCGTCCCAGCAACGGCTAAATTTCGTGTTTTGACCCTTTTTCCAAACAAATTCAGGATCTGACCCCACTTTGAAATATTTTCGGCATTTGACCCTTTCGCTACCGCCAGAGCTCCTGGCGGTAGGGTTACATAGCCTACCGCCAGAGTATCTGGCGGTAGGGTGTGACGGAGGGGGACGGCGGCCGTCACCGCGCGCTGACGTGGATAAGTACCTTACCGCCAGGAAACATGGCGGTAGGCTGTCTAACCCTACCGCCAGCAATCCTGGCGATAAGGTGTGGCAGGGTTATTGCCAACAAGGCATTCTGTAACGAAATATGCTACTACCCTGGCGGTAGGTCCACCCTACCGCCAGGTTGCCTGGCGGTAGGGTTCTCTGTTTTGTTTTTCCAAGTTCATTTGGTCACTCTCCTCTCCACATCTTTACGGTACCTCCGTCGGTTCCACTCCGTCACATGAGTCTTATGCTCCTCTCCCCAGTCTGTGATCGACTGATTCTTCTGCCGGCTCATCCTGCAAGGCATAAGCAACAAGAATCATCATAAGTGCAATGAGATCATCATAAGCAACAAGAAACATGATAATCTCACGGAAAACAAAGAGCTCACAGGTGGAGCGCGTGGCCGCCGGTATCGGTGGGCTGGCCCGGTGGGGTATGCTGATAAATCCCAAACTGCGTGGCCACGCGTTGTGGCAAATGCCACTCGACGGCGTACACACAGATCATGGGCACGATGCACCGCCAGAGACCACGGTCCGCATCGCACATCACGTTTAGATCAAAGTCCCACTCTCGTTCTTCTCGATACGGGCACCAGATTACCTATTACATATACCTTGGTAAGTTCGCACTCTCGGTCAATAGTGGAATCAAAGAGAAAGGTGTTGGGCGAGTTCATATACATGCGTATGCGTCAAAGCGTCCCACTCGTTGGTGTAGGTCTTGTACGAAGTCTTGTTTAGGCCTGTGTAGAGTTTGACAACGTCCCACTCGTAAGCTACGGTGGGGTTTCGAGTCTCGTCGCCTTCTTCGCCATAGTATTCCCATGGGCGTCTTCGCAACTTCTCCGGACGCCCCACCGGCAGCTGCTCCCACATCCAAATGGAGAAGGCCCAGACAAAGCCACCCATATTGGACTTGTCTCCAGTCCTCTGCGTTGCGTCGTCAAGCTGCAAAACATCAAATGAGGATCAGATATAAGAAAATGTCATGGACACACTATCGTAGGTAGGTACGCAATTAGACACTCTCTTACCGAACGGTATAGGTAGGCGAGAGATGCCGTCCCCCAACTGTACCCTGCATCCCAGTCGGCTAGGAAGAACAGATACGACCAGTTGGCAGAGTTTCCGGAGCTATCTGGAAACACGACCTCCGTGAGAAGATACCATAGGTAGGCCCGCGCGTACCACTCCACAGTCGCCTTGTCTGCGCCTTCGGGGCATGTCTTCCGGTGCTCCGAGAGCCAGATCAACGGCACACCGGATGTACGGTTACTCTTGGCACCGGGGCAGTCGCCGATGAGGGTGGTGACCCTCTCCTGCCAGTTGGTCCTCTCCACTCGACCGATGAGTGCATGACCCTCGATCGGCATGGCAGTAATCATCTCCCAGTCCTCGAGGGTCACCGTCATCTCCCCGCATGGCAGATGAAAAGAATGGGTCTCCGGTCGCCACCGGTCAATCAACGCTGTTAGAGCTGCGTGGACAAGCGTCGGCGACTGACGCTTGAACTGCAACATGGAACCCAACAGCCGAGATCTCTTGAAGAACGGCGCATAGCGCTCGTTGTAGTCCATATGCCCATGAACCCTGTGACCCCTCATGCGCAGTGGCTGGAGCATCTGTCAAAAATTGAACACCAAAAGTTAGGAAATTATTTTCGTCAATCCGAAAACTTGGATCAAAATTTCATTCATATAACTTACCTCTCCGTTCTCTATAAAACGGGCACGATGACCCTTGTCGAATGCCCAGCCCAGCATGCAGTACCGTGGGCCGATGTTGTCCGCAAGAGGTGGCCGCCTTAATAAAATTTCATAAACAAAAGCACCATAAGCATGAAGCATACATAAGCAAAAGATGAACTCAAATCATATCGACATGCATCATATCAAAATAAAATTTTAAGCATATTTATCCAACAACATCTACTACACATGATGGATCAAATCATATCAACATGCATCATATCAAAAAAAATCCTCCAACATACATCATATCATCATATTTTTAAATATTTTTTCCAAACAACATCTTCATATCATCATATCAATATGAATCATCAAACTAGGGTTCAACTTCACACTAGATCATATCATCATATCAACATGCATCATCAAACTAGGGTTCATCCTCATATCAACATTACATCATAATTTTTTTAACAAAATAAATTATGAACTAGGGTTCATCTTCACACTAATATATGAACTATTGATTAGAGTTCATATCCAATACCACTAGTTACTAAAGAACTAAGAACTACAACTACAATCAATCTTAGGAGAAAAAAATCCAATCTAAGTTAAAAAAACATGAGGGATTTCAAGCAAATAATGCGTCGAATCGGAAGCAAGTTTGCAAAAACTAATTGGAGGGATCGGAGGAGCTTACGTTTCTCTCTTCGGGGCCATCTCGATCCGCCAAAACGGTGAAGAAACGGTGAAGATCGGAGGGGAAGAGTGGAGGAGATGAGAGAGGGAGAGAGGGGCGCGACTTGGGGGAGAAAATGGATGAACTGCTGACTTGGGGGAGGGGAGGGGTGGGGAGAAGGGAAGGGGCGCGGGGGTCTCGGATGAAATAACTGTCCGGACCCTACCGCCAGGGGATCCGACGGTAGGGTTACACAGTCTACCGCCCGGGCCCCTGGCGGTAGGGTGCGACGGAGGGGGGACGGCGCCGTCTCCGCGCGCTGACGTGGATAAGTTTCCTACCGCCAGGGTCCCTGGCGGTAGGCTGTGTAACCCTACCGCCATGAGCTCTGGCGGTAGGAAAAATGATCAAATCTCGAAAATATTTCAAACGGGGTCAGATCCTGAATTTGTTTGGAAAAAGAGTCAAAACACGAAATTTTGCCCCCAGCAACCCCTATAGATTGACAAGCCTCCGGCCGGCCTGAGCTGTGCTCCATGTCATGCCACATCACGCCAAGTACGCACCGAGATAAGGCTTTCTGCGTGACAGCAAGACCCCAACCAGACCGCCGTACTAGCTGCAATCAATCAATGCATCAATGATTGAGCCATCGACGGCAGCCAGGCAGATGATCAGTGCACAAACGGTGGTCTGGATCCCACGGTGACCTTTCTTCAACGGGAAAGGGCACCAAAAAGTTGGCAGATGATGTCTGCTCGCCTTGTCCCCTTTGTCCTTGTCACTGATCGGCGACTGCTGCCTCCCGTCGGACATCGACCCCCGCGGCCGGCGGCACCCGGAGGCCACGGGGCTGGGGTGCGTGACGTGCCCGATCGACCTAGCGAGCGAGCTCGCGCACATGCACGCGCTCGCCGGCCGGCCCGGCACATGCACCCGCGCGTGAGGAGGGCGTCTCGGGCTCTTCCTGGTCGTGGTTGACGCGTAGAGAGCGCGCGCGGCGGCGCGTGGCGACGTGGGTGGCATGTGGTGAGCTTTGCAAGACGTACGGCGTCGGCGACTCGGCGTGGCCGACGCGAGCGGCGAACCTAGTCGGCTCGGGCGCGTCGACGGATGATGGGATCCTAGGAGAAGGACCTTGGTTCATGTGTACGCTAAACCCGTACCCTCGCGTACTCCATTTGACGTCTGATTTGATAAGACCGTAGGAGGGATAATCGCTTGTACTCCTGCATACCATGAGATTTGGCAGATCCCGATAGTTCACTGCATATATACAAGAGTACTCCTGTGGCCCACCAACGTGGCTTCATCGACGGCCTGATACGACCCAGTTTCGACTACAGCAAGACAAGACCCTCGCAAGGGGGGCGACTTCAAGACCTCCCGGAGGAGCGGCCTCCCCAGGCGGCCTTCTGAGTGGAGCGGAAATTTCTATGCAAGACCCAGCCTCACGAGGCTGAAATGACATCAACCATGACGACCAAGGCCAGACGCGCGCCAGCGGACGCAGAGCAGCAGGTTTCCTCTTTGGTGCAAAGGAGGCAAGCACAGGTGTGGAGTCCCAAAGAATCAGTCAAAGGTTGCCATTTGCGTACAACGAGGCCAAGATCGCCAGAACGGCATGATGGATGTCATCGCCGAGCCCACCACGACGTCACGCTCAGAGGCTTTGCACGCGAAGACCACCTTTCGTCAGGATTAGATGTACTTCTTGTCCCCTTTCAAATTGCCGTCGTGATCCCTTCCCGCCTAACTTTCGGAGGAAGAGGACCAATGCCACTATAAATATGGCCTAGCCACCACCATAAAGGGGGATCGACTCATCAGGTGATCAGCTCATCGAATCACCGAGAGCTCATCACAAGAACACGCCTCTTGAGGCTGTTCTTCCACTTGTACTAGTTCATCCTCAACCCCTCGCGAGGCTAATCTACCACAAAGTAGGAGTTGGGTATTACACCGCAAGGTGGCCCGAACCTGGGTAAAATTGCCGTGTCTTTCTCTGTCGTGTTCATCGAGCTAGGTCATGAGAGCAGCGGATCGATCAGCTTGAGAGGTTTGAGTTCTTCGCACACGCCCCTGAGTTCGAACCTTTCTTGGGTCTGCGGAGCCTGAAATCCGACATTCGGCGTGACAGGTAGGGGGCGTGCCGAAGCCTCTCTTCCGCCAGTTGTTTCACCCCGTTCTGCTGTTCTCATGGCGGGCGCTCGCCGAGTTCGTGCCGAGCGCTGGGCAGCCCTCGCCGCGCACGTCGGCCAGACGGTGCCCGCGGGCAATGATGCCCCTTGTCGCTCCCTGTCGCCCGTGGTCAACGCTGCCACTGGCCCTGCAGCCCATGAGTAGTAGGATTCATCGCTGCCGCCCTCCGTGCGGCGCGACGGCCGCACCGCCACTCCGTCGCTGACCCTGGCCGCTGCTTCGTCCTTCCACGCCCGTCGCGGGCCGGCGATCGCGCAGTCGGTGATGCTCATGGCGCGTGAGCTTCTGCGCTACCATCCGGCCGACGACCTCTACGAGGTTTGGCTGGACCGCATCGCCGAGCTCGTCAATGCTGCTGGAGAGGCTCCTGTGCTGTCCCGTTGTAGGATCAAAAGTATGTCTAGAGGGGGGGGGGGATTAGACTACTTGACCAAATAAAAATCTAGCATTTTCCTAATTTTAAGTCTTGGCAGATTTTAGCAACTTAACACAAGTCAAGCAATCAACCTACACATGCAATTCTAAGAGTATAGCAGCATAAAGTAAATCATTGCATATGAAGGTAAAGGGGAGGAGTTTGGAGGGAGCAAACGCAATGTAGACACGGAGATTTTTGACGTGGTTCCGATAAGTGGTGCTATCGTACATCCACGTTGATGGAGACTTCAACCCACGAAGGGTAACGGTTGCGTGAGTCCATGGAGGGCTCCACCCACGAACGGTCCACGAAGAAGGAACCTTGTCTATCCCACCATGGCCATCGCCCACGAAGGACTTGCCTCACTTGGGTAGATCTTCACGAAGTAGGCGATCTCTTTGCCATTACAAACTCCTTGGTTCAACTCCACAATCTTGACGGAGGCTCCCAAGTGACACCTAACCAATCTAAGAGACACCACTCTCCAAAAGGTAATAGATGGTGTGTTGATGATGAACTCCTTGCTCTTGTGCTTCAAATGATAGTCTCCCCAACACTCAACTCTCTCTCTCTCCCTCACACACATATTTGGATATGGTGGAAAGATGATTTGAGTGGAAAGCAACTTGGGGAAGGCTAGAGATCAAGATTCTTGTGGTTGGATTGGAATGTCTTGGTCTCAACACATGAGTAGGTGGTTCTCTCTCAGAAAATGAGTAGCGGAAGTGTAGGCACGTTCTGATGACTCTCTCACAAATGGAGAAGGGGTGAAGGGGTGAAAGTGCTAGTTATCGACTAGAGGGGGGGGGGGTGAATAGGCGATTTTTATGAAAGTCTTCAAAACACGGTGGCTTTGCAGACAAACAAGTAAATTGAACCTATATAGTAAGCAGCGGAATGTAAACTATACTAGGCAAGCATTAGTCAAGCATACAATACAATGGAAGCACGAAGACTAACTGCAGCTAGGTAGACAGGATGAGAAAGGAAGACAATATGAAGCCAAACAGATATAAGTCTTCACACAGTGAAGACAAATGAATTGAGAAGGCAAGCAATGACTTCAAGAAGACAAAATGAAAAGTAAGAAGAGTAAGGGATAGAACCAGTTGCTTGGTGAAGACAAGGATTTGGTAGACCAGTTCCAGTTGTTGTGACAACTGTACGTCTGGTTAGGGAGGCTGAGATTGAACTCAGAAGACCGCATCTTCACCTTATTCCCCTTGAGCTAAGGACACCCAGTCCTCGCCCAATCACTCTGGTAAGTCTTCAAGGTAGACTTCCAAACCTTCACAAACTTCATTCACCGGCGATCCACAATGACTCTTGGATGCTCAGAACGCAACGCCTAACCAGCTGGAGGATTCACAGTCCTCAAGTGTAACAAGTCTTCAGATCACGCGGATAGAAAGACTTCAGTGATGCCTAACACTCTTTGGCTCTGGGTGTTTTGGGCTTTGTCCTTGCAAGGATCTCTCTCTCAAATGCTTTGGAGGTGGGTTGCTCTCAAACGACAAAAGCCGTGCACTAACTCTAAGCAGCCACCAATTTATGGTGTAGGGGGTGGGTTATTTATAGCCAAGTGGTAACCCGACCTAATTTGTCCGAAATGACCCTGGGTCACTAAGGAACCTACACGTGTCCAACGGTCGGATTTCAAACACACATGACAGCTTGGCTTGGGCTACAAGTAAAGCTGACTCACCCAGCTCTGGATAAGATTTGCTCTCATTGTCTTCGCTCAAATACATAGGATTTGGTTGAGCATCACATCAGTCACTCTGACTTTGTTCACTTGGACCGCACTTAACAGTACTGTGGTTCCTATGACTCAATAAAGAAGAAAGGAAAGTACAAAACAGCCATGTCTTCTCACTCCATAGTCTTCAAGTGAATATCTTCACACGTCATATGGTTCATCGTGAATGTCTTCACGAACCACCATTGTCTTCAATGTCTTCACACATTTTTAGGGGTCATCTCTAGTAGGTAAACCGAATCAATGAGGGACTACTACCTGTGTTATCCTGTAATTCTCACAAACACATTCGTCCCTCAACCACGTTTGTCATCAATACTCTAGAACCAACTAGGGGTGGCACTAGATGCACTTAAAATCTCCCCCTTTTGGCGATTGATGACAAACTGGTTGAAGTTTTCAACGGGGATAAAAGTATGTGAAAGTTCAGTTCATGAGCATTGTCTTCATAGATTAAAAGAAGCCCCCCCTGAAGATGCGCCTATAAGTAGTTTGCGTTTGAATGCAAATGCACATGGCAGGTTTTGCTTTGTGGAGACCATCTTCAATCATGAAGACAATTCATTATGCAGATATGAAAGTAATTAAGATAATGATATGCATAATGAGAAATGGACGTCTGCAGAATAACTTCATGCGGAATTTATCACCGCATCACAAAGTAGCAGAAAAAGTAGCAGACGACCATCAAGTTTAAGTATTACAACTCAAGAGCCAAATAGTTTCAAAAACGAGAGTTGCAAGCACTTAGCAAAATAAGGTAACCACCCCATATGGACCCGCTTGACGACTACCAACCTCATATGCTTCTCCCCCTTTTGTCAGTAAGGACCAAAAAGGTTTGAAGACATAGAGTTTCTACGCGCTCCTAGGTGGAGACGATGTTGGAGCAGTAGGGTCGACGTTGGAGTTAGGTGGTGCAGAAGGGCCTGGTGCAGCATCTTGACGCAGTGAAGCTAATGCTGGTGAAGTGGTGTCGTCTTCTTCATCGATGACTCTCACAACAACAGTTGTAGCCGAAGATGAGTACTCGGAATCTTCAATAGAAGGTGTTGGACACCAACTTGCAGATTGCGATGGCCTAGAGTCAAACTTGAATCTCTCAGTGAAGCCATCTTTGCTAAGATCACCTTTAGAGCTGTGGATGCGATTGACATCCACCAGAAGACTCTTAATTTGGCGCTTCAGCCATTCATGGTGCTTATCCTGCTTCTGATGCAAAGATACCAGAAGCTGACGGTCATTGAGGACACGTGAACGCTTCCGAGGCCTTTGAGCAATTGTACCGGCAGTGGCTTCAGTATTGGCACGATGCGGCATACGCAAGTTGCCAGCCAGGGGATAGTCAGGAGTAGCAGAGTTTGGTACGTGAATTCCTTCAATAGGTTGAGTGAAGCTTTGATATTCAGCATTCTGCAGATGGAGTGGCTTCTTTGCTGGATCATAGTAGATGGCTTCATAGGACATGTCAACTTCAGGCAAGAATACGACATGATTGTGTGCTAAATGTTGATAGTCAACAGAGGAATGAAGCTTGATTAGGCGCATAATCCAGGGAGCATAAAACTTCAGGCCTAATAGATCAATTCCGGAAGCAGCAAGCTGGCGGAAGAAGAAATCCCGAGTATTGAATCTGATGCCACTGAAAATATAGAAGACCAATGTCTTCATGGTGCCTTCGAGTTTAGCTTCAGAAGAGTTGCCATTGATAGGCCAAAGAGTATGCCTCAGAGTGTGATATACTATGCAGGGAAAGTACTCTAGGTCTTTGACAAAGAACTCTTTAGGGTATTCAGCGTCTTGGGGCAATGGCTTCATCATGCTCAGCATCTGGCTCATATTGGGCTCTGCAGTTCATTTTGATAGAGCTGACAACCTAGTCCATACAACTCATAAGGAGTGGGCAGGGAAGTAAGCTCAATAATGTCCTGAGCTTTGGCTTCATGATGAACATCTCTTGTCATCCACACAAGGATCCAAGTCTTCGGATCCCTGTTGTAGCCACGAATGTGCAAGGTTGCATAAAAATACAGCAGAAGCTCTTCGTTCCAGTGCTCCTTGTCAGTCACAAAAGGCAGCAACCCAACATCTCTAAAATAGTCAAGGGCCTCTTCAAGGCATGGCAGCCCAACAACAACATCATAATCCAGACGCTTTTGAGGAAAAATCTGGTCTTGGTTGTATAAGATGTAAGAGTAATAACTTCATTGCTATCGGCTCCAAAACCTGTTAGAGGAGATCTTGGGATTTGTGTATGGGTTCTTGGTGTTGTCAAAGAAAGTGTCGTGCTCTCTGAAGCTGAGCACACTGAATGAGATGTGTGTTGTTGCAGCACTAGGAAGCCTGGACTGTCTTGGCTTTGGCTTCAAAGTCTGAGGCCTCTGCTCCACGTGATAATCATATTGTGGCCCGGGAGTAGTGGGTGGAACCATTATAGGTCATATGACACTTACCAACTCACCTTGATAGAATGCGCGTTCCATGGTATGAGGCCTTGGTGGAGGAACGACGTCATCAAAAGTGATTGGCTGCACAATGTTATCAGTTGCTGCATTGGCTTCGGTCTCCACATTGTCTTCAGCCATGACAGTGTCATTGGCTTCAGTGGTGTTGTTGGTGGCAGCCACATTGGGTTCAACCTCCATCTCTTCAACGACTAGAGGGTCTGGCACAAGCACATTCTCGGCTTGTATAACTGGATCACTGGCAGGGGGAGTAGCTTCTCTCTCTTCTTCTTTTTCTTCATCGGCTGATGCAGCCGGAATGTCTTCAGTAGCTTTGGCTTCGGACTCATGAGCAGTCACAGAGGGGATGACGTCAGGGAACACTTGACGTGATACTGAGCCGGTTGGTTGCACATCCACTTCTGATATGCTTGACATGGATGCCTGAGACCTGGGACCTCTGCGAAGCCTCCTGAGGAAGGCGATGCCTGTGATGAAGGGATAGTGAAATCAAAGTCGTCAGGTCTTTCTTGCTGGGGCTCAAGCACCGGAGTGGTGACTTGAGCTGGAGGAGTGCGCTGAATAACTTCATCATCCATTGGCATCTCTTGAGTGATTGGCGTCATAGGACGAGGAGTCGAAGGAAGGCCAATGCTGATCAATTCACTGCTTGTTGGAGCAGGCAATGATACCATGGGAGTTGGTTGAATATGATGAAGGACTTCATCATCATTCACATTGCCTTCACGACCAATGTCTTTAGCTGCGATAGGGTCAGCAACTAGAACTTCTTCGTCTTCAGGAGCCTCTGTGGAAGCAGGCTCATGGATTATGAGGTAGCGCTTGCGGTTGGCAGAAGCAGGTAAGGCAACAGAGATTGGTTCAACTATGAGAGGCTCTGGGGCAGCAGAACGCTCTTTTCTTGAAGACTTTGAAGCCTTTGTCTTCAACTTCTTCTTGGAGGGAGCATCATCAGATGTATCTTTGAGCTTCCTCTTCCTGGCTTCGGTTTCAGTTTGCCTAGTCTTCTTATGTTCAGAAGCTGCAGAGGGGACCTTTCGCTTCAAGCCAGTCATGCTGGTAGGGAAGACAATGCTTGGTTGTCCCTGCCTTGGAGCGTTGGGATTAGCTTCAGCAGGCTTCTTGGATTTTTTGGCAGCCATCTTGGGGTCGATGCCAGGACGCCCAAGAGCCTTTCTCTTTTCAGCTTCATTGTGTGCTTGCACACATTTCTGCGCATAGTACTTCATGCGCTCATGAGAGCCTTTGGCTTCTTCACGCTTCTTGTTGAATTCTGCCTTGAGGTCTTGCATCATCTTCTTGAATATTTGCACACCAGCCACGCCGAGCTTGTCGATGTGCTTCTTGAAGTGTGCCTTCTCATAGTTAATCTTGTTCTTGAGATCGACAATTTTCTGAGACACTGATGTCCACTGGCAGCTGCAGATCATCAAGGTTGATGCTTTGGTCCTCAAACCATACATCAATGAAGTTGTTCAGAATATCAACATGAAGTAGAGGCAGGTCCTGGAAGATCTCAGCCTCCTGTTTGCTCTTGATCAGCTGTTCTAGAGCATCATCTGCAAGATCTTCATCACTTGAGAGATCAATGGTGTTTTCTTCATTGCGCAGAACGGCAGTAGGAGTGAGTGCCTGCCCAGAGACCTTCTTGGGATTTGGCTTCTTGGTCCTCTTGGAGACGCGGGACAAATCTTCAGATTGCACACTAGCTTCAGGAGGTGTAGTTTTCAATGGCTTCTTCGTTGAAGCTTTTGGAGCAGCAGCAACAAAGGGCTTTGAAGCTTTTGACTTCTTCTTCTGCTTTGGTGGTGCAGGAGCTTCTTCAGAGTCTGCATCTTCAGCAGATTGCTCCACTGTGGCCCTCTTGACAGCAATGTGAGACAGAAGCCCATCGAAGTTAGTGAAGGGGCCAATTCTGTTCTCATTGGCTTCACGGGTGCCATTAGACCTTGGAGCTGGCGGACAAGGGTTGAAGTCGAGTCCGAATTCCTTCTTGTTCTTCGTGGCAGACTCCTTGGCAAACTGGAAGTTGCACTTGAAGAGCTCATCATTATGACACCATCAAAGAGATGATGGGTCAGCATTTTCTGGCTCAGGTCCTCGGACCATGCATGGATAGAACTCCTGAGCAATAGCTTCAGGTTTCGTCTTTGGTGCCAAGTTCTTATAAAGAATATCTCCCCACGGGCATTTAATGGCGTTCTTATCAGCATATTCAGGTGTAACGAAGTTATACTTGAACCACTGCTCAACCCAATATCTTCGAATCCATTGAATTCTGTTCTTGCACTGAGTATAGCTTTATTCAGGATCAGATTTGTAAAGCTAATATAGATCTGGGGGCAGGTCCAGAGCAGTATTGCCACAGTGTTGCCTGCCACCTTTCCTTGCAGATTTTTTCAGTGGCCATAGGATTCAGATGGATAGGCTTTAGAACAGTGAAAGGCTTCCGACGACTTGTCAGACAAGAACTAGCTTCAGGAGATTCAATGTGTCGCTGTAAGAATTCTGCAAATGAATGCAGACTATGAGAACCAAGGGATTCTCCCGCGGACATGTACCTGTGACATCATGAGAGATGCTAGGGAAGGGGAAGAGGTCATATACATTCTCAGAAGATTTTGAAGATAAATCAGTTAGAAGACACTGACCTCATAGTGCGAAGACATTCACTTATTTGAAGTGAGTTGGTTCCAGATTTGTACGAATCCAAGAATAAATATAAGTGAGGAATCTAACTAGTTGTGAAGCATAAGTGAACATACTTTGCAAGATATGAGATGCAGAAAAAGAAAGATCCAAATTTGGAAGTGCAGAAACCACTTTTGGGTGAAGTGGACAGATTTGACGGATCTAAAAAGCGGTAAAAAGTGAGTTTTATTTACCACAGAGGAACTGCTAGACGAGGCAGAATGGATGTCGAGCAATCCAATCTCTCGTCCTCTAACTTGGTGATGGAAGACACCTACGACGGCAATGGAGAAGACGAGGTCTGCGGCCGGTGTGAGGACGGCATCGAAGAAGTTGCGGTGGCTAAGCGCTTCGTCTCCGGTGTCGACACGAGCTAGCGGTGGCGCTAGGGTTTGAATAGATGGCGAGGTGGAAGAGGAGATAATGACCACGTGGGTGTGTATTTATAAGGAGGAGGGCGGCGCAGCGCAATTACATAGGTGCCCCTGGCGGTTCACATCTGATGGACATGTGGCATGCATGCAACTTATCAGGAGTTGAACCATGTTCCCACACACGCCTGGATTGTTGGGTGGTCATTCCGGCTTCTCCGGTTTTCAGGCAAAAGATAAGACATTAAAATAGTTTTAAACATGTGTCTCTTTATCTTCAGCTGACAAGGACACAGTGAAGACATTCGACACGTGTCAACAAAATGCATATGACTAGACAGAAAGAATTTGAGGGAGTAGCATAGATGGGGTCAGGGTCCGATCACATTCACTTAGGTCAGAAAAATAGCAACTCGAAGACATAGCTATAAGTGAATGTTGTAGAGGACAGAACACATATATAGTATTGAAGATAAATCAACATTGCAAAGATATAGTTCTTCAAAACAAATCAATGTTGAAGACAATCCAAATGTGAAGATAATGCAATCATGATGCCTAATGAAAATCTTAAAGAAAGTGTGGTGGTGGCGTTACCCACCGTATAGGAAGTATTAGACCCAGACATAATGCACAATTATCGTGGCGCTCTGAAGTCAAATTCCACATTAGTGTATTCAAACTCAGAGGGTGAGTCTTCATTGATTGAAGAAATACGTTAATTTGTGTGTTGCACATCTAAGTCATCAATATGCATAAGCGTTAGGATGTGTGTCCATTCACTAGACATTTGAGGATTCTAAGATATTTAGCTCACACCGCAGCTTGCAAAACCTTTTCTCATCCAAGGGCTTTGTGAAGTTATCTGCCAGTTGCTCTTCAGTGTTGACGTGAATGATATCAATATCTTCCTTGATGACATGATATCTGAGAAAGTGATTGAAAGGATCGAAATACTTGACTAGAGGGGGGGGGGGTGAATAGGCAACTAACAATTTTTAGCTTTTCTTTACCAAATTAAACTTTCCATCAAAGTAGGTTGTCTAGGTATGCAACTAGGTGAGCAACCTATATGATGCAACAACAACAAGCACACAAGCAAGCAAGGGATACAACACAATATAAGCTTGCACAAGTAAAGGTGAGAGATAACCAAGAGTGGAGTCGGTGGAGATGAGGATGTGTTACCGAAGTTCCTTCCCTTTGAGAGGAAGTACGTCTCCGTTGGAGCGGTGTGGAGGCACAATGCTCCCTAAGAAGCCACTAGAGCCATCATATTCTCCTCACGCCCTCACACAATGCAAGATGCCGTGATTTCACTATTGGTGCCCTTGAAGGCGGCGACCGAACCTTTACAAACAAGGTTGGGGCAATCTCCACAACTTAATTGGAGGCTCCCAACGACACCACGAAGCTTCACCAGAATGGAATATGGCTCCGCGGTGACCTCAACTATCTAGGGTGCTCAAACACCCAAGAGTAACAAGATCCACAAGGGATTAGTGGCGGGAATCAAATTTCTCTTGGTGGAAGTGTAGATCGGGGCCTTCTCAACCAATCCCTAGATAATCAACAAGTTTGATTGGCTCGGGAGAGAGATCGGGCAAAAATAGAGCTTTGAGCAACAATGGAGCTTAGAGAGGGAAGAGGTAGTCGACTTGGAGAAGAAGACCCCCCTTATATAGTTTAGAGGAAAGATCCAACCATTACCCACTTACTCAGCCCGCGACATGCGGTACTACTGCACCAACTTGCGGTACTACCGCAAGGCCTTGTGGTACTATGGCTAGGCGGTGTGATACTACCGGTCCCGCGGCAGAGACCAGACGAGGCCCTGTTGCGTTGAAGCAATGAACAGTAGAACCACATGAGCGGTACTACCGCGCGTCCTTGCGGTACTACCGCAAGGCAGGGTTTGACTAGGTTGGGAAGGCACAGACTAATAAGATTACATCCATGGCTACTTCCGTTGAGTTTCGATCTGTGCAAAAATTCGACACAGTACTACCGCATGCAGGGAGCGGAACTACCGCGTAGGGCGCAGACGTAAAAAATTACTTCCGCCCCTACTTCTGCACGTGTCACTGTGCTGGGCTAGAGGCCACGGTAGTACCGCGCCTAAGGAGCGGTACTACCGCATAGCGCGGTACTACCGCATCCCTGGCCGGTACTACCATGGGCTACTGCGGTCCTACTGCCCCCTTGAGCAGTACTACCGCATGCCACAACACAATAGCACTTGGAGTCCTTCATTTTGCAAAGACACGGATAAACGGTCGATGCTCCAAAGAAGCAAAGGAAAGGTAGCGCAAAGGAATAGACGTGTACGTGTTGATTCCACCCTAACCTTTTCGACGCGGAACCCCTCTTAATAGTACGACTTTCCTATGACTCAAATCCACCGAAAAGAAACGTAGAGAAACGCCATCTTCACTTAGGCTCCGAGGGGCACCGAATCGTCTTGTGCCTAGACATGAGATATCTGAAATGCTTAATGCACACAATTAGTCCGCAAAAGCATTGTTATCAATCAGCAAAACCACATAGGGAGAAATATGCCCTTACAGTGATGATGAATCTCAATGTGCTTTGTCTTCGAGTGCTGAGCTGGATTCTTGGCAATCTTGATGGCGCTTTCATTGTCGCAGAAGAGTGGCACATTGTTCATGTTGATGCCATAATCCTTGAGAGTTTGCTTCATCCATAGAAGCTGAGCACAACAAGATCCAGCAGCAATGTATTCTGATTCAGCAGTGGAGAGACATACACAGTTCTACTTCTTTGAAGATGAACAGACAAGAGATCGTCCAAGAAAGTGACATGTGCCTGATGTAGACTTGCGATCAACTTTGTCACCAGCATAATCAGCACACTACTACAGGATGCTGCTAACGCTACACTATGATTAGAGACCCTTCGAGAAACTGTGCGCGATGCAATAATCGCAAACGGTGGTGTAAGAAAACCGTCAAAAATGTGCAAAACGTTTGCGATGACGGATGCATCAAACATGGTTCAGATTTTAGTTGCGTGTGCGATGCAGGGCATACGGTTGATCCAGCAGAACTGTTTGCGATGAGGAAGAACAACTGAAATGGGCAACCATATCAATGTGTGTGCGATATACAGCATACAGTTCCCTCCGATGAACTGTGTGCTATTAGAGAATGCAACAGAAACTGTCAGCCGGATCAAGGTGTGTGTGATATACTCATATACGCCATACGGTTCACTCGGAGAAACTGTTTTCGATTGGGCAAGAGAATGGAAACGGTTCATCTTAACAAGATGTGTGTGATATGTGGCATTTGCGATCAGCCAAAAGAACACAAACGATTCGTGTAAACCAGATGAGTGTGATATCCAGCAAACAGCCCACTCGGATGAACTGTTTGGGATGAGAAATTATAACACAGATGGTTAGTATAGTAAGCTTCTTTCCCTTCCAATACAAAAAAAATGCTCGTGTGTGATTCTGTTCGTACAAAAAACTTTGAAAAATGCAAACTAGTTGCTTGTGATGGCTAGGAGTATCGCACACGATGCGTCTACGAGTACTTGTGTGCGATGATTACTAAGTTATAGATAATGAACGTCCACAAGGGTGATATGCTGATCATGGAGTGCGAGAAGACCATTGTCGGAAGGTCGCCAGCTCAGCCTTTTATCCTATATTCCATTATAATTGTATGCATAAGTAGGTCGTGAGTGTTTTGTGCCTTGCCGCATGTGGAATTTTAAATTATCCTGAATATGTAAGACAATTATTAACCGTTGCCATTGTAAATTTGCCTCAACGGAGGACAGAGTGCGCGCAGGGATGCCACAGACCCGCAAAAAAAGAAAATGAGCAGGGACACCACAGCGATCAACCACGTGGTCAACCTTCTAGCACCCCGCGGGAGATGCCACAGCGCATCCATAGGACACGATGGGGACATCATGACCATGTGTGATAGTGGGCAGACATGTACACGTACATCTGAGAACAAGGGCCCATGTTTTGGGCTTCCGATGCATGGCTTACGGTTGATCCAAAAGAACTGTTTGCGATGAGGCAGAACAACAAAAATGGGGCTTTGTGTGCCCAGAACCATCAATAAATTTTGACTTTGTTTCTCATCACATTGCAAATTACAACGCAATAAGTAAGTGCAAATCTGTTCACACAGATGAAACTAATATGTGTTCACACCGACCAAACTAATATGTGTTCACACTTAGCATCGGGATATAAAAATTACCCACTCAAAAATTACTTCACAGTTCCTCTCCTCATCACCTACAAAACTGGTCTTTCCTGTCGAGTCATTCCGCCATGACTGGTAGAAGGAGTTTCGGGTGGGCATATAACCAGGCAGCAAAGACCAAGGCCGTGGAAGCACTAGAGAGGTTCCGCCACGAAGCGGCAGCCGCAACAGAGATGTCCCGGTGTGCCGCGGAGCCCTCGAACGAGCTCTCATGAGCATGCGAGGGCTCTCACAAGCGCACTTGCCACGTCGGCGATCGCGACGAGCTGGTGTTGCTGAAGTCATTGCCCAGCGACAACGACATTCTCGCTCGCCTCATTAAGCAGCAGGAGCTGGTCGACAGCTTGACGAAGCTGCTCGAGATCAGCGATGTCTCGATTGACAAGGTGAACGGCCTCATCGAGAAACTCATGGATGACAATGCGAAGCTCCTCAAGGCGCTCACCAAGAAGGAGGAGGAGGCCACCGGCTAGAAGATGCTGCATGAGCAGAGTAGTGCCTCGGGGATGACGCTGACAACGGTCGTCAAGGAACTAATGGGTGACTTTAGGAAGCTCTGGATCGAGCGCGTGCAGGAGGTCGAGGAATCCGTGGCTGCTTTCAAGCAAAGAAGTGAGGAATTGAGGAAGGAGCTGGAGGATGTCATCGCCCGATGTTCCATCGAAGAGTAGATACAGTAGTGATCTTGATCGTTGTCTATGATTTCCTACTTCTCTTGCCCCCATGTCTTCCGGACTTTGCCGCATGTGGCATTTAAAATTATCCGGAATATGTAAGAAAATTATTATCTGCGCCATCATAAATTTGTCGTCGTACTATCCGTTGCCATTTTATTTGTCATCTTATTATCTGTTGCCCTATGTGGGAATTTAAATTAGGCCGGAATACGAGTGTAAAACACGAATAAAGAAAATGCTGCCATAGGAACACAACCGAACACCCTCCGTCCACCCCAAAAAAATCTCCATCCAGACGCTTAATTAACCCATTAATGGCGAAGTTTTGAGCAAGGCAGGCGGCGGTTGGTGCATGGAGGTCAAAGAGCTTGCTTCCTGGTGAGCATGGGCTCCCTTGCTGCTCGCACGTGTCCTGTCAAGCTTGCGAGGTGGATAGGATGCACGCATCCTGTCGAGCCTGCACGGCAGACTTCTCGCGCTCGTCCCGTCTAATCAAACAGCTGCACGCATGCCACTGAGTATGATTAAATATTGACACGGTTCATATAATACAACCATTTGTGATATTAATGTGTCAGCTTATTGTTTCAAAAAGGACTTCGTTGGCTACTAATGTGTGCGCCTCTTCTCAAACTGGACGATTTTTTTACCATGACATATATGTGCCATGTCATGAAACCATGCCAAGTTTCATGTTTTTGGTGAGTTTTTGATTTACTAGGATTTAAAAACCGAGATTCTTAATGTTTCAGGACGACAACAAGTTTGTAGTTCATTCCCATTCCTTAAATGAGACCTAAACATGCACCCAATGACACATGTATGATTTCCCACCCATTTGCTTCATTGGAGCATGTGCTGTAGTTCAAATTAGAATTATGGACTACATTTAATGCGTAGAAAACTTAATTAGTAATATATACAATGGCCAAACAAACCCTAAACAGTTTCAAATTTCAGCACGACACTCCTGTTATTCTATGTTGCCTATAGAAAAAAAAGTTCAAGGCTTGAAGAGGCAACGATTATCGTTTCGCCCTGATACGCCTCCAACGTATCTATAATTTATGAAGTATTCATGCTATTATATTACCTATCTAGGATGTTTTATATGCATTTATATGCTATTTTATATGATTTTTGGGACTAACCTATTAACCTAGAGCCCAGTGCCAGTTTCTGTTTTTTCCTTGTTTTTGAGTTTTACATAAAAGGAATACCAAACGGAGTCCAATTGACGTGCCAATTCCTGACGATTTTTTTATGAACCAAAAGAAGCCCCTGGATTGCAAGAGTTGGTCCAGAAGAGTCCCGGGCTGCCCACGAGGGTGGGGGCCATGCCCACCCCCCAGGGCGCCTCCCTACCTCATGTAAAGCCCGGAACCTCCCCCCTGACGTGAGACCTACACCAAAAATTCCTATAAATACTGAAACCTCCAGAAAGTAGAATAGATCACGAGTTCCGCTGCCGCAAGCCTTTGTAGCCACCAAAAACCAATCGGGACCCTGTTCCGGCACCCTGTCGGAGGGAGGATCCCTCACTGGTGGCCATCTTCATCATCCCGATGATCTCCATGACGAGGAGGGAGTAGTTCACCCTCGGGGCTGAGGGTATGTACCAGTAGCTATGTCTTTGATCTCTCTCTCTCTCTCTCTCTCTCTCTCTCGTGTTCTTGATTTGGCACAATTTTGATGTATCGCGAGCTTTGATATTATAGTTGGATCTTATGATGTTTCTCCTCCTCTACTCTCTTGTAATGGATTGAGTTTTCCCTTTGAAGTTATCTTATCGGATTGAGTCTTTAAGGATTTGAGAACACTTGATGTATGTCTTGCCGTGTTTATCTATGGTAACAATGGGATATTCACGTGATTCACTTGATGTATGTTTTGGTGATCAACTTGCGGGTTCAGTGACCTTGTGAACTTATGCATAGGGGTTGGCGCACGTTTTCGTCTTGACTCTCCGGTAGAAACTTTGGGGCACTCTTTGAAGTACCTTGTGTTGGTTGAATAGATGAATATGAGATTGTGTGATGCATATCGTATAATCATGCCCACGGATACTTGAGGTGAGAATGGAGTATCTAGGTGATATTAGGGTTTTGGTTGATTTGTGTCTTAAGGTGTTATTCTAGTATGAACTCTATGATACATCGAACGGAAAGAATAGCTTCATATTTTACTACGCACTCTTGAATATATAGATCAAAAAGGATAACTTTGAGGTGGTTTTGTACCCTACCATAATCTCTTCGTTTGTTCTCCGCTATTAGTGACTTTGGAGTGACTCTTTGTTGCATGTTGAGGGATAGTTATATGATCCAATTATGTTATTATTGTTGAGAGAACTTGCACTAGTGAAAGTATGAACCTTACGCCTTGTTTCAACGCATTGCAATACCATTTACGCTCACTTTTACTACTTGTTACCTTGCTGTTTTTATATTTTCAGATTACAAATACTCATATCTACCATCCATATTGCACTTGTATCACCATCTCTTCGCCGAACTAGTGCACCTATACAATCTACCATTGTATTGGGTGTGTTGGGGACACAAGAGACTCTTTGTTATTTGGTTGCAGGGTTATTTGAGAGAGACCATCTTCATCCTACGCCTCCCATGGATTGATAAACCTTAGGTCATCCACTTGAGGGAAATTTTCTACTGTCCTACAAACCTCTGCACTTGGAGGCCCAACAACGTCTACAAGAACAAGGTTGCGTAGTAGACATCAAGCTCTTTTCTGGCGCCGTTGCCAGGGAGGTGAGTGATTGAAGGTATATCTTTAGATCTTGCAATCAAATCTTTTTTTCTTGTTTTATCACTAGTTTAGTCTATAAAAGAAAACTACACAAAAATGGAATTGACTTTGTCTCATACCCTTAATCTTTTTAATATCTTTCGTGAAAATGATGGAAAGGAAAATTGTGCTCAAGTGCTAGAAGAAGAAATCTGTAAAATGTTTGGCACTAAATATGTGAATGATGAGCATGATTGCAATGTTATTAGTATGAATTTTTTGAATACCCATGATGCTAATGATATGCAAAGCCACAAGCTTGGGGATGATATGTTTGATGAATATGATATTTTTTGTCCCCCAAGTTTTGATGAGCAAATTTATTATGATGAAAGCATGCCTCCTATTTATGATTATTATTGTGATGATACATATGCTATAAAGAATAATGATAACCATGAAACTTGTCATCATGACTTTAGTTTTCAATTGGATTATGCTTCACATGATAGCTATTTTGTTGAGTTTGCTCCCACTATTATTCATGAGAAGAAATTTGCTTATGTGGAGAGTAGTAAATTTTCTATGCAAGTAGATCATGAAAAGAGTGCTATAAGTGCTGGTTATATTGTTGAATTCATTCATGATGCTACTGAAAATTATCATGAGGGAGGAACATATGCTTGTAGGAATTGCAATAATATCAAGTTTCCTCTCTATGTGCTTAAAATTTTGAACTTATGCTTGTTTTGCCTTCCTATGCTAGTTGATTATAGTTCCCATAAGTTGTTTGCTCACAACATCCCTATGCATAGGAAGTGGGTTAGACTTAAATGTGCTAATCATATTCTTCATGATGCTCTCTTTATGTTTCAATTCTTATCTTTTATGTGAGCATCATTGAAATCATCATGCCTAGCTAGGGGTGTTAAACGATAGCGCTTGATGGGAGGCAACCCAATTTTACTTTTGTTATTTGCTTTTTGATCCTGTTTAGTAATAAATACTTCATATATCCTCTGGTTATATGTGGTTTTATGTTTTAATTAGTGTTTGTGCCAAGTAGAACCTTTGGAAAGACTTGCGTGCAAGTTAATGTGATCTTGCTGTAAAAAACAGAAACTTTAGCGCTCACGAGATTAGCTGCCATTTTTTACTGGAGAGTGATTTTAGGTTGATTCTTTTTGAAGATGATTAATAGACAAATTTCTCAGGGTAACCAATTTATTTCAGAATTTTTGGAGTTCCATAAGTATATGTTTGATACAGATTACTACAGACTGTTCTGTTTTTGACAGATTCTGTTTTCTATGTGTTGTTTGCTTATTTTGATGAATCTATGCGTAGTATCGGAGGGTATGAACCATACAGAAGTTTGAATACAGTAGATATTACAGCAATATTAATTTAGAATGAGTTCACAACAGTAACTATGTGGTGGTTTTATTTTCTTGTACTAACGGAGCTCATGAGATTTTATGTTGAGTTTTGTGTTGTGAAGTTTTCAAGTTTTGGGTAAAGATTCGATGGACTATGGAATAAGGAGTGGTAAGAGCCTAAGATTGGGGATGCCCAAGGCACCACAAGGTAACATTGAAGGGCAACCAAGAGCCTAAGCTTGGGGATGCCCCGGAAGGCATCCCCTCTTTCGTTTTCGTTCATCGGTAACTTTACTTGGAGCTATATTTTTATTCACCACATGATATGTGTTTTGCTTGGAGTGTCATTTTATTTTGTTGGTATTTGCTTGATGTTATTTATAATAATTTTTTGCATCTATATTTTCAATAAAAATTTCAAGGATAGCCTTTACCATGCTTATTTTACAAGTATACATGTTGCTATTTTAAAACAGAAAGTTTATCATTGTTGCAAAAATTCCCTAGAAAAGTCAGAGAATGATATAATATTGATTTTTTTGCATATTGAGCTCTGATAAATATTCTACAGTGTAGTATGTTTCTCATAATTTTTGGAGTTAGGGAAGTATGATGAATCTTGCATTCTTTACAGACTATACTGTTTTGGCAGATTGCTGTTATGTTTGCATTGTTTGTATATGTTTGCTTGATTAATGATTCTATTTGAGGATAGGAGTATTAAATATGCAGAGACATTTAGTATGCAATGTTGAATAATAATTTTAGTGATTTGTTACAGTAGAAAATGATAAGGTTTTTGCATTGGTTTATACTAACTTATCTCACGAGTTCTTGTTGAGTTTTGTGTGAATGAAGCTTTCGAGATTTAGGAAATCGAGATATAAAAGGAATTAAGGAGACGCAAAAGTTCAAGCTTGGGGATGCCCAAGGCACCCCAAGATAATATTTCAAGAAGTCCCAAGCATCTAAGCTTGGGGATGCCCCGGTAGGCATCCCACCTTTCTTATTCAACAATTATCGGTTAGTATCGGTTGAACCTAAGTTCTTGCTTATTCACATGATGCATGCTATACTTGCAATGTAATTTTGTTTTGTTTCGCTTGCTGCTTGAATAAAATACATTAGATCTGAAATACTTAAATGAGAGAGAGTCTTCTCATAGCTATATAATTATTTAACTACTCATTGATCTTCACTTATATCTTTTTGGAAGTAGTTTGTCATTTACTTGTGTGGTTCACTTATATCCTATGAGTAAATGGTTGAATGATTTGAATGTCATAAATCTGAAATTATATATGCACTTGAACAATTCATGAAACATTATTGAAGGAAGAGAGATTTCACATATAAATACTATCTTAGACATCTTCTATGATTGTGAGCCCCATTAATTATTTTCAAACCTGAGCAAATTAGTTGAAATTGGACAAGGAAGACAACATAATGAGTTATACTTGGGTATATTTGTATAGAAGTTATATTGTTATAGATCCTCCAACATGTGGTGCTTGCAATTTAGAATCCTTTGCTAGCCAAAATATCTGTACTAAGCGGGAATACTGCTTGTGCATCCAAATTCCTTGAACCAAGTTTCTTCCATGAGTGTCCACCATATCTACCTATATGCGGTATTTACCTGCCATTCCAAGTCAATTTGCATGTGCCAAACTCTAAACCTTCAAATAATAATCTGTTTTGTATGCCCGAATCGCTCATGTAGTGACTAGGGGCTGTCAGTATCTTCCATGCTAGGTGGGTTATTCTCACGATGAGTGGACTCCACTCATCATTCATGAAAAAAATGGCTGGTAACTGGGATGCCCAGTCCCATGATCAAAAGATCAAAATCAAATCAAAATAATTGCAAATAAAAACTCCCCCAAGATTGATGTTAGTTGGAGGCACCCGTTGTTTCGGGCAAGCCATGGATTGATGATTGTTGGTCGAGGGGGAGCAAAAACTTTACCATTCTGTTTGGGAGCCGCCTACAATGTATGTAGTATGGAAGATATTGGGAACTCTTGGTTGTTACGTTGACAATGAAAGCATACCTCTCAAAATTATTTATCTCTATTTCCAAATCGAGCTCTGGCACCTTTGCAAATCCCTGCTTCCCTCTGCGAAGGGTCTATCTTTTACTTTTATGCAAGGGCCAGTAGTATTCCTTCTCATTTCAACCTACTCTTTAGTTGGGAAGCATCATGTGATGGGGAAAGATCTAAGCATATATGGCCATTCAAATATATTTGATCATGAATTATTATTGTTGACAATTATCTATATGATAAGTAAGTTGGGAGACGAAATATTAAGCCCCTATCTTTCTCTGTGTTCGATGGATGCTATTTGTTCTAAAAATATGCTTTGAGTGGTAGCAATCATGGAAGACTATATGATAGTTGAGTATGTGGGATTTGCTAAGTCAAAGCTCTGATATAGACCCTTCCTGAAAATAATATGAATTGCAATTGTTTGATGACTGAGAATGAAGTTTATGGTCTATGCTTTAACATGTGAATAGCTTGTTACTTGATCATGAAAAGTTTTATGAGATGAGCTATTATTATGACATATAATGATGCTAGAAAGGGTGACTGAAATTATCATTGATCAAACTTATGCACCTGCTAGCATTCACACTTCATAAATTCTTTCTTTTATCATTTACCTACTCGAGGACGAGCAGGAATTAAGCTTGGGGATGCTGATATATCTCCAACGTATCTATAATTTATGAAGTATTCATGCTATTATATTATCCATCTAGGATGTTTTATATGCATTTATATGCTATTTTATATGATTTTTGGGACTAACCTATTAACCTAGAGCCCAGTGCCAGTTTCTGTTTTTTCCTTGTTTTTGAGTTTTACAGAAAAGGAATACCAAACGGAGTCCAATTGACGTGCTAATTTTTGACGAATTTTGATGGACCAAAAGAAGCCCCAGGAGTGCAAGAGTTGGGCCAGAAGAGTCCCGGGCTTCCCACGAGGGTGGGGGCCACTCCCACCCCCCTAGGGCGCGCCCCCTGCCTTGTGGAAAGCCCGGAACCCCCCCCCCCCCCGACGTGAGACCTACGGAAAAAATTCCTATAAATATTGAAACCTCCAGAAAGCAGAATAGATCGGGAGTTCCGCCGCCGCAAGCCTCTCTAGCCACCAAAAACCAATTGGGACCCTGTTCCGGCACCCTGCCGGAGGGGGGATCCCTCACCGATGGCCATCTTTATCATCCCGGCGATCTCCATGATGAGGAGGGAGTAGTTCACCCTCGGGGTTGAGGGTATGTAGCAGTAGCTATGTGTTTGATCTCTCTCTCTCTCTCTCTCGTGTTCTTGATTTGCACAATCTTGATGTATCGCAAGCTTTGCTATTATAGTTGGATCTTATGATGTTTCTCCCCCTCTATTGTCTTGTAATGGATTGAGTTTTCCCTTTGAAGTTATCTTATCGGATTGAGTCTTTAAGGATTTGAGAACACTTGATGTATGTCTTGCCGTGCTTATCTGTGGTGACAATGGGATATTCACGTGATTCACTTGATGTATGTTTTGGTGATCAACTTGCGGGTTCAGTGACCTTGTGAACTTATGCATAGGGGTTGGCACACGCTTTCGTCTTGACTCTCTGGTAGAAACTTTGGGGCACTCTTTGAAGTACTTTGTGTTGGTTGAATAGATGAATATGAGATTGTGTGATGCATATCGTATAATCATGCCCACAGATACTTGAGGTGACAATGGAGTATCTAGGTGACATTAGGGTTTTGGTTGATTTGTGTCTTAAGGTGTTATTCTAGTATGAACTCTATGATAGATTGAACAGAAAGAATAGCTTCATGTTATTTTATGACGCACTCTTGAATAGATAGATCAAAAAGGATAACTTTGAGGTGGTTTCGTACCCTACCATAATCTCTCCGTTTGTTCTCCGCTATTAGTGACTTTGGAGTGACTCTTTTTTGCATGTTGAGGGAGTAGTTATATTATCCAGTTATGTTATTATTGCTGAGAGAACTTGCACTAGTGAAAGTATGAACCTTAGGCCTGGTTTCAACGCATTGCAATACCGTTTACGCTCACTTTTACTACTTGTTACCTTGCTGTTTTTATATTTTTCAGATTACAAATACTCATATCTACCATCCATATTGCACTTGTATCATCATATCTTCGCCGAACTAGTGCACCTATACAATCTACCATTGTATTGGGTGTGTTGGGGACACAAGAGACTCTTTGTTATTTTGTTGCAGGGTTGTTTGAGAGAGACCATCTTCATCCTACGCCTCCCACGGATTGATAAACCTTAGGTCACCCACTTGAGGGAAATTTTCTACTGTCCTACAAACCTCTGCACTTCGAGGCCCAACAACGTCTACAAGAAGAAGGTTGCATAGTAGACATCACACCCACCGAAACCACGAGGGTTGCGAGAAGCTTCAGTTTGTAAGAGTCTTGTAATATAGCTTCGCCCAAATTGGACAATTATATGTACCATGTAGTGACACCCTGCCAAGTATCATGATTTCCAGGTGAGTTTTGGATTTACAGAGATTTATAAACCAAGATTCGCTATGTTTGTGTCCAAGGCAGGACGGTGAGACGGTTGAATTCATTCCCGTTTCGTACCATGGGACCTAAACATGCACCCTAAGGACACATGTACATTTTTTCTAGCCATTTTTGTGCACAGGAGCATGTATTTGTAGTTTGGATTTGAATTATGGACATCAAATGCCTAGAAAACTCAATTAATGAATAAAAAGGGTCAAACGAACCCTGAATAATTTCAAAGTTCAGCGCGAATCCCCTGTTGTTCTGTACGTGTTGCATGTTGAAAAAAATACGAGGCTAGAAGAGGGAGCGATTATTGTTTAGCCCACAAGGGACACGTTTCCCTATCGAAACCATGAGGGTTCTTGCGACAGGCTTCGGTTTGTAAGAGGTTTGTAATAAAGCTTGGCCCAAATTGGCAATGTTTTTACCACGACATATATGTGCCATGACGTGACACCATGCCACCTTTAATGACTTTCTAGTGAGTTTTTGATTTATGGGGATTTAAAAACTGAGATTCCAAATGTTTGAGGACGAGCTAAAACACGACCAGGTTGTAATTCATTCCCATTCCTTGCATGGGACCTAAACATGCACCCAAGGACACATGCATGTATAATTTTTCTAGCCATTTTGGTGAACTGGAGCATGTATTTGTACTTCAGATTGAATTATGGACATTAAATGCCTAGGAAACTCAATTAGTGTATAAGAAGGCCAAACGAACCCTGAATAAGTTTAAATTTTAGCATGGATATCATGTCATTCCATGTTGCCCGTAGAAGAAAATATAATGTGAAAAGAGGGAGCGACCATGTTTCGCCACAAGGGGAACACATTTCCCTATCGGAACCATCAGGCTTGCTTGATAGAAGCTCCAGTTTGTAAGAGGTTTGTAATAAAGCTTGGCCCAAATTGGCAATGTTTTTACCACGACATATATGTGCCATGACGTGACACCATGCCACCTTTGATGACTTTCTGGTGAGTTTTGGATTTTATGGGGATTTAAAAACCGAGAATCCAAATGTTTGAGGACGAGCCAGGACGCTGGTACAGTTGTAATTCTTTCCCATTCCTGGCATGGGACCTAATTAAACATGCACCCAAGGAACATGCATGTATAATTTTTCTAGCCATTGTGGTGAACTTGAGCATGTATTTGTACTTCAGATTTGAATTATGGACATTAAATGCCTAGGAAACTCAATTGGTGTATAAAAAGGCCAAACGAACCCTAAATAAGTTTAAATTTCAGCATGGATATCATGTCGTTCCATGTTGCCCGTAGAAGAAAATACAAGGCGAAAAGAGGGAGCGACTATGTTTCGACAACAAGGGGAACACATTTCCCTATCAGAACCATTAGGCTTCCTTGAGAGAAGCTCCGGTTTGTAAGAGGTTTGTAATAAAGCTTGGCCCAAATTGGCATTGTTTTTACCACGACATATATGTGCCATGACGTGACACCATGCCCCCTTTGATGACTTTTGGTGAGTTTTGGATGTTATGGGATTTAAAAACCGAGATTCCAAATGTTTGAGGACGAGCCATGACGCCGGTACGGTTGTAATTCGTTCCCATTCCTGGCATGGGACCTAATTAAACATGCACCCAAGGACACATGCATATACAATTTTTCTTGCCATTTTGGTGAACTTGAGCATGTATTTGTAGTTCAGATTTGAATTATGGACAATAAATGCCTAGGAAACTCAATTAGTGTATAAAAAGGCCAAATGAACCCAGAATAAGTTCAAATTTCAGCATGGATATCATGTCGTTCCATGTTGCCCGTAGAAGAAAATACAAGGCGAAAAGAGGCTGTGATTATGTTTCGACAACCAGGGGAACACGTTTCCCTATCGGAACCACAAGGCTTCTTATTGAGAGAAGCTTCGATTTGTAAGAGGTTCATAATAAAGCTTGGCCCAAATTGGACAATGTTTTTACCACGACATATATGCGCCATGACGTGTCACCATGCCAACTTTCATGACTTCCTGGTGAGTTTAGGATTTACGGGGATTTAAAAACCGAGATTCTAAATGTTTGAGGATGAGCCAAAACACCGGTACGGTTGTAATTCATTCCCATTCCTGGCATGGGATCTAAACATGCACCCAAGGACACATGTATAATGTTTTTAGCCATTTTGGTGAACTGGATCATGTATTTGAAGTTCAGAATTGAATTATGGACATTAAATGCCTAGGAAACTCAATTAACGTATAAAAAGGCCAAACGAAAGTCGTGCGCCTACCAAACCATGGCCGATGCCGCGCGCGATCTAAGTCATGCGTTCTGATTGGTCCGAACCCAAACCCCATGGATCGTACGTCCGCACCGTTGGATGCTCCCAGATCGAACTACAACCATCAGCCCTTTCGACAGCACATGCAATACATGGGTAAGCACTATGTGCATGCGTCGTGCTAGCTCATGCTTCCTTCTCTTGTACGTTTTCTAAACAGGCTACCGTTTCGTGCCACTCCTCTCTTCGGTTTCCCGCCTCTTCTCCCATCGGTTTCCCGCTACAAGTGTCAGTGCTCATTGAAGGCAAGGCGGCGACACACCGTCCACCGCACACAGTTTCTAAAAGAACAAATGTGCATGATAGGAGGGAGTAGGTCCCATAGGTTGACCAGCGTGAAATGCATTAAAGGCAAGGAGGCAACTCCTATAGCAAGGTGATGCTTCCCATCCACTAGCCTAGTCGAATAGAACGCAGAAGTTAAGCGTGCTCGGGCTGGAGTAGGCCAAGGATGGGTTACCCCGTGGGAAGTTGCATATTATATAAACCTTGGGATCATCCTTGTTTTGCTAATTTCTAGACTATGTTTTTATAGGTTATTTTTTTGCTGTAAAAACACCATGATTGCGCAAGCGCGAGCAAAATGGTGCAGGTACTGGCTTAACCGTGTGCGATTCAAGTGTGCTATAAAATAACCACGACTGTGCAAGCACGAGCAAAATGGTGCAGGTACTGGTTTAACCGTGTGCGATGCAAGTGCGCTGTAAAATCACCAAGACTGCGCAAGCACGAGCAAAATGGTGCAGGTACTGGCTTAACCGTGTGCGATGCAAGTCTGCTGTAAAATCACCATGACTGCGCAAGCGCGAGCAAAATGGTGCAGGTACTGGCTTAACCGTGTGCAATGCAAGTGCGTTGTAAAATCACCACAACTGCGCAAGCGCGAGCAAAATGGTGTAGGTACTGGCTTAACCGTGTGCGATGCAAGTGCGCTATAAAATCACCATGACTGCGCAAGCACGAGAAAAATGGTCTAGATACTGGCTTAAGCATGTGTGATGCAAGTGCGCTGTAAAATCACCAAGACTGTGCAAGCTAAAGGCGGGTGAGTTTATTTAGATATTAGGACGAACCGTGTGCGATAGACCAGCTAGCTAGAAATATAAAAACAAACTACCCGCCTTGAGCATTGCAAAAATTGGTGGTTCCGCCACTTTTCCTTATTATCATACACGCATATTCTTATTGGACCGTGCGTGATCTTGGGAACTCCCACCCCACATCAATTCATTTACCCAAATTTTAGTAGTCACCGTACTTCAACCGTCGCCCACACTCCTCCAGCATCGACCTTATAGTAAAATTGCAGTAGCCGAGGCATTTGAACCGTCGCCCTCCCTCGTCCACCACCATCTTCGCCCACCATTACTAAAATTTTCAGTAGCCGCGGCGTATCCTCAAACACCACAATCCCCCCCCACACAGTCCCCCACCCGCCCCCTCCCCACTCGAACCCTAGCTCGTGGCCGCCGCCAACCCATGTCGGTCTGCCCGTTCCTCCTAGCTTAGATAATAAAGTTTAGGTTACCCAGCGATTCCCATACCATCGCCCCACGCCCCTGAGTTTTTAGATGAGACCTGTGGTGTCCCTCCCCACCAGATCCACATCCCCTACTCCAGAATGTCGCAGCCTAAGCTCAACCATGTATTCCAGGGAGCCCGACGAGTGTTCGGCCAAGAAGTGGTTTATCATGGCCTCCCCGATGGACGTTGGGGAGGTGGCCGCCATTCACCCCGACCTATCGATCCCGGAGCAACACATCACCGCAGAAGCCGGCGAAGACGTTGACTACGTTGCCATGTCGAAGGCTTCATGTCGGCAGGCTTGCATATTACTATATCTTGGGAAAGCTGGCTACGAGATCAAGCTCATCGACAGCGACGGCTTCATGCGGGCCATGTCACAGGTTACGTGGTCCATCCCCAACCCGTCTGGCTCAAATGCCGTCGATCTCTTCGACGGCCCTGCCGCCGATCTCATCCGCCAAGCGGTCAAGGATTTGCAATCCTTATACGCCATCAAGCCCATTTTGTCATTTCTGAAGGACACGTTCTACGGCGACGGCTTGGAATCCTCAATTGCCAAGTCAGATCTCATCGTCCACAACCACGACGAGGGCACCCACAAAGGTTCTTCCACCATGAGTCTGTGCTCTTCCAACTGGAAGGATCCTGTCCATGAAATGTGAGGCAACATCCTATTAGCAAATCTTACCTTTTCTAGCTTGCCAACCCGTACCCTTTGTTGTTGTAGCATTTGTTGTGCGGTGCTATAACTGTGCCGTGTTTAATTATTTTAGTTATGCAAAAATGTATTGTTCAATAGGGCTATGTGATGTTTAAGTATGAATTTTCCACTTCAGTTTCATGAATGACTATATTTGGTTGTTTATAGTGAGTGGATGCCTTGTTTATCTGTGTTTGGTTGTTAGGTTGGTTGCAGTGAGCATTTTTTCAGTTATCGAGCCGATACCTTGTTTATATGTATTTTGTCTTATTTTGGTTGCTGTGAGCATTTGTCCAGTTATCAAGCAGATGCCTTGTTAATATGTATTTGGTTGTTAGGTTGCTTTTTTAGCATTTGTCTAGTTTCAAGCAGATGCCTTGTTTATCTGTATTTGCTTGTTAGGTTGGTTGCAGTGAGCATTTGTCCAGTTTTCAAGCATATGCCTTGTTTATCTTTATTTGCTTGTCAGGTTGGTTCCAGTGAGACTCTGTCCCGTTTTCAATGGCTATATTTGGTTGTTATACTGATCATTTATGCCTTGTTTATTTCAATCATCCACAATGTGTTGTTCATTATGTGCAAGTTGGAACTGTGCCGCTTGACTGCGTCAATACCGGTTTGAATGGCTATATTTGGTTCCAGTTATGCCTAGTGTACTTAACACATGCCCTTTATTTCAGTTTTACACATTTATCCAGTGTTGTTTAAGCATTATCTACGTTCTATTCATTTTCAAAAATACCAGTTTGAATTGCAATATTTGATGGCTGTTAAGCCTGCTGTCGGTAACATTGCCTTTCATTTTATATATGCTTTAACGACATGCTGAAACCAACACATTCAAGCTATCATTTGGAGATGATATTGTTTACTTTTGCTATATTTGTTTGATGTTAAGGTTGCCGTACTTATCATGCCTTTACACTACTTATGCAGGACAACAACGGGAGTGGCCACCATTTTCCGCTGAGGTTAGCTTCATCCCTCGGCTTGTACTCCCTCGTCGTTCCATAATATAGTGCATATAGATCCATGCCTGGACACTTGTTAGCTTCTAATATTGACTTGTTGCTTGTAAGTACATATGCCCTTGGCAAGGATCCACACATCGACCCTTTTTGCGTATGGGGCAATGAGATATTCATGAACAAGCATCAAGTGAGGAAACTAATAAGGATTGTTAGCAAAAAGATACGAATGGTGACAAGCAAATTATTTGTTTATGCTCTATCCAACACAACAGTGACCTGTAGGATGGTAACTACAAACTATGCAACCTTCTCTTTTTATTGCCCATAATGAGTTGTTAGACAACAATGTCTGAATCTTTTTCGTTCGCAGTGGTTCCCAAAGCAGTTCACTCAAGATTACCTCGCAAAGTACATGATTGGTGGACATGCAATGAAGGTTAAAGTATTTCATCCAGACTACAATGAGCATTGAGAAATCGTAATTCAGACAGTGAAGGATGGACGGGCAGCCATCACAAGGGGTTGACCTAGAGTCATGTGTGCATTACGCATGGAGAAGGGCACAATATGGGCATTCTGCTTCACCTTCTCCAGCAACCAGAATGTATTTCTCCTCTCTCTTTATAGTATTTAGTACAATTGTGGTTCATCATTCTTTACTTGGTGCTTCTGTAGTTCTTCAGTGTATGTACCTGTGCATCGAATTATGCATTCATGGTTGAACCTATATTTGTAATAAACCTGGCTGGATATGAAATAAGTGATTGCCTACTTTCGAATTCAATAATGTGATTTTTAAATTAGGGATTAATTAGGGACCAATTAGGGATTACACTGCACATGGTTTGCAAATGCGAAACGTCTGCAATAGCCGTGGAGATCAGATACGTTTCTAGGATCCACTGTGTGTGCGATCAATCTCCACCGCACACACGTTCAACCAGGAAAAAACGTGTGCGATCAATCTCCACTGCACATACGATCAGCCAAGAAAAAATGTGTGCGATTAACAACAACATCGCACACAGTTCTTTCTTATTAAATGTTTGCGATAGTCTCCTTATCACACATGCTTCAAAATTATTGACTGTTTGTGATGTTGTGCGCATCGCAAATGTTTGGTACTTCTTGGATTAACTGTGTGGGATGTACATACTAATGGAAACATATTCCTTGGATGGACTGTGTGGAATGTACATACGAATGGAAACATTTAGCGGGGGCTGACTGTGTGGGATGTACTGACAACCGGAAATGATTTCGCCTGTATCATTGTTTTTTATCACTACTATACATATAACCGTATTTGATCCACTCGCCGGTCGCACACGACCTCATTTTGCTGAGCGTGTGTGCTAGGAGGGCATAACCCCGACGGTTTCTGGGTCGTGTGGGAAGGACGCCCCTATCACCGTCACTCACTAGGCAATGGTTCCAAATGTCGTCGCAGAAAGGGGTTAAAAACCATTTGTATAGCATTGATGCGTACCAGTGGCATCTGAGTATCCAACTAGATCAAACGATGAGCCCTTTGGATACTATAATCCTAGTGTTGGGGTGTGAGCCAAATATCGAAGAATTCGCTTCACAACAAGGTGATGCGATTCCTTTGGTGCCGCTTGGAATCAGGCACACATGCAAACGCTAAGCATAATATCAAGCCTAGACGCACATAAGTATAGTAAAGAACCAATCATGGAGCAGTATACCATTTGATCAAACTCTTTACCATTGTTGTCAGGGCCAAGATGACTTTTGGTTGGCATTGGCGTCGTTTACCCTTTGCAGTCTTGCATTCCAAACTTTTCAGGCAATCTTTGAGATATTTTTCTTGTGATATGAAGATGACATTGCACTGTTGACGGATTTGAAGACCAAGGAAGAATTTCAGCTCTCCCATCATGCACATCTGATATTGCTCTTGCATCATGTATCCAAACACATCACTATATCTCTTATCAGTGTAGCCGAAGATAATGTCATCCACATATATTTGGCACACAAACAGTTCACCATCATATGTCTTTGTGAAGAGAGTGGGATCTAGAGAACCAGGTTTGAAGCCTTTGCTCTTTAAGAATTCTTTGAGTGTGTCATACCAAGCGCGAGGTGCTTGTTTGAGGCCATATAGTGCCTTGTTGAGCTTGTACACCATATCGGGATGCTTTGGATCTTCAAAACCAGGCGGTTGAGCGACATACACTCCTTCTTTGATTTTGCCGTTGAGAAAGGCACTCTTCACATCCAATTGGTACAGAAGAATGTTCTGATGGTTAGAATAGGCTAGCAGTATGCGAATGGATTCAAGCCTAGCCGCAGGAATAAAGGTTTCATCGAAGTCGATTCCTTCCACTTGTGTGTAACCTTGAACAATGAGGCGAGCTTTGTTTCTGACAACTTGTCCAAGTTCATCTTGCTTGTTGCGATAGATCCATTTCATGCCAATGATATTGTGCTTGCGAGGATCAGGATGTTTGACAAACTCGTAGACATTATTCAGCTCAAACTACTGAAGCTCTTCTTGCATAGCTTGAAACCATTCAGGTTCCATGAAGGCTTCTTCAACTTTCTTCGGTTCAGATATAGAGACAAAGGCAAAGTGACCGCAGAACTTTGCCAGTTGCGTAGCTCTTGATCGAGTGAGAGGACCAGGTGCATTGGTGTTATCAATAATTTTCTCAATCTGGACTTCATTTGCAACCCGAGGATGAGCTGGACAAAGATTTTGATCAGACTGACTATTGTCTTCATCTTCAGGATTGGCATTAGGCTGAGCATTGTCTTCATGTTGATTAGGTGTAAGTGCATCTAGTGCCACCCCTAGTTGGTTGTGGAGTATTGACGACAAACTTGGTTGAGGGACTAATGTGTTTGTGAGAATTGCAGGATAACACATGTAGTAGTCCCATATTGATTCAGTTTACCTACCAGAGATGACCCCTAAAAATGTGTGAAGACATTGAAGACAATGGTGGTCTGTGAAGATATTCACATTGAAGACTATGACATGAGAAGACATCGCATGAAGACTATGGAGTACGAAGACATAGTTGTTTCGTAGTTTCCTTTTCTTCCTTGATGAGTCATAGGAACCACCGTACTGTTAAGTGGGGTCCAAGTGAACAAAGTCAGAGTGACTGAGGTGATGCTAAACCAAATCCTATGTCTTCAAGCGAAGATAATGAGAGCAAATCTTATCCAGAGCTGGATGAGTCAGCTTTACTTGTAGCCCAAGTCAAGCTGCCATGTGTGTTTGAAATCTGACCGTTGGACACGTGTCAGTTCCTTAGTGACCCAAGGTCATTTTGGACAAATCAGGTCGGGTTGCCTCCTAGCTATAAATAGCCCACCCCTACACCATAAATTGGTGGCTGCTCAGAGTTAGTGCATAACTTTTCTCATTTGAGAGCAACCCACCTTAGAAGCCTTTGAGAGAGTTATCCTTGCGAGGACAAAGCCCAAAACACCCAGAGCCAAAGAGTGTTAGGCATCATTGAAGTATTTTTATCCGCGTGATCTGAAGACTTATTACACTTGAGGACTGTGAATCCTCCAGCTGGTTAGGCGTCGCGTCCTGAGAATCCAAGAGTCATTGTGGATTGCCGGTGAACGAAGTCTGTGAAGGTTTGGAAGTCTCCCTTGAAGACTTACCAGAGTGATTGGGCGAGGACTAAGTGTTCTTTGCTCAAGGGGAATAAGGTGAAGACGTGGTCTTCTGAGTTGAATCTCAGCCTCCCTTACCAGATGTACAATTGTCACAACAACTGGAACTGGTCCAACAACTCTCTGTCCTCTCCGAGCAACTGGTTCCATCTTTCACCTCTCTTTACTTACAGTTTGTCTTTGTGAAGTCATTGCACATTTGTCTGATCTGATTGACTTCACCGAGTGAACACTGCTTACTGCTTGGCTTCATACTATCTTCCATCCTGATCCTTACTACCTAGCTGCTGATAGTCTTCGTGCTTTCACTTCATTGCTTACTTGACTATGGCTTGCCTAGTGTAGTCTACCTTCCGCTGCATATCAATAGGTTCATTTCTATTGTTTGCCTTCAAAGCATTCGTATTTTGAAGACTTTCATAAAATTTCCTATTCACCCCCTAGTCGAATACTAGCACTTTCAATTGGTATCAAAGCAAGGTGCTCCCTTGTTCTGTGTGATTCAGTTTAACCACCTGGAGTTTCAGCTATGTCGATGGCACTGATTACCCCTACTGGAAGAATAAGATGCGTACGCATCTTGAAGCTAGTGACGTCGACTGAGGGAGTCCTGGATAAGGGGGTATCCGGACAGCCGGACTATATTCATCGTCCGGACTATAGAAGCGTCAAGATACAAGACTCAAGACTTCGGCTCGTGTGCGGATGGGACTCTCCTTTGCGTGGAAGACAAGCTTGGAAATCCGGATATTATGTTTCCTTCCTTGTAACCGACTCCATGTAAACCCTAGCTCTCCGGTGTCTATATAAACCGGAGAGGATGGTCCTTAGAAGGCCGATCACAATTACAATCATACGATCATAGGCTAGCTCTTAGGGTTTAGCCTCTACGATCTCGTGGTAGATCTACTCTTGTACTACTCATATCTTCAATATTAATCAAGCAGGAAGTAGGGTTTTACCTCCATCGAGAGGGCCCGAACCTGGGTAAACATTGTGTCCCTTGCTTCCTGTTACCATCAGCCTAAGATGCACAGATCGGGACCCCCTACCCGAGATCCGCCGGTTTTGACACCGACATTGGTGCTTTCATTGAGAGTTCCTCTGTGTCGTCGCTTTGAGGCTTGATGGCGTCTTCAATTGTCAACAACATGGTCCAGGGTGAGACTCTTCTCCCCGGACAGATCTTTGTGTTCGGCGGCTTCGCACTGCGGGCCAATTCGCTTGGCCGGTTGGAGCAGATCGATAGCTTCACCCCTGGCCACCAGATCAGGTTCGGAAACTTCAACTACACGGTAGATATCCGCGGAGACTTGATCTTCGACGGATTCGAGCCTGCGCCAGGAACGGACAGTCATGATGAGCACGGCCTAGACCTGCTGTCGAACAATGCTCGGGACATCATCCCCGAACCAGCCTCGGATCTACATCCAGGGCAAGTTGCGTTGCCTATGGACGGAGGGCTGGACCCCGCCCCGCAGGCCGCACACTCATCGACGGAGGAGACGACCACAGGTCTCACCTCTGCGGAGGCCTGTAACCCTAGGCCCCTGGACTCATATCCAGCTGTTGGTCCCGGTCCGCTCGCTCTTGAGCTAGCCGAGCCAGGTTGGGCTCCGGTAATGGAGTTTACCGCTGCGGACATCTTTCAGCACTCACCCTTTGGCAACATGCTGAACTTATTAAGGTCTCTCTCTTTGTTAGGAGGCTCTGGGCCAAACTATGTCTGGCCCAAGTGGGAAGCAGGCGACGAAGGAATTTGGTGCCCACCCACCACCCACTTCATTGCCACGATCAAAGATTTAACCGACGTGCATGACTTCGACTCTGAAGGCATCGACGGTATGGACGACGATGCAGGAGAAGCTCTAGAATCCCTGGGGCGCGAGACTACTACCTTGTCACACGATATATACATGGTAGATACACCCAATAAGGACGACAGCGATAATCCGGAAGATAAAACACCCGAGCAAAAGCTAAAAAGGCGGCGTAGATGCTGCTCAAAGTCCAGCAATTGCAAAAATAGCGACAAGAGCGCAAGAAGGGTTGATATACCCGCAAACTCCGAAAGCAACAACGACCACATGGACCCAGCGATGGAGCAGGATGAGCCATGTCACGCCAAATCAAGCTCGGAGCAAATACCCGATCACAATGATCCGGAGGGATGAGCTCATGAAGCCGCCCCAGAACAGGAAGATAGTCCGGACAACGATGCATCCATAATCCCGGACGAACAAGTGTAATGAGACAACCTCCACATAATGCTTATGGCCACCGCAAGAAGTCTAAAAAAGCAGAAGCAACGGCTCAAGGCGCACAAGAAAAGCTCAGCCGAAGATGGAATAAAGTGCTAGACACCAAAGAAAGATATGGTGATGACCGCCATACGAAAAGCTATCCGAAGCGCAAACTACTGCCAGAATTCGACGACGCGGCTGTTCCACCAAAAGAAAATTCGACCAAGAAACCAGACGTACCACTTCACAACCATAACAGAGCGGCTGCGAACACTGTGCACGATCTACGTGAGCATCTGGATAAGAAGGCCGGTGCAGCCAGGTCCATCTATGGACCTAAAATACACACCCCGGCGAAGGAATATGGTCACCCAAACGCTCACACAAGCCAGATACCAGTCCGGAATAAACTCCGGACACAACAACAGCCGACTACATGCCACAGCGCGTCCAGATACAGAGGGGATGCTCACCCCCTGTGCTTCACCGAAGAAGTACTGGACCATGAATTCCCACAAGGCTTCAAACCTGTGAACATAGAAGCATACGACAGAACCACAGACCCAGGGGTCTGGATCGAGGATTTTATCCTGCATATTCACATGGCTCATGGGGATGACCTCCACACCATCAAATACCTTCCCCTCAAGTTGAAGGGACCAGCTCGACACTGGTTGAAAAGCCTCCCCGAAAACTCAATTGGGAGTTGGGAGGAACTCGAAGACGCTTTCAGGGCCAATTTTCAAGGGACCTATGTCCAGCCTCCGGATGCAGACGATCTAAGTCACATAATCCAGCAACCCGGAGAGTCCGCCCGCAAGCTTTGGAATAGATTCCTCACTAAGAAGAATCAAATTGTCGATTGTCCGGACGCCAAAGCCTTAGCGGCATTCAAACACAACATCCGTGACGAGTGGCTTGCCAGACACCTCAGCCAAGAAAAGCCAAGGACAATGGCAGCCTTCACAAACCTTATGACCCGCTTTTGCGCGGGTGAAGATAGCTGGCTAGCCCGTAAAGGCACCAGCGACCCCACCACATCCGAAATAGGGGATGGCAACGGGAAGCCAAGGCGTAATAAAAAAAACGCCAAAACAAGGAAGAGAGCCTGGATAACACGACGGTCAATGCCGGATTCAGGGGCTCTCGACCCGATCAGCAAAAGAAGCCACTTAAAGGCAGTAAAGAGGGACCATCCGGTCTGAATAGAGTCCTGGACAGACTATGCCAAATTCATGGCACCCCGGAGAAACCTGCGAACCACACCCATAGAGAGTGTTGGGTCTTCAAGCAGGCCGACAAATTAAATGCCGAACACAAAGGGAGAGAAATACCAAGTGAAGACAAGGACGAACCTCGCCAGCCGAACACTGGGGGACAGAAAAAATTCCCGCCAGAGGTTAAAATAGTAAACATGATCCAGCGACTCACACATCCACGAGAAGGCATGGACGTGCGCCCATAGACGTGCATGATGTAGAGCCCATCGTACTTACATCTCATTACTGGATGTCTCGTCCGATCACTTTCGATCACACGGACGGCCGAACTAATATTTGGCGCGGGGGATCACAGGCCTTGGTGCTCGACCCAATAATAGACAGATACTGTCTCACCCGTGTCTCATGGACGGCGACAGTAGTCTCAATTTAATATATGAGGACACTGTCCGCAGAATGGGGATAAACCCATCCAGAATTAGCCAAAGCAACACCACCTTTGAGGGGTGATACCAGGCGTTGAAACCTACGGCAGTGGCTCCGTCATGCTGGAAGTAACATTCGGCTCCCCAGGCAACTCCAGAAGTGAAAAACTGCTCTTCACCATCGCTCCCTTCCAAAGCGGCTATCATGCATTGCTTGGAAGACCGGCCTTCGCCCGCGTCAATGCATTGCCGCATTATGGCTACCTTACACTCAAGATGCCCGGTCCCCGTGGTGTCATCACCATTAGCGGAATAACGGAGCGCTCTTCGCGCGCAGAGGAACACACGACGGCCCTGGCGGCCGGACTGTAAGCGGCCTCCAAATATCACATACATGCCCGGTCACTAAGACCACAGACACGGTTAGACGGGTCCGGTAGCCCAGTTCAACCAGGGCACCATATACGTACCCCCATAGCTGAAACCAAGGGCTATAAATTTTTAATACAGCCCCACACTTGGCTCGACCTTATTGGCAGGCCAACTTCTTACACTTTTATTATTAATCGCATACTTACGTTGCAGTCTCCTACGAGTTTTTCTTTTTTTACAGACAACGTTCGTGCGAGACCCTTCCAGGATACGGCACAATGGAGACAAAGGCGCAGACGTGCAGCAGGGCCCCGTTCAACATGTTTCTTTTTAGATTAAGCCCCTGTGTAAACCTTTTCTACTGCCTCTTGTTGTTTAACCATCCCATGGGTTCTATACCCACAGAGGATACTGCCGTTATTGGCATTTGGCCACGGCAGACTAAATTGCACGTTCCTAGGAATTAAGGGCTTATAATAGGCTATTGTCAGTCTCTTTTCCTTTACAAAGACCGAATACCCTCGGGAGTGTTTGGCATCACGAGTTTGGCCGTATATGCATCAGCTCCGAATCATGTCTTTGGTCAAATGTTGGGTTTGCCCGGCTCCTGGGTTTGCCGCCTTACATTCAATTATCATTCGGCTATGGCAGGCCAAAGGAGAACTACTGCAATCGTGCCCTGGTTATTCCGGATGAGCGCCTCAGTAGAGAAAGCCGAAAACTGACTGTCATGATACAGCGAGAGACTGTTCAACCACTCGAAGACTCACCGGAATCCCTAAAGATTCCTCCGCATTAACGGAGGGCCGTTTCCCGGCCATATACACATGCGCCCGTATTCGGATGCACGTGAAGGTACTAGGGGCTACATAGTAGCCCCATCATTATACTCCCATGGCTAAGCGAAAGTGTTACAGCTATATAGTCCGGTTGCCTAGTTCGACGTGCGATCACCTCCTTAATGGACCAAGACGTTGGATCAAGTGTGATTAAGCATATTTTTTGCGAACACCCCATCATTATATGCGTGGGGGCTGAAGCCAATGACTGCTATCTTTCGGATTACTTATACATATAAAAATGGCCGCAAAGGGGATACAATCATACTTTCGGGCAAAAGTATAAACATAGCCTCATAATTAAACTAAAACATTGTTTTCTACAATGGTTCGACTTCTCACTCGAACAAGACATTCTTTGAGCACTGCGCCTCTATTAGGCGGGCACCTTCTATGACTTGCGCCAAGTAGTGCTCGGCCGGATATTGGCCTCCCGCCGGATCCTGGGTCGCTATTACAGTGGCCTCCATATCCGTCCAATAGGCTTTAACGCGGGCTAGAGCCATCCGCGCACCCTCTACGCACGCCGACCTCCTCATGGCGTCAATCCGAGACACGGCTCCAAGGAATTGCTGCACCAAACCAAAATAGTTGTCCGGCTTAGGCCCCTTCGGCCAAAGATGGTCTATTACAGACCGCATTGCAAGCCCGGACAGCCTGTGGAGCTCCGCCATAGCAGCCACCTTCTCATTCAGCGGCAGCGGGCGAGTGGGAGCATTGAACTGCGACCAGAAAAGCTTCTCCACTTCTTCATCGCCTTGACCCTCGAAGAACTTGACAGCGTCAGCTGTACTATTCACCAAGTCCGCATATGCGTCTGCAGGACTCAAGCGCCCCGCCAGGGGAGCATACTTCGGATCCAAGAACTTCATTCACAGTAGGTATGAGCCCCCAGCCACGATTTTGTCGGCCTGTTGGAGCGCCTCCCGCATACTGCGGATCTCGGTCCGCATCTCCTTGGCATCATTAAGTGCCTTGTCCATCTCGGCCGAACTAGCCTTATTCTCCTTTTTGAGGAGTGCGTACCGGTCGGCGGCATTCTTTAACTCCCCAGCCATTTTGGCTATCTTTTCCTCGCTTCGGCGATGAGCAGCCTGTTCGGCTCTCAATTCTTCGGCCGCCTTTAGGGCAGCCGCATTGCTAGCCCGAGCTTGTTCCTTGGCTTGAGCAAGTTCCGCCCCCAGGGCCTCCACGGCAGCAGCACCATCTGCAGTGCAAAGACATCACATTAATATTATGCCCCTCTTGCATTTTACCATACATCATAATAAGGAAAACCAAGCACATACCATGTGACTCCTCAAGCCGTTTATTCACCAGCATGATATCGGCATCGATGGATCCGATCTGCCTACTTAGTTCAGCAACTTCAACAGACTGGTCGGCTGCCGGATCCTTGTATACCTGCGCACATGTACGGTGCAGCCATTAGTATACGATCCCCCGTTTGCCGCCTATGGCGGGCAACTAGAGTCTCAGGGGCTACTATCTATAGGGAGCACACCTAGCGCGTGCTTCATAACCAAAAAGTTGTGCATTTTTCACTACATACCTCAAAGCCTTTGAGAAGGCTTGTAAATGGCTCATTCAAACCGCTGGTAGCGGATGAAATCTTCATGAGCACCGTGCCCATTAAAGAGCGGTGCTCCTCCGAGAGCGCGGCTCGCTCCAAACGGCCCGTCAGTATGTCCGGCCGGACACTAAACTGTGCCGAACCCTTCTCATCGCCCCCCGTGGGAGCCAAACGCTCTGGGCTCAGGGCGGCTGATGTATTAGCCTCCGGCTTCAGTAGATCCAGACTCCTCCGCGACGACACCTCCATGTCGCCCGCTTCATGAGGCGGAGAGGTGGGTGGAGTCTCACTCTCCATCATCTCCGGATGAATGTCCCCCGAAGACGAACTCTGTTGAGAAGAGGTGCTCGCCGGACTACAAAAGACGAAGTCCTGGTTATGGATCTCGGAGTAACATCACACATTCGAATTAATGAATAACTTACGGCTCGTTGGAGGGCTGGCCCCTTGGTGGGCATGACGCGGTGAGGGTGCCCATTGCGGCAAAGCCCTCTGGTGATGTCTTCTTCCCTTGCTTGGGTGTCTCCGCCTCCAAATCTTCGGAGGCGGCCCTCTTCTTCCCACGTGGGGAGGAGGCTTTGACCTCCCCTTTCCTGCTATCCTCCATAGGATGGGTAGCGATTTCCCCGGTCTGGATGCGTAGCGCATGAAGTTCGGCTTCACTGCCCTTTCCTTCGCCTTTCCCTAAAGGGATTTTGCTGAGCGCCCGACCCAGCATCTTTGCAATAGTGGGACCAGGCGAGCCTTCAGGAAGTGGCACCGGGCAGCAGATTCTCTCTGCCTTGATAAGCCATTCCTGGCCACAGCAGGATTTTCAGAATAATGGTTATGATAAATATAAACAAAGTGTCCGGCTTTAAGGTTACTTACTTGGGCATCTAGGCGATTGCAACTTAGGCCTGCATCCTCGGTGGTGTCCGGACACTTTACTTGAGGTCCAAAGCATAATTTACACATTCCTTCAAGCTTCAGGCCGAAGAGTGCTTAATAGTCCACGGACCCTCCGGATTAATAGTCCACGGACCCTCCGGATTAAACATCCGGAGAGGCCAACGTTTGCACGGCAACATCCACCGGATTAGCATCACTTGCATTATGTTGACAAGATTTATGTCCCTCTCAATAAGCTCCCAGATGCAATTCTGTAGTTCTGGTACATTGCCAGCAGGCCCATAGTTCCATCCCACATCGGTCCAAGACGCCAACTGTAATGGAGGGCCTGAGCGGAACTTGGGAGCAGCTACCCAGTTTGTGCCTCTGGGAGTAGTGACATAGAACCATCTCCGTTGCCATACGTTGGATACTTCTGGAAAAGAATCCTATGGCCATGGGGCATCAGCGTTTCTGCTTATTATAGCGCCTCTGCACTCTGCATGTCGCCCCTCGATCATCTTCGGCTTCATATTGAAGGTCTTCAGCCATAAGCCGAAGTGTGGGTTGACGTGGAGAAAAGCCTCGCACACAATAATGAAAGACGAGATGTGGAGGATGGCGTCTGGAGCTAGATCGTGAAAATCCAGCCCATAGTAGAACATGAGCCCCCTCACAAAGGGGTCGAGGGTGAGGCCTAGGTCTCGGAGGAAGTGAGGAATGAACGCAACACTCTCATTGGGCTCTGGAGTGGGGATGATTTGCCCCGGAGCAGGAAGCCTCTGCTGGATATCGGCGGTCAAGTATCCAACCTCCCTAAGCTTCACAATGTCCTCCTCTTGAATCGAGGAGGCCACCTGTAGGACCTTGAAGTATGTCTAGAGGGGGGGGGGGGTGTGATTAGACTACTTGACCAATTAAAAACTTAACCTTTTCCCAATTTTAGAGTTTGGCAGATTTTAGCAATCTTTGGACAAGTCAAGCAATCATCACTCAAATCAAGCAAGCATGCAAAGAGTATATAGGCAGCGGAAATTAAAGCATGCAACTTGCAAGAAAGTAAAGGGGAGGGTTTGGAGGATTCAAACGCAGTTGGAGACACGGATGTTTTTGGCGTGGTTCCGATAGGTGGTGCTATCGTACATCCACGTTGATGGAGACTTCAACCCATGAAGGGTAACGGCTGCGCGAGTCCACGGAGGGCTCCACCCAAGAAGGGTCCACGAAGAAGCAACCTTGTCTATCCCACCATGGCCGTCGCCCACGAAGGACTTGCCTCACTAGCGGTAGATCTTCACGAAGTAGGCGATCTCCTTGCCCTTACAAACTCCTTGGTTCAACTCCACAATCTTGTCGGAGGCTCCCAAGTGACACCTAGCCAATCTAGGAGACACCACTCTCCAAGAAGTAACAAATGGTGCGTTGATGATGAACTCCTTGCTCTTGTGCTTCAAATGATAGTCTCCCCAACACTCAACTCTCTCTCATAGGATTTGGATCTGGTGGAAAGAAGATTTGAGTGGAAAGTAACTTGGGGAAGGCTAGAGATCAAGATTCATATGGTAGGAATGGAATATCTTGGCCTCAATACATGAGTAGGTAGTTCTCTCTCAGAACTGGTAAGTTGGAAGTGTAGGTTTGTTCTGATGGCTCTCTCCACGAATGAAGAGGAGGTGGAGGGGTATATATAGCCTCCACACAAAATCTAACCGTTACACACAATTTACCAATCTCGGTGGGACCGAATCAACAAACTCGGTCAGACTGATTTAGTAAACCTAGTGACCGTTAGGATTTTCGGTGGGACCGACATGAAACTCGGTAGAACCGATATGGTTAGGGTTAGGGCATAACGTAATCTCGGTGAGACCGATTACACAAACTCGGTGAGACCGATTTTGGTAATTAGCTAACTAGAGAGTTGGTCAGGTAAACTCGGTGGGACCAATTTGCTCTTTTCGGTGAGACCGAAATGTTACAAAAGGGAAACCGAGAGTTTACATTGCAATCTCGGTGGGACCGATCACTCACTTCGGTTAGACCGAAACGTTATGAAGGGAAACAGAGAGATTACAATCCCATCTCGGTGAGACCGAGATCCCTATCGGTGAGACCATTTTGCCTAGGGTTTGTGGCAGTGGCTATGACATCTAAACTCAGTGGCGCCGGATAGAAATAATCGGTGTGACCAATTCTGGCTTTAGGTTTAGGTCATATGAGGATATGAGAAAGTAGTTGAGGGTATTTGGAGCATATCACTAAGCACTTGAAGCAAGAGGCTCATTAAGCAACACCTCATCCCTCCTTGATAGTATTGGCTTTTCCTATAGACTCGATGTGATCTTGGATCACTAAAATGTAAAATGAAGAGTCTTGAGCTTTTGAGCTTGAGCCAATCCTTTGTCCTTGATATTTTGAGGGGTCCACTTTCATCATCCATGCCATGCCATTCATTGAGCTTTCCTGAAATAATAGTCTTGGAATAGAATGAGCTATATGTTGTTATGAATTACCAAAACCACCTAGGGATAGTTGCACTTTCAATCTCCCCCTTTTTGGTAATTGATGACAACATATAGATCAAAGCTTCGACGAAAGATAATAAGATTGTAAAACATCGTCGCTTTGAGAAGTATGTGATAAGCAAGAGCTCCCCCTAAATTTGTTCATAGTTTAAGATTTGCTTTGGACTGCAAATGCACAAGGAATTAGGCTCATGGGTTACTCTTCCATGTGACATGCATCTTGGTGGAGCGCTCAAAATAATAAAGATTGAATACATGCACTCATCACCAAGCAAAGTGAATGATCATATAAGGATAGGTAAGATAATCTCATCAAACAGGCATAAGTGTAGCTTATGATCAAACACATGATCATCAATGTCTCACAGGTAATTGCATAGTATCTCAAGAAATCAAAATCAAACAAAGTTTAACCAAGAAGACAAGAGAGAACAAAAGAACCAACACTCTCTCTCTCTCTCGAAGCCTATGATCTATACATTTTTCTCCCCCTTTGGCAACAAGTTACAAAAAATTTCATAAAAAAATGCATACTGCTAGATCGATTCTCAGGCTTGGTCTTCAGGTGGTGGTGGTGTCTGGATAACTCCTTGGACGAAGGCTTCAGTTGATGTAGAGGGAGCTGGAGGAGTTGGTGCTGGAGCTGGTTGTCCTGGAGCTGTAGAAGCTGTTGCTGGTGCAGATGATGTGGCTCTAGTGTCTGTCATAGGCACGACAGCTGACCTCTGAGCTCTAGGCACTCTGGCAAATGCATCATTGGTTGTCTTGCGCTTCCTCTCCTGCATGTCTTCCTGAAGCTGCTCCACAACTGACTGAATCTCAGTTACTTTGACATCAAGATCATAGAATTTTTTTTCCATGATTCTTTCCAGGCTCTCCTGGTTTTGAGTTAGGGTGGCCAACCCCTTCTCAATCCTCAGTGTTGATGCTATCAAGTAACCAAGCTGCTCCTGTTTGTTCTTCAAGAAATACTCAGATGCCTCCTCTTGAGTTGGCATCTTGGCGGCCTTCTCTTTCCTTGCCTTCTCCTTCTTCTCTTGAGCTTGCACTAATGATGGTTCATTCTCAGTCATGACAACTTGATTGTCCTCAAAGTCTGGATAAAGAGCAAAATGTTCCTTATCCAACAGATATTTGCCTGTGCCCATCTTTGAGTTTATCAACTCCTGAATCTGTGGGGCATATCCACAACTTCTCTTCTGCTCTGCTGCAGTCCTCTTAATGGTCTCTACCATAAGGCTCATGACTTTGAATTTCTGTGGCACATTAAATATATGCAGCAAGTTGATAGCATGCTCTCTAATCATGTTGTGGTCACTTGACTTGGGAAAAAGAGTGTGCCTTAGGATCCAGTTGATCGTACGCAGCCCTGACAGAAGAAAGTGGACTGATCCAAACAAGAAAGTCTCAAGAGCTTTGTCTGGGATCTCCTTGTACATATGTGACATAGTATTGTGTCCCATTTTCTTCTTGGCATAGACATCCAATTCATCTTCACTCTCCTTGGGGGCATTGATCAGACTAGCCCATTCTTCTATGGTTGACTGGTACCTCGTACCTTCTGACATCCACACTATCCTGCCATCTGGATAGAAGTGTGCTGTGGAGTAGAATTGCATAATGAGTTCACCATTCCAGTTGGTGAGCTTCTGCCCAACAAAATCTGCAACTCCACAAGCTTCAAAACTATCATACACTCCAGGATAGTGTTCCTCATTCTCCTTCATGTAGGTCCAGTCGACCCACCTCATATCACATACTATGGGCTTCTTGTCCAACAAGATTGTCTCATAGAAGTCCTGCTGTTCCTTTGTATGGAACCTGTAATCAACAGCAGTCCTTCTCCTGGTGGTATATGGATCTGTCATCCTCCATAGCCTCAACCCTGAGTCTCTCCTGATTTTCATGTCCTCAGCCACAGGATGAGCATCATCGTGGTCTGGAATCTTGGGCTTTAGCTTCCTCAGGACTTGTCCTTCATCCTCTTCATCATGAGCAACTTCAGGCACTTGGGCCTTGTTCTTCTCAGCAGCTGGAATACTCCTGGTATTTCTCTTTGGTGCATTCTTGGGCTTGGGGGCAGCTTTGGGTGCTTCTTTGGGCTTTGATGTTGCAGCCCCTATCTTATAGCATCACCCATAAGCTTCTGTGTCTTGGGTGCTGGTGCGGCAACCTCTTCTTCCTCTTCCATCATGGAAGGTTGACCAACAACTCTGGCCATGGTCTTCTTGACCCTTTCCTTCCTTTTCTTTCCTTCTGCAGCTGGCTCTTTGGGATCAGGCTTTTTTGGTACTTGAGTTGATGCTCTGGCTTTGGACATTGGCTGTCTTCCTGCTGGCCTTTTGATCTTCATGCCTGGCTTTACTGCAGTTGAGCTATGCACCTTTTTGAGCTCTACCTTCTTGGAAGTAGCCTCATCTTCAACAGCCACATAATCCTCATCCTCAGAGTCTGAGGTTCTCTTCCTTCTTGCTCTTGTGGCTGCTTTGGCCAAGTTGCTTGGAGTGCTTCTGCTCCCTTCATCTGAGCTGCTAGAGGGACTAGTGCCCTCACTCATGTGAATCTGCTCTACTGACTTGTTCTGACTATCACTTTGGTCTGACATTCTGCAAATCACTGACTGCTGACCCTGTGAATAGTTATAGATGAGATAGAATGGATGAGCATCACAAAATGCAGAGATTTTTGCAAAAGAATGATTCAAAAACTTAGTTTTAGTTTCCACAGAAAGCATTTCGGATCTACCGACTTTCAAACTCGGTGATACCGAAGCAGTTTTGGAACCTAAACTAGTGAACTCGGTCAGACCGAGTCACAGTTCGGTGGCACCGAGACTGCTAGGGTTTCACAAAGTTCTAAAATCGGTCACACCGATTTGTAATTCTCGGTCAGATCGAGAGTTACTAGTGCAATGGCGTTAGCCAAATTGGTGGGACCGAGTTTTTCAACTCGGTGGGTCCAAGATGGTTTCGGCGGAAACCTAACCCTAAATTCTTAAATCACATCTATTCTAAGGATCATATTGACTGGATAGGAGTGTTTCAATCGTGGCAAGATACATGATGAACACAATGTGCTAGGAATCAGATGAAGATAGCACTGTGATCGAGTCCATACCCTAGCTCGGCAATGAACTCGCTACAGCGACAACGGCGGGGGTGAAATCCGTTGACGGCGGCAGAGACCAGCGACAGGAGGCGGCTGGCGACGAGGAGACGATCCGGAGACCCTGGAAGCAGAGTGAGCAATGCGCGAGCGAAGGGGTTTGGAGGAATTTCCAAATTTTTGCCTGTGACTATATATAGCCCGACCCCGTCGGTGTGACCGAGTGGAACAACTCAGTGACACCGAGATGCATAACTGTATACAGTTACTGCAACTCGGTGGGACCGAAAAGTTCAAATCGGTTACACCGAGATTGAAAACCTAGATCGACTTAGTGATCTCGGTGGGACCGAAATGGAGGAATTGGTCAGACCGAGAATCACAAAGAAGTTTTGGAAGTTTAAGTCTCTGACGAATTGGGGACTCCGAGTGCTCCTCACACAGAATGGTTCGAATCTGACTTGATCAAATTTTGTGATGTAGCATGAATAGACTTTGAGACGAGAAAAGCATAGATAGCTAGAGAAGGTTCTTAGGCATTCTTGTCCATCCACTTGGCCTAAAAAAAGAAACCAATCAATCAAAACAACAAGTGGATGTCCTCGAATGATTAAAATATGCAACCAACATGCTCACACAATAAAATGACAAATGAAATATGTGGCAAAGCATGCACAACCAAATCTAGCATCTATCAAACAATTGGCGATGACTAGGTCATCTATATATGAGTATATTGACTTAGGAGTCAAATGAGAACATTTGATCATAGGTCATACTCATCGTTTAAGCTCAAGTGGTGTTACCACTTTTACATAATGCATTGATGTGTTCACACCATTAGAGTTGCTTTGACTCAATTCTTAGAGTTAAGCTCCCCCTAGATGTGAGATCCCCTTTTAGAGGAATGAACTAACCTCGGGTTTTGTCGATGATGACTTCATGTAGGTGTTGAAGATGTGAATGCTCAATGTTGATGTAGATCATTTGGAGCAATCCTTTGGAGTGAGTTTCACTTTCAACATACCTACATGGGTTAGTACCACAAGGAACAAACAAGAATATCCATAGACATAGAGTGATACACACACAAGATGATGTCCATGAAATCATTACGTTACCTTGTCCCTTGCCTTACCAACATGAGGGTTTGTGACTCCTTGAACTAGTGCAAGATGTGGAAGTTGATTGCACTTGTTCTTGCCATAATGATATGAGTGAAGAATGTTGGCGGAGTCACCCTCAAGAACTCTCTAGTTCTTCTTCTTCGGGATCCACATCATCTTGATGGGAATCCTTGGAGTTCTAGTTGTACTTGATGAAGTAGAACTTGACGTAGTCTTGGGAACCCACTTGACCAAGGCCTTGGGTGCTTCTTCAAATGCATCAATCTCCTCTTGAAGCTTGTCCTTGCTTTTGTTCTTGTGGTCTTGTGGTGGAAGATCATCTTGCGTTTGTGTTCCCTTGAAGGAAGTAGGATCATACTTCTCTTGTTGAGGAACAAACTTCGTCTTGGGGTATTGATCTTCTTCCCACTCAACTCCATTGGCATTGAACTTTCGTTCAAAACCAACACCTTGATTCTTCCGGTGCCTTCCTTGCTTGCGTACAATTTCCTCGAATTGCTTACTCCCGACAAGACTCTTGTATACACCTTTCTCTATAATTCCCTTCAATAAGCTATTTTCTTGCTCAAGTGTAACTTGGCTAAGAGAATCATTAGTGGAATCAAGTGAACTACTAGAAGCAACAATATTTAATTTAGCATAATCATTGTTACTACTAGAGGAAGAATCTTTCTTGTTCTTGTTACTAGACTTGACTTGAGACATGTAAGTGGATAAGAGTAAACGCTTGGCAATATAAGAAGAACTTTTCTTGCGAAGATCATCATTGATTGCCTTTAAGAACTCATGCTCTTGCTCAAGATTGAGCTTTTCAAAGCATAACTTCTCATGAGCCCTTAAAAGTTCTCGATGATTCTCGAAGATAGTTTCATGAGCTAACTTAAGAGTGTTTAGTTCTTTAGTTAGAAGCTCAATCTTCTCCTTATCATTGTCATTCATTTTATCTTGTTTAGCATGATTAATTGACATTCCATCATAGTATTCATCACTAGAGTTGTCAACAAGTAAATCATCATCACCTAGCAAGTCATCTTCATCACTATTGAAATCAACATACTCGGGATGTGTTACCTTTGGACCTTTGGCCATGAAGCATCTTCCAATTCCTTCATTTGGTGAGTCAAATATGTCGTAGGAGTTGGTTGACACAAGTGCTAGACTGGCAACACCTTCATCTTGAGTATATTCGGAGTCGGAGTGATAGCTTCTCTCGGAGTGATGGTCGGAGTCGGAGCCGGATACCCATTCACCAACATGAGCTTGATGTCTTCGTTTTGTGTAGTTCCTTGATGACTTGTCCTTCCTTTCAGAATCCTTGCTTCTCCTTGAGGGTCTTCGTTCATAACGATCATCTCTACTCCTTCTCTCTCTTGGTGGTGATTCTTCTTTATTTTGTGGGGTGCCGTACACTCATTGGAATAGTGTCCGGGTCTCCCACAATTGTAGCAATTACGCTCTCGACTAGAAGATCTTTTGTTATTGTATGACCTTGACTTGGAGCTTCTTTCTTTGCTTCTACTCTTGTAGAACTTGTTGAAGTTCTTCACCATTAAGCTCAATTCTTCATTGAAGGTTTGTTTCTCACTTGATGATGTGGGGGCTTCACATGAGGCTTTGTGAGCACCACTTGACTTGTTGTGAAGTTCTTCCTTATCCTTAAGTGACATCTCATGAGCAAAAATTCTTCCAATGACTTCCATTGGCTTGAGATCTTTGTAGTTTGGCATCATTTGGATCAATGTGCACACGGTATCATACTTTCCATCCAATGCTCTTAGGATCTTCTTGATGATGAATCTGTCGGTCATCTCTTCACTCCCTAAGCCGGCAATCTCATTTGTGATAAGAGCAAGCCTAGAGTACATTTCAGCGACACCTTCACCATCCTTCATTTTGAACTTGTCAAGCTGACTTTGGAGCACATCCAACTTGGATTCCTTGACGGAGTCGGTACCTTCATGCATATCAATCAAAGTGTCCCAAATTTCCTTTGCATTCTCAAGACGGCTGATTTTGTTGAATTCTTCGGGGCACAATCCATTGAAGATGATATCACAAGCTTGAGCGTTGTATTGCAACATCTTCAATTCTTCTGCATTAGCTTCACGGTTCGGCTCTCTCCCATCAAAGAATTCACCTTGCAAGCCAATACAAATAATAGCCCAAACGGCGGGGTTATGTCCGAGAATATGCATTTTCATCTTATGTTTCCAACTAGCAAAATTAGTGCCATCAAAGTAAGGACTTCTACGGTGATAATTTCCCTCGCTAGACGCCATACTCTCCTAGGTTGTGAAACCAAGGCTATGACCACCAAAAGCTATGGGAATCAAAGCAAATGGAGACCAAGGCTCTACCACTTGTAGGACCTTGAAGTATGTCTAGAGGGGGGGGGGCTGATTAGACTACTTGACCAATTAAAAACTTAACCTTTTCCCAATTTTAGAGTTTGGCAGATTTTAGCAATCTTTGGACAAGTCAAGCAATCATCACTCAAATCAGGCAAGCATGCAAAGAGTATATAGGCAGTGGAAATTAAAGCATGCAACTTTCAAGAAAGTAAAGGGAAGGGTTTGGAGGATTCAAACGCAGTTGGAGATATAGATGTTTTTGGCGTGGTTCCGATAGGTGGTGCTATCGTACATCCACGTTGATGGAGACTTCAACCCACGAAGGGTAATGGCTGCGCGAGTCCACGGAGGGCTCCACCCAAGAAGGGTCCACGAAGAAGCAACCTTGTCTATCCCACCATGGCCGTCGCCCACGAAGGACTTGCCTCACTAGCGGTAGATCTTCACGAAGTAGGCGATCTCCTTGCCCTTACAAACTCCTAGGTTCAACTCCACAATCTTGTATGAGGCTCCCAAGTGACACCTAGCCAATCTAGGAGACACCACTCTCCAAGAAGTAACAAATGGTGCGTTGATGATGAACTCCTTGCTCTTGTGCTTCAAATGATAGTCTCCCCAACACTCAACTCTCTCTCATAGGATTTGGATCTGGTGGAAAGAAGATTTGAGTGGAAAGCAACTTGGGGAAGGCTAGAGATCAAGATTCATATGGTAGGAATGGAATATCTTGGCCTCAACACATGAGTAGGTAGTTCTCTATCAGAACTGGTAAGTTGGAAGTGTAGGTTTGTTCTGATGGCTCTCTCCACGAATGAACAGGAGGTGGAGGTGTATATATAGCCTCCACACAAAATCTAACCGTTACACACAATTTACCAATCTCGGTGGGACCGAATCAACAAACTCGGTTAGACCGATTTAGTAAACCTAGTGACCATTAGGATTTTCGGTGGGACCGACATGCAACTCGGTAGGACCGATATGGTTAGGGTTGGGGCATAACGTAATCTCGGTGAGACCGATTACACAAACTCGGTGAGATCAATTTTGGTAATTATCTAACCAGAGAGTTGGTCAGGTAAACTCAGTGGGACCGATTTGCTCTTTTCGGTGAGACCGAAATGTTACAAAAGGGAAACACAGAGTTTACATTGCAATCCCGGTGGGACCGATCGCTCACTTCGGTTAGACTGAAACGTTACGAAGGGAAACAGAGAGATTACAATCCCATCTCGGTGAGACCGAGATCCCTATCGGTGAGACCAATTTGCCTAGGGTTTGTGGCAGTGGCTATGACATCTGAACTCGGTGGCGCCGGATAGAAAGAATCGGTGTGACCGATTTTGGCTTTAGGTTTAGGTCATCTGAGGATGTGAGAAAGTAGTTGAGGGTATTTGGAGCATATCACTAAGCACTTGAAGCAAGAGGCTCATTAAGCAACACCTCATCCCTCCTTGATAGTATTGGCTTTTCCTATAGACTCGATGTGATCTTGGATCACTAAAATGTAAAATGAAGAGTCTTGAGCTTTTGAGCTTGAGCCAATCCTTTGTCCTTGATATTTTTAGGGGTCCACTTTCATCATCCATGCCAGGCCATTCATTGAGCTTTCCTGAAATAATAGTCTTGGAATAGCATTAGCTCAATGAGCTATATGTTGTTATGAATTACCAAAACCACCTAGGGATAGTTGCACTTTCACCACCCATCGGCCTGTCGCGTCGGATCCGGACATGTTGGAGGATCTGGGGTGCTGGAGCTTAGGTTTTGAGTGCCGGAGCTCGAGGGGCAAGGAAGAGCAGGAGAGGTGGTAAAAAGGCGTAGGCCTTGACCCCTTTATAAAAGGGATGAATACTAAGAGTCCTCAGCGTGACCGCTTGAGACTTATCTGAAATACACGGAATCATACCAATGGTCACCATGGGGTCACATATGCCATATTGATAAAAGAGCCCGTATTAAGGGGGACACGATCTCTGCTTTGGCAGGACGTGCCAATAAAACCGCCTCGCGACACGAGTTGAGGGGAGCAGGAGACGCCGGTTCGTGTTGAACCAGGCCACAATGCAAGGGCATGACATGCAAAAATTGCTAGCAGAACAAATTTATGCTAGGATATGTGAAGATCGTCTTGCAGATCCAGACACGGTCTACATGTTCGATAACCATCTTGGAGTATTCGGAGGAGGAACCCGCCTTGCAATGCCGAAGACAAGACTGCGCGCCGGACTCATCATCATTGAAGCCTGGTTCAGGGGCTACTGAGGGAGTCCTGGATAAGGGGGTATCCGGACAGCTGGACTATATTCATCGTCCGGACTATAGAAGCGTCAAGATACAAGACTCAAGACTTCGGCTCGTGTCCGGATGGGACTCTCCTTTGCGTGGAAGACAAGCTTGGCAATCCGGATATTATGTTTCCTTCCTTGTAACCAACTCCATGTAAACCCTAGCTCTCCGGTGTCTATATAAACCGGAGAGGATGGTCATTAGAAGGCCGATCACAATTACAATCATACCATCATAGGCTAGCTCTTAGGGTTTAGCCTCTACGATCTCGTGGTAGATGTACTCTTGTACTACTCATATCTTCAATATTAATCAAGCAGGAAGTAGGGTTTTACCTCCATCGAGAGGGCCCGAACCTGGATAAACATTGTGTCCCTTGCTTCCTGTTACCATCAGCCTAAGATGCACAGATCGGGACCCCTTACCCAAGATCCGCCGGTTTTGACACCAACATTGGTGCTTTCATTGAGAGTTCCTCTGTGTCGTCGCTTCGAGGCTTGATGGCGTCTTCAATTGTCAACAACACGGTCCAGGGTGAGACTCTTCTCCCCGGACAGATCTTTGTGTTCGGCGGCTTCGCACTACGGGCCAATTCGCTTGGCTGGTTGGAGCAGATTGATAGCTTCGCCCCTGTCCACCAGATCAGGTTCGGAAACTTGAACTAGACGGCAGATATTCGCGGAGACTTGATCTTCGACGGATTCGAGCCTGCACGAGGAATGCTGGATAGTCACGATGAGCACGACCTAGACCTGCTGTCGAACAATGCTCGGGACATCATCCCCGAAGCAGCCTCGGATCTACATCCAGGGCAGGTTGCGTTGCCTATGGATGGAGGGTTGGTCCCCGCCCCGCAGGCCGCACACTCATCGGCGGTGGAGCCGAACACAGGTCTCACCTCTGCGGAGGCTTGTAACCCTGGGCCCCCGGACTCATATCCAGCTGTTGGTCCCGGTCCGCTCACTCTTGAGCCAGCCGAGCCAGGTTGGGCTCCGGTATTGGAGTTGACTGCTACGGACATCTTTCAGCACTCTCCTTTGGAAACATGCTGAACTTATTAAGGTCTCTCTCTTTGTCAGGAGGCTCTGGGCCGAACTATGTCCGGCCCAAGTCGGAAGCAGGTGACGAAGGAATTCGGTGCCCACCCACCACCCACTTCATTGCCACGATCGAAGATTTAACCGACGTGCATGACTTTGACTCCGAAGACATCGACGGTATGGACGACTATGCAGGAGAAGCTCCAGAATCCCTGGGGCGCGGGACTACTACCTTGTCACATGATATATACATGGTAGATACGCCCAATAAGGACGACAGCGATAATCCGGAAGATAAAACACCCGGGCAAAAGCCAAAAAGGCGGCACAGACGCCGCTCAAAGTCCAGCAATTGCAAAAATAGCGACAAGAGCGCAAGAAGGGTTGACATACCCGCAAACTCCGAAAGCAACAACGACCACATGGACCCAGCGATGGAGCAGGATGAGCCATGTCACGCCAAATCAAGCTCGGAGCAAATACCCGATCACAATGATCCGGAGGGACGAGCTCATGAAGCCACCCCAGAACAGGAAGATATTCCGGACGAGGATGCATTCATCATCCCGGACGAATAAGTGGAACGAGAGAACCTCCACAGAAAGCTTATGGCCACCGCAAGAATTGTAAAAAAGCAGAAGCAACGGCTCAAGGCCGCACAAGAAAAGCTCAGCCAAAGATGGAATAAAGTGCTAGACACCGAAGAAAGATATGGTGATGACCGCCATACAAAAAGCTATCCGAAGCACAAGCTACTGCCAGAATTCGACGGCGCGGCCGTTCCACCAAAAGAAAATTCGACCAAGAAACCAGACGTACCGCTTCACAACCATAACAGAGCGGCTGCGGACACTGTGCACGATCTACGTGAGCATCTGGATAAGAAGTCCGGTGCAGCCATGTCCATCTATGGACATAAAAGACACACCCCGGCGAAGGAATATGGTCACCCAAACGCTCACACAAGCCAGATACCAGTCCGGAATAAACTTCGGACACAACAACAGCCGACTACATGCCACAGCGCGTCCAGATACAGAGGGGATGCTCACCCCCTGTGCTTCACCGAAGAAGTACTGAACCATGAATTCCCACAAGGCTTCAAACCTGTGAATATAGAAGCATACGACGGGACCACAGACCCAGGGGTCTGGATCGAGGATTTTATCCTGCATATTCACATGGCTCGTGGGGATGACCTCCACGCCATCAAATACCTTCCCCTCAAGTTGAAGGGACTAGCTCAACACTGGTTGAAAAGCCTCCCCGAAAACTCAATTGGGAGTTGGGAGGAACTCGAAGACGCTTTCAGGGCCAATTTTCAAGGGACCTATGTTCGGCCTCCGGATGCTGACGATCTAAGTCACATAATCTAGCTGCTCGGAGAGTCCGCCCGCAAGCTTTGGAATAGATTCCTCACTAAGAAGAATCAAATTGTCGATTGTCCGGACGCTGAAGCCTTAGCGGCATTCAAACACAACATCCGTGACGAGTGGCTTGCCAGACACCTCGGCCAAGAAAAGCCAAGGACAATGGTAGCCTTAACAAACCTTATGACCCGCTTTTGCACGGGTGAAGATAGCTGGCTAGCCCGTAAAGGCACCAGCGACCCCACCACTTCCGAAATAGGGGATGGCAACGGGAAGCCAAGGCGTAATAAAAACAAACGCCAAAACAAGGAAGAGAGCCCGGATAACACGACGGTCAACGCTGGATTCAGGGGCTCTCGACCCGATCAGCAAAAGAAGCCACTTAAAGGCAGTAAAGAGGGACCATCCGGTCTGAATAGAGTCCTGGACAGACTATGCCAAATTCATGGCACCCCGGAGAAACCTGCGAACCACACCCATAGAGAGTGTTGGGTCTTCAAGCAGGCCGGCAAATTAAATGCCGAACACAAAGGGAGAGAAACACCAAGTGAAGATGTGGACGAACCTCGCCAGCCGAACACTGGGGGACAGAAAAAATTCCTGCCAGAGGTTAAAACAATAAACATGATCCACGCGACTCACACATCCACGAGAAGGCATGGACATGTGCCCATAGACGCGCACGATGTAGAGCATATCATACCTACATCTCATTACTTGATGTCTCGTCCGATCACTTTCGATCACACGGACGGCCGAACTAATATTCGGCGCGGGGGATCACAGGCCTTGGTGCTCGACCCAATAATAGACGGATACCGTCTCACTCATGTCCTCATGGATGGCGACAGTAGTCTCAATTTAATATACGAGGACACTATCTGCAGAATGGGGATAAACCCATCCAGAATTAGCTAAAGCAACAACACCTTTGAAGGGGTGATACCAGGCGTTGAAACCTAAGGTAGGGGCTCCGTCATGCTGGAAGTAACATTCGGCTCCCCAGGCAACTCCAGAAGCGAAAAACTGCTCTTCACCATCGCACCCTTCCAAAGCGGCTATCATGCATTGCTTGGAAGACCGGCCTTCACCCGCTTCAACGCATTGCCGCATTATGGCTACCTTACTCTCAAGATGCCCGGTCCCCGTGGTGTCATCACCATTAGCGGAATAACGGAGCGCTCTTCGCGCGTAGAGGAACACGCAACGGCCCTGGTGGCCGGGCTGTAAGCGGCCTCCAAATATCACATACATGCCCGGTCACTAATACCACAGACACGGTTAGACGAGTCCGGTAGCCCAGTTCAACCAGGGCGCCGTATACGTACCCCCATAGCGGAAACCAGGGGCTATAAATTTTTAATACAGCCCCACACTTGGCTCGACCTTATTGGTAGGCCAACATCTTACACTTTTATTATTAATCGCATACTTACGTTGCACTCTCCTACGAGTTTTTCTTTTTTTACACACAACATTCGCGCGAGACCCTTCCAGGATACGGCACAACGGAGACAAAGGCGCAGACGTGCAGCAGGGCCCCGTTCAACAGGTTTCTTTTTAGATTAAGCCCTTGTCTAAACCTTTTCTACTGCCTCTTGTTATTTAACCATCCCATGGGTTCTATACCCATAGAGGATACTGCCGTTATTGGCATTTGGCCACGGCAGACTAAATTGCACGTACCTAGGAATTAAGGGCTTATAATAGGCTATTGTCAGCCTCTTTTCCTTTACAAAGACCGAATACCCTCGGGAGTGTTTGGCGTCACGAGTTTGGCCGTATATGCATCAGCTCCGAATCTTGTCTTTGGTCAAATGTTGGGTTTGCCCGGCTCCTGGGTTTGCCGCCTTACATTCCATTATCATCTGGCTAAGGCAGTCCAAAGGAGAACTACTGCGATTGTGCCCTGGTTATTCCGGATGAGCGCCTTAGTAGAGAAAGCCGAAAACTGACTGTCATGATATAGCGAGAGACTGTTCAACCACTCGAAGACTCACCGGAATCCCTAAAGATTCCTCCACATTAACGAAGGGCCATTTCCTGGCCATGTTCCATAAGTTCACCAAGAAGAAAGACTTCAGAAAGTCTTCAAGATCCAGCACTAGAAATGATGAAGTTTCCTCTCGTGATCACAAGAAGAGAACCTGCCACAAGTGCAAGAAACCTAGTCACTACATCTCTGAGTGTCCACATTGGTACAATGAGACAAAGAAGAAGAAGAAGAAATCCTAAAAGTCTTCTTCCAAGTCTTCGTCGAAGTCTTCATCACACAAGAAGAGCTCATCAAGCAAGGCTCGTGCGTTTGTTGGCAAGGAGATGGATTCAGATGAGGAGTCTGCATTTGAGGATGCAGATGTGGAGTCTGAAGAGGAATCTGATTCTGGAGTAGCAAGTCTGGCTCTAGCTTCTGCGTATGTCGCCAAGTCCATTTTCAACACTGAAGACAATGGCCTCGTCACCAACGCTGATGCCAAGGATGAGGATGACCCTGCTCCCACCTTCTGCTTCATGGCACGTGGTGCCAAGGTAAACTCACGCGATGCTTACTTTCAAACATCAAGTGAAGATGAATCTGAAAGTGAATCCAAACCTAGCTACAAAACACTTGCTAAAATTGCAACTGAACAATAGAATGCTATGGATCATATTCAAAAGTTGTTAGACAAAAGCGATGACCCGTTGGACGTGGAAATGACCTGAACTCAGTCCTTAATTGAAGACATTAAAAATCTTCATGTTAAGTACGAGGAACTTGAAAGCCGTCATGAAACGCTCTCAACTTCTCATGAAAAGCTCTCCTATGATTATCTTCAAAGGAAGCAAGAGCTTGAGAAATTGAGATCGGCCCATGAAGATCTTCAAAAGGAGAACGAGTCACTCTGCGCTCAATAGACCAGTTCCGCTCAGGAAGGATTTGAACCACCATGTCTAAAATGTCTTGAGCGTGATAATGCTGTCTTTTTTGCTGAATGTTCAACTGCTGCTACTGTTGCAATATCTTCAACTGCTAATGTGTTATAACCCCTCTGCTGAGGATAGCACTACTATTGCTGATGAGAATGCCAGGTTGAAGATATTGCTTGAGACGGGAATGTACAAAAGTCTCAAAGGGCATCAGACACTATGTGATGTCCTCAAAAAATAGACTCTGAACCAAAACCCTAGGAAAGAGGGTGTTGGGTTCGAGAGAAAATGAATGTTGATGGTTCTTACTGGATGCCTGAGCAGTACCCCAAAACCACATGGGTTGCTGCAAAGGGACCTTCAGTGGATCCATCCACCTTATCTGGCTTCTCTTGTGCTAACCCAATGATCATTGATGAATCCTTTGATGGAAGAGCCCGTTGCCCATCTCTCTTTTGTCTTCCTACTACCCGCTCCTTCTCCTACTTCATCTTGCTTCCATGGCGCCGATTAGAAGGTTCTCGGCGGCCGAAAAGGGGAAGGCCCCTAGGGAGGGGCCTGATCCTCTCCTGCCAAAGAAACAACTCCGCCTCCCTCACAATGCTAGTGTGGGGCGAGAGGTGACCAGGCCTTGGCAAACGAGGTCTCCGCCTGGCTTCCCCCTCCCCATGTACGCTCACACTCAGGATGAAGATGTGCGCCGTTGGGCGGCCCCCACCAATGAAGGGCGGGCTGCCATTCCCTTGCCAACCGCGCCGCGGACTCACGCCGAGGGCAGCTCGCGCGAGTTTTTGGTGTGGGCGGCGATGCCTTCCAATACTTGGATCCGACTCCCAAGGTTCTTCTCCAACGAACTGCCTTCGAGGGGGCCGCTCGAGTTGTGGCTGCAGCACGCTGGATGCTGCAGCCTAGCCACCGGAGCTGAGGTCGAGGTGGTTCCCCCAGGGTGTCTTCATGACCTGCGGATGGGGCGAGGTCGCCCAGGCTTGCCGTGCAGAGGGAGCCCTCACGATTCACTTTGAGTACGATGATGTGACCACCTTGTTCTTCAAGTTCTTCAACAAGGAGGGCGAACGGCTCGAGTGCTGCCCTAAAGGAAGCAGCCCGCGGAGCGCAGCCATGGGCGCTGGACCCGCTTCTGTCCCCTTTGGTGCCCCCTCCGACAGCAGCAACGACTCTTGGGAATCCAGTGACTCTCCTGAGCCTAGCGAGTCTCCGGAGTCTAGTGACGATAGCTACGTGTCGCCGAGCTCCCGCTGCGGTCGGAGCGCTGCAGCGGCCGCCGCCCGACGTCGCTGGTGACGCCCGACGACTTAGTAGTATCCTTCCTTCTTTTGGTTTCCCTGCGCGGAATGAAATCCAGCCCCCGTGGGGTTTGTAAGGATCGAAATGTATTTAATGCCAACGTAGCTTTCTTTGGTTCTACGGTGAATTTGCGTATCCCAGTTCGGCATGATTCCTCCCTTTTCTTTTCCCTAGACGGCGTGATGCTCAACACCGATGGGACCCAGTCCCCAGGCAGGCTTCAGCCGTCGCTAGTCTGCCAGGTCACGATGCCGAGGTCAAAGCTAGGAGGTGAGCGGCCCAGGGTCCGGTGAGAGCTCATGAGGCGCGATGCTCATGAGGCCCCCCTTGGCGTGCAAGCTGTCGCCCAGAGAATTGAAAAGGGGAGTGAAGCCGCCGGAGTGGGACCGCGATGCTGGGGCATGCAGGGACCGAGGCTGGTGCCACATGGAATGTGACTTATCTTTTGGTGGTCCTGACCCGTCAGGAGGAGGGTGCCTGCTCTTGCATCTGTGGCGATATCATCAGGCACGGCCCGCAACAACCACCCTCTAGCCTCGCTTGCCCAGGTGCCCTACGTCCTCGAGTCCCGGCCCTCGAGCAAGCTCAGCCGCCGCTGGTATGCCAGGTCACAGTGCCGTGGTCAAGGACAGGGGGTGAAGGCTGGAGAGCCAGTAGGAGCTCCCGAGGCGCGATGCTCAGGACCTCCCCCTTTAACGTGCAAGCGACTCGTGAGACAAGGTGGCGGTCTTCTAAACCGGCTCGCGAGCCATCATCGGGTGAACCTGCATGTTAGATGATAGAAGAGGCCAACAATCCCTGCGGAGCGGGCGCCAGCCTGGGGCCCTGGGCACCAGACGAAGGCACCGAGGACCTCATGAGGTGGCGTGCGCGAGGCAGGTCGCGAGCCAGAGCTCGATCCTTGGGTTTGTCAGCGTTGCAGGGATGGGCCCGAGCACAAGCGCCGTGCCGATGCGAGAAACCATGCAGTAAGGCGCGCATGGGATAGGCCAGCAAATACAGGGAGGCCGCGAGGCGGTTAAGGCTCGAGGCCGCAGAGTGACGATCATAGGTAAACTTATAGAAGATGGTTAGACAACCCTGGAAAATGCAAAATGATACATGCCGCAGGGACGGACCCATGCGGCCTGGGGATGATGCAGCCCGTGGGGCGCCCCCAAACTGAATGAACTGGAGAGATGTCACCTGGTGCCGTCGCTGAAGAGGTGTTGGGGGTAGCGGAAGACGCGCACCGCTGGAGTCGTTCCTCATGAGCTGCCCTGACCCTGGGTCTCGGGAGGCCCAGAGGGTCTGGGAGGTTCCTGGAGGCGCTCCTCCATCTCCACCAGGGTCTCCTGGAGCCTAGCCTCACAAGCCGCCAGGGCATCCCTCGTGCAATAGTGGAACACCACGGCTGTGCCTGGCAGGCCGAAGGGCATGCAGACATAGCTGTGTGGTGGACCCTCGCATTGACCGACACGAGACGGCCACAAGAGTTGCTGAGATGCGGCTGAGGGAGTCCTGGATTAAGGAGTCCTCGGACAGTCGAACTATATACATTGGCCGGACTGTTGGGCTATGAAGATACAAGATAAAAGACTTCGTCCCGTGTCCGGATGGGACTCTCCTTTGCGTGGAAGGCAAGCTTGGCGATTTGGATATGTAGATTCCTTTCTCTGTAACTGACTCTGTGTAACGCTAGGCCCCTCCGGTGTCTATATAAACCGGAGGGTTTAGTCCGTAGGACCAGGACAATCATAATCATAGGCTAGCTTCTAGGGTTAGCCTCTACGATCTCGTGGTAGATCGACTCTTGTAATACTCATATCATCAAGATCAATCAAGCAAGAAGTAGGGTATTACCTCCATAGAGAGGGCCCAAAGCTGGGTAAACATTGTGTCCCCCGCCTCCTGTTACCATTAGCCTTAGACGCATAGTTCGGGACCCCCTACCCGAGATCCACCGGTTTTTACACCGACATTGGTGCTTTCATTGAGAGTTCCACTGTGTCGTCATCATAAGGCTCGATGGCTCCTTCAATCATCTACAACAACGCGGTCCAGGGTGAGATCTTTCTCCCCGGACAGATTTTTGTATTCGGCGGCTTCGCACTGCGGGCCAACTCGTTTGGCCATCTGGAGCAGATCGACAGCTACGCCCCCGACCATTAGGTCAGGTTTGGAAGCCTTAACTACACGACTGATATCCATGGAGACTTGGTCTTCGACGGATTCGAACCCATGACAGCCGCACCCTGCAGCCACAATGAACATGACCTAAATCTGTCATCGGACCATGATCAGGAGATAGCGCCTGTAACTGCCCTGGCTCTAGATCCAGAGCAGATCACGCCATCCGAGGACGGGAGGATGGACCCCGCCACGGAAGCCGTGGACTCAATGGTATTAGAGCCGAACACAGATCTAGCCTCTAACAAGGCCTGTGTCATCGGAGCCTCGGACTCGCCTCCGGCTATAGGCTCCGAACCGCGTGTATCCGCGCCCATCGAATCTAACTGGGTGCCGATCTTGGAGTTCAGCTCCGCGGACATCTTCCAACACTCACCCTTGGGTGATGTGTTAAACTCATTGAAATATCTCTCCTTGACAGGAGATTCTTGGCTGAACTATGTCCGGCTTGAGTGGGAAGCGGACGACGAAGAACTTCATTACCCACCCAACACCTACTTGATAGCCACTATCGATGACTTAACCGACATGCATGATTTCGACTCCGAAGACATCGACGGTATGGACGATGATGTGGGAGAAGAACAGGAACCACCGCCCACATGGCGCAGGACAGTGTAACACCCCGGATGTAACTTTCCATAATTGTAACTCCAACTCTTGCCTTTTCCGGAGATGCGATATGTTATTTCCTCCATGGTTGGGTTTTTGTCTTTTGTTTTGCTTTTGGTTGGTTCGTTGCATAAATCTTTGCATCATGTGCATTGCATCATGTCATCTTGCACCTTTTTTTTAAAACTCAGCTAAATAAATTGCATGGATCTTCGATCCATTTAAATCGAGGGAATTCACATGGTGATTTATCTTTATAACATATATCCTCCCAATATTATTAGGGAGATATAAAAACTAGTATTCCATGTTTTGGAATTAACCATAACACACTTGCAAACAAATCCCAGGCCTTTCTATCTAAACCCTTGGCCTAAACTTTTCCCATAATTTGTTTCATCACTTTTCCAATCTCCACCAAAATTCTCAACATTTTTGGACTCTTCCAAAACGTTATCCTAGTCCCTACCATTCAAATTAAATTCAAATGGTTTTGGATTTAAATCTTTCAATCATGCCTCTTTTATTTTCCTGGATCGAGCTCATTTTTGCGAGTTCGGGAAAATAATCCCCATGCCCAAACTCTCCTCCTAGCCTTTCTTTTCTTCTCATTTTCTTTTTCTGCTAAGAGTTTAGAGAGAGAGACTTGCAGCCAGCCCACCAGTCCGCAGCTCGGCCTAGCCCAGCAGCCAAGCTGGCCTGCTTCCCCACAACCCATTTGGCCCAAGGCCTAGCTGGAGCCTACCTAACCCAACCCTAGCCTCATCCCGGTCGACCCCCTCCTCTCTCTAGCGCCACCCTCCATCTTCCTCTATCTTCCCTGGTGCCCTATGCCTCTTCTCCGCCTCCTTGTTCGTCTCCCAGCACGCACATGCCTGCAACTATGGCGCTCATGCCCGACCGCAACAGCATCAGGACGTCGCCGTCATCCGCCTTGTCTTCTCCTCCCGGGATCCTTCTCCCGTGGCCACACACATCACACGCGACACCTCAGTTGCGGATGCGCCCTGGTGCATCGTTGCCGGCAACCTCTTGCTTCGTGCCACCTCTCCTGTGACGCGCGCGTCGCCACTTGCCTCTGGCCGCCACCGAGACCCTCAAGTCCTACCTAGAGCCCAAGTGTGAAGACTCCGTGGATATGCATCTCACTTGTGCCACTTTGGATCGCCAAGACCGTCAAGAATCGAGACTGCTCGGGACCATGTCGTCTCGCCGGAAGGACAAGACCATTACGGGATTCACCAAGTACCACTACAACCAGTGTACAACTACCTTCGCCAAGACCGGTCCGACAAGTACCCCTTCGAGTTGACAAGACCGGCAAGCCCGACGATCCCGAACATCTACGAACATGTACCACTACTTCCACTACCGTCGCCAGGTGATCAACTACTTCCCACGATGAACCGAGAATGTCTACTTCCACTACAAACTTGATTGTTCCAAAAATGCACGCTTCAAAGGTATAACCGACGAGTCGACCGCCCGTGAGCGAATGAATGTGTGTTGTATGAGATGCTCATGTTGCACCATGTCTGAATTGTCATTGCAAGTTCCTCCTCGTTTGACATGCCATCGACCCGTGGGAACCCGGTAATCCGGGATCACCCCACCATCTTTTGCATGTTCCGCACATCCGCACACTGGCTCTTTTGCACCGATATCTCAATGAGTTATCGGATCATCGGAATGTTGTCGTGGCACCATTTTCATTGTCGTTACCGTGGCACCCCTTCCGTTCCACCATGGTGACAAATGCTTCATAACATGCTCACGTTAGCATTTTCATAAAAATTGCATAAAACTTGCATATGTCATCCGCATCATGATAACAACAATTATAATGTTTAAAATTGTTGTTTGCATTAAATTGCTAAATGACATGAGGATTTACTGGAATTGTTGTTTGTGGTTCTGGCCTCATTTAAACTTTCCTAGTGCCATGTTAACCAACATTTAATATTGTTGAGTAGTTTAAACGGGAGAGAACTAATGAATTGTTGTGAAGTTTCGTCAATATGCAACTCGTTGCATATTGAGCTCCACTAAACTTGTAGTATTGTTTGTTGCACTTTGCCATGCCATGCCTCTTTAAACCGGACATGCATCATACTTGTTTGTGCATCATGCCATGTTTATGCTTGTGCATTTACCTTGTTGTTTGTTTCTTTCCGGTGTTGCTTCTTAGTTCCGGTAATGTTGCAATTGTGAGGATTCGTTCGACTACTCCCGTTCGTCTTCTTCATGGACTCGTTCTTCTTCTTTGTGGGATTTCAGGCAAGATGACCGCTACCCTGGATCTCACTACTATCATTGCTATGCTAGTTGCTTCGTTCTATCGCTACGCTGAGCTACCTATTCACTTGTTCTTCAAGCCTCCCAAATTGCCATGTCAGCCCCTAACCTTTTTCACCCTTCCTAGCAAACCATTTCTTGGCTATGTTACCGATTTGCTCAGCCCCTCTTATAGCGTTGTTAGCTGCAGGTGAAGTTGAAGATTGCTCCATGGTGGACAAGATTATGTTGGGATATCACAATATATCTTATATTATTAATGCATCTATATACTTGGTAAAGGGTGGAAGACTCGGCCTTATGCCTGGTGTTTTGTTCCACTCTTGCCACCCTAGTTTCCGTCATACCGGTGTTATGTTCCCGGATTTTGCGTTCCTTACGCGGTTGGGTGATTTATGGGACCCCCTTGACAGTTCGCTTTGAATAAAACTCCTCCAGCAAGGCCCAACATTGGTTTTACCATTTGCCTCACCACCACCTACTTTTCCCTTGGGAGTCGCTCTATCGAGGGTCATCTTTATTTTAGCCCCCCGGGCCAGTGCTTGTCTAAGTGTTGGTCCGAACCGAGCCGCCTACGGGGCCACCTTGGGGAAACTCGAAGTCTGGTTTTACTCGTAGCCTGTCTCATCCGGTGTTGCCCTGAGAACGAGATATGTGCAGCTCCTATCGGGATTGTCGGCGCATCGGGCGGTCTTGCTAGTCTTGTTTTACCATTGTCGAAATGTCTTGTAAACCAGGATTCCGAGTCTGATCGGGTCTTCCTAGGAGAAGGAATATCCTTCATTGACCGCGAGAGCTTATCATGGGCTAAGTTGGGACACCCCTGTAGGGTATAAACTTTCGAGAGCCGTGCCCGCGGTTATGCGGCAGATGGGAATTTGTTAATGTCCGGTTGTAGATAACTTGACACCAGATCCGAATTAAAACGCATCAACCGTGTGTGTAGCCGTGATGGTCTCTTTTCGGCGGAGTCCGGGAAGTGAACACGGTTTTGGTTTATGTTTGACGTAAGTAGGAGTTCAGGATCACCTCTTGATCATTGCTAGCTTCACGACCATTCCGTTTGCTCTCTTCTCGCTCTTATTTGCGTCTGTTAGGCACCATATATGCTTAGTCGCTGCTGCAACCTCACCACTTTTCCCCTTCCTTTCCCTTTAAGCTTTGCTAGTCTTGATACCCATGGTAATGGGATTGCTGAGTCCTCGTGGCTCACAGATTACTACAACAATAGTTGCAGGTACAGGTTTTTTGCGATGATCATGACGCGAGAGCGATGCTTGCTTGTTTCGGAGTTCTTCTTCTGCTTCTCCGATCAGGGGATAGGTTCCAGGTCGGCAGCCTGGGCTAGCAGGGTGGATGTCGTTTGAGATTCTGTTTGTGTTTCATCCTTAGACGCATGATGCTCTTATGTATGATGATGTTGTATTCGTGTGGCATTGTATGCCTTTTGTATGTATCCACATCTATTATGTATTGTTGATGTAATGATATCCACCTTGCAAAAGAGTCTTCAAGATGCGCTCCTATCCTTGGTGGGACCTTCGAGTTCCTTTAGGATAGGGTCGCATCTTGGGCGTGACAAGTTGGTATCCACCATCATTTTCTCTTCGATCATGAATTGTTTCAACCCATATTAATCTCTTCGTTGGAGTTATCTTGTGTCATATTTCACCTAAAGCCTTCCCTAAGGAATGTTGCTATTGTGGTGCTTATCAATGATCCAAGTTTTCTCCTATCCTCTCGGCGAAAGCAGTTTTCATCTCTTCGTTGATCTCAAACAAGCAATTGTTTTCGTTAGTGGCAGAATTTCACCTCAAGTGTTGAGATGTTTCCATAAGCCCACTACAAGTTTATTCTTTTCATTGTTGGTTTTCCAACAACTACGTTTTAACCTTCTTGCAAGGATGCTTTCCAAGTTCATTTGTGGCAGAAGATTTCATTTTCTTCTCCGTCCCTTTATCCCAACAATCTAGCTTCTATTCTTTCATTCTGGAGGCATTGTGATGTTGCTCTCTTCACTCATCATCTCGAATTGAGGATCGTGTTCTTTCCATGCTTATCCATTTAACCGGAGTGTTGTGTCATCTCTTCAAGTTCTTTTCATCTTATCAAGTCTTGCATCTCTTTTCAACCGGAGTGTTGTCCGAATTTGATATTCCTTCTTCCTTATTTATCTCGTTTCAACCAGAGTGGTTTGGAATTCTATCTTGTCCATTAAACTCTTGATTCATGTCTTTGCAACCTTCAAGTTCTCATTATGTTCCTTGTTCCTCTTTTCTAACGGATTGTTTGCAATCTTGTTCATCTCTGTTGTACTCTTTCTTTTAAATTGCTCAACCTCTCAAGGTTTGTGGTTTCACTCATTCGTCAAAGAAGCAACTTAGTTTTACCTCTTCTCTTCCTCTTCCGTTTGTCTCCGGTGCCATCCTAGATCTCGGGACGAGATCCTCTTGTAGTGGTGGAGTGTTGTAACACCTCGGATGTAACTTTCCATAATTGTAACTCCAACTCTTGCCTTTTCCGGAGATGCGATATGTTATTTCCTCCGTGGTTGGGTTTTTGTCTTTTGTTTTGCTTTTGGTTGGTTCGTTGCATTCATCTTTGCATCATGTGCATTGCATCATGTCATCTTGCACCTTTTTTTAAAAAACTCAGCTAAATAAATTGCATGGATCTTCGATCCATTTAAATCGAGGGAATTCACATGGTGATTTCTCTTTATAACATATATCCTCCCAATATTATTTGGGAGTTATAAAAACTAATATTCCATGTTTTGGAATTAACCATAACACACTTGCAAACGAATCCCAGGCATTTCTATCTAAACCCTTGGCCTCAACTTTTCCCATAATTTGTTTCATCACTTTTCCAATCTCCACCAAAATTCTCAACATTTTTGGACTATTACAAAATGTTATCCTAGTCCCTACCATTCAAATTAAATTAAAATGGTTTTGGATTTAAATTTTTCAATCATGTCTCTTTTATTTTCCTGGATCGAGCTCATTTTTGCGAGTTCGGGAAAATAATCCCCATGCCCAAACTCTCCTCCTAGCCTTTCTTTTCTTCTCCTTTTCTTTTTCTGCTAAGAGTTTAGAGAGAGAGACTTGCAGCCAGCCCACCAGTTCGCAGCTCGGCCTAGCCCAGCAGCCAAGCCGGCCTGCTCCCCGCAACCCATTTGGCCCAAGGCCTAGCTGCAGCCTACCTAACCCAACCCTAGCCTCATCCCGGTCGACCCCCTCCTCTCTCCAACGCCGCACTCCATCTTCCTCCATCTTTCCTGGCGCCCTATGCCTCGTCTCCGCCTCCTTGTTCGTCTCCCAGCACGCAGACGCATGCAACTATGGCGCTCATGCCCGACCACAGCAGCATCAGCACGTCGCCGCTGTCCGCCTTGTCTTCTCCTCCCGGGATCCTTCTCCCGTGGACACACACATCACACGCGACACCTCAGTCACGGATGCGCGCTAGTGCATCGTTGCCGGCAACCTCTTGCTTCGTGCCACCTCTCCTGTGATGCACGCGTCGCCACTTGCCTCTGGCCGCCACCGAGACCCTCAAGGCCTACCCAGAGCCCAAGTGTGAAGACTCCGTGGATGTGCATCTCACTTGTGCCACTTTGGATCGCCAAGACCGTCAAGAGTCGAGACTGCTCGGGACCATGTCGTCTCGCCAGAAGGTCAAGACCGTTACGGGATTCACCAAGTACCACTACGACCCGTGTACAACTACCTTCGCCAAGACCGGACCGACAAGTACCCCTTCAAGTTGACAAGACCGGCAAGCCCGATGATCCCAAACATCTACGAAACGTGTACCACTACTTCCACTACCGTCGCCACGTGATCAACTACTTCCCACGACGACCCGAGAACGTCTACTTCCACTACAAACTTGATTGTTCTGAAAATGCACGCTTCAAAGGTATAACCGACGAGTCGACCGCCCGTGAGCGAATGAATGTGTGTTGTATGAGATGCTCATGTTGCACCGTGTCCGAATTGTCATTGCAAGTTCCTCCTCGTTTGCCATTCCGTCGACCCGTGGGAACCTGGTAATCCGGGATCACCCCACCATCTTTTGCATGTTCCGCACATCTGCACAATGGCTCTTTTGCACCGATATCTCAATGACTTATCGGATCATTGGAATATTGCTGTGGCACCATTTTCATTGTCGTTGCCGTGGCACCCCTTCCGTTCCACCACGGTGACAACTGCTTCATAACATGCTCATGTCAGCATTTTCATAAAAATTGCATAAAACTTGCATATGTCATCCGCATCATGATAACAACAATTATAATGTTTAAAATTGTTGTTTGCATTAAATTGCTAAATGACATGGGGATTTACTGGAATTGTTGTTTGTGGTTCCGGCCTCATTTAAACTTGCCTAGTGCCATGTTAACCAACATTTAATATTGTTGAGTAGTTTAAATGGGAGATAACTAAATAATTGTTGTGAAGTTTCGTCAATATGCAACTCGTTGCATATTGAGCTCCACTAAACTTGTAGTATTGTTTGTTGCACTTTGCCATGCCATGCCTCTTTAAACCGGACATGCATCATACTTGTTTGTGCATCATGCCATGTTTATGCTTGTGCATTTACCTTGTTGTTTTTTTCTTTCCGGTGTTGCTTCTTAGTTCCGATAATGTTGCGATTGTGAGGATTCGTTCGACTACTCCCGTTCATCTTCTTCATGGACTCGTTCTTCTTCTTTGCGAGATTTCAGGCAAGATGACCGCGACCCTGGATCTCACTACTATCATTGCTATGCTAGTTGCTTCGTTCTATCGCTATGCTGCGCTACCTATTCACTTGTTCTTCAAGCCTCCCAAATTGCCATGTCAGCCCCTAACCTTTTTCACCCTTCCTAGCAAACCATTGCTTGGCTATGTTACCGCTTTGCTTAGCCCCTCTTATAGTGTTGTTAGTTGCAGGTGAAGTTGAAGATTCTCCATGGTGGACATGATTATGTTGGGATATCACAATATCTCTTATATTATTAATGCATCTATATACTTGGTAAAGGGTGGAAGACTCGGCCTTATGCCTGGTGTTTTGTTCCACTCTTGCCGCCCTAGTTTCCGTCATACCGGTGTTATGTTCCCGGATTTTGCGTTCCTTACGCGGTTGGGTGATTTATGGGACCCCCTTGACAGTTCGCTTTGAATAAAACTCCTCCAGCAAGGCCCAACATTGGTTTTACCATTTGCCTCACCACCACCTAATTTTCCCTTGGGAGTCGCTTTCTCGAGGGTCATCTTTATTTTAGCCCCCCCCGGGCAAGTGCTTGTCTAAGTGCTGGTCCGAACCGAGCCGCCTGCGGGGCCACCTCGGGGAAACTCGAAGTCTGGTTTTACTCGTAGACTGTCTCATCTGGTGTTGCCCTGAGAACGAGATATGTGCATCTCCTATCGGGATTTTCGGCGCATCGGGCGGTCTTGCTGGTCTTGTTTTACCATTGTCAAAATGTCTTGTAAACCGGGATTCCGAGTCTGATCAGGTCTTCCTGGGAGAAGGAATATCCTTCATTGACCGCGAGAGCTTATTATGGGCTAAGTTGGGACACCCCTGCAGGGTATAAACTTTCGAGAGCCATGCCCGCGGTTATGCAGCGGATGGGAATTTGTTAATGTCCGGTTGTAGATAACTTGACACCAGATCCGAATTAAAACGCATCAACCGTGTGTGTAGCCGTGATGGTCTCTTTTCGGCGGAGTCCGGGAAGTGAACACAATTTTGGGTTATGTTTGACGTAAGTAGGAGTTCAGGATCACCTCTTGATCATTGCTAGCTTCACGACCGTTCCGTTTGCTCTCTTCTTGCTCTTATTTGCGTCTGTTAGCCACCATATATGCTTAGTCGCTGCTGCAACCTCACCACTTTTCCCCTTCCTTTCCCTTTAAGCTTTGCTTGTCTTCATACCCATGGTAATGGGATTGCTGAGTCCTCGTGGCTCACAGATTACTACAACAACAGTTGCAGGTACAGGTTTTTTGCGATGATCATGACGCGAGAGCGATGCTTGCTTGTTTTGGAGTTCTTCTTCTGCTTCTCCGATCAGGGGATAGGTTCCAGGTCAGCAGCCTGGGCTAGCAGGGTGGATGTCGTTTGAGTTTCTGTTTGTGTTTCATCCGTAGACGGATGATGCTCTTATGTATGATGATGTTGTATTCGTGTGGCATTGTATGCCTTTTGTATGTATCCCCATCTATTATGTATTGTTGATGTAATGATATCCACCTTGCAAAAGCGTCTTCAAGATGCGCTCCTATCCTTGGTGGGACCATCGAGTTCCTTTAGGATAGGGTCGCATCCTGGGCGTGACAGACAGCCACCTCCTCATATGACATATACATGGTGGACACACCTAAAGAAAACAATGGCGAGGACAAAAAGGATCCAGTTGAGGATAAGCCTCATGAGAAGCAGCCGAAGCGCCGACGGCAGCGGCGCCGCTCTAAACCACGCCATGGTAAAAACAGCGATACCGGCACAAGAGACAATAGCACTCCAGACGATGCCAAAGACAACGACGACCCCGCCCAGCCAAGTTTCGAATAGGCCAAACGGGATGACGGGCGAGATGGCCCTGATGAACAGGCCATGAGTGAAGACTCGAAGGACATCAATTACATGCCTCTCTCCGAGGGTTAGGTGAGTGAGGGAGTCCCGGACTAGGGGGTGTCCGGATAGCCGAACTACCATCATCGACCGGACTCCAAGACTATGAAGATACAAGATTGAAGACTTCGTCCCGTGTCCGGATGGGACTTTCCTTGGTGTGGAAGGCAAGCTTGGCGATACGGATATGTAGATCTCCTACCATTGTAACCGACTCTGTGTAACCCTAGCCCTCTCCGGTGTCTATATAAACCGGATGGCTTTAGTCCATAGGACGAACAACAATCATACCATAGGCTAGCTTCTATGGTTTAGCCTCCTTGATCTCGTGGTTGATCTACTCTTGTAACCCACATCATCAATATTAATCAAGAAGGACATAGGGTTTTACCTCCATCAAGAGGGCCCAAACCTGGGTAAAAACATCGTGTCCCTCGTCTCCTGTTACCATTCGCCTAGACGCACAGTTCGGGACCCCCTACCCGAGATCCGCCGGTTTTGACACCGAAATTAGTGCTTTCATTGAGAGTTCCTCTGTGTCGTCACCGATAGGCTCGATGGCTTCTTCGATCATCAGCAACAACACCGTCCAGGGTGAGACCTTCCTCCCCGGACAGATCTTCGTATTCGGCGGCTTTGCACTGCGGGCCAATTCGCTTGGCCATCTAGAGCAGGTCGAAAGTTACGCCTCGGGCCGTCAGGTCAGATTTGGAAGTTTGGACTTCACGGCCGACATCCGCGGGGACTTGATCTTCGACGGATTCGAGCCACGGCCGAGCGTGCCGCACTGTCACGTCGGGCATGATTTAGCTCTGCCGCCGGACAGTACTCTGGAGGCCGCACTCGAAACCACTCCGATCTTCAATTCGGAGCCAGCCCCGCAGATCGAGGATGGATGCCTAGACACCGCCTCGGGGGCTGCAACCTCTACGGCGATAGAGCCAAACACTGACTTCGTCCCTCATAAAGCTCGTGACTCCAAGGTGCCGGACTCCTCGCCGGACTCCGAACCTCCCGCGCCCGCCCCGATCGAATCCGACTGGGCGCCGAACATGGAGTTCACCGCAGCGGACGTCTCTCAACACTCACCTTTCGGCGACATCTTGAGTTCGCTAAAATACCTCTCGTTATCAGGAGAGACCTGGCCAGATTGTGGTCAAGACGGCTGGGATGCAGACGACGAAGAAATTCAAAGCCCACCCACCACCCACTTGGTAGCCTCTGTCGACGATTTAACTGACAGGCTAGACTACGACTTCGAGGACATCGACGGTATGGACGACGATGCCGGGGACGACCAAGCACCAGCGCCTAACGGGCGCAGGAAAGCCACCCCATCCCACAACGTATGCATGGTGGACACACCAAAAGGAACCGACAATGAGGAAAAACGGGACGTGGCGAAGGACAACTCCCCCAACAAACAAACAAAGCGGCGACGCAAGTGCCGCCCGAAGACCGACATCGACAAAAAACGGTACCCATATGGACCCGGCCCTAGAGCAGGGCGAAGCAGTGGACGACGCACACGTCAACAAGCAGCCAGCTGGACATGAACCGGACAAGCAACCCATCCCCGGCGAAGATGATCTCACATCACTAGAGCATATGAATCTCCATAACAGGCTCGTCGCCACTGCAAGAAGTTTGAAGAAGCAAAAGCGGAAGCTCAAAACAACGGAAGACACACTCAGAATAAGATGGAGCAAAGTACTCAACACCGCAGATAAATATGGCACTAGTCACCAGACAAAGAGCTACCCGAAGCGCAAGTTGTTGCCCGAATTTGACGAGGAGGCCTTCGAGCCCCCGCAGTCAAAAAAGAAAGGGGCCGCCTGGCCGGATAGACGACCAGATGACAGGCCAAGAGCAACACGGGGCGCCACACACAAGCCGGCACATGATCAGCATAAAGGTCTTCAGAAAAAGGATAACCCGGCCAGGTCTATCTATGGGCCAAAAAAGAAGACTCCAGGAAGTAACAGAACCAGCCGAGCATTTGAAGACAACGGCACACCCAAATACAGGGGCGCCGCACACCCACTATGTTTTACTGATGAGGTACTTGATCATGGATTTCCAGCGGGATTTGAACCCATAAACATAGAGGCATACGACGGAACAAGGAGAATGGCCCAAATAGTACGGCGGTCAACGCCGGATTCAAAAGCTCTTGGCCGAACAACAAAACACTGCCCTTAAAGGATAACAGTGACGAGCTATCCAACCACAACAAGATGCTGGATAGACTGTGTCAAATACACGGTACCTCCGGGAAGCCTGCAAACCATACCCACATAGATTGTTGGGTCTTCAAGCAGTCCGGCCGACTTAAAGCCGAACACAAAGGGCTCGACACACCAAGTGAAAGTGACGAAACCCAAAAGCAACGCTCCGGAAACCAAAAGACTTTCCCATTTGAAGTCAAAACAGTGAACTCACTTCACGTGATAACATGCAGCGTGGCCCCTGCTATACCAAGACACCGTCTGCAGACTGGGGATAGAACCCACCAAAATTCGCTATAGCAAGCACTTCCTTCAAAGGAGTGACGCCAGGCCTTTTCAGCCAATTTTACAGGCTCTGCACCACTAGGGGTCGTGTTCGGTTCATCCGACAACCTCCGTCGTGAAAAGCTCACCCTCCATCGCCCCATTTAGCAGTAGCCCTTAAGCACTACTGGTCGTGCAACTTTCGCCCGCTTTAATGCAATACCACATTACGCGTCTCTTACGCTTAAAAATGCCCGGTCCACGTGGCATATTCTTAAAACTCCAGGTGTCTCTCGACCACGGAGAATGTGCGGCTGCCTAGACAGCCACACATTATTCCGACCTTGTAGGTCAAAGCCCCTAAAAACAGGTCATTTAGACCTCGGACATGGTTAGACGAGTCCAGCATAACTTAACAAGGGGCTTCCCAGCCGCATACCCCTTTTTTTAAGGGGGCCGCGCGCATAAATGATGAAAGCTAATAAAGCTCAACTTTCTTCATCTTCCAAATTATACTTTATTTTGATACACTTTTTGCACGATATTTCTTAGAAACTAAGTCCTTCTCTTTTATAGATGAAGCACGTGCTACACCCGTCCAGGATACAGCACAACGGAGACACAGGCGCAGACGTGCAGTAGGGACCCGTTGCAAGGATTCTTTTCAGATTAAGACCCTGCGTAAACCTTTCTCACTGTCTCTTGTTGATACACATCCCCTGGTTTCCTACCAGAGCCGAGGAGGAGGCTGGCATTTTGGCATCGGCCGCGTCAGAAGTTCCTGCCTGTACCTGGACACTAGGGGCTTAGGGCTTTATTCTGCCCGATACCATAAAGACCGAACACCTCAGGGAGTGTTCGGCATCTCGAGTTAGGCCTTATATGCATCAGCTCCGAATCATGTCTTTGGTCAAATGTTGGGTTTGCCCGGCTCCTTTGTTTTGCTGCCTTACGTTCCGTATCATTGGCTAACGCGGCACCAGGAGAACTACTGCGATTGTGCCCCGGTTCGGCCGGGAGAGCACCTCAGTAGAGAAAGCCGAAAACTGACTGTCATGATCTAGCGAGAGACTGGTCAACCACTCGATCGACCATTGGAATGTTTAGAATTCCTCCGCTTTGACGAAGGACCGCTTCCCGGTCAAGCACATACGTGCCCCAAGTTTGAAGAAGCGCGGTGCCATCAAGGGCTATATAGTAGCCCCACATTCGAGCTCCTATGGCTAAGTGAAAGTGATAAAGCATTATAGTCCGGTTGCCTAGTTTGCTATGCTATCACCTCCTTAAAAGGACCAAGACGTTGGATTAAGTGTGAAAAATCATTTTTCTTTTTGCAAACACCCCCGCACCATGTGCGTGGGGGCTGAAGCCAAAGACTGCCATCTTTCAGATTATACATACATATACGGCCGCACAAGAGATAGTTCAATACTTGAACACACAAGTATAAAAAGTCATTACATTATAAACATGATCTTAGAAATCATACATGTCATTCAAACGTAACATCTTTCGAGCACTGCGACTCTATTATACAAGCGCCCTGCAGGACTTCCTCAAAGTAATGCTCGGTGGGGAATCGGCTTCTGTCCGAACCCCGGGATGCAACAGCGGTGGCATCCATCTCCGCCCAGTATGTTTTACCACGGGCGAGAGCCATCCGCGCACCTTCTATGCATGCCGACCGCTTCATTGCCTTAATATGCGGCACTGCCCCAAGGAATTGCTGCAACAAGCCAAAATAACTCTTCGGCTTGGGCCTTTTCGGCCATAGATGAGATACCACATCCGTCATGGCCAGTCCGGACAATCTATTCAGCTCAGCCCACTCAACCAGCCGATCACTCAACGGAAGTGGACGCTCCAGACTATGGAATTGAGACCAAAAAAGCTCTTCCATTTCATGATCCTCCTGGCTTCGAAAGTGCACGACTGCGTCAGCCGCACTCGCCGCCAAGTCCAAATAAGGATCCTCCGCACCGTACAATCGGCCCAGCTGAGCATACTTCAGATCGTGAACTTCCTACGCAGCATAAAGGGCTTTCCAGCCACAATGTCTCCGACCTGACGCAGTTCCTCCTTCATAGCCCGCATCACACTACGGCCATCCTTGGCCTCGGCATCGGCCTTCTTCAGGTCCTCTTGCTCCGCTCGGCGTTCTCCTTCAAGAACTTCCAGGCGGTCGGTAGCAACTCTTAATTTCATGGCCACTCCAGCCATCTCCTCCCTGCTTCGGCAGTGAGCAGCCTTCTCGGCTTCTAGCCCTTCTGCTGCCTTCAAGGCAGCCGCCTCGCTCTTTCTGGCTTGCTCCTTGGCCCGAGCAAGTTCTGCTCGAAGGTCCTCCACAGCAGCAGCACCATCTGCATCTAAGCATACAATTTGTAAGGAATGGGCGTCAGCTCCCTTACTAACCAACCGCGGGGCAACCACATACCTTGTGACTCATCAAGTCGTCTATTGACCAGCGAGATGTGTGCATCTGCAGCGTCGAGTTGCTTCTTCAGCTCGGAAAATTCATCAGTCCGGCTGGCCACCGAACATTCCGCCACCTGCATGGGAAAGGCGACAGTTAATAACCGAGATTATGATCCTAGGCACGCTATCATTTTCGACAGCATACCAAGTCTCGGGGGCTACTATCTATACAGGGCACACTTCATGTGCAAAACTGTCAACAAGTATGTCATTTTTTGCGTACCTCAAATCCCGTCAGTAAACTTCCGACAGCCTCATACAACCCGGTTTTGGCGGACGAGGTCCTCTCAATCACATCACCCATTAATGTGCGGTGATCTTCTGAGATGGATGCCCTCTTAAGCAAATCCTACAGCTCCACCGGCCATACTCCAATGGGCGCCAAACTCTTCGGTCCTGCCGGATTTGGGGAGACCCTCCGCGACGACACCTCAGGGTCGTCCGCCCCGCATGACGGGGTGGCAGATGAAGGCATTTCTCTTTCCATCATCTCCGGACGAAGGTCTCCCGAAGATGAGCTGTGCTGAGATGGGCTGGGATCCGAACTACAAGGTAAAAACTTTGTTACCTTTATACATTAAGCAGGGGTGTCTGATAATATTAAAATCCCCCTTTTCACTTACGGCTCGTTAGAGGGCTGATTCCTCCGAGGAGATAGTACGGCCGGGGCACTTTCTGGCGCAGGACCTTCCGGTACAGATTTCTTTCCCCGCTTTGAGGCCTTGGCCTCCGGGTCTTCGGAAGCGTTCCTCTTCTCCCCCTGGAAGGAGGGACTCCCGGTTCCTCCCTTACTAAACGCCTCCTTGGCAGAGGTGACAGTTTCCCCGTGCCCCCCTTCGCCCTCATTCGAAGGTGCAACCTCCAACATTTTGATTAACACGGGATCCTGCCTGGTCTCAGGGAGGGGGGCCGGACACCGTATCAATTGTGCTTGCGCTATCCACTCCTTTACAGGGATAGCTGGTTAAAAGGCAAGCTCACGATAAATAAATGGATGGTGTGTCCGGACACAGGGCTACTTACTTGAGTATCCGGGCGATTGCAGCTTAGGCCAGCATCCTCGGTCAATTCCGGATGCGTCTCTTGCGATCCGAAGAACAGTTTATACATCTCCATGGGAGTCAAACCCATGAAGTGTTGAAGAGCTCGCGGCCCCTCCGGATTAAATTCCCATAGACGGAGGGGGCGACGTTTGCAGGGCAGTAGGCGCCGGATCAACATGACCTGCACCACTACGACCAGATTGATCTCCCTTTCTTGGAGGACTCGAATCCGGTCCTGCAACAGGGGGACGTCTTTGGGCGGCCCCCAGTCACGCCCCTTGTTGACCCATGACATCAGCTGCTGTGGAGGGCCCGAGCGAAAGACGGGCAGCGGCTTCTGCCTGCTGCCCCGGGGAGCGGTGATATAAAACCACTCCTGTTGCCACAAGCCGAGCTCCTCTTGGAAAGAGCCCTTGGGCCATGGAGCTTCGGCCCTCTTGCTTATAACCGCCCCGCCGCACTCCGCCTGACGCCCCTCAATCATCTTCGGCTCCACGTTGAAGGTTTTGAGCCATAAGCCGAAGTGAGGGGTAGTGCGGAGGAAGGCTTCATAGACGACAATGAATGATGATATATGGAGGATGGACTCCGGAGCCAGGTCGTGGAATTCCAGCCCATAGTAAAACATGAGCCCCCTCATGAAGGGATCCGTCGGGAAGCCTAAACCCCGACGGAAGTGAGACATGAACACGACGATCTCGCCAGGCTCGGGAGTTAGGATAACTTGCCCTCGGGCAGGCAGCCTATGCGAAATCTTGTAGGTTAAGTACCTGGCATCTCTCAGTTTTAGCACGTCCTCCCCCGTGACGGAGGAGGGCATCCACCGGCCTCGTAGATCAGGACCGGACATTGCCGAGGATCGAAGGTACCTGAATTCGGAGCCCTGGGTGTTGGAACTCAGGGAGAGGGGCGGATTCGATAGATGATTGAATAAAAAGAATGGGCCTTGGTCTCATTATAAAGAGGAAGAATACCAAGAGCCGTCCCCGTGACCGTTTGGAACCCGCCTTCGATGGAGGGGGCGTGGCAACGGGTGCGGTTGGGTTACCCACGTCCGTATTGATGGGAATCTCGGAATAAGGGGAACACTATCTCTGCTTCGACAAGACGTGCCATGGAAACTGCCTTGCTAAACGCGCTGAGGTGGAACAATAAAAACAATTCGAGTAAAGGCTTGGAAGTGGTGTGACGTCACGCCGCAGAATACGTCAGCAGATTGATCTGGTGTAATATTATTCTCTCTACGGTGGTATGTGGAATTTATTTTTGCAGAGCCGGACACTATCCTGGTGTTCACGATATTCTATAAATTATTCGGAGGAGGAACCCGCCTTGCAATGCCGAAGACAACATGCGCGTCGGACTCGTCGTCATTGAAGCCTTGTTCAGGGGCTACTGAGGGAGTCCCGGACTAGGGGGTGTCCGGATAGCCGAACTACCATCATTGGCCGGACTCCAAGACTATGAAGATACAAGATTGAAGACTTCGTCCCGTGTCCGGATGGGACTTTCCTTGGCGTGGAAGGCAAGCTTGGCGATACGGATATGTAGATCTCCTACCATTGTAACCGACTCTGTGTAACCCTAGCCCTCTCCGGTGTCTATATAAACCGGATGGCTTTAGTCCATAGGACGAACAACAATCATACCATAGGCTAGCTTCTAGGGTTTAGCCTCCTTGATCTCGTGGTAGATCTACTCTTGTAACCCACATCATCAATATTAATAAAGCAGGACATAGGGTTTTACCTCCATCAAGAGGGCCCGAACCTGGGTAAAAACATCGTGCCCCTCGTCTCCTGTTACCATCCGCCTAGACGCACAGTTCGGGACCCCCTACCCGAGATCCGCCGGTTTTGACACTGACAGTGAGCCTCGGCGATGAAGAATTTATCGTGCCTGAGGATCCCATTGAGCAGGAGCACTTCAAGCGCCGGCTTATAGCCACTGCAAAGAGCCTGAAGAAGAAGCAGCAACAACTTTAAGCTGATCAAGATCTGATCACTGATAGATGGACTGAGGTCCTGGCAGCCGAGGAATATGGACTCGAACGGCCAACCAAAAGTTACCCGAAGCACAGGTTGCTACATCAATTTGATGACGAAGCACTGGAGCCCACACTACCAGTGAATGATGCGGCTTACCAAGCACATCATGGCCGAGATAAAGCGGCGTATCAGCCTAAAGACTAGCCCGCACCCCATCGCTGAACAAATAGAAACACAACAGCTCGGGGATACACACATGACCTTCATAACAACTTGGAAAACAAAGCAGGACAGCCTAGCTCAATCTATGGATCGCGGGGGCATGCCCCAACATGCGACGACGTCCGCCGCGCCGGATATAATAAATACAAACCTGTCTGGGCCGGATACTACAGACCAGCTCCATCCGAGCTGTGTCGTGACGTAGCCCGACATAGAGGTGCCGCACATCCCCTATGCTTCACTAATGAAGTAATGGAACATGAATTCCCAGAAGGGTTTAAACCCATAAACATCGAATCATATGATGGGACAATAGATCCCGCAGTATGGATTGAAAACTTCCTTCTCCACATTCATATGGCCCGCGGTGATGATCTCCATGCCATCAAGTATCTCCCGCTAAAACTCAAGGGACCAGCTCGGCATTGGTTGAACAGTCTGCCCGAAAACTCTATTAGCAGTTGGGAGAACCTGGAAGACGCATTCCTCGACAACTTCCAAGGCACCTATGTCCGACCTCCGGACGCCAATGACTTAAGTCAAATAATCCAACAGCCTGGAGAGTCAGCCAGGAAATTCTGGACTCGGTTCTTAACTAAAAAGAACCAGCTCATCGATTGTCCGAATGCCGAAGCCCTAGCGGCCTTTAAGCACAACATCCATGAGGAATGGCTCGCTCAACACCTCGGCCAAGAGAAGCCAAAGTCCATGGCAGCCCTTACGATGCTTATGACTCGCTTTAGTGCGGGCGAGGATAGCTGGCTAGCTCGTAGCAACAGCACCTCAAGTAAACCTGGAACTTCTAAATCCAGAGATAACAATGGCAAGCCCCGACACAGCAGACACAAGCATCGAAGCAATGGCGATAACATCGAAGAGATGGCTGTCAACGCCGGATTCAGCGGCTCTAAGTCCGGTTAACGGAAGAAACCATTCAAAAGAAACAATCAGGGCATGTCCAGTTTGGACCGCATACTCGACCGTCCATGTCAAATTCATGGCACCCCAGGTACACCAGCTAACCATACCAACAGAGAATGTTGGGTCTTCAAATAGGCCGACAAGTCAAAAGCCGAAAGCAAAGAGAATGGTTCGCAAAGCGATGACGATGACAAGGAGCCCCGGCCACCGAAAACAGGAGGGCAAAATAAGTTTCCTCCACAAATCAAAACGGTGAATATGATATACGCCACCCATATTCCCAAGAGGGAGCGAAGGCGCGCACTCAGGGACGTCTACGCGATGGAGCCAGTCGCCCCAAAGTACAACCCGTGGTTGTCCTGCCCGATCACTTTTGATCGCAGGGATCATTCGACCAGTATCCGTCACGGCGGCACAGCCGCACTAGTCGTTGACCCAATCATCGACGGATTCCACCTTACACGAGTCCTTATGGATGGCGGCAGTAGCCTGAACCTGCTTTATCAGGACATAGTGCGCAAGATGGGCATCGATCCCTCAAGGATCAAACCCACCAAAACTACCTTCAAAGGTTTCATACCAGGTGGTGAGGCCTGCTGTACGGGCTCAATCACTCTGGAAGTGGTCTTCGGAACCCTGGATAATTTCCAAAATGAAGAGCTAATCTTTGATATCGTCCCTTTTTGCAGCGGCTATCACGCACTGCTTGGACGAACCGCATTCGCTCGATTCAATGTGGTGCCACACTATGCTTATCTCAAGCTTAAGATGCCCGGTCCACGTGGCGTCATAACAGGCAATGGAAACACGGAACGCTCCCTCCATACTGAAAAACACACCACTGCCCTAGCAGTAGAAGCACAGAGTGGCCTCTTTAAATCGAACTTAAATTCGGTGGCCAAGCTCTCGGACACTGTCAAAAGAATCTGAACTATCCTGCGGCAGGACAACCCAGCTCGTCAAGAGCTCAACTAGCCACTTGGCCCCTGTCCCAACCTCGACCAAATAGCGGCCCTCGTTGTGCGCGTACTTAACTACACATTAAGGTTACTATGGGGATAGACAGAGGTGCAGCTAGGTTGTGTTCCACAATGCGGCTCAACCGCTCCGGGACACACACATATTATTTCACATTTTCTTTTTAGGTTAGCTTTTGCTTAGGCCATCACTGGAGACCCGACGAACGGACCTATCAAGGGACGGATATACCAAGAAGGGAAGTAGCTCGAACGCGTGAGGGAATCCCTAGATATTCCTCTCGATGATCATCTTATCACTCTCTGGATCCGCACGCAGCTCCCCCCTGGTCTCAGCAGGTTCTGAAGTCATACCTTTTTATTGCACTACTTGTACTTATACGCTTTGACGTACTCCCTCCATTCCTAAATATAAGTCTTTGTAAAGATTTCACTATGGACTACATACGGAGCAAAATGAGTGAATCTACACTCTAAAATGCATCTACATACATCCGTATGTGGTTCATAGTGGAATCTCTCCAAAGACTTATATTTAGGAACGGAGGGAGTATTATTCAATTACAATGAAAACAATCCGTGGTTCTATTTATATGAAATTCACTTGCTATTCTGCTTTGTTGATACTTTTTTGTCAATTTGCAACCGTACATTCTGGTACGCCTCAATTTGCCAGGGGCTTCATCGTACCCCATAACACGACAGGAAAGTCCGAACACCTTTACGGTTGTTTGGCACCCCGAACTTATAGAATTATATGCATCGGCTCCGAATCATGTCTTGGGTCAATAGTTGGGTTGCCCGGCTCCTGTGCTTGCTACCCTACGTTCCGCTATATCGGCTAGGGTAGTAAAGGGAGAACTACTATGATTGTGTCCCGGTTCTTCCGGACGAGCACCTCAATAGAGCAAGCCGACAACTGACTATCATGATGCGGCTAGAGCTGGTCAGCTGTTCGAGAGGCCATAAAATCTTTAGCGATTTATTCTGCATTATGTAATAACTAATGCATCGTGCAATGGATCGGTTTTTATCCGATCAGGTGTTTATAGAACCGCAAGTTTGGTCTTCCGAACACTAGGGGCTGCGCCTACCTTTCTTTTGTCAAACTCCTATGGCTAAGTGAGGGTGATAAAGCCTTATAGTCTGATTTCCTGGTTCGTTGTGCTAAACTGTCGGCGTTCTGGGAACGGGGGTCCCCAGACTTTCCTGCCTGCGGCCTGCGGCGTGGCTCAAGGGGTGGCCCAACATGGCCCATCTTCATCAGCACGAGCTCAAGACCCTTGCGAGGGGCCAAGCCTCGCGGGGTGGACGACAAGGAACCTCCTCAGGCACGGCCTCGTCAGGCTGGCTCGCGAGGAGGCGGAGAGATCAAGGCAGGGTACCTCATGAGGTGCCCATGACGCAAGCCATGATGACCAAGGGCGCCAGGCGGGCGCCAGCCCGTGCAGTGTCCTTCTTTCCTCTTTGGTGCCAAGGGAGCAAGCGCAGGCGAGAGCATCAAGCAAAGGCATCCATTTTGGTGCAACAAGACCAAGACCAGCAAAACGGCAGAATGGAGGTCATCGTGGAGCCCAAGCCGGCGTCACCACCAGAGCCTTTGGCAGGCGAGGACCAACTTTAGTCAGGATAAGTGTACTAGATGTTCCCCTTCAAAATGGCCCCTTCCCGCTCAATATTTGGGAAGAGGCCCAGGGCCTTTTCCTATAAATAGAACTAGCCACCCACAAGGTAGAGGCATCGGGTCATCGGGTCATCGCATCGCAACGGATCATCTCCAGGAAACCAGTAGAGAGAGCGACTGAACTCCCCTAGTAGTTCATCGCACCATCCAAGAATAGACCCTTGCGAGGCTGTTCTTCCTTATATTATCTAGCATCAGCCCAAGAGGCAATCCACCACACCACACACTAGAGTAGGGTATTACACCACAATGGTGGCCTGAACCAGTATAAACTCTGTGTCTCTGTGTTGTTCCTTTGATTGCATAGATCATAGCGAGGCGGTGAGGTGCAGGTAGGTAGTGGGCGGAATCTCCACGCACACCCCAGTGTTCGAATCTAGAGGGTCTACGGAACCCGAAATCCGACATAAACACCTCCTTCAAGGACCAAAATTTGGAGTAGTGAGCGTTTAGATTTATCCCGAACACACCCGTACTTCCTACGTGGGGGTAGAAGCCGACGACTGGCCAACCCTCAGAATTAACATAACAACGGCTGCGCAGGAGGTAAAAATTCAAATAACAAGCACTATATTACGTAACAACCTTGTTTAATATTACAACACAGGATAAGATGAATATATTCATGGGAAAATGATATCCTTGGCACATTGCTCCTCCACAAGGCGGGATCCCTCTAGGACACTGTCATAATACAACTTAGGTTTGCGGTGCTCCTTATCTGTGGGCTGTCCTTCGGTCATCAACTTTGCAGCATCCATCTTCACCCGGTGCACCTTGGCACGGGCAAAGGCCATTCGCGCCCTGAGGGAGTCCCGGACTAGGGGGTGTCCGGATAGCCGAACTACCATCATCGGCCGGACTCCAAGACTATGAAGATACAAGATTGAAGACTTCGTCCCGTGTCCGGATGGGACTTTCCTTGGCGTGGAAGGCAAGCTTGGCGATACGGATATGTAGATATCCTACCATTGTAACCGACTCTGTGTAACCCTAGCCCTCTCCGGTGTCTATATAAACTGGATGGCTTTAGTCCATAGGACGAACAACAATCATACCATAGGCTAGCTTCTAGGGTTTAGCCTCCTTGATCTCGTGGTAGATCTACTCTTGTAACCCACATCATCAATATTAATCGAGCAGGACGTAGGGTTTTACCTCCATCAAGAGGGCCCGAACCTGGGTAAAAACATCGTGTCCCTCGTCTCCTGTTACCATCCGCCTAGACGCACAGTTCGGGACCCCCTACCCGAGATCCGCCAGTTTTGACACCGACATTGGTGCTTTCATTGAGAGTTCCTCTGTGTCGTCACCGATAGGCTCGATGGCTTCTTCGATCATCAATGAAAATGCAGTCCAGGGTGAGACCTTCCTCCCCGGACAGATCTTCGTATTCGGCGGCTTCGCACTGCGGGCCAATTCGCTTGGCCAGCTGGAGCAGATCGAAGGCTACGCCCCTGGCCGTCAGGTCAGATTTGGAAGTTTGAACTTCACGGCTGACATCCGCGGGGACTTGATCCTCGACGGATTCGAGCCACAGCCGAGCGTGCCGTACTGTCACGATGGGCATGATTTAGCTCTGCAGCCGTACAGTACCCTGGAGGCCGCACTCGAACCCGCTCCGATCTTCGACTCGGAGCCGGCTGCGCAGACCAAGGATGGATGGCTAGACACCACCTCGGGGGCTGCAACCTCTACGGCAATAGAGCCGAACATCGATCTCGTCCCCCATGAAGCTCGTGACTCCGAGGTGCCGGACTCCGGACCTCCCGCACCCCCTCCAATCGAATCCGATTGGGCGCCGATCATGGAGTTCACCGCGGCGGACATCTTTCAACACTCACCTTTTGGCGACATCTTGAGTTCGCTAAAGTACCTCACGTTATCAGGAGAGGCCTGGCCGGACTGCGGCCAGGACGGTTGGGATGCGGACGACGAAGAAATTCAGAGCCCACCCACCACCCACTTGGTAGCCACTGTCGATGACCTAACTGACATGCTAGATACGACTCTGAGGACATCGACGATATGGACGACGATGCCGGAGACGACCAAGAACCAGCGCCCACCGGGCACTGGAAAGCCACCTCTTCATACGACATATACATGGTGGATATCCTAAAGGATGGGAACGACGAAGGAATAGCGGAGGATGACCCCTCCAAGAAACAGCCTAAGCGCCGGCGTCAGCGGCGCCGCTCTAAATCCCGCCATAGCAAGAATGAGGATTCCGGCACCGGAGACAATAATACACTGGATAGCGCCAAAGACAACCCATTCCATCAAGTTCCAGCACAGGAGGAGGGGGACGCCAGCCCTCATGAGAGAGCGGCCGAAGAAGATGTAGAGGACTATATGCCTCCCTCCGGAGACGAGGCAAGCCTCGACGATGATGAATTCATCGTGCCTGAGGATCCCGTCGAATAGGAGCGTTTCAAACGCAGGCTTATGGCAACGGCAAACAGCCTCAAGAAAAAGCAGCAGCAGCTTAGAGCTGATCAAGATCTGCTAGCCGACAGATGGACCGAAGTCCTCGCGGCTGAAGAGCATGAACTCGAACGCCCCTCCAAAAGCTACCCCAAACGTAAGCTGCTCCCCCGATTAGAGGTGGAGGCATATGATCCCGCTTCACCAGGAGACAATACGGCTGATCGACCACCCCGTGGTCGCGACAGAGAGGCCTCAAGGCCCTTCACTAGACCCGTACCCCGGCATCGCTCGAAAAGCAAAAGGCCACAGGGGAACACTCTGGACCTGCGCGACATATTGGAGGATAAGGCAAGACAATCAAGATCGATCTATGGATCACGTGGGCGCCCCACGATACGCGACGATCACCGTCACCCCGGACACAGTAAGTCCGGCCGGGCCAAACACAACAGACAAAGCTCTTTTGAGCTCTGTCGCGATATCGCCCAGTATAGAGGCGCCGCACACCCACTGTGCTTCACAGATGAGGTAATGGATCATCAAATCCCAGAAGGGTTTAAACCCGTCAATATTGAATCTTATGATGGCACAACAGACCCCGCGGTCTGGATCGAGGACTATCTCCTCCACATCCACATGGCCCGCGGAGACGATCTCCACGCCATCAAATATCTCCCACTCAAACTTAAAGGACCAGCCCGGCACTGGCTTAACAGCTTGCCAGCAGAGTCAATCGGGAGTTGGGAGGACCTGGAAGCCGCATTCCTTGTTAACTTCCAAGGCACTATGTGCGACCACCAGATGCAGATGACCTAAGCCACATAATTCAGCAGCCAGACGAATCGGCCAGACAATTCTAGACACGGTTCTCAACCAAGAAAAACCAAATCGTCGACTATCCGGATGCCAAGGCCCTCGCGGCCTTCAAGCATAACATCCGCGACGAGTGGCTTGCCCGGCACCTAGGACAGGAAAAGCCGAAATCCATGGCAGCCCTTACATCACTCATGACCCGCTTCTGTGCGGGTGAGGACAGCTAGCTAGCACGCAGCAACAACCTCAATAAAAATGCTGGCAGTCCGGATATCAAGGACCGTAGTGGCAGGTCACGTCGCAACAAAAACAAACGCCGCATTAACGGCGATAACAGTGAGGATACGACAGTCAATGCCGGATTCAGAGGCTCTAAACCCGGTCAACGGAAAAAGCCATTCAAAAGAACAACTCAGGGTCCGTCCAATTTGGACCGAATTCTCGACCGCTTGTGCCAGATACATGGCACCCCTGAAAAGCTAGCTAACCACACCAATAGGGACTGTTGGGTGTTCAAGCAGGCAGGCAATTAATTGCTGAAAACAGCGACAAGGGGCTACATAGCGACGACGAGGAAGAGACCCGACCGCCGAACAATAGAGGACAGAAGGGTTTCCCCCCACAGGTGCGGCTGGTGAACATGATATATGCCACGCACATACCCAAAAGGGAGCGGAAGCGTGCACTCAGGGATGTATACGCGATGGAGCCAGTTGCCCCGAAGTTCAATCCATGGTCCTCTTGCCCGATCACCTTTGACCGAAGGGACCACCCCACCAGCATTCGCCATGGTGGGTTCGCCGCATTGGTTCTAGACCCAATCATCGATGGATTTCATCTCACCAGAGTCCTGATGGACGACGGCAGCAGCCTAAACCTGCTTTATCAGGACACGGTGCACAAAATGGGCATATACCCCTCAAGGATTAAACCTACCAAGACGACCTTTAAAGGCGTCATACCAGGTGTAGAAGCCAATTGTACAGGCTCAGTTACACTGGAAGTGGTCTTCGGATCCCCAGATAACTTCCGAAGCGAGGAGTTAATCTTCGACATAGTCCCGTTCCGCAGCGGCTATCATGCCTTGCTCGGACGTACCGCGTTCGCAAAGTTCAACACGGTGCCGCACTACGCATACCTCAAGCTCAAGATGCCAGGCCCTAGAGGAGTCATCACGGTCAACGGAAACACTGAACGCTCCCTCCGAACGGAGGAACATACAGCGGCTCTCGCGACAGAAGTACAAAGCATCCTTTTAAGGCAATTCTCGAGTCCGGCTGCTAAGCGGCTGGACACAGCTAAGCGTGCCCGGAGTAACCTACAACACGACCACCTGGCACGTTCCGAGCACGCGTAGCAGTACGGCCCCAACCCCAGCCCCCTGTAAAACATTAAGACAAACCCTTCGCATACTCCATTACGCTCTGAAGATACCATGGGCATGGGGCAAGGGGCTCGACCACGATAAGCCCAGACCGCGGCTCAACCACACCAGGGGCTCTTAAGTGTGTCGTTTCTTTTTCTTTTCCTTTTATTTTTTACCTACAGGACTCCGTTCGTCAGAGGCCCTGTCCGGCAGCAGACATGCCGAACCCATGATGCAACAGCCAGGGAAGGAGAAAGGCTACAACGAAAACCCAGGTGGTCTCCATCATGAGCATTAAATCTGTTTTATGCATTATTCCGTAGCCTACCCCTGGAGGGGGACATGTTAAACAGTCCCATCCCTTGCTTACCGCACCACTTGTATCGTCCTGCACTTACAGCAGTTTTTTTTAATAAAGCAATGCAGCACATTTTTGCTTCTAATTGCATTTCTTTCTTACACATATGTTCATCTATGACATGTTGCATCCGTACGTTTTGGTACGGCTAAATACTCCAGGGGCTTATGTTTCCCGCATTATGGTGTGATAAGTCCGAACACTTCCACAAGTGCGGCACCCCGAACTTATAGCATTATATGCATCGACTCCGAATCATGTTCTTGGGTCAATAGTTGGGTTTGCCTGGCTCCCATGTTTTGGTACCTTACATTCCGTTTTATCAGCTAAGGTAGCACTGGGAGAACCACTGCGACTGCGCCCCAGTTGAGCTGGGTTAACGCCTTAGTGGAGAAAGCTAAAACCGACCGTCATGATGAGGCGAGAGCTGGTCGCTATTCGAGAGGTTCTTTGCGAGTCCCTAAAGACTTATGCCGCTTCGAGCGAGGAGCCGGATTCTGTCCGGCCAAGGCGTGGATAGCGCCCCAAATTCAGCCTTCCGAAAACTAGGGGCTTCGCCGAAATTTAAAATTATAGAATTCTATGGCTAAGTGAGAGTGTTCAAGCATTATAAGTCCGGTTGCCTTGTTCGTTGTGTTGAGCGCCTCCCTAGATGGACCCAAAAATGGGAACAAGAGCGCTCGAGTTTATCCCGAACACCCCAGCACTCGTGGCATGGGGGCTGAAGCCGACGACTTGCCATCTCTCAGATTTGATAAACAGCCGCACAGAAGGTAATATTTTAAATTAACAAGGGTTGCTTAGCGCATATGAACCAAGTTTTCAGCGCATAGGATAACAAAATGCGAGTCTACTCAAATATTACATCCTTGGAGCACTCACCCGCAATAGTGCGGGCGCCCTTCAGCACACTCCTATAATACATCTCGGGCGTGCGATGCTCCTTGCCCTCTGGTGGGGGGTCCGTCACAAGCTTCTAGGCATCCATCTTGCCCCAGTGCACCTTTGCGCGGGCAAGGGCCCGACGCGCACCCTCGATACAGGTGGAGTGCTTGATAACTTCAACCCACGGGCACGCGTCCACCAGCCGCCGCACCAGGCCGATGTAGCTCCCAGGCATAGCCTCCTTAGGCCACATCCAAACTATGAGGCCCTTCATGGCCTGTTCGGCCGCCTTGTGGAGCTCGACTAGCTGCTTCAGCTGGTCGCTAAGGGGTACCGGATGTTCGGCCTCAGCATACTGAGACCAGAAGACCTTCTCTGTTGAGCTCCCCTCCTCGGCCCGGTAGAATGCGGCAGCATCGGACACGCTGCGGGGAAGATCTGTGAACGCTCTTGGGGAGCCCTGAATTCGGGTAAGCGACAGGTAATTAACACTCACATGCTTACTTTGCATGAAAAATGCCTTACCCGCTGCTATTTTCTTCACCGCCTCTATCTCCTGGAGGGCCTTGTAGGCTTCGGCCTTAGTGGCTTTGGCACTCTCAAGAGTCGTTGCAAGCTCAGACTCTCGAGTCTTCGAGTCATGCTCCAGGCTCTCGTGTTTCTTCACGAGATCCTGGAGCTCTTGCTGTACCTCCGCCACCCGCGCCTCCTGTTTCTCTCGCTCGGTGCGCTCCGCAGCCGCATTGTGTTCGGCCGCGGCCACCACCTCTTTCAGGGTCGCCACCTCGTTCGTGGCCCCTGCAATACCCCAGTTATCCTTGTCATTTTTCTTGCAACCAAATCCTTTTCTGTAAGGTACAATTTTCATAAGGTATTACTCACCTTCTTTTTCCTCGAGCTACTTCTTGGCATGGCCGAGCTCGTTCTCGGACCGCTCAAGGTTTTCCTTCAAAGTTTTGACCTCCACAGTCAGTGCGGCAGAGGTCAGCAGCACAGCCTGCAATCCCATATTGACATATTTTCATGACTCCTGCGTTTATCTTTCTAAAGATCCTCAGTCCGGCTTTTCTTTTCGAACACCGAACCGAGCATCAGGGGCTACTGTCTATGCAGTACCATTTTACATATATTGAAATTCTTACCTCAAAGCCAGTTAGAAGGCTGCTGCAGCCTTCGGTCAGCCCGTTCTTGGCGAGCTGAACTTTCTGAATCACCGCACTCATAACAGTGCGGTGTTCCTCTTCAGTAGAGGCGCTATTGAGTGCCTCTAGCAAATTATCCGGCACCTCCAGTTGGACGGAGGCAGCCGGCGTCGCGGTCTTGCCCTTCTTACGAAGGGGTCGCCCGCCGGACTCCGGAGCCACTATGGGTTCTGGGGCTGAGTCCGGTGCAAAGTCCGGGAGGTTGTCCTACGACACCTTCGGGGCCCTCTCCTCCTGGTGGGTCCCTTCCTGGGATCCGACCTCGGCATCGTCCGCATCACGGGGGGTGGAGGCAGCCGGAAGAGAATCCATATCCGACGCCCCTAAGGACGCGCTCGACGAAGTGGGGAGATCATCCTTAGGCGGACTGCAGGGTTGTATGCGGCATTAGAAAGACATAATGTGGCGGAAAACAAAAACATTGAAGTTATTCGGGAGTCCGGATACTTACGATCTCGCCAGAGGCTTGGCCCTTGGAGGCCAATCCTCGTCGTCGTCACTAGCGTTGGCGGAACAGTCCGGGGGAAGAGTTTTTCCCCTCTTGGACCCTTCGGCCTCCCTTGTTGGGGAGGCCTTCCTTTTCTTCCCTCCCTCACTGGGGGAGAGGCTTTCTTCTTCTCCTCCTCGCCTTGGTGGGAGGAGTCGGCCTCGGATTCATCGTCCGATAGCCCCTGAAAACGGGGACTCTTCCGAGTCCCCGTGGCTTTCTTCTTGGCCTTCTTCTCCGGCACCACGTGGGGTGCCGGAGCCAGCAGCCCCGTTAGGCGGGCGTCAGCTGGGTCCTCTGGCAATGGGGCCGGACAGATAGCCTGTGCGGCCTTCTTCAGCTAGTCCTGTCAAAGGAAAGGGAGTTTAGATCCCGCATAGAGTCAAACTATGAATAACAAGCGTCCCGTAAAGGACAATATCACTTACCTCGTCAGCTGGACGCTGCGAGCTGAATCCGCGATCTTCGGTAGCAGATGCGGGAGCCTCGGCGCCCTTGAACAACACCTTCCAGACCTCTTCTTACGTAGTGTCGAAGAGCCCATTCAAAGTCTGGTGCTGCGCCGGATCGAACTCCCACATATTGAAGCCCCATCGTTGGCACGGGAGAATCTGGCGGATGAGCATGACCTAGACTACATTGACAAGCTTGAGCTTCTTGTCCACCAGCTTTTGGACGCAGGCTTGGAGTCCGGTCAGCTCCTCCGGATCGCCCCAAATCCGGCCGCTCTCTTTCCAGGAGGTGAGCTGTGTGGGGATGCCGGATCTGAATTCGGGGGCCGCTGCCCATTCGGGATCACGTGGCTCGGTGATGTAGAACCACCCCGATTGCCACCCCTTGATGGTTTCCACAAAGGTGCCCTCTAGCCACGTAATGTGGGACATCCTGCCCACCATGGCGCCTCCGCACTCCGCTTGGCTACCCTTCACAACCTTCGGCTTGACACTGAAGGTCTTGAGCCACAAGCCGAAGTGGGGCTGGATGCAGAGGAAGGCCTCACACACGATGATAAACACTGAGATGTTGAGGATAAAATTCGGGGCTAGATCATGGAAATCTAGGCCGTAGTAGAACATGAGCCCCCGGACAAAGGGATGAAGTGGGAAGCCTAGTCCGCGGAGGAAATGGGGAAGGAATACTACCCTCTCATGGGGCCTAGGGGTGGGGATGAGCTCTCCCTCGTCGGGGAGCCGATGCGCGATGTCGCTGGACAAGTATCCGGTGCTGCGCAGCTTCTGGATATGCCCCTCCGTGACGGAGGAGGCCATCCACTTGCCTCCCGCTCTGGACATATTTGGAGAAGGTTGAGGTGAGATGTGTGGGCTTGGGCGCTAGAGCTCGAGTTCACGAAGATGGATACGCCAAGGAGGAAGAAGGCGCAGGTATAAAGGTTGGATCTTTATCCCCTTATATGGGCGGACGGAAACATGCATCCCCACCAGCCTGATAAAACTCGCTTATCTCCCCAGCGCCGCAATCAATGGCGCGGTTGGGTTACCCACGTACGTATTGATGGGAATCCCGGAATAAGGGGAACATGATCTCTGCTTCGAAAAGACGTGCCAAGGAAACCGCCTTGCTAAACACGCTGAGATGGAACAATAAAAACAATTTGAAGGCTTGGTAGTGGTGTGACGTTACGCCGCCAAATACGTCAGCAGATTGAACTTGTGTAATATTATTCTCTCTACGGTTGTATGTGGAATTTATTTTGCAGAGCCGGACACTATCCTGGTGTTCACAATCTTCTATAAATTATTCGGAGGAGGAACCCGCCTTGCAATGCCGAAGACAACATGCACGCCGGACTCGTCGTCATTGAAGCCTGGTTCAGGGGCTACTGAAGGAGTCCCAGACTAGGGGGTGTCCGGATAGCCGAACTACCATCATCGGCCGGACTCCAAGACTATGAAGATACAAGATTGAAGACTTCGTCCTGTGTCCGGATGGGACTTTCCTTGGCGTGGAAGGCAAGCTTGGCGATACGGATATGTAGATCTCCTACCATTGTAACCGACTTTGTGTAACCCTAGCCCTCTCCGGTGTCTATATAAATCGGATGGCTTTAGTCCATAGGACGAACAACAATCATACCATAGGCTAGCTTCTAGGGTTTAGCCTCCTTGATCTCATGGTAGATCTACTCTTGTAACCCACATCATCAATATTAATCGAGCAGGACGTCGGGTTTTACCTCCATCAAGAGGGCCCGAACCTGGGTAAAAACATCGTGTTCCTCGTCTCCTGTTACCATCCGCCTAGACGCACAGTTCGGGACCCCCTACCCGAGATCCACCGGTTTTGACACCGACACGCCCCTTCGATGTGGACCGACCACTTGATGGCGTCAAGCTGAGGGCAGACACTAACCAACCGCTTCACGAGACCGAAGTAGCTACTTCGAATCGCCTCCGCAGGCCATAGCCGGATAATCAAATCCTTCATGGCTATTTCAGCCACCCTATGCAGCTCGACCAGCTGTTTCAGTTGATCGATAAAGGGCACTGGATGTTCTGGCACAAGATATTGCAACCAGAACAGCTTCTCCGTAGAGCTCCCCTCTTCGGCTTAGTAGAATTGTGCGGTATCAGACACGCTGTGTGGCAGATCCGCAAACACCCCTGGAGAACTCTGATTTCGGGTTAGCAAAAGGAATATCTCCTTCACATATTTGCTTTGCATAGTAAAAGCCTTACCCACCGCGATCTTCCTGGCCTTCTGGATTTCCTGGAGGACACCTTGGGCTTCACCCCGAGCATCGCGTGCGACTTGGCGAGCCTTGGTGAGTTCGGATTCTTTATCCTCCATACTCTCTTCCAAGGTCTCCCACCTCTTCATGGCCTCTTGGAGCTCTTGCTGAACTTAAATGACCATGGCCTCGTGTTTTTCACGAGTGGCCTGCTCCTTGGCTTCCTTCTTCTCGGCCTCAGCTACCGCCTTCTTAAGAGTCTCAACTTCGGTCGCTGCTCCTAATACATATTATGACATTTTTTAGTCACATTCAATCATTCATTCGTATTGAATACAAACAAGGTTTCGCCTACCTTGGTTATCCTCCAATTGCTTCTTCACTTTGCTGAGCTCTTTTTTGGCCCACTCCAGACTCTGCTTCAATCCGGAGACTTCCGCAGTATGAGAGGTGGCAGTCAATAAAGATGCCTGCTTATTCAAATAGGTATTGCATGGTAATACTCGTGTAAAATGAATTTGATCCTCTATCCGGCTTTTCTTTTCGAACACCGAACAGTGCATCAGGGGCTACTATCTATACTATGACAATCTTTTAACCACACTACTTACCTCAAAGCCTATTAGTAGGCTGGTGCAGGCTTCGGTCATCCCGCTTTTGGAAGACTGAATCTTCTCAATCACCGCACCCATAAGGGTACGGTGTTCTTCAATGATGGAAGCGTTCTTCAGCGCTACCGATAAGGTATCCGGCACCTATGGCTGGACAGATGTTGCCGGTTGAATAGGCGCACCCCCTTCTGTTGAAGGAGGTTGCTTGCCTGAATCCGGAGTCGTATTGGTCTCCGGAACTATGTCCGGATGGGGGCCTAATTCAAGATGACCCCCGCCATCAGTATCCATGGGGGTCTGCTCCCCCATGTGTCCGGCTGCCGAGGTTTGACCCTCTGGCGCTGCCTCGATGGTCTACTGAGCTCCTTCCCGGCCTAGGCCCCTTTGGGACGACACTTCGGTGTTGTCCATGTGTTTGGGGGAGGAATTCGGGAGAGTCCCGCTGTCCATCGCGTCCGGGCCCAGCGAGTCTTCCGATGAAGATTGCTCAATGTTGGACCTGGCCGGACTACAAAATGCGTCACTCAATACATTAATGCTATGAAATAGTGAGATTGGATATATGAATGTGTCCGGGTTTCTTTGTACTCACGATTTGGCCAAGGGCTTAATCCTGGGATCCCACTCTGGGCCGCTATCGGTGGCTGGGATGGATTCATGTGGAAAGGAGGCTTTCCCCTTCTTAGACGATTCAGCCTCCAAACGTGTGGAGGCAGTCAGACAGTATTTGGAACATCGCACCTGCTACAGCTCCGGACTTTGTTCCAGAGCAGGTCGTGCCTTTCGAGGCCGGGTGGATGGACCCTGCCCCAGAGGCCGCACACTCCTTGGTGTTGGAGCCGAACATAGACTCCTCTCCTAAAGGGATCTGTGTCTCTGGACCCCCGGACTCATCTCCGGTCATGTGTTCCGGACCGCGCGCATCCATACCCATCGAATTTAACTAGGCTCCAGTTATGGAATTCACCGCCGCGGATATCTTTCAGCACTCACCCTTCGGAGACTTGCTAGATTCATTAAAGTCTCTCTCTCTATCAGGACACTCCTGGCCAAACTATGTCCGGCTCGAGTGGGAAGCTGGCGACGAAGAAATTTGTTACCCACCCACCACCCACTTAATAGCCACGGTCGACGACTTGACCGACGTGCTTAACTTTGATTCAGAAGACATTGATAGTATAGACAATGATAAGGGAGAAGAACAGGAACCACCGCCCATAGGGCGCTAGACTGCCACCTCCTCATATGATATATATATGGTGGATACTCCCAAGGAAACCAACGGCGATGAGGCAACAGGAGATAACCCCTCGGGGAAAAAAATCAAAACATGGGCGTCATCAGCGCCGCTCCAAGCCCCGCCACAACAACACCAACACTGGAGAAGAAAATCCAAATGGTGCCGAAGAGGAATATGATCCTGATCAACCCACCTTCGAGCAAGCCGAACAAGAACATGGGCAGGCTAGCCTAGACGAACAGGCGACAAACGGATACTTGGAGGACGATAACTATATGCCTCCCTCCAAAGACGAGGTGAGCCACGGCGACGACGAATTCGGCGTACCAGAGGATCCCATCGAGCAGGAGCGCTTCAAGCGCAGGCTTATAGCCACTGCAAGAAGCCCGAAAAAGAAGCAACATCAGCTCCAAGCTGACCAAGATATGCTCACTGACAGATGGACCAAAGTCCTGGCGGCCGAGGAATACGGACTCGATCCCCCCAGCAGGGGATACCCAAAGCACAAACCGCTAGAAGAAGAGGCCGAAGTGCCTGAACTTCCAGCACAAGATGAGGCTGACCGGCCACCCCGTGGCCGGGATAAAACGACATACCAGGTCGGACCACAGCCCGCACCCCCACGCCGGTTCACTACGGCCCGGGGCAATACGCAAGATCTGTGAGACATACTGGAAAACAACGCAGGACAACCAAGATCGATCTACGGATCACGGGGGCGCGCCACAGCTCATGACACCGATCGTCATGCCGGATACAATATTGATAAATCCGGCCGGGCCGGATATAACCGACCAGACCTAATCGGACTACGCCGCGACATAGCCCAGCACAGAGGCGCCGCACATCCCCTCTGCTTCACTGATGAAGTAATGTAACATGAATTCCCAGAAGGGTTTAAACCCGTCAACATGGAGTCATAAGATGGCACAACAGACCCCGCGGTGTGGATCGAAGATTGTCTTCTCCACATTCACATGGCCGCGGTGATGACCTACATGCCATCAAATATCTCCCACTCAAGATTAAAGGGCCAGCTAGACACTGGCTGAATAGCCTGCCAGCAAACTCCATTGGCAGTTGGGGAAATCTTGAGGACGCATTCCTCGATAACTTCTAGGGCACCTATATATGTGCGACCACCGGATGCTAATGACTTAAGTCACATTACCCAACAACCCAAGAGTCAGCCAGGAAATTCTGGACTCGGTTCCTAACTAAAAAGAACCAAATTGTCGACTGTCCGGACGCCGAGGCCCTGGAGGCCTTTAAGCATAATATCCGTGACGAGTGGCTTGCCCGACACGTCGGCCAAGAAAAACCGAAGACCATGGCGGCCCTCACGACACTACCCGCCTTTGCGCGGGTGAGGACAGCAGGCTGGCTCGCAGTAACTCCGCGCCAAGAAACCCTGGCACTTCAGATATCCGTGACAGTAGCGGAAAGCCACGGCGCAACAGACACAAACATCGAAACAATGGCGACAACATGGAGGATACGATAGTCAATGCCGGATTCAGCAACTCCAAATTCGGTCAGCGGAAGAAGCCGTTCAAAAGAAACAATCTGGGATCGTCCAGTCTGGACCACATACTCGACCACTCGTGCCAGATTCATGGCACCCCCGATAAACCAGCCAACCACACTAACAGAGATTGCTGGGTGTTCAAACAGGCCGGCAAGATAAATGCTGAGAACAAGGACAAGGGGCTTCACAGCAATGATGATGAGGAGCCCCAGCGTCCGAACACAGGAGGACAGAAGAAATCCCCCCCCCCAAGGTAAAAACGGTGAACATGATCTATGCCACTCACATCCCCAAACGGGAGAGAAAGCGTGCACTTAGGGACGTCTATGCGATGGAGCCCGTCGCCCCAAAGTTCAACCCATGGTCATCCTGCCCGATAAGCTTTGATCGTAGGGACCATCCCACCAGCATCTGTCATGGTAGCTCAGCCGCATTGGTCCTTGACCCAATCATCAACGGATTCCACCTCGGGCGAGTCCTCATGGACGGTGGCAGCAGCCTGAACCTGCTTTATCAGGACATAGTGTGCAAAATGGGCATCGATCCGTCACGGATCAAACCCACCAAAACCACCTTCAAAGGTGTAATTCCAGGGGTAGAGGCCCGCTGCACGGGCTCAATAACACTGGAAGTGGTCTTCGGATCTCTGGATAACTTCCGAAGCAAGGAGTTAATCTTCGATATCGTCCCTTTCCGTAGTGGCTACCATGCACTACTTGGATGAACCGCATTTGCTCGATTCAATGCGGTACCACACTATGCATACCTCAAGCTCAAGATGCCAAGACCTTGCGGGGTCATAACAGTCAATGGAAATACACACCGCTCCCTCCGTACGGAAGAGCAAACTGCGGCCCTCGCGGCAGAAGTACAAAGCAGCCTCCTCCGACAAACAACCAATTCGGCAACGACATCCTCGAACACCGTCAAGTGAGTCCGGAGTACCCCGCAACAGGACCATCAGGCATGCCAGGAACTTGATTAGCAACCCGGCCTCCACCCTAGCCCCATTCAAGCGGCGTTCGTGCCACGCGTACACAACTACATGCTCAAAATACCATGGGCATAGGTGGAGGCGAGATGACAATGTGGCCAGAGTGCGGTTCAGCTGCCATGAGGCCCGCATACTATTTTTTCTTTTTTCAGAACCCCACTTTTGGGCAGCCCCTTCAGAGAGATCGGATAACCGGACTCATCACAGAAGGCACACCAAGGAGGCAAGAGGCATTGCACACAAGGGAATACTCAGGTGGTCTTCTTCAATGATCGTTATACCTGTCCTTACATACCCGCATGTAGCCTGCCCTTGGATAGGACATGTCAAATAGTCCTATTTCTTTCTGCTTAATGCATTAATTGTACACCTACGCCTTGCCGTATTGTCCAAATAAATTGGAAGTAGTACACAGCGTCGGCTTCTTATTACTATCTTCATATTTTCGTTGAATATTTATTCAATATTGCATCCTTACATCTTGGTACGCTCAGTTTGCCAGGGGCTTCTTATCGAGCCCCATAATATGGCAAGAAAAGTCCAAACACTTTCGACAGTGCGGCACTCGAACTTATAGCATTATATGCATTAGCTCCAAATCATGTCTTGGGTCCATAGATGGGCTAGCCCGGCTCCCTTGTTTTGGTACCTTACGTTCCATTATATCGGCTAAGGTAGCGCAGGGAGAACTACTGCGATTGTGTCCCGGTTCTTCCGGACGAGCACCTCAGTAGAGAAAGCCGAAAACTGACCGACATGATGCGGCGAGAGCTGGTCGCTGTTCGAGAGGTACTAAATCCCTAAAGATTTTTTCTGCTTAAGGCGAGGAATCGGCCTTGCCCGAGTTAGGCGTGTATAACGCCCCAGTTCGGCCTTCCAAATACTAGGGGCTTCGCCGAAATTTAAAATTATAGACTTCTATGGCCAAGTGAGAGTTATAAAGCCGAATAGTCCGATTGCCTTGTTCGCTGCACCAAACACCTTCTTAAAGGACCAAGAATTTGGAAAAAAGAGTGTTTGGGTTTTCCACGAACACCCTAGTACTTGTTACAAGGGGGAGGAAGCCGACGACTGGCCTACTTTCAGATTTTGATAAACGGCCGTAGAGAAGGTAATATTTTAAATCAAACAAAGCGTTATATAGCGCAATCAAACTTGTCCTCATATTACACAGACGACATGAGTACATTTACTCGAAAATAATGTTCTTAGGACATTCATTCACCACAAGCCGAGCGCCTTTCATAATGCCATTATAATACTTTTCAGGGTAGCGATGCTCCTTGCCCTTTGGGGGTCCATCCTTCACGAGCTTCTCAGCATCCAGTTTGTCCCAATGCATCTTCGCGCGGGCAAAGGGCCGTCGGGGACCCTCAATACATATGGACTGCTTGATAACTTCTAGCCGTGGACAGGCATGCACCATCCGCTTCACCAGGCCAAAGTAGCTGCCGGGCAGGGGCTCGCCAGGCCACATCCGGACTATGAGGTCCTTCATGGCCTGTTTGGCCGCATTGTGGAGTTCGACCAGCTGCTTTAGTTGGTCACCCAGAGGCATCGGGTGTTCGGCCCCAGTATATTGGGACCATAACAACTTCTCCATAGAGCTCCCCCCTTCAGCACGATAGAACTCCGCGGCATCCGAAATGCTGCGTGGCAGATCTGCAAATGCCCCTAGAGAGCTCCGGACTCGTGTAAGTAAAAGAAATGACTCCTCCACATGCTTGCTTTGCATAAAGAATGCCTTAGCCTCCGCTATCTACTTGGCCGCCTGGATTTCCTGGAGGGCATTTTGGGCTTCGGCCTTGGCATCGGCCGCGCTCTGGAGGGCCTTCACAAGCTCAGACGCTTGCGTCTTGTAGTCATGCTCCAGGGAGTCGAACTTCTTGCCGAGCTCCTGGAGCTCTTGCTGTACCTCTCCCACCCGAGCATCTTGATTCTCGCGCTCGGTGCGCTCCGTATCCGCCTTGGCTTCGGCTGCGGACAATGCTTCCTTCAGGGCCGCCACTTCGGTCACGGTCCCTATCAAAGGCCATGATGCTTTTTGTTAGCATCACCAACTTTTTATCCTCTATACGATATATAGACAGGGTTTCAGTTACCTTTGTTCTCCTCGAGCTGCTTCTTCATGAGGCCAAGCTCTTCTTCGGCCTGCCCCAGTTTGCGCTTGAGTCCGGCAACCTCAGCCATGCGCACAGTGGCGGTCAGCAGCAGTGCCTGTTTGTTCATACAAACAAATATTATTAGCTTCCTGTGGTTTTTTAATTGACCCTCCGTTTGGCTTTTCTTTCCGAACACCAACCAGAGTATCAGGGGCTACTGTCTATCGGGTGATATTTCCTCACACTTATTTACCTCAAAGCCTGTTAGCAGGCTGGTGCAGGCTTCGGTCAATCCGCTTTTGGCGAACCGAACCTTCTCAATCACCATACCCATAAGCGTACGGTGTTTATCGTCGATGGAAGCGCCTTGAAGCACTTCTAACAAATTATCCGATGCCTCCGGCTGGGCGGAGGTCATCGGCAAGGCCGGCTCACCCTCCTTCGTGAGGGACTGCTTACTAGAGCCCAGAACCTTTGTAGGCTCTGGCGCAGTAACCGGCTAGGAGCCAGACTTGCTGTGGCTCCCGTCAGCATAACCCATGGGGGTCTGACCCCCCATGTGTCCGGCGCCCGGGATTGCGCCTTGGGGCATCTCCGGAACCATCGCCTCCTACTCTAGTATCCTTTGGGACAACACCTCGGTGTCATCCACCGGTCGCGGGGAGGTGGCCGTCGGGAGTGAATTCATCTCCAACTCGTCCAGAGACTCCTCCGAAGTGGACTCCTCGAGATCGGACCCGGCCAGACTGCATATACGTGTTCGGCGTCATTACAAACCATGAGGACATAGTCGCACGGAAAATATTATGTAATGCAGATACTTACGACCTCGCCCGGGGAGATCTTCCTCGTCGTCTTCGGATGACGATTCTATCACGGCCTTGCGTCGGAGACCTTTTCTGGTCCCCGCGGCCACCTTTTTTGACTCTTCGCCCCCTCAGTTGAGGCAGCCTTCCTCTTTCTCTCCTCCCCTTCATGGGAGGAGTGCGCCTGGTCACCTTCTGGCGAGGCGTCTGGTGTGGCCTCACGCCGGAGACCCTTCCGGGTCCTTGCGGCCTTCTTTTCGGCCTTTTTCTCCGGCACCTTGTAAGGCGCCGGAACCAGCATCTCCGCTAGGAGCGCACCTACTGGGTCCTCGGGCAATGGAGCCGGACAGTCAATCCGCTCCGCCATCTCTACCCAATCATGTTTGGTCAGCATGGTGGCTGAAGAATCCTCCCATGAATGTACTAGGAAGGAAACATCTTGTAATAAGCAGAGGACTTGCCGGACTGGTGAGGCGCCTTGCGCTGAGCCCCCGGTTCTCGGAAAGGGGGGGAGGAACTTCGCCAGCCTTGAACAGCACCTTCCAGAATTCTTTGTGCGTTGTGTCGAAGAGCTCTAGCAGCATCTGGTGTTCGGCCGGGTTGAACTCCCACATATCAAATGCTCATCTTTGACACGGGAGAATCCGGCGAATGAGCATGACCTGGACAATGTTGACAAGCTTGATCTTCTTGTCCCTCATACTCTTGATGCAGGTCTTGAGTCCGGTCAGTTCCGTGGGTTTGCCCCAGGTCAGGCCCTTCTTTTCCCAAGAAGTGAGCCGCATGGGGATTCTGGATCTGAATTTGGGGGCCGCCACCCAGTTGGCATCGCGCGTCTCAGTGATGTAGAACCACCCTGATTGCCATCCTTTTATGGTCTCCACGAAGGAGCCATCTAACCATGTAACATTGGGCATTTTTCCTACCATGGCACCTCCGCGCTCCGCCTGTTGGCCGCTCATGATCTTCGGCTTCACGCAGAAGATTTTCAGCCACAGGCCGAAGTGAGGCTTGATGCGGAGGAAGGCCTCGCACACGATGATGAACGCTGAGATGTTGAGGACGAAATTCGGGGCCAGATCGTGAAAATCTAGCCCGTAGTAGTACATGAGCCCGCGGACAAATGGGTGGAGTGGAAATCCTAGTCCTCGGACGAAATGGGGGAGAAATACTACTCTCTCCCGAGACTTTGGAGTGGGGGTAATATGTCCCTCTGCCGGAAGCCCATGCGCGATGCTCTCGGCTAGGTATCCGGCCTCCCGAAGCTTGGTAATGTTCTCCTCTGTGACAGAGGAGGCCATCCACTTGCCTCCTGCTCCGGACATGCTGCGGTCCTACAGAGAAGGTGAGAACTTGGGCGCTAGAGCTCGAGGGTGCGAGAATGGATGAGCAAACGAGGAAGAAGGCGTGGGTGAAAACGGGAGATCTCTGCCCCTTTATAAAGGCGATGTAGAATGTGCGCCTCCCCACTTGCCTCTTGAAATCTCTTATTTTTCCAAGCGCCTCGATTAATGGCACTGGTTGGGTTACCCATACCCATATTGATGGAGATCCCGTGATAAGGGGACACGATCTCTGCTTTGATAAGACGTGCCAAAGAAACCGCCTCGCGATGTGTGCGGAAGCAGGTTGTAGAAAACGGTTCGAATAATTACCGAGCCGTGGCGTGATGTCACACTATGAAGGGTTGTCAGCATATTAGATTCGTGGATTATTATTCTCTCTACGGTGGTATATGGAATTTGTCTTGCAGAGCCGGACACGGTCCTTGTGTTCGGAACTTATCTTGGAGTATTCGGAGATGGAACCCGCCTCGCAATGCCGAAGACAATCTACGCGCCGGACTTATCGTCATTGAAGCCTGGTTCAGGGGCTATTGAGGGATTCCTGGATAAGGGGGTATCCGGACAACCAGACTATATACTCTGGTCGGACTATTGGACTATGATGATACAAGATAGAAGACTTCGTCTCGTGTCCGGATGGGACTCTCCTTGGCGTGGAAGGCAAGCTTGGCGATTCGGATGTAGATCTCCTTCTCTATAAACTGACCCCGTGTAACCCTAGCCCCCTCCGGTGTCTATATAAACCGGAGGGTTTAGTCCATAGGACAACAACAATCATACCATAGGCTAGCTTCTAGGGTTTAGCCTCTCTGATCTCGTGGTAGATCAACTCTTGTAATACTCATATCATCAAGATCAATCAAGCAGGAAGTAGGGTATTACCTCCATGGAGAGGGCCCGAACCTGGGTAAACATCATGTTCCCAGCCTCCTGTTACCATTAGCCTTAGACGCACAGTTCGGGACCCCCTACCCGAGATCCGCCGGTTTTGACACCGACAACCACTCCATCATCAAAGGCGTCACCCGTGTTTCAATGGCTTCACAAAGGTCTCAGGCCATCTGTCTCCATATCAACCATACCAGAAGAAGATTCACAACAATCTAGCTCAGTGGCACGTCAAGTGTTCCCTGAAGAGAATCCTTCTCTGACGGTTCCAGAGTCTGAAGCCAAAGCTGCTGAAGAAATTCCGGATGCATCAGCTGAAGAAGAAGAAAGAAGAGAAGAGAGAGCTGCCACAGCCCCTGCTACAGACCAAGTCATTCTCGAGGAGAATGTGATCATGCTAGATCCTCCGGTCGTTGCCCAAATGGAGGTTGAAAACAATGAGGCTGCCACAAACACTGCTGAAGCCAATGACCCTATCTTGGCCGAAGACCATGTGGAGCCTGAAGCTAATGTTGTGCCTGAAGCCAATGTGAACCCTGAAGCTTCTGTGATGCCAGTCCCCACTAACGGTGCTATTCCTCCTCCAAGGCCTCACACTATGGAAACGGCTTACAATCGTGATGGGGAGTTGGTCACACTTTGCTGGCCAATCATTGTTCCTCCCACTGCTCCAGGCCACAATATGATTATCATGTGGAGCAGCGACCACAAGTTCAGAAGCCAAAGCCGAGGCTGCCAAGGCTTCCAGGTGCTGCTACATCGCCAGGATCATTCAGTGTAAACAGCTTCAGGGCACATAATACCTTCTTTGACAAAGACAAGAACCCATACTCGAAGCCAAAGATCTCTTCAGATCGCTTTTGGAGCCATCAACAGTGCAGTTACTACTCTTGTATCCTCTACAACCAAGAGAGAATCTTTCCTCACATGCGTCTTGATTGTGAAGCTATTGCTTGGCTGCCCTGCCTTGAAGAAGCTGTTGACTGCTTTCGGGATGCTGGTCTTCTACAATTTGTCACTGTCAAATAGCACTGGAATGAAGAGCTTCTACTGCAGTTCTATGCTACTCTTCACATTCGTGGCTACAACAGGGATATGAAGACATGGATCCTCGAGTGGATGACAGGAGATGTGCACCATGAAGCCAAAGCTCATGACATCATTGAGCTTACCTCCCTACCCACTCCATGTGAATTGTATGAGCCTGGTTGTCAGCGTCATAGAGAAGAACTACAAAGTATTTTTCAAAGGCCTGAACCCAATATGAGTCAGATGCTCAGCATGATGAAGCCATTGCCTCAAGATGCAGAATATCCCAAGGAATTCTTCGTCAAGGACCTCGAGTACTTGCCCCGCACAATCTATCATATACTGAGGCATACTCTATGGCCAATCAAGGGACATTCTTCCAAAGCCAAACTTGAAGGAACAATGAAGACTTTGGTGTTTTATATTGTTAGTGGAATCAGATTCAACTCCTAGGATTTCTTCATCAGACAACTTGCTGCATCTGGGATTGATCTATTTGGCCTGAAGTTCTATGCTCCATGGGTGATGCGCCTGATCAAACTCCATTCTTCTGTCAATTATCAGCCTTCAGCACGCAACCATCTTGTCTTTCAACCTGAGGTTGATCTGTCAGTTGAAGCCATCTACCCCGAGCCTGCCAAGGAGCCTCTATATCGTCATAATATTGATCATCAAAGCTTCACACAACCAATAGAAGGAGTTCATGTCCCCAATGCTGCTATTCCTGCTTATCCTCTGGCTGGCAATGTGCGTATGCCTCATCGTGCAAATACTGAAGCCACTGCTAGTACGATTGCCCAAAGGCCTCGGAAGCATTCTCGTGTACTCAATGACCGAGAGCTGCTTGTGGCCTTACATCAAAAGCAGGACAAGCATCACGACTGGATAAAGCATCAGATGCATAGTCTCTTGGTGGATGTCAATCGCATCCACAACCTGGCCACCAAGAACTCATTTGTTGCCCATGAAAACTCATGACGGTCCTGGAAGAGCCTCACCCTGCTGTGTTCTAAACACGTTCTTCATGCAGATGGCTTCACCGAGGGTTTCAAGTTTGATTCCAGGCCTCCAGAAAATGCAAGCTGGCGCCGCATTCCTCACTTGAAGATTCTGAATATTCATCTTCGACTGCAACTGTTGTCTCAAATGTCATCGGTGAAGAAGACGACGCCACTTCACCAACCATGGCTACACTGCATCTCGACCCTCCATCAGGCCCTTCTGCACCACCAAACTCCAATGTCGACCCTGCTCCTGCATCTGCTCCTTCTGGGAACGAGTAGATTCTCTATGTCTTCAAACCTTTTTGGTCACTATTGACAAAAGGGGGAGAAGCATATGAGTTGATAGTCTTCAACCGGGTCCCTATGGGTGCTTGCATTATTTTGCCAAGTATTTACAACTCTCATATTTTGATACATTTGGTTCTTTGAGTTGTAACACTTAAACTCAATGGTCGTCTGCTACTACTTCTGCTACTCTGTGTTGCAATGATAAATTCTGCATGAAGTCATTCTACAGACGTCCATTTTCCATTATGCATATCATTACCTTCATTATCTACTTATATGCATAATGTATTGTCTTAACACTTTGAAGATGGCCTCCACAAAGCAAAACCTGCCATGTGCATTTGCATTCAAAAGAAAATCATTTATATGCACATCTTCAGGGGGAGCCTTGTCATATGTATGAAGACAATACTCACAACACTGAACATTCACATACTTTTATCCCCGTTGAAAACTTCAACCACTTTGTCATCAGTCACCAAAAAGGGGGAGATTGTAAGTGCATCTCGTGCCACCCCTAGTTGGTTTTGGAGTATTGACGACAAACTTGGTTGAGGGACTAATGTGTTTGTGAGAATTGCAAGATAACACAGGTAGTAGTCCCATATTGATTCAGTTTACCTACCAGAGATGACCCCTAAAACTGTGTGAAGACATTGAAGACAATGGTTGTCTATGAAGATATTCACATTGAAAACTATGACATGAGAAGATATCGCATGAAGACTATGGAGTGCAAAGACATAGTTGTTTCGTAGTTTCCTTTTCTTCCTTGTTGAGTCATAGGAACCACCGTACTGTTAAGTGGGGTCCAAGTGAACAAAGTTAGAGTGACTGAGGTGATGCTCAACCAAATCCTGTGTCTTCAAGTGAAGACAATGAGAGCAAATCTTATCCAGAGCTGGATGAGTCATCTTTACTTGTAGCCCAAGTCAAGCGGACGCGTGTGTTTGAAATATGACCATTGGACACATGTCTGTTCCTTAGTGACCCAGGGTCATTTTGGACAAATCAGGTCGGGTTGCCTCCTGGCTATAAATAGCCCACCCCCTACACCTAGTGGCTGCTCAGAGTTTGTGCATGGCTTTTGTCATTTGAGAGCAACCCACCTCAAAAACCTTTGACAGAGTAATCCTTGCAAGGACAAAGACCAAAACACCCAGAGCCAAAGAGTGTTAGGCAACACTGAAGTCTTTCTGTCCGCGTGATCTAAAGACTTATTACACTTGAGGATTGTGAATCCTCCAGCCGGTTAGGTGTCGTGTTCTGAGCATCCAAGAGTCATTGTGGATTGCTGGTGAATGAAGTATGTGAAGGTTTGGAAGTCTCCCTTGAAGACTTACCAGAGTGATTGGGCGAGGACTAAGTGTTCTTTGCTCAAGGGGAATAAGGTGAAGACGCAGTCTTCTGAGTTGAATCTCAGCCTCCCTAACCAGACATACAATTGTCACAGTAACTGGAACTCGTCCAACAACTCTCTGTCCTCTCTGAGCAACTGGTTCCATCTTTCAGCTCTCTTTACTTATAGTTTGTCTTCGTGAAGTCATTTCCCATTTTTTTGATCTGATTGACTTCACTGAATGAAGACTGCTTACTATTTGTCTTCATACTATCTTCCATCCTGATCCTTACTACCTAGCTGCTGATAGTCTTTGTGCTTTCACTTCATTGCTTACTAGACTATGGCTTGTCTAGTGTAGTCTACCTTCCGCTGCATACCAATAGGTTCATTTCTATTGTTTGTCTTCAAAGCATTCGTGTTTTGAAGAATTTCATAAAAATCGCCTATTCACCCCCCTCTAGTCAAATACTAGCACTTTCATTAGGTGCAGAAATGATGATCTCATCCTCAGCATGTTCCTCGGTGGGTATGATTTCTCCAGTACCCATTAGCCTGATAGCTTCACCTGGTGTAGCTTCATCTAGCACATTTGGCAGGTGCTCTCTTTGCGAGCCATTAGTCTCATCGAACCGCACATCTACAGTTTCAGACACTTTGTAGTGAAAGAGGTTGAAGACCGTGTAGGTGTGTGGATCCTTTCCGTAACCAAGCATAAAACTTTCACGTGCTTTCGGTGTGAATTTAGAAGTGTGATGTGGATCCTTGATACAGCACCTAGCACCAAAGACTTTGAAGTAACTGATATTTGGCTTCTTACTAGTCAGAAGGTCATAAGATGTCTTCTTGAAGAACTTGTGAAGATAAACTCTATTGATGATGTGGTATGCAGTATCAATAGCTTCAGGCCAGAATTTTCTTGGAGTCTTGTATTCATCGAGCATCGTGCGTGCCATCTCAATGAGCATTTTGTTCTTGCGCTCCATGATGCCATTCTGCTGAGGTGTGTATGGAGCAGAGAACTCATGTGTGATGCCCAAGGTATCAAGGTAAGTGTCGAGGCTAGCGTTCTTGAACTCAATGCCATTGTCACTCCGGATGTGCTTGATCTTCATGCCATAATTCATCATGGCTCAGTTTGCGAAGCATCTGAAGACATCCTGCACCTCATTCTTATAGAGAATTATGTGTACCCAGGGTATCTCGAATAATCATCAACAATAACGAAGCCATAGAGATGTGCAGTGGTAGTAAGGGTAGAGTAGTGAGTAGGGCCAAATAAGTCCATGTGAAGCAACTCGAAGGGAAGTGAGGTAGTCATGATTGTCTTCGAGGGATTCTTGGCTCTAGTCATCTTCCCAACTTCACAAGCACCACATAGATGATCCTTCTTGAACTTGACTCCCTTGATGCCAATGATGTGCTTCTTCTTCACGAAAGTGTGCAAGTTCCTCATGCCCGCATGTCCTAGCCGTTGATGCCATAGGCAGCATTCTGAAGCCTTTGCTAGAAGACATACGGCAAGCTGTGGTCCTGTTGAGAAATCTACCATATACAGGTCACCTCTTTGATAGCCTTCAAAGATTAGAGATTTCTCAGATTCCATTAGCACAAGACAACGATATTTTCAAAATATCACAATCATATTCAGATCACAGAGCATTGACATAGACATTAAGTTGTATCCAAGGGATTCAACAAGCATCACTTTATCCATGTGCTGATCCTTTGAGATATCAACTCTACCAAGACCCAATACCTTGCTTTTACCAGTGTCATCGAATGTGATGTGGCTCTTAGTAGATGGATGTAGGGTTGAATCCATGAGAATACTTTGATCACCAGTCATGTGGTTGGTGTAGCCGCTGTCCATGATCCATTCAGTGGATTTCGGAGTTGTACCCTATAGTGCAGTTAGCGGGATAGGCTTCACCAAGAGTATTGTGAAGCAGAAACATGTAGCGAACAAGCATATTATCAAAGTTTAGATTCTGGTTAGTCATGATAGGATGCTCTTCAAGGAACCCTGGGACGAAATACATGGTAAGACTATTGAGGCATTTTATCTTGCGTCCCACAAGATGTTTTAGGTCTCCAACATTGGCGTCAGAAGTCTTTGATTTCCGGTTGGAGGCCTTTCCCTGCAAGAGAAGTTAATTCTTCTTAACCACCCACATCTTCAGGGGTCGCTTAGAATCAATGAGTCTAAGTACAACATCTGAGAACTTTGGCTTGGGAGCCCTAGCAAATAGCTTCGCAGGAGGAGTATAATACGCATATGAATATGCAGAAAAGTTCTTAGTTTTGTGAACATAGCGGTTAGAGGAAACATGCTCATATCCATGAGTGGTCCTCTGTCTGCATGAAGCCTTTGGGCCATATGATGCCTTTGGCCTAGGGTTTGTCTTCTTCCTAGGTGGTGTCATGACGACATTCATGGGAAGCTTCTCAAGACAACTTTTGGGCACCCAGATCTTCTTCATGGGTGGCCCGTTCCTGCAGTTAGTACAAATGTACCTAGCAAACACTTCACCATTTTGATTCTTAAACAATTTATAATTTGCATCAAAGGATTCATCAATGACAATTGGGTTAGCACAAGTGAAGCTAGATAAAGTAGATGGGTCCACTAAAGGATCCTTAGCAGCAACCCGGGTAGTTTTGGGGTATGGCTCAGGCGTCTAGTATGAACCATCAATGTTCATTTTCCTCTTGAACCCAATACCCTCTTTCCTAGGGTTTCGGTTCAGAATCTGTTTCTTGAGGACATCATACAAAGTAAGATGCCCTTTCAGACTTTTGTACATGCTTGCCTCAAGCAATGTCTTCAACCTAGCATTCTCATCAGCAATAGTAGTGGCATCCTCAGTAGAGGGGTTAGTTACCACATCAACAGTTGAAGATATTGCAACATAAGAAGTAGTAGAACATCTAGCAACAGAGACATCATTATCATGCTCAAGACATTTTAAATATGGTGGAACAAATTCTTCCTGAGCGGAACTGATCTGTTGGGCGAGTAGTGCATCGTTCTCCTTTTGAAGATCTTCATGAGACACTCTCAGTTTCTCAAGGTCTTGCTTCCTTTGAAGATAATCGTAGGAAAGCTTCTCATGAGAGGCTGAGAGAGCTTCATGACGACTTTCAAGTTCTTCATACTTAACGTGAAGACTTTTAATATCTTTGATTAAGGACTGAGTTTGATTCATTTCCGCGTCCAACAGGTCATTGCTTTTGTCTAGCAGCTTTTGAATATGTTCCATAGCACTTTGTTGCTCAGTTGCAATTTTAGCAAGTGTCTTATATAGCTAGGTGTCGGTGTCAAAACCAGCGGATCTTGGGTAGGGGTTCCCGAACTATGCGTCTAGGCGGATGGTAATAGGAGACAAGGGACACGATGTTTTACCCAGGTTCGGGCCCTCTTGATAGAGGTAAAACCCTACGTCCTACTTGATTGATATTGATGATGTGGGTATTACAAGAGTAGATCTACCATGAGATCAAGGAGGCTAAACCCTAGAAGCTAGCCTATGGTATGATTGTTGTTCGTCCTATGGACTAAAGCCATCCGGTTTATATAGACACCGGAGAGGGCTAGGGTTACACAGAGTCGGTTACAATGGTAGGAGATCTACATATCCGTATTGCCAAGCTTGCCTTCCACGCCAAGGAAAGTCCCATCCGGACACGGGACGAAGTCTTCAATCTTGTATCTTCATAGTCTTGGAGTCCGACTGATGATGATAGTTCGGCTATGACACCCCCTAGTCCAGGACTCCCTCAGTAGCCCCCGAACCAGGCTTCAATGATGACGAGTCCGGCGCGTATATTGTCTTCGGCGTTTGCAAGGCGGGTTCCCCTCCATATTCCATGTGTTTGCCGAATAGTGTCCGGTTTCCTTATAAATGTTGCGCTCCTTGGCTTCCATGTCCAATAATGGCCCTCTTCCACGTGTTGTATGAATGCGAAAAGCCAGGGTATTTTTATATTTTACCCCCCTAGCTGCGCAAATAAGCCGCCTATAAGAGAGGCGAGGATCCAGATCTGAATCACATCATCCTCCTTCTGCAAGTACTCATCGAAGCGCATATGACAAAAATCCATTCCACCATGGACAGTCGATGCGGCTCCTCCTCTCGCGCTCCCAGTCCTCAGCCAGGAGATTGGAGGAGATGTTCAGTCCCGCATAGCGAGTTAGTGACGCTCCAAGAAGAGGGATACCTTCCCCCAGCCTTTATGGTTCCGGTTCAAGTCGGACTGGCCACCTACAAGGGTGGGAAGCAGGCGGAGAGCGTCCCCAATCCCTCCAAAGGAGAGCGGGTATGCTTCGTCCCCTACCTAATAAGGGGACTCAGATTTCCCATACATCCGTTTCTCTGGGGGCTCCTGGAGTTCTATGGACTCCAACTTCACCACCTCACACCTACCTCCATCTTGCACATCGCGGGCTTTGTAGCTCTTTGCGAGCTATTCTTGGGCATCGAGCCCCATTTTGCGCTATGGAAGAGATTGTTTTGCCTCGTACCCCGTTCTCATGAGGGGTCGATATATCAAGTGGGCGGAGCCAAAATATGGCGCATCGCCGGGACCGGATATCTATCCGGAACCCCGAAGAAGGCGTCCGAAGACTGGCCTTCGGAGTGGTTTTATATGGAAGACGCCCCGCTGCCGGATCCAGTTCGGATCGGCCTCCCGGAGTTTAGCAACGCTCCTCTGAAGAAACGCCTGAGTTGGCGCCCGCGGAGACCTCAACGGGAAGATGATAGGAGCGTCCAATATCTGATGGGCCGGATAAGGTTACTGGCCCATTCCGGATTGACCATGATTGGAGTCATGGCCACATGCATTATGCGAGGGGTGCAGCCGCTCCAATATAGGGGCCACCCCATGTGGGATTTCAACGGGGAGAATGACGCCACCCGTCATGGCCGCAAGGGGCCGGGATCGGCCGCCGATCTAGTGAAGATCCTGTCCGGCTTGTACAAGGGGGAGAAGGAGGACTTCCTCCGCACGAGTCCATTGAATGGATTCTCCATGAATAACCCTCGGAGCTGGGTAAGCGGACGTTTATATATCCGATCCGTGTTTTCAAAGATAAGTGTCTTACTTTATGATTTTGACGCAGGAACTGCGCCAGGATGTGGAGGGCATAGAAAGCCCGACTCCACAACCCGAGGGTCCGGGAAGATCCCTTGATCCGGCCTCCGGGGAGGATCCGGACATAATGTTGGAACTGATTGACTGGGTGTTCCACCAACTCAGCATAGACAATGCTCTAGTCGCCATTACGGCTGACTACCCCGGTTTATCTCCGGCTTCCCAGGTGAGTACGACCGAAGTCCTGACACCATTACTTTTTTAATGCTTATTTCTGACCATCGTGTACCAACGGTGCTTCGCAGGAGCTGCCTTTACGGCGGGAAGCCGAGCCCGCGGCGACTGACCAACCAGGGTCAGTGCGGCCCAGCAGGCGGAAGAGGAGTGCGGCGCGAATCGAAACATCACCGCAAAGGTATGGCGCACCATTATCTTTAAGGGAAAGACTCCTGGGAGGTATATTAATGCTCATGATTCTTCTAGGAGAAAGAGCACTTGCCGGACTGTGCCCGGAGAGGTTGCCAACCAAGCCTCCGCCAGCCAGGCTCCAACACCTAGTCCGGCGGGGGAGGCGAGCACAAGGCGCGAGCCGGATGCTCCTCCAACGAAGGATGCCGACAGGTTGTCCGCCACCAGGTCTGAGGTGGAGAGCGCCATGAATCACAGGCTTCGTCGGACAGTTCTTCGTGACGCGTGTTTCTCCCCAGAGGCGTTGAATGCCTTTAATGTGGGAGACGCGCACCTCCGTGCTGCTCAAGATGGTTTAACCAGAGCCACGGAGCAGTATGTGAAAGACATACGGGTGAGGAATTTTAATAGTTATATATGCCAGTAGCCCCCGAGACTTAAAATAGTTAAACTAATTGATTTAAGGATCATTTGTTATGCAGGATCTTAGGGAGAAGAATACCCACCTGTCCCAGGAGCTCCAAGAATGCAAGGGCCAACTTGAGGCCGCACTAGCCGCCGCCGGGGGAGCCACAGAGACCCCCTCTAGTAATACATATTTCAAAAAGATAAGTAGTTTATGAAGTGTGGCATGTGCGTTTAGTCTGACAATAATATTGCAGAGGGTGCCGGACTAGATCCGGACAAGCAACATCTGCTGCGCCAGCTGAAGGCCGGCGAGAAGGTGCTTATGAGGGTGCAGCAGGAGAGGAACAAACTCCAAGATGCCAACACCCAGCTGGGCGAAGAACTAAAAGATGTTCGGGTCCAGCTGTCTAACTCCGTAAAGGAGAATCGGCGGCTTCGTCGCGGCATTTACAGTAAGTGCTTGAGCAAACTCTTTTGAAAAGAAGAGTTCGGCGAGGAAGTCGATTGACAGAAATGTGTCTGTAGGTGTGCTCACGGGTCGTATGGCGGAGGAAATGCCTGGTTCCACGGGTGACCTTCTTCCCGAGCTGCTGCAACTGCACGAACATGTCCGGTAGGCGATGAGCGGCTTCGTTCAGGCCTTATGGCCTTCCGTCTCCCTACCCGAGGGTCTTGGAGGGCTTGCTGAGAAGCTTCAGGGAGTACGGCAGCGCTTCCGTCTGTGGAAGATATCGGCCTGCCGTCAAGGCGCCAGGGAGGCCTGGGCCATGGTGAAGACGCGGTACACGAAGGCTGATTCAAACCACATGGCCGAGGTCGGACCTGTGGGGCCCGATGGGAAGGAGACCCTGTGAGCCTGATGTACAGCCAAGTAGAGTTGGCCGCGAAATATTCCCAACGGGACTATAAACTAGACAGCCTGTTAGATGGGATTGAAGAGGAGTACAATCAGTCAGTTTGACGCTGTAATTGAAAATGACATGTAAAATGCCTTCTAGCCGGATTGTAGATCGTTTGTCTTTGAGGACCTTTTCGCTTCAACCTCGGGACCCAACAGTCCGGAGTGTGTCCGAATACCCTCACGGTTATACAAAAACCGGGGCATGCATGGAGACCAGGCGTAGGGGTCATAAGTGCTTTATCAGACAAGTGCCCAACTAGCTATGTTATATTACATGGTTAGTAAGAAACATCTTCCAGGGAGAATAGTTCCGTTAGGGGTTCCTTTCCCTGGGAGGCATGCCCTAAAGTGCATGTCCGAACTGTGAAAAGAGTAGAAAAAGCATCTGGGGGCAGATAAATAAATAAGTAATAAATCATCTTTCAATTCACTGACCGAATATTCCCTTAAGAACGCTAGCCTTCGGCTTCACCCAGTCTGAGGTACACATCCGGCTGACCCGGCAGTAACAATCGCAGAGGTGCTCCCTTTACCTCCTAGCCGAACAATCGGGAACGTAGGGCTAAGCACAGGAGCCAGGCAACCCAGCTTGGCCAAAACTTAAGTCATATCGATGCATATAATGGTGAGTAAAAGGTACATGCGGAAGTATGACACATGTGTTGGGCATGAAGCCCGTATAAATAAGCTTCTGTTAAAGAAGCCCCCAGGTATTACGAGTGCGAGTAGCACATCAAGTGTGTGCGAACAATGCGCAGATCAGTCCTCAAAGGCTTTTACTGAAAGAGGGAGGAAAAAGGAGGGAAACCAAAGACAGCGAAAAAATATGAAAGGTGGACGGAGGAAGGAGACAAACTCTGAGTCCGGCGCTAGGCATAGAATCTTCGGAGACGGGCTGCGTTCCATGGGTTCGGCTCGAGTCGGTTGTTAGATGCGTTGCATAGATGGTATGCACCGCCGGTAAGGACTTGGTCGATGATGAAGGGACCTTCCCATTTGGGCTTAAGTTTGTCCTTTTTCTTGTCCGGCAGGCGTAGAACTAGCTCGCCAACATTGTAAGTTTTGGCCCGTACTTCTCTGCTTTGATATCTTCGAGCCTGCTGCTGATAGAATGCGGAACGGGATGTTGCTACGTCGCGCTCCTCCTCTAAGGCGTCCAAATTGTCCTGCCGATCCAACTCGGCTTCTCTTTCTTCGTACATGCGCACGCGAGGTGAGTCATGAATTATATCGCAGGGCAAAACTGCCTCAGCACTATATACCATAAAAAATGGTGTGAATCCGGTAGTGCAGTTTGGCGTGGTCCGCAGCCCCCAGAGTACGGAGTCGAGCTCCTCTACCCAGTGCGTGTTAGATTCCGTGAGGGACCGCACTAATCTGGGTTTAATGCCGCTCATGATTAGACCATTTGCTCGTTCGACTTGACCGTTAGTTTGAGGGTGATAGACTTAAGCGTAGTCGAGCTTGATGCCCATGTTTTTGCACCAGAGTTTAACCTCGTCAGCCATGAAATTCGTGCCGTTATCAGTGATGATGCTGTGGGGGACGCCAAAATGGTGTACTACCCCGGATATGAAGTCTATCACAGGTCCGGATTCTTCTGTTTTAACCGGCTTGGCCTCTATCCATTTGGTGAATTTGTCCACCATGACCAATAAGTATTTTTGCTTGTGGGTTCCCCCTTTAAGGGGTCCAACCATGTCAAGCCCCCAGACCGTGAACGGCCAAGTGATGGGTATAGTTTTGAGGGCGGTGGGTGGCATGTGTCTTTGATTAGCAAAGAGCTGGCAACCGACGCATCATTGGACTAAGTCCTGAGCATCTGCCCGGGCTGTCGGCCAATAAAATCCTACACGGAAGGCCTTGCCTACAAGGGCCCGGGCTGTGGCGTGGTGCCCGCCGAGTCCGGCATGAATTTCAGCCAGGAGATTTCGCCCTTCCTCTTCAGAGATACACCTTTGAAGGACTCCGGTTGTGCTTTTCTTATAAAGTTCTCCCTCATGGACCTTGTAGGCTTTAGATCGCCGAACTATTCAGCGGGCCTCATTTTGGTCTTCGGGAAGTTCCTGCCTAATTAATTAGGCTAGGATTGCTTCCGTCCACGGGGCAATTACTGCCATTATTTCGTGGGCTGAAGGTGTTATTTCATTGGCTGAGCCACCGATTGTGTCAGAATGTTCCGTGTTGGGTGGTGCAGTTGGTTCCGGGTTGTTATTTCTGGACTCCTCTTCCCATAATACGGATGGCTTAAAGAGCAGCTCTAGGAAGATGTTTGGAGGGACGGCATCGCGTTTTGCGCTGATGTGTGCCAACACGTCTGCTGCCTGGTTATTATCCCGGGCTACATGGTGGAATTTGAGTCCTTCGAACCGAGCTGACATTTTTAGGACGGCGTTACGGTAGGCTGCCATTTTCGGATCCTTGGCGTCAAAGTCTCCATTTACTTGGGATATTGCGAGGTTTGAATCCCCGCGCACCTCTAGGCGTTGAATACCCATGGAGATTGCCATCCGGAGACCATGTAGAAGGGCCTCGTATTCGGCTGCGTTGTTGGAGTCCGTGTACATTATTTGATGTACGTATTGGACTGTGTCTCCGGTTGGGGACGTCAAGACGACGCCAGCCCCCAAGCCAGCCAACATTTTGGAGCCGTCGAAATGCATGATCCAATTGGAGTATGCGCTGTACTATTTAGGGAGTTCGGCTTCGGTCCATTCGGCGATGAAGTCAGCCAAAACTTGCGACTTTATAGCTCGCCGTGGTTTGTAGGTTATGTCAAATGGTAAGAGCTCAGTGGCCCATTTTGCAATCCTTCCCATCGCATCGTGATTGTTTATAATGTCGTTGAGAGGTACTTCGGAGGCCACCGTTATGGAACACTCTTGAAAGTAGTGTCGCAGCTTCCGGGATGCCATGAACACCGCGTATGCTATCTTTTGATAATGTGGGTACCGGGACTTGCATGGAGTTAAGACAGTGGATACGTGGTACACTGGTTTTTGAAGAGGGAATCGGTGCCCTTCTATTTCTCGTTCGACGACGAGTACCGCGCTGACAACTTGATGTGTTGCCGCGATATTTAATAACATTGGTTCGCCCAGGTTGGGCGCGGCCAGACCCGGATTTGTTGCCAATATGGCCTTAATTTCTTCGAGTCCGGCCGTGGCAGCATCGGTCCATTCCAAGTGTTTCGTGCGCCAGAGGAGGCGATAGAGGGGCAGTGCCTTTTCTCCCAAACAGGAGATGAAGCGGCTTAGAGCCGCCACGCATCCAGTTAGTTTTTGTATTTGTTTGAGTTCTTTTGGGATATCCAATTGTGACAGAGCTCGAATCTTGGCTGGGTTTGCTTCAGTTCGTCTACCGGATACAATGAAGCCCAAGAGCTTTCTGGCTGGTACGCCGAAAACACATTTTTCCGGGTTGAGCTTAATGTCGTATGCTCGGAGGTTGTCGAATGTAAGCCTCAAATCGTCTACTAGAGTTTCGACGTGTTTGGTCTTAACGACCACATCGTCTACGTATGCCTCCACTGTTTTGCCTATCTGGGTAGCCAGACATGTCTGAATCATGCGCTGATATGTTGCGCTGGCGGTTTTGAGTCCGAAGGGCATTGTGTTGAAGCAGAATGGTCCGTATGGAGTAATGAATGCCGTTGCGGCCTGGTCTTTTTTCTGCCATGTTGATTTGATGGTATCCGGAGTATGCGTCGACGAAGCACAATGAATCATGCCCTACGGTAGCATCGATGATTTGGTCGATGCGGGGGAGGGGGAAAGGATCCTTTAGACAGGCCTTGTTAAGGTCTTTGAAATCGACACAAAGGCGCTAGGATTTGTCCTTTTTTGGTACCATTACTAGGTTTGCTAGCCAGTCCGGATGTTTTATATCTCTGATGAATCCGGCTTCTAAGAGTTTGGCTAGCTCCTCTCCCATTGCCTGTCTTTTGGGTTCGGACTGGCGGATCTCGGGTAGGGGGTCCCGAACTGTGCCTCTAGGCGGATGGTAACAGGAGACAAGGGACACGATGTTTTACCCAGGTTCGGGCCCTCTTGATGGAGCTAAAACCCTACGTCCTGCTTGATTGATATTGATGATATGGGTATTACAAGAGTAGATCTACCACGAGATCAAGGAGGCTAAACCCTAGAAGCTAGCCTATGGTATGATTGTTGTTCGTCCTATGGACTAAAGCCATCCAGTTTATATAGACACCGGAGAGGGCTAGGGTTACACAGAGTCGGTTACAATGGTAGGAGATCTACATATCCATATTGCCAAGCTTGCCTTCCACGCCAAGGAAAGTCCCATCCGGACACGGGACGAAGTCTTCAATCTTGTATCTTCATAGTCTTGGAGTCTGGCCGATGATGATAGTTCGGCTATCTGGAGACCCCCTAGTCTAGGACTCCCTCAGTAGCCCCTGAACCAGGCTTCAATGACGACGAGTCCGGCGCGCATATTGTCTTCGGCATTGCAAGGCGGGTTCCTCCTCCGAATAATTTATAGAAGATTGTGAACACCAGGATAGTGTCCGGCTCTGCAAAATAAATTCCACATACCACCGAGAGAGAATAATATTTACACAAGTTCAATCTGCTGACGTATTTTGTGGCGTGACGTCACACCACCACCAAGCTGTTACTCGAATTGTTTTTATTGTACCACCTCAGTGCGTTTAGCGAAGCGGTTTCCTTGGCACGTCTTGTCGAAGCAGAGATCGTGTTCCCCTTATTCCGGGATTCCCATCAATACGGACATGGGTAACCCAACCGCGCCATTGATTGCGGTGCTTGGGAGATAAGCGAGTTTTATCAGGCCGGTGGGGACGCATGGTTTCTTCCGCCCATATAAGGGGATAAAGATCCACCCTTTTACCTACGCCTTCTTCCTCCTTTGCTTATCCATCTCCGCGAACTCGAGCTCCAGCGCCCAAGTCTGCACACCTCACCTCAACCTTCTCCAACTATGTCCAGAGCGGGAGGCAAGTGGATGGCCTCCTCCGTTATGGAGGGGCACATCCAGAAGCTGCGCAGTGTCAAATATCTGTCCAGCGACATCGCGCACCGGCTCCCCGACGAGGGGGAGCTCATCCCCACCCCCAGGCCCCATGAGAGGGTAGTATTCCTTTCCCATTTCCTCCGCGGACTGGGCTTCCCACTCCATCCCTTTGTCCGAGGGCTCATGTTCTACTACGGCCTGGATTTCCATGATCTGGCCCCGAATTTCATCCTCAACATCTCGGCGTTTATCGTCGTGTGTGAGGCCTTCCTCTGCATCCAGCCCCACTTCGGCTTGTGGCTCAAGACCTTCAGTGTCAAGCCGAAGGTTGTGAAGGGCAGCCAAGCGGAGTGCGGAGGCGCCATGGTGGGCAAGATGCCCAACGTTACTTGGCTCGAGGGCACCTTCGTGGAAACCATTAAGGGGTGGCAATCGGGGTGGTTCTACATCACCGAGCCGCGTGACCCTGAATGGGCAGCGGCCCCCGAATTCAGATCTGGCATCCCCATATGGCTCACCTCCTGGAAAGAGAGTGGCCGGACATAGGGTGATTCGGAGGAGCTGACCGGACTTCAAGCCTGCATCCAAAAGCTAGTGAACAAGAAGCTCAAGCTTGTCAATGTAGTCCAGGTCATGCTCATCCGCCGGATTCTCCCGTGCCAACAACGGGACTTCAATATGTGGGAGTTCGATCCGGCGCAGCACCAGTCAGAGGGCTCTTCGACACTACGTACGAAGAGTCCTGGAGGGTGCTGTTTAAGGGCTCCGAGGCTCCCGCATCCGCTACCGAAGATCGCGGATTCAGCTCACAACATCCGGCTAGCGAGGTAAGCGATTTTTCCCTTTACGGGACACTTGTTTTCCATAGTTTGACTCTATGCGGGATCTAAACTCCCTATCCTTTGACAGGACTGGCTGAAGAAGGCCGAGCAGACTAACTATCCGGCCCCTTTGCCAGAAGACCCAGCGGACGCCCGCTTAACGGGGCTGCTGGTTCCGGCACCCCACGTGGTGCCGGAGAATAAGGCCAAGAAGAAGGCCACGGGCACTCGAAAGAGTTCCCGTTTTTAGGTGTCATCGGACGATGACTCCGAGGCGGACTCCTCCCACAAAGGAGAGGAGGAGAAGAAAGAGGCCTCTCCCCCAGTGGGGGCAGGGAAGAAAAGGAAGGCCTCCCCAACGAGGGAGGCCAGAGGGTCCAAGAAGGAAAGGACTCTTCCCCCGGACTGGTCTGCCAACGCCGGCGACGACGACGAGGATTGGCCTCCAAGGGCCAAGCCCCTGGCGAGATCGTAAGTATCCGGACTCCCGAATAACTTCATGATTTTTCTTTTTGCCACATGGTGTCTTTCTAATGCCGATTACAACCCTGCAGTCCGCCCAAGGATATGGATTCCCTTCCGACCGCCTTCACCCCCCGTGATGCAGATGATGCCGAGGTGGGATCCCGGGAAGGGACCCGCCAGGAGGAGGAGGCCCCGAAGGTGCCACAGGGCAACCTCCCGGACTTTGCACCGGACTCCGCACCGGAACCTGTAGTGGCTACGGAGTCTGGCGGGCGGCCTCTTTGTAAGAAGGGCAAGACCGTGACGCCGGCGGCCTCCGTCCAACCGGAGGCGCCGGATAGCTTGCTGGAGGCGCTCAACGGCGCTTCCATCAAAGAGGAACACCGCACCATCATGAGTGCGGTGATTCAGAAGGTTCAGCTTGCCAAGAGCGGGCTGACCGAAGCCTATAGCAGCCTTCAACAGGCTTTGAGGTAAGAATTTTGATATATGTAAAATAGTACCGCATAGACAGTAGCCCCTGATGCTTGGTTCGGTGTTCAGAAAGAAAAGGCGGACTGAGGATCTTAAAAAGATATACGCAGGAGTCATAAAAAATATGTCAATATGGGATTGCAGGCTGTGTTGCTGACCTCTATCGCACTGACTGCGGAGGTCAATACTTTGAAGCAAAGCCTCGAGCGGTCCGAGAACGAGCTCGGCCGTGCCAAGAAGCAGCTCGAGGACAAGGAAGGTGAGTAACACCTTATTAAAATTGTACCTTACAGAAAAGGATTTGGTTGCAAGAAGAATGACAAGGATAACGTGGGTATTGCAGGGGCCACGAACGAGGTGGCGACCCTGAAGGAGGCGGTGTCCGCGGCCAAACGTAATGCGGCCACGGAGCGCACCGAGCGAGAGAAGCAGGAGGCGCGGGTGGCGGAGGTACAGCAAGAGCTCCAGGCTCTCGTGGAAAAACATTAGAGTTTGGAGTGCGACTCGAAGACTCGAGAGTCAGAGCTTGCATCGGCTCTTGAGAGTGCCAAAGCCGCTAAGGCCGAAGCCTACGAGGCCCTCCAGGAAATCGAGGCATTGAAGAAAATGGCGGCGGGTAAGGCATTTTTCATGCAAAGTAAGCATGTGAGTGTGAATTACCTATCACTTACCCGAATTCGAAGCTCTCCAGGAGCGTTCGCAGATCTGCCCCGCAGTGTGTCCGATGCTGCCGCTTTCTATAGGGCTGAGGAGGGGAGCTCGACGGAGAAGGTCTTCTGGTCTCAGTATGCTTAGGCTGGACATCCAATGCCCCTTAGCGACCAGCTGGAGCAGCTGGTCGAGCTCCACAAGGTGGCCGAACAGGCCATGAAGGGCCTCATAGTTCGGCTGTGGCCCAAGGAGGCCATGCCTGGGAGCTACTTCGGCCTGGTGCGGCGGCTAGTGGATGCGTCTCCATGGGTTGAAGTCATCAAGCACTCCGCCTGTATTGAAGGTGCCCGTCGGGCCCTTGCCCGCGCAAAGGTGCAATGGGGCAAGATGGATGCTGAGAAGCTTGTGACGGACACGCCACCGCCGGGCAAGGAGTATCGCACGCCCGAGATGTATTATAAGAGTGTCCTGAAGGGTGCCCGCATTATTGTGGGTGAGTGCTCCAAAGATGTAATATTTGAGTAGACTCGCATTTTGTTATCCTGTGCGCTGAAAATTTTGTTCATATGCGCTAAGCAACGCTTGTTAATTTAAAATATTGCCTTCTATGCGGCCGTTTATCAGATCTGAGAGATGGCAAGTCATCGGCTTCAGCCCCCATGCCACGAGTGCTGGGGTGTTCGGGATAAATTTGAGCACTCTTGTTCCCATTTTTGGGTCCATCTAGGGAGGCGCTCAACACAACGAACAAGGCAACCGGACTTATAATGCTTGAACACTCTCACTTAGCCATAGAATTCTATAATTTTAAATTTCGGCGAAGCCCCTAGTGTTCGGAAGGCCGAATTTGGGGCGCTATCCACGCCTGGGCCGGACAAAGCCGGTTCCTCGCTCTAAGCGGCATAAGTCTTTAGGGACTCGAAAAAAACCTCTCGAACAGCGACTGGCTCTCGCCTCATCATGACGGTCAGTTTTAGCTTTCTCCACTGAGGCGCTCGCCCAGCTCAACTGGGGCGCAATCGCAGTGGTTCTCCCAGTGCTACCTTAGCCGATACAACGGAACGTAAGGTACCAAAACATGGGAGCCGGGCAAACCCAACTATTGACCCAAGACATGATTCCGAGCCGATGCATATAATGCTATAAGTTCGGGGTGCCGCACTTGTGAAAGTGTTCGGACTTATCACACCATGATGCGGGAAACATAAGCCCCTGGTGTATTTAGCCGTACCAAAGTGTACGGATGCAACATGTCATAGATGAACATATGTACAAGAAAGAAATGCAATTATAAGCAAAATGGTGCTGCAGTGTTTATTCAAGAAATACTACTGTGAATGCAGAACGATACAAATAGTGCGATAAGCAAGGGATGGGACTATTAAACATGTCCCCCTCCAGGGGTAGGCTGCGGAATGGTGTATAAAACAGATTTAATGCTCGTAATGGAGACCACCTGGATATTCGTCGTAGCCTTTCTCCTTCCCTGGTTGTTGCATCGTGAGTTCGGCGGGTCTACTGCCGGATAGGGCCTCTGATGAACGGAGTCCTGTGGGTAAAAAAAAATAAAAAGAGAAAAAAAGAACGACACACTTAAGAGCCCCTGGTGTGGTTAAGCCGCATTCTGGGCCTATCGTGGTCGTGCCCCTCCCCCTATGCCCATGGTATTTCCAGAGTGTAATGATGTACGCAAAGGACCAGTCTTGCAATTTTGCAGGGGCTCGGGTTGGGGCCGCATTGCTACGCGTGCTCGGAACGTGCCAGGTGGTCTTGTTGTAGGTTACTCCGGGCGCGTTTAGCCGTGTCCGGTCGCTTAACGGCCGGACTCGAGAATTGCCTTAAGAGGCTGCACTGTACTTCTGCCGCTAGAGCCGCTGTATGTTCCTCCGTTCGGAGAGAGCGTTCAGTGTTTCCGTTGACCGTGATGACTCCTTGAGGGCCTGGCATCTTGAGCTTGAGGTATGCGTAGTGCGGCACCGCGTTGAACTTTGCAAACGTGGTACGTCCAAGTAGAGCATGATAGCCGCTGCGGAATGGAACTATGTCGAAGATTAACTCCTCGCTTCGGAAGTTATCCGGGGATCCGAAGACCACTTCCAGTGTAATTGAGCCTGTACAATTGGCCTCTACACCTGGTATGATGCCTTTAAAGGTCGTCTTTGTAGGTTTAATCCTTGAGGGGTCTATGCCCATTTTGCGCACTATATCATGATAAAGCAGGTTCAGGCTGCTGCCGCCGTCCATCAGGACTCTGGTGAGGTGAAATCCATCGACGATTGGGTCTAAAACCAATGCGGCGAATCCGCCGTGGCGGATGCTGGTGGGGTGGTCCCTTCAATCAAAAGTGATCGGGCAGGAGGACCATGGGTTGAACTTCGGGGTGACTGGCTCCATCGCGTATACATCCCTGAGTTCACGCTTCCGCTCCCTTTTGGGTATGTGGGTTGCGTATATCATGTTCACCGTCCGCACTTGTGGGGGGAAACCCTTCTGTCCTCTATTGTTCGGTGGTCGGGTCTCTTCCTCGTCATTGCTATGCAGCCCCTTGTCGTTGTTTTCAGCAATTAGCTTGCCTGCCTGCTTGAATACCCAACAGTCCTTGTTGATGTGGTTAGCTGGCTTTTCGGGGGTGTCGTGTATCTGGCACGAGCGATCGAGTATTCGGTCCAAATTGGACGGACCCGGAGTAGTTCTTTTGAATGGCTTTTTCCGCTGACTGGGTTTAGAGCCTCTGAATCCGTCATTGACTGCCGTATCCTCACTATTGTCGCCGTTAATGCGGTGTTTGTTCTTGTTGCGACGCGACCTGCCATTGCGGTCCTTGATATCTGGACTACCAGAATTTTTGTTGAGGTTGTTGTTGCGGGCTAGCCAGCTGTCCTCTCCCGCGCAGAAGCGGGTCATGAGTGATGTGAGGGCTGCCATGGATTTCGGCTTTTCCTATCCCAGGTGCCGGGCAAGCCACTCGTCGCGGATGTTATGTTTGAAGGCCGCGAGGGCCTCCGCATCCGGACAGTCGACAATTTGATTTTTCTTAGTTAAGAACCGTGTCCAGAATTGTCTGGCCGATTCGTCTGGCTGCTGAATTATATGGCTTAGGTCGTCAGCGTCTGGTGGTCGCACATACGTGCCCTGGAATTTATCAAGGAATGCGGCTTCCAGGTCCTCCCAACACCCAATTGATTCTGCTGGCAAGCTGTTAAGCCAATGCCGAGCTGGTCCTTTAAGCTTGAGTGGGAGGTATTTGATGGCGTGAAGATCATCACCGCGGGCCATGTGGATATGAAGGAGATAGTCTTCAATCCAAACCGCGGGGTCTGTTGTGCCATCATAAGATTCAATATTCATGGGTTTAAACCCTTCGGGGATTTGATGATCCATTACTTCATCTGTGAAGCATAGTGGGTGTGCGGCGCCTCTGTATTGGGCTATATCACGACGAAGCTCAAAAGAGCTTTGTCTACTGTGTTCGGCCCGGCCGGACTTGCTGTGTCCGGCGTGACGGTTGTTGTCACGTATCATGGGGCGCCCACGCCATCCGTAGATCGATCTTGATTGTCTTGGCTTATCCTCCAATATATCTCGCAAGTCCAGAGCGTTCCCCTGTGGCCTTGTGCTTTTCGAGCGATGCTGGGGTACGGTTCTAGTGGAGGGCCTAGAGGCCTCTTTGTCGCGGCCACGGGGTGGTCGGTCAGCCGTATTGTCCGCTGGTGATGCAGGTTCATATGCCTCCTCCTCTAATCGTGGGAGCATCTTGTGTTTAGGGTAGCTTTTGGAGGGGCGTTCGAGCTCATGCTCTTTGGCCGCAAGGACTTCAGTCCATCTGTCGGCTAGCAGATCTTGATTAGCTCTAAGCTGTTGCTGCTTTTTCTTGAGGCTGTTTGTCGTGGCCATAAGCCTGTGTTTAAAACGCTCTTGTTCGACGGGATCCTCAGGTATGACGAATTCGTCATCGTCAAGGCTTGCCTCGTCTCCGGAGGGAGGCATGTAATCCTCTACCTTTTTGTCTGCCGCTCTCTCATGAGGGCTGGCGTCTCCGTCCTCCTGTGCTGAATCTTGCTGGAGGGGGTTGTCTTCGGCACTGTCTGGGTGTTATTATCTCCAGCGCCGGAATCTCCATTCTTGCTGTGGCGGGATTTAGAGCGGCGCCGCTGACGACGGCGCTTGGGCTGTTTCTTGGAGGGGTCATCCTCCGCTGTTCCTTCCCCATGCCCATCCTTTGGGATATCCACCATGTATATGTCATATGATGAGGTGGCTTTCCAGTGCCCAGTAGGCGCTGGTTCTTGGTCGTCTCCGGCATCATCGTCCATACCGTCGATGTCTGTGGAGTCGAAGTCTAGCATGTCGGTTAGATCGTCGACAGTGGCTACTAAGTGGGTGGTGGGTGGGCTTTGAATTTCTTCGTCGTCCGCATCCCAACCGTCCTGACCGCAGTCTAGCGAGGGCTCTCCTGATAACGAGAGATACTTTAGCGAACTCAAGATGTCGCCAAAAGGTGAGTGTTGAAAGATGTCCGCAGTGGTGAACTCCATGATTGGCGCCCAATTGGATTCTATTGGAGGGGGCGCGGGAGGTTCGGAGCCTGGCGAGGAGTCCGACACCTCGGAGTCACGAGCTTCACGAGGGACAAGGTCAGTATTCGGCTCCATCGCCGTAGAGGTTGCAGCCGCCGAGGCGGTGTCTAGCCACCCGTCCTCGTCCCGTGTCCAGATGGGACTTTCCTTGGCGTCGAAGGCAAGCTTGGCGATACGGATATGTAGATCTCCTACCATTGTAACCGACTCTGTGTAACCCTAGCCCTCTCCGGTGTCTATATAAACCGGATGGCTTTAGTCCATAGGACGAACAACAATGATACCATAGGCTAGCTTCTAGGTTTTAGCCTCCTTGATCTCGTGGTAGATCTACTCTTGTAATACCCACATCATCAATATCAATCAAGCAGGACGTAGGGTTTTACCTCCATCAAGAGGGCCCGAACCTGGGTAAAACATCGTGTCCCTTGTCTCCTGTTACCATCCGCCTAGACGCACAGTTCGGGACCCCCTACCCGAGATCCGCCGGTTTTGACACCGACACTAGGTTTGGATTCACATTCAGATTCATCTTCACTAGAGGTTTGGGAATAGGCATCGCATGAGTTTACCTTGGCACGACATGCCATGAAGCAGCAGGTTGGAGCAGAGTCGTCTGCATCATCAACTTCAGCTTCGACGTCGTGACCATTGTCTTTAGTGTTAAAGATGGACTTGCCAACGAAAGCTGAAGCCAGAGCCAGGCTTGCCACTCCTGAATTAGACTCCTCCTGAGACTCTACCTCCGCCTCCTCAGAAGCAGACTCCTCCTCTCAATCCATATCCTTGCCAATAAATGCACGAGCCTTGCTTGATGAGGTCTTTTTGTGAGATGAAGACTTTGACGAAGACTTTGAAGAAGATTTTGACGATTTCTTCTTTTTCTTGTCATCAGAATCATATTCCTTGCTCTTCTTCTTCTTCTTCTTTTTCTTCTTCTTCTTATTCTTCTTCTTCTTCTTTGATTCCTTATCCCACTTAGGACACTCAGAGATATAGTGGCCTGTCTTCTTGCATTTGTGGCAAGTTCTCTTCTTGTAGTCACGTGATGAAGCCTCGTCGTTCTTTGAGTTGGATCTTGAAGACTTGCTGAAATGGTAGCTTTGAAGACAAACAAGTAATCTGAACATATATAGTAAGCAGTGGAATGTAAACTACACTAGGCAAACATTAGTCAAGCATAAAATACAGTGGAAGCACGAAGACTAACTACAACTAGGTAGTCATGATCAGAAAGGAAGACAGTATGAAGCCAAACAGATATAAGTCTTCACACAGTGAAGACAAATGAATTGAGAAGGCAAGCAATGACTTCATGAAGACAAACTGAAAAGTAAGAAGAGTAAGGGATAGAACCAGTTGCTTGGTGAAGATAAGGATTTGGTAGACCAGTTCCAGTTGCTGTGACAACTATACGTATGGTTAGGGAGGCTGAGATTGAACTCAGAAGACCGCGTCTTCATCTTATTCACCTTGAGCTAAGGACACCCAGTCCTCGCCCAATCACTCTGGTAAGTCGTCAAGGTAGACTTCCAAACATTCACAGACTTTGTTCACCAGCGATCCACAATGACTCTTGGATGCTCAGAACGCAACGCCTAACCGGCTGGAGGATTCACAATCCTCAAGTGTAACAAGTCTTCAGATCACATAGACAGAAAGACTTCAGTGATGCCTAAAACTCTTTGGCCCTGGGTGTTCTGGGCTTTGTCCTCGCAAGGATCTCTCTCTCAAATGCTTCGGAGGTGGGACCGATCACATGAACTTGGTGAGACCAATTTCAGTAATAAGCAAACAGAGACTTGGTCAGGTAAACTCGGTGGGACCATTGCTCATTTCAGTGAGACCATAATGTTATGAAAAGGAAACAAAGAGTTTGCATTTCCAATTCGGTGGGACCGATCGCTCATCTCGGTTAGACCGAAACATTATGAAGGGAAATAGAGAGTTTGCAATCCCATCTCGGCGAGACCTTGATCCCTATCGATGAGACCGAACTGATTAGGGTTTCTGGCTATGGCTATGTCAAATGAACTCGGTGGCGCCGGATAGATCAAATCGGCGGGGCCGAGTTTGACTTTAGGTTAAGGACATATGTGGAAATGAGAAAGTAGTTGAGTGCTTTTGGGGCATATCACTAAGCATTTTCAGCAAGCAAGCCATTAAGCAACACCTCATCCCCTTTTAATAGTATTGGTTGTTCTTATGGACTCAATGCGATCTTGGATCACTAAAATGAAAATGAAGAGTCTTGAGCTTTTTCCAATATGTGTCCTTAGCATTTTGAGGGGTCCACATCTCTAGTCCATGCCATACCAATCACTGAACTTTCTGAAACATTATTCTTGAATGGATATTAGTTCAATGAGCTATATGTTGTTATGAATTACCAAAACCACCCGGGGATTAGTTGCACTTTCAATATCCCCCTTCTTGGTAATTGATGACAACATATAGATCAAAGCTTCGACAAATGATAATATAAATGAAGTACATCATTGCTTTGAGAAGTATGTGATAAGCAAGAGCTCCCCCTAAATTGTGCATTATTTAAAATTTGTTTTTGAATGCAAATGCACAATTGACTAGGATCATGGGTTACTCTTCCATGTCACATACATCTTGGTGGAGTGCTCAAAATGATAGAATATGAAATATGCACTCATTACCAAGACAAGATATGAATGATCATACATGAGAGATAGAATATCAACATTCAAGCACAAACATTAAAGTATGATATGATCAAACACATGATCATGGGAATATCTCACACACAAGCACAAATAGTGTATCAACCAAATCAAGCAAGCAAATGAAGTAGCAAGAGAGGCAAAATAAGCAAAACACACACTCTCTCGAAGCCTATGGTCTATACACTTTCTCCCCCTTTGGCAACAAGTTACCAAAAAGCTTGAAAATGCATAGTGCTATGTCTCTAAGCACGATCTCCGGGAGCTCCAGAGTGCCAAGGTGGCGTGGAGAGGAGTCCTGCAATGAATGCATCCAAAGAGGTCTTTGGAGCTTGTGGAGTAGCAACTAGAGGAACAACACGGGTTGTAGCTGCTGGTGCTAATGTAGTAGCCCTTGTGTCACTAGCTGCCACAGCTGCAGACCTTTGTGCCCTTGGCACTCTCTGAAAAGCTTCAGTGGTAGCTCTCCCTCTTCTCTCTTCAGCTTCATCCCGGAGTTGCTCAACTGCAGTCTGGATCTTTGTGACCTTCAAATCTAGATCATAAAACTTTGTCTCGATGATCCTCTCAAAACTCTTGATTTCGAGTCAGGATTGTCAATCCTTTCTTAATTCCCATAGTGGCCTCAAGCAGATAGCAAAGCTGATCCTGCTTGATCTTGAGATGAGTAGTTGAAGCATCTGGAACTTGTGAAGTTTGTGCTTCCTTCTCTGCTTTAGCTTTCACCCTCTTCTACTCAGCCTCTACTAAAGTAGGATGTGTAGCATCCATGACAACTTCATTGTCTTCAAATTCAGGCAACAGGGGAAGGTGCTCCTTGTCCAAGAGGTATGTGCCTTTGCCCATCTTGGAGTTGATGAGCATCTGAATGTGTGGAGCATATCCACATGATCTCTTCTGATCAGCAGCAGTCCTCTTGATTGTCTCTACAATCAATGTCATCACTTTGAACTTCTCTGGAATGTCAAACATGTACAGAAAATTGATGGAATGCCCTCTAATCATCATGTGATCTCCAGAGTTGGGAAACAATGTGTGCTTGAGGATAGTGTTGATTGTGGGCTATCCAGACAACAGATAGTACATAGAGCCATACTTGTGAGTATCCAAGGTAGCATCAGGAATCTCCTTGTACATGTGTGCCATGGAGTTGTGTCATTTCCTTGGCTTGGCATACCCATCTGTGTCATCCTCGGCATTGATAAGCTTGTCCTGCTTAGCAACTGTAGACTGGTATCTTGTGCCCTCAGTCATCCAAACAATTTTACCATTTGGGTAAGAATGTGTTGTGGAGTAGAACTGCATCACCATCTCATCATTCCACTTGGTGAGTTTCTGGCCAACAATTTGTCAACTCCAGTCAGTATGAAGCTGCCATGAACTCTTGGGAAGTGATTTGCATTGTTATCAATGTAAGTACAGTCCATCCAACTCATATCACTGACAATGGGCTTCTTGTCCAGGCGCACAGTCTCATAGAAATCCTGCTGCTCCTTTGTATGGAACCTATAGTCCATAGTAGTCCTCCTCCTGGTGGCATATGGGTCTGTCTACCTCCATAGCCTGAGACCTGCATCCTGCCTTAGCTTCATGTTTTCAGCCACAGGATGTGTATCATCATGATCTAGGATCTTGGGCTTCCGTCTTCTAAGCACTTGGGCTTCTTCTTCTTCCACTTCAGGCACTGGGGCCTTGTTCTTCTCAGCAGCGGGTATGTTCCTAGTTGATCTCTTTGGTGCCGCAGGCTTAGAAGCTTGAGCAGCAGCAGCCTTGGGGGCAGTCTTGTGCTTTGATGGAGCAGCCCCTGACTTGATAGCATCCCCCATCAACTTCTGAGTCTTGGTAGGAGGTGCATCTTGCTCTTCCTCCTCCTCATCTGAATCCCTCACCATAGATGGTCTGCCAATCACTCTGGCCATGGTCTTCTTGACCCTTTCCTTCCTCTTCTTGCCCTCACCAGCCTCCTTTGGTTCAAGAGTGAACTCAATGGTTTCCTATGTCGAGGCTCTGGCTTTGGACATCGGAATCCTTCTGGCTGGTGCTTTCTTTTTCATACCTGGCCTGGTTGAAGCTGTCATGCCAACCTCTTTCTTGACAACCTTTTTCCTTGAAGTGACTTCCTCATCAGCCACAAAATCTTCATCCTCTGAATCAAATGTCCTCTTCTTCCTCTACATGGTTGCATCCTTAGGCAAGTTTCTAGGAGTACTTCTGCTCCCATCATCATAGCTGTCAGAGGGACTAGTGCCCTCACTCATGTGAACATGTCCCTCGGACCTGTTTTGGACGTCACTGTTGTCTAACATGGTTGAAATCTGAAGGCTGACCATGTGAGTAGATATAGTTGAGGCAGAGTGGATGAGAATCACAAAGTGCAAAGATTTTGCAAAAAAATGAGTCAAAAACTTAGTTTTAGTTTTCTACAAAAGTCATTTCGGTGCTACCGATTTGTTAAACTCGGTGACACCGAAGAAACATTAGAGTCTAAACTAGTGAAATCAATTAGACCGAGACACAGTTCGCTGACTCCGAGATTGCTAGGGTTTCACTGAGAATTGAACTCGGTCACACCGATTTGTAAGTTTCGATCAAACCGAAAATCAAAAGTGCAATGGCCTGGGCCAAATTGGTGAGACCGATTTCTCCAACTCGGTCGGCCGAGATGAATTCGGCGGAAACCTAACCTTAAGTTTTTGAATCAAAACTAATCTAAAGGAGATTTTCATTGGATAGAAGTATCTGAAACATGGTAAGATTCATGGCATTGACGTAAATGCAAGAATCAGAGGTAAAGATTGCACAAAGGGGTCGTGTTTCATACCCTATCTCAGCAGTGAACTCGCTACGGGGACAACGGCGGCGAAGATTCCATTGACGGCGGCGGAGACCAGCGGTAGGAGGTCGCTGGCGATGGAGGGACGATCCAAAGACCTTGAGTCAGCAGAGCTGGACAGGTGCGGGCGATGGGGTTTGGAGAAATTTCCAAAATTCGACCCGTGGGTATATATATCCAGACCCTGTCGGTGTGACCGAGTTGAGCAACTCGGTGGCGCTGAGATGCAGAATCACAAGCGTTACTGCAACTTGGTGAGATCGAATTGTTCAAATAGGTTGCACCGAGATTGAAACCTAGATCAACTTAATGAATTATGTATGATCGAAAGGAATGAATCAGTCAGACAGAAATACATCAAGAGGTTTTGGAAGTTTAAGTCTATGACAAATCGGTGGCTCCGAGTGCTCCTGACCCAAAGGGTTCGAATCTGACTTGATCAAACTTTGTGATGTAAGATGAATAGAGTTTGAGATGAGAAAATCATAGATAGCTAGAGGGAGTACTTAGGCATTCTTTTCCATCCATTTGGCTAAATAAAAGACCAAACAATCAAAGCAACAAATGGATGTCCTTGAATGAAGAAAATATGCAACCAACATGCTCACACAATAAGATAGCAAATGAAATATGTGGCAAAGCATGCACAAACACTCTAGCATCTATCAAGCAATTGGCGATGACTAGGTCATCTATATATGAGTATATTGAGTTAGGAGTCAAATGAGAACGTTTGATCATAGGTCATACTCATCGTTTAAGCACAAGTGGGGTTACCACTTTTACATAAAGCATTGTTGTGTTCACACCATTAGAGTTGCTTTAGCTCAATTCTTAGAGTAAATCTCCCACTAGATGTGATATCCCCTTTAAGAGGGATGAACTAACCTTGGGTTTTGTCGATGATGACTTCATGTAGATGTTGAAGATGTGGATTCTCAATGTTGATGTAGATCATTTGGAACAATCCATTGGAGTGAGTTGCACTTTCAATACCTACATGGGTTAGTCCCACAAGGAACAAACACGGATATCCATAGACATAGAGTGAAGTACACACAAGATGATGTCCATGAAAGCATCAAGTTACCTTGTCCCTTGACTTACTAACAAGAGGGTTTGTGACTCCTTGAAATAGTGCAAGATGTGGAAGTAGATTACACTTGTCCTTGCCAATATGAATATGAGTGAAGTATGCTGGCGGAGTCACCCCCAAGATCTCTCTAGTTCATCTTCTTCTGGATCCACATCATCTTGATATGAATCATTGGGTTGTAGATGTACTTGATGAAGTAGAACTTGAAGTAGTCTTGGGAACCCACTTGACCAAGGCCTTTGGAGCTTCTTCAAATGCATAAATCTCCTCTTGAAGCTTGTCCTTGCCTTTTAGCTTGTGGTCTTGTGGTGGAAGATCATCTTGAGCTTGTGTCCCCTTGAAGGAAGTAGGATCATACTTCTCTTGTTGAGTAACGAACTCCGGGGTATTGATTTTCTTCCCACTCAACTCCATTGGCATTGAACTTTCGTTCAAAACCAACACCTTGATTCTTCCGGTGTCTTCCTTGCTTGCGTACAATCTCCTCAAATTGCTTGCTTCCGGCAAGGCTCTTGTAAACACTGATGTCTGCTAGAACTACGTCGGTATTTCCCCAGAGAGGAAGGGATGATGCAGTATAGCGACGGTAGGTATTTCCCTCAGTGATGACACCAAGGTTATCAAACCAGTAGGATAACCTCCTCACACCATGTAAACATCACCTGCACACAAATAACAAATACTCGCAACCCGACGTGTTAAAGGGGTTGTTAATCCCTTTCGGGTGCGACGCCTCAAGATAGGCAAATAACGTGAGGTAAAAGTGGTAGATAGGATAAATTGATCACGGAATAAATAAATTGCAGCAAGGTATTTTTTCTAATTTGGGTTTAATATATCTAAAAATAAATGCAAAGGAAAATAGATCGCAAAAGCAAATATGATGAAAAGAGACCCCCGGGGCCTTAGGTTTCACTAGTGGCTTCTCTCGAGAAAAATAGCAAATGATGGGAAAACAATTACTATTGGCAATTGATAGAACTTCAAATAATCATGACGATATCCAGGGAATGATCATTATATAGGCATCACGTCCAAGATTAGTAGACCGACTCCTGCCTGCATCTACTACTATTACTCCACATATCAACCACTATCCAGCATGCATCTAGTGTATTAAGTTCATGGAGAAATGGAGTAATGCAATAAGAACGATGACATGATGTAGACAAAATCTATTTATGTAGAAATCCATCTTGTTATTGTTAATAGAAACAATACATACATGTCGTTTCCCTTTCTGTCACTGGGATCAAGCACTGTAAGATCGAACCCATCACAAAGCACCTCTTCCCATTGCAAGATAAATAGATCAATTTGGCCAAACAAAACCCAAATATCGGAGAAGAAATATGAGGCTATAAGCAATCACACATATAAGAGATCAAAGAAGACGCAAATAACTTTCATGGATAAAAACATAGATCTGATCATAAACTCAAAGTTCATCGGATCCCAATAAACACACCGCAAAAAGACTTACATCATATGGATATCCACGAGACCATTGTATTGATAATCAAGAGAGAGAGAGAAAGCCATGTAGGTACTAATTACGGACATGTGGATCTACAAAGAACTATTCACACATCATCGGAGAGGCACCAATGGAAGTGGTGAACCCCTTCGTGATGGTGTCTAGATTGGATCTGGTGGTTCTGGACTCTACGGTGGCTGGAATTGATTTTTTGTCGACTCCCCTAGGGTTTCTCGAACATTGGGGTATTTATAGAGCAAATAGGAGGTTCAGGGGGCACCCGAGGTGTGCACAACCCACCTGGGCACGCCTGGGACCCCAGGCATGCCCTGGTGGGTTGTGCTCCCCTCAAAGCACCCCCAGGTGCTTTCCTGGCCAACTCGATGTCTTCTGGCCCAAAAAAAATCCTCAAGAAGTTTCGTTGCGTTTGGACTCCGTTTGATATTGATTTCCCGTGATATAAAAACATGCAGAAAATAGCAATTGGCACTGGACACTATGTCAATAGGTTAGTACCAAAAAATTATATAAAATGACTATAAAATGGTTGTAAAACATCCAAGAATGATAATATAACAACATGGAACAATAAAAAATTATATATACATTGGACACGTATCAGCATCCCCAAGCTTAATTCCCGATCATCCTCGAGTAGGTAAATGATAAAAATAGAATTTTTGATGTGGAATTTTGCCTAACATGTTCATCACATTTCTTTTCTTTATAGCATGGACATATGGACTTTTATATGATTCAAAGCAATAGTCTAGTTTTGACATGCAGACTTTAATACTCAAGCATATCAAGAAGCAACCATGTCTTTCAAAATATCAACACTAAAGCAAGTTATCCCTAGCCCATTATGCTCAATCACTGATCCATTCATGAAGCACACTCGAATATTAGCTACACCCAATGCTCAAATATGATCATAGTGCCCCTTAGTTGGAGCTTTATAAGAGAAGATGGAGACTCAAATTCAAAATAAAAATTGTATAAGTAAAAGGAAGGCCCTTCGCGGAGGGAAGTAGGGATTTGTAGAGGTGCCAGAGCTCAAGGCTTAAACTAAGGTATAAACAAATATTTTTGAGAGGCCTACTTTTCCCTCCAACGAAAATGACTTAGAGCTCCCAACACTTTCCATGCTAGATACATTAGAGGCGGTTCCCAAATAAAAAAAATAAGGTTTATTCCTTTTTCCACCATTACTTTCACTTTCCATGGCTAGTCGAATCCACGGTTACCCTCCATACCAACACTTTCCAAGGAATTTATTATTTGACAACATAAAGTAAATTCATTTTTCATTTCAGGACTGGGCATCCCGAATAATTTTGTCGTACTCTCGTGCAATATCAAGTTAATAAACACTCATCATGAGAATAACACATCTAGCATGAAAATATTGGCCACCCTTCACAACCTCGCGAGCGGTAGAGCACACAAAAGAGAAGTTTTGAAAACTAGAGATGGCACATGCAAATTTGCATAGAACAGCATGGAAATACCGCATATAGGTAGATATAATGGACTCATATGGCAAAACTGGTTTAAAGGGTTTTGGATTCACAAGTAGTGATCATACTTAGTGCATTATGAAGGCTAGCAAAAAGTGAGAAGCGACCAATCAAAAAGCGAAAAATATCGTACCCAAGCATTAAGCATAAGTAACACCGAATAATGCACCATAAGTAGGATATAAATTTCATTGCATAACTATTGCCTTTCGTGCTTGCATAGGGAATCACAAACCTTAACATCAATATTCTTACTAAAGCACAATTACTCATCAACATGACTCACATATCATATAATCATATCTCAAAACCACTACTAAGAATCAAGTTTATTTTGTCCAATGATCTTCATGAAAGTTTTTATTATATCCTCCTTGGATATCTATCACTTTGGGACTATTTTCATATGTTGCTTTTGATAATCTCAAACAAATATAAGTGAAGAACATGAGCATAATTTTCTTCTCTCAAAATAATCTAAGTGAAGCAAGAGTGAATTTTCATTAAAAAATTTACTAACTCCCAAATAAATTTAAGTGAAGCATCAGAGCATTTCTTCAAAAATAACAAAGAACACCTTGCTCAAAAAGATATAAGTGAAGCATTAGAGCAAATCCATGGCTCTAAAAATTTATGTGAAGCATAGGAGCAAGCATAGCAAATTTTTTGGCTCTCTCAAAACGGTGTGTTCATCAAGTATTCAACACTTAAAACACAAAGGAAAACAAGAAAAGACTCATATCATACAAGATTCTCCAAGCAAAACTCATAATATGTGACGAATAAAAATATAGCTTCAAATAAAATACCGATGGTTGTTAGAAGAAAGCGGGAATGCTACTTGGGGCATCCCCAAGCTTAGTTGCTTGCTACTTCTTCAATATTATCTTGGGGTGCCTAGGGCATCCCCAAGCTTAGCCTTTTGCTAATCCTTATTCCTTCATCCATCGTAAGATCACCCAAAACTTGAAAACTTCAATCACACAAAACTCAACAAAACCTTCATGAGTTCCGTTAGTATAAGAAAGCAAACCACTACTATAAGTACTATTGCAAACCTATTCTTATTTTGTTTTTGCATTATATCTATTGTATTCCAACTTTTCTATGGCAAAAACTCATCAAATAAAACCATAGAATCTTCAAAACTAGCACACAATGCAAAGAAAACAGAATCTATCAAAAACAGAACAGTCTGTAGCAATCTGAATATTTCGAATACTTCTGTAACTCCGAAAATTCTGAAAAACATTGTTTGACGTGAGATATTTGTATGTTAATCTTCTGCAAAATTAATCAACTCAAAATCACTCTTCTGTTCAAAATGAAAAATAATCTCGTGAGTGCAAAAGTTTCTGTTTTTTAGCAAGATCAAATCAACTTTCACCCAAATCATCCCAAAGGCCTTGCATGGCACAAACACTAATTAAAACATAAAAAAACACAATCATACAGTAGCATAATTGTGCTAACACACAGGATCACAAAGAGAAAAAGCAAAAATAAATTTTATTTATTGGGTTGCCTGCCAACAAGCGCTATCGTTTTACGCCCCTGGCTAGGCATAACGCGTAGGATCTAAGTTTTGTCATCCTTATCCTTGTTTTCCTTGGAGGTATTTGTGTCGGGAGGTTTTGTAAGTAATAAATAAAACACATTATCCATGGAAACCTTAGCACTATCAAGTTGTTTTTTATCATAACCCCTTTGATTTCCGGCAGTGATCCAAGAATAGTGTTGATTAACATCGTTAAAAACTTGTTGGATCATATCTAAAACGGGGACTTGATTTTAAGATTCTCATAAAATATTTGGTTATCTCCTAGAAAATGTCTTAAAGCATAATCACTATTATAAAGAATTTCATCAATCACGGGGTTTTCACTATTCATGCCATAATTCAAAGATTTCCCTAGCTTCCCGTATTTTGTAGTCAAATTCATTCATCAAAACAAGTGTGGCTAAATTTTTAGCTTTAGGATCCTTTATAACGGGCAACTCATAGAATAATCTTTGCAAGGTAGGATGAGTATGAATAAATCTAGTTTCAAGTTTCAAAACAAGTGCCGAAATAGCTTCCGCATAAGATTTAGTCATTTTAAGTATAGGTATATCATCGAGACTTAATTTTCCAACACAATTGAAAAAATCTTGGATATGTTCTTTTCCCATAAAATTCCCTTGCCCCAAGACAAAAGTTTTAGCATCTAGATTATCCGTATGCTCCATTTTAGGAGTTAGGCCATCATCTGTTTCTACCATAGCAAAGTCACTCATGGTGACATGTTCAACCAAATAAAAGATTTGACGAGAAAACGGCGAACGAGAAAGAGGACGGATAAAACGGCAATTTTTTGTGAAGTGGGGAAGAGGAAAACAAGAAGCAAATGGAAAATATGTAAATTGCAAGGAGATGATATTAGTGAGTAGGAACCTGGTTGATGTTGAAGATCGTCCCCGGCAACGGCGCCAGAAATTCCTTTTGATGTCTGCTAGAACTACGTCAGTATTTCCCCAAAGAGGAAGGGATGATGCAGTATAGCGACGGTAGCTATTTCCCTCAATGATGAGACCAAGGTTATCGAACCAGTAGGATAACCTCCTCACACCACGTAAACAGTACCCGCACACAAATAACAAATACTTGCAACCCAACGTGTTAAAGGGGTTGTCAATCCCTTTCGGGTACGGCGCCTGAAGATAGGCTAATAACGTGAGGTAAAAGTGGTAGATAGGATATATAGATCGTTGAACAAATAAATTGCAGCAAGGTATTTTTGTATTTTTGGTTTAATAGATCTGGAAATAAATGCAAAGGAAAATAGATCTCAAAGGCAAATCTGATGAAAAGAGACCTGGGGGCCTTAGGTTTCACTAGTGGCTTCTCTCGAGAAATATAGCAAACGTGGGAAAACAATTACTGTTAGGCAATTGATAGAACTTCAAATAATCATGATGATATCCAGGAAATGATCATTATATAGGCATCACGTCCAAGATTAGTAGACCAACTCCTGCCTGCATCTACTACTATTACTCCACACATCGACTGCTATCCAGCATGCATCTAGTATATTAAGTTCATGGAGAAACGGAGTAATGCAATAAGAATGAAGATATGATGTAGAAAAGATCTATTTATGAAGAAATAGACCCCATCTTTTTATCCTTAATAGCAACGATACATATGTGTCATTTCCCTTTTTGTCACTGGGATCAAGCACCGTAAGATTGAACCCATCACAAAGCACCTCTTCCCATTGCAAGATAAATAGATCAGGTTGGCCAAACAAAAGTCAAATATCGGAGAAGAAATACGAGGCTATAAGCAATCACACATACAAGATATCAAAGAAGACTCAAATAACTTTCATGGATAAAAACAAAGATCTGATCATAAACTCAAAGTACATAGGATACCAACAAACACATGACAAAAAAGACTTACATCATATGGATCTCCAAGAGACCATTGTATTGATAATCAAGAGAGAGAGAGGAATCCATCTAGCTACTAGATACGGACCCGTAGGTCTACAAAGAACTACTCACGCATCTCCGAAGAGGCACCAATGGAAGTGGTGAACCCCTCCATGATGGTGTCTAGATTGGATCTGGTGGTTCTAGACTCTGCAGTGAATGGAATTGATTTTCACCGACTCCCCTAGGGTTTCTGGAATATTGGGGTATTTATAGAGCAAAGTGGTTGTTCAGGGGGCACCCGAGGTGGGCACAACCAACCTGGGCGCGGCTGGGCCCACAGGCGCGTCATGGTGGGTTGTGCTCCCCTCGGAGCACCCCCCAGGTGCTTTCCTGGCCCACTAGATGTCTTCTGGCCCAAAAAAGAATCCTCAAGAAGTTTCGCTGCGTTTGGACTCCGTTTGATATTGATTTCCCGTGATATAAAAACATGCAGAAAATAGCAACTGGCACTAGCCACTATGTCAATAGGTTAGTACCAAACAATTATAGAAAATGACTATAAAATGATTGCAAAACATCCAAGAATGATAATATAACAACATGGAACATTCAAAAATTGTAGATACGTTGTAGACATATCCACATCCCCAAGCTTAATTCCTGCTTGTCTTCGAGTAGGTAAATGATAAAAACAAATTTTTTGATGTGGAATGCTACCCAACATGTTCATCACATTTCTTTTCTTTATAGCATGGACATATGGACTTTTATATGATTCAAAGCAATAGTCTAGTTTTGACATGAAGACTTTAATACTCAAGCATATCAACAAGCAACCATGTCTTTCAAAATATCAACACTAAATCAAGTTATCCCTAGCCCATTATGCTCAATTATTGATCCATTCATGAAACACACTCGAATATTAGCTACACCCAATGCTCACCATTAAGCTCAATTCCTCATTGAAGACTTGTTTTTCACTTGATGTGGCAGGAGCATCGCATGAGGAAGCACCACTAGACCGTTTGTGAAGCTCTTCTTTCTCCTTGAGTGGCATCTCATGAGCAACAATTCTTCCAATGACTTCTGTTGGCTTGGGAACTTTGTAATTTGGCATCATTTGGATCAATGTGCACACGATATCATATTTTCCATCCAAAGCTCTTAGGATCTTCTTGATGATGACTCTGTCAGTCATCTCTTCACTTCCTAAGCTGGCAATCTCATTTGTGATGAGAGTAAGCCTAGAGTACATTTCAGCGACACCTTCACCATCCTTCATTTTGAACTTGTCAAGCTGACTTTGAAGCACATACAACTTGGATTCTTTGACGGACTCGGTACCTTCGCACATCTCAATCAAGGTATCCCAAATTTCCTTTGCATTCTCAAGACGGATGATTTTGTTGAATTCTTTGGGGCACAATCCATTGAAGAGGATATCGCAACCTTGAGTGTTGTATTGCAACATTTTCAACTCTTCCGCAATTGCTTCGTGATTTGGTTCTCTCCCATTGAAGATTTCACGTTGCAAACCAATACACACAATAACCCAAACGGCAGGGTTATGTCCAAGAATATGCATTTTCATCTTATGCTTCCAACTAGCAAAATTAGTACCATCAAAGTAAGGACCTCTATGGTGGTAATTTCCCTCGCTAGACGCCATACTCTCCTAGGTTGTGAAACCAAGGCTATGATCACCAAAGCTAGGGAAATCAAGGAAAATGGAGACCAACACTCTGATACCACTTGTAGGATCGAAAGTATGTCTAGAGGGGGGGTGATTAGACTACTTGACCAAATAGAAATCTAGCATTTTCCCAATTTCAAGTCTTGGCAGATTTTAGCAACTTAACACAAGTCAAGCAATCAACCTACGCATGCAATTCTAAGAGTATAGCAGATGAAAGTAAATCATTGCATATGAAGGTAAAGGGGAGGAGTTTGGAGGGAGCAAACACAATGTAGACACGGAGATTTTTGGCGTTGTTCCGATAGGTGGTGCTATCGTACATACACGTTGATGGAGACTTCAACCCATGAATGGTAACGGTTGCCTGAGTCCATAGAGGGCTCCACCCATGAAGGGTCCATGAAGAAGCAAACTTGTCTATCCCACAATGGCCATCGCCCACGAAGGACTTGCCTCACTTGGGTAGATCTTCATTAAGTAGACGATCTCCTTGCCCTTACAAACTCCTTGTTTCAACTCCACAATCTTGACAGAGGCTCCCAAGTGACACCTAACCAATCTAGGAGACACCACTCTCCAAAAGGTAATAGATGGTGTGTTGATGATGAACTCCTCGCTCTTGTGTTTCAAATGATAGTCTCCCCAACTCTCAACACTCTCTCACAGATTTGGATATGGTGGAAAGATGATTTGAGTGGAAAGCAACTTGGGGAAGGCTAGAGATCAAGATTCTTGTGGTTGGATTGGAATGTCTTAGTCTCAACACATGAGTAGGTGGTTCTCTCTCAGAAAATGAGTAGTGGAAGTGTAGGCACATTCTGATGCCTCTCTCACAAATGGAGAAGGGGTGGAGGGGTATATATAGCCTCCACACAAAATCTAACCGTTACACACAATTAACCAAACTCGGTGGGACAGAATAGTGAAACTCGGTGAGACCGACCTAGTTCAAAATGTGAACGTTAGGCTTTTCGGTGGGACCGGCAATATCAACTCGGTGAGACTGATGCATTAGGGTTAGGGAAAAACCTCATCTTGGTGAGATCGATCACATGAACTCGGTGAAACCGATTTCAGTAATAAGAAGACAGAGACTTGGTCAGGCAAACTCGATGGGACCGATTACTCATTTCGGTGAGACCGAAATGTTATGAAAAGGAAACAAAGAGTTTGTATTGCCAACTCGGTGGGACCGATCGCTCATCTCAGTTAGATCGAAATGTTACAAAGGGAAACGGAGAGTTTGCAATCCCATCTCAGTGAGACCTTCATCCCTATCGGTGAGACCAAACTGATTAGGGTTTCTGGCTATGGCTATGTCAAGTTAACTCGGTGGCGCCGGATAGATCAAATTGGTGGGGCCGAGTTTGACTTTAGGTTTAGGACATATGTGGAAATGAGAAAGTGGTTGAGGGATTTTGGAGCATATCTCTAAGCATTTTGAGCAAGCAAGCCATTAAGTAACACCTCATCCCCTTTTAATAGTATTGGATTTTCCTATGGACTCAATGTGATCTTGGATCACTAAAATGAAAATGAAGAGTCTTGATCTTTTTCCAATATGTGTCCTTAGCATTTTGAGGGGTCCACATCTCTAGTTCCATGCCATACCAATCATTGAACTTTCTGAAACATTAATCTTGAATGGATATTAGTTCAATGAGCTATATGTTGTTAGGAATTACTAAAATCACCCGGGGATTAGTTGCTCTTTCACCCATTCGCTGCCTCCCCCGCAGCCCCAGGCGGGCGATGTAGCTCACGGTGCACCTCCTCCTCCTCTCCGGCAAGACGTCGTCCCCGAGCCAAGGCACGAGGCCCCCCAGCATGACCCACCATACAGGGCGCATGCACGCAATGAAGAAAGCTATCGGGTCGTGCAGCGGCCTCAAGGAGAGGCGCGTGCGCTCCAAGCTCCCCCTGCACCTCCGCGTTAAGACCGCATGCAGCCAGAGGTGGTTGCGCGCGGGCATGAAGACCTGGCTTTCCCTTCGATGCGACCCCCCGTGGCCACGACGGTATGCCGAGCGTTCACTCCAGAGCTTCGCCGCATCGTCTGGCCCAGCAAGTTCAAGCCGGATCTGTCTTCGCACTACGACGACACCCCCGACCCGGCCAAGTTCCTTCAGCTCTACGAGCTGAGCATCGAGGCAGCAAGTGGTGATGAGAAGGTCATGGAGAACTGGTTCCCCATGGCTCTGAACGATGGTGCACGCTCGTGGATCCTAAACATCCCAGTGGGTAGATCTCCTCCTGGGACGAGCTAGGCGAGCGCTTCATCGCCAACTTCCAAGGCACCCACGACCGCGCTGTTGTAGCTGGCGACCTGCGACGCATCAAGCAACAACCAGGACCACTGGCAGGACCAACCTTGCGACGGTCCATGGCGGGATCAGCCTCGCTTGGACCGTCCTCAGGGCAATGCTGGCCGCCCTTTATTGCCGCCGCCACCAAGAAGGAACGACAACCACCGCCTGGACGACGGGGCGAGGGCTTCCAAGAGCCTCATGCTATCGCCTGCATCCTAGGAGGTGCTCAGGCCCCAGCCTTCCATCGCATCTTTAAGCAGTTCGCTCATGAGGTGAACACGACCCTCCCCAAGCTCGAGGCATCGCGTCCGCTCAGGTGGTCCAAGTATGCCATCACTTTTGACTCTTTGGACAAGCTCAAGTGTGCGGCCAATTTAGGCACGTTCCCCATGCTCAGCTCACCTACCATCAGCAACATTCTCGTCACCAAGACACTCGTCGGTGGCAGCGCTGGGCTCAATGTCCTCTCCGTTGAGACATTCGACAGGCTCCAAGTGCCATATGACCAGCTTCAGCCCACCAAGCCATTCTCAGGGGTGACTGACGGCTCCATGCACCCCATCGGGCAGATTCGCCTCCCCGTCACCTTTGACAAGCGCAACAACTACCTCACCAAGCTCATCGACTTCGACATCGCTCACATTCGCCTGCCGTAGAACGCCATCCTCGGGTACCCAGCTGTCGCCAAGTTCATGGCGGCAACGCACCACAGCTACAACATCCTCAAGATGCCAGGAAGCGGCGGCATCATCACGGTCCCCTAAGATGAGAAAGATGCGGTGTGCTCCCTCGAGCGCGCCTACCAGGCTTCAGCTGTCGAAGAGTCGGATGGCGAGGGTGTCGCCCTTCCCCCTGAGGCTGCCCCCAAGAAGAAGAAGCAGCCCTCCTCAAGGGCACTCAGGAAGCTGGCAAGCCTGATGGTCATGACTCGGGCCCCACACCCTCTGCCAGGGCGCCTTTCCCTCTCCATAGGTAGGCGCGCCCGGTGCCCCCCTCAGGTTGGGCTCGAGGGCTCTCCTCTGGAAGACCTTTGACCTGGCCAACATCGTGAGGGAGGCGTTCGGGCACCATGTGGAGGCATGCTTCAACGCACACTTCCAGGAGCAAGGCACAGGGCACAAAGCACCAAGTGCACATGAATTCATCACCATGGCAATCAAAGATCTTCAGGAGGCGCGGGCCATGCGAAGCAAGTGACGGTTCGGACCACTAAACGCAGCTGCTGCTCAGGACACGAGCGGAGAGTTGCATGTATGCGTCAACATCTCGGGCCTCAACAAAGATGCTTCTCAGGAGCTCTTCTAGCCGTCCAGCATCGGTCGGTGTGGAGGCCGCCCCCATAGCTATGTCTGCATGCCTTTCAGCCTGCCGGACGCGGTAGCCTCACACCAGCGATGCATGCGTGGCGTCATGGCATCTCGTGAAGCCAGGCGCCAAGCAGTCCTAACGGAGGAGGAGCCGGAGCCTCCGGAGCCCTCCGAGGCTCAAGACCCTGCTGGATCATGAGGAGTAACTTCTGCGGCATGCATCTTTAGCTACTCCAACACTTCTACCCCAATGGTGCCAGGTGAATTTTTAGTTCACTCAGTTGAGGGCACCCCTCGGGCTGCATTATCCTCAAGTTGTAGGGGTCCGTCCCGCAGTGTGTATCATTTTGCGCATCTATCAAAACTGATTCCGCCCTTTTATGAGCTGCTATATATTATCACATGCCTGTCTCGTGCTTCGCCATCACGAATGTCGTGCACCCTCATGAACCCGCCTGCGACCGCCTCGTGATTAAGGACTAGTGTCGGTGTCAAAACCAGCGGATCTCGGGTAGGGGGTCCCGAATTGTGCGTCTAAGGCTAATGGTAACGGGATGCTGGGGACACGATGTTTACCCAGGTTCGGGCCCTCTCGATGGAGGTAATACCCTACTACCTACTTGATTGATCTTGATGATATGAGTATTACAAGAGTTGATCTACCACGAGATCAGAGAGGCTAAACCCTAGAAGCTAGCCTATGGTATGATTGTTGTTGTCCTACGGACCAAACCCTCTGGTTTATATAGACATCGGAGGGGGCTAGGGTTACACGGGGTCGGTTTACAGAGAAGGAGATCTACATCTGAATTGCCAAGCTTGCCTTCCATGCCAAGGAGAGTCCCATCCGGACACGGGACGAAGTCTTCTATCTTGTATCTTCATAGTCCAACAGTCCGACCAAAGTATATAGTCCAGCTATCCGGATACCCCCTTATCCAGGACTCCCTCAGTAGCCCCTGAACCAGGCTTCAATGACGATGAGTCCGGCACGTAGATTGTCTTCAGCATTGCGATGCGGGTTCCATGTCCGAATACTCCAAGATAAGTTCCGAACACAAGGACCGTGTCCGGCTCTGCAAGACAAATTCCATATACCACCGTAGAGAGAATAATAATCCATGAATCTGATCTGCTGACAACCCTTCATAGTGTGACATCATGCCACGGCTCAGTAATTATTCAAACCGTTTTCTACAACCTACTTCCGCACACATCGCGAGGCGGTTTCTTTGTCACTCTTGTCAAAGCAGAGATCGTGTCCCCTTATCACGGGATCTCCATCAATACGGGTATGGGTAACCCAACCAGCGCCCTTAATCGAAGCGCTTGGAAAAATAAGAGATTTCGAGAGGCAAGTGGGGAGGCGCACATTCTACATCGCCTTTATAAAGGGGGTAGAGATCTCTCATTTTCACCCACGCCTTCTTCCTCCTTTGCTCATTTGTTCTCGCACCCTCGATCTCCTGTGCCAAAGTTCTCACCTTCTCCGTAGGACCGCAGCATGTCCGGAGCGGGAGGCAAGTGGATGGCCTCCTGTGTCACAGAGGAGGACATTACCAAGCTTCGGGTGGCCGGATACCTGGTCGAGAGCATCGCACACAGGCTTTCGACAGAGGGACAGATTACCCCCACTCCGAAGTCTCGGGAGAGAGTAGTATTTCTCCACCATTTTGTCTGAGGACTAGGATTTCCACTCCACCCGTTTGTCCGCGAGCTCATGTACTACTACGGGCTAGATTTTCACGATCCTGCCCCGAATTGCGTCCTCAACATCTCCGTGTTCATTGTCGTGTGCGAGGCCTTCCTCCGCATCAATCATCACTTCGGCTTGTGGCTGAAAACCTTCTGCGTGAAGCCGAAGATCATGAGCGGCCAATAGGCGGAGTGCGGAGGTGCCATGATGGGCAAAATGCCCAATGTTACATGGCTAGATGGCTCCTTCGTGGAGACCATAAAAGGATGGCAATCAGGGTGGGTCTACATCACCGAGCCGTGTGACGCCAACTAGGTGGCGGCCCCCAAATTCAGATCTGGAATCCCCATGCGGCTCACTTCTTGGGAAAGAAGGGCCTAGCCTGGGGCGAACCCACGGAACTGACCAGACTCGAGACCTGCATCAAGAGTATGAGGGACAAGAAGATCAAGCTTGTCAACATTGTCCAGGTCATGCTCATTCGCCGGATTCTCCCGTGTCAAAGACGGGCATTTGATATGTGGGAGTTCGACCCGGCGGAACACCAGATGTTGCTAGAGCTCTTCGACACAATGCACAAAGAAATCGGGAAGGTGTTGTTCAAGACCGGCAAAGTTCCTCCTCCCCTTTTCGAGGACTGGGGGCTCAGCGCAAGGCGCCTCGCCAGTCCGGTAAATCCTCTGGTTATTACAAGATGTTCCCTTCCTAGTACATTCGTGGGAGGATTCTTAAGCCACCATGCTGACCGAACAGGATTGGTTAGAGACAGTGGAGCAGATTGACTATCCGGCTCCATTGCCTGAGGACCTAGTAGGCGCACTCCTAGCGGAGATTCTGGTTCTGGCACCTTACAAGGTGTCGAAGAAAAAAGGCCGAAAAGAAGGCCGCAGGGACACGGAAGGGTCTCCAGAGCGAGGCCGCACCAGATGCCCCACCAGAAGATGAAGAGGCGCACTCCTCCCACGAAGGGGACGAGAGAAAGAGGAAGGCCGCCTCAACTGAGGGGGCCGAAGGGTCCAAGAAGGTGGCCGCGGGGACCAGAAAAGGTCTCCGACGCAAGGCCGTGATAGAATCGTCATCCGAAGATGACAAGGAAGATCCCCCCCCCCCCCCGAAGATGGGGGAAAACATGAAGAGATGCCTCCTCCCCGTGCTAGGGAGGAGAAGAAAAGTAAGGCCACCCCGTCGGGGGAGGCCAGGACACTGAAGAAGGGAAAGGCGTCCTTTCCAGATCACTCCACTACCGCCGCTTTCAGCGACGAGGAGTGGCTGCCCAGGGGTAAAGCACTACCGTCGTATGTATCCGCATTCTATAATATTTTCCGTGCAACTTTGACCTCATGGTTTGTAATGACGCCGAACACCTATATGCAGCCTGGCCGGGTCCGATCTCGAGGAGTCCTCTTCGGACGAGTCTCTGGAAGAGTCGGAGATGAATTCACTCCCGACAGCCACCTCCCTGCGACCTGCGGATGACACCAAGGTGTTGTCCCGAAGGATACCAGAGCAATAGGTGATGGTTCCGAAGATGCCCCAAGGCACAATCCCGGGCGCCGGACACATGGGGGGTGATACCCCCATGGGTTATGCTGACGGGAGCCACAACAAGTCTGGCTCTTAGCCGGTTACTGCTCCGGAGCCTACAAAGATTCTGGGCTCCAGTAAGCAGTCCCTCGCGAAAGAGGGCGAGCCGGCCGTGCCGATGACCTCCGCCCAGCTGGAGGCATCAGATAATTTGTTGGAAGTGCTTTGAGGTGCTTCCATCGACGATAAACACCATATGCTTATGGGTACGATGATTGAGAAGGTTCAGTTCGCCAAAAGCGGATTGACTGAAGCCTGCACCAGCCTGCTAACAGGCTTTGAGGTAAAAAAGTGTGAGGAAATATCACCCGATAGACAATAGCCCCTGATACTCTGGTTGGTGTTCGGAAAGAAAAGCCAAACGGAGGGTCAACAAAAAAACCGCAGGAACCTAATAATATTTGTCTGTATGAACAAACAAGCACTGCTGCTGACCGCTACTGCACGCACGGCTGAGGTTGCCGGACTCAAGCGCAAACTGGGGCAGGCCGAAGAAGAGCTCGGCCTCGTGAAGAAGCATCTCGAGGAAAACAAAGGTAAGTGAAACCCTGTCCATATATCGTACAGAGGATAAAAAGTTGGTGATGCTAACAAAAAGCATCATGGCTTTTGATAGGGACCGCGACCGAAGTGGTGGCCCTGAAGGAAGCGCTGTCCGTAGCCAAAGCCTAGGCGGATACAGAGCGCACCAAGCGCGAGAAGCAAGATGCTCGAGTGGGAGAAGTACAGCAAGAGCTCCAGGAGCTCGGCAAGAAGTTTGACTCCCTGGAGCATGACTACAAGACGCAAGCGTCTGAGCTTGCGAAGGCCCTCCAGAGTGTGGCCGACGCCAAGGCCGAAGCCCAAAAGGCCCTCCAGGAAATCCAGGTAGCCAAGAAGATAGCAGAGGGTAAGGCATTCTGTATGCAAAGCAAGCATGTGGATGAGTCATTTCTTTTACTTACATGCCACGGAGTTCTATCGCGCTGACGAGGGGAGCCCTACGGAGAAGTTGTTCTGGTCCCAATATACTGGGGCCGAACACCCGATGCCTCTGAGTGACCAAGTGAAGCAGCTGGTCAAACTCCACAATGCGGCTGAATAGGCCATGAAGGACCTCATTGTCCGGATGTGGCCTGGCGAGCCCCTGCCCGGCAGCTACTTTGGTCTGGTGAAGCGGATGGTGCATGCCTGTCCACTGCTAGAAGTTATCAAGCAGTCTGTATGTATTGAGGGTGCCCGACGGTCCTTTGCCCATGCGAAGATGCATTGGGCCAAACTGGATGTTGAGAAGCTCGTGAAGGATGGACCCCCGAAGGGCAAGGAGTATCGCTACCCCGAAAAGTATTATAATGGCGTTATGAAAGGCGCTCGGCTTGTGGTGAATGAATGTCCTAAGAACATTATTTTCGAGTAAATACACTCATGTCATCTGTGTAATATGAGGACGAGTTTGATTGCGCTATATAATGCTTTGTTTGATTTAAAATATTACCTTCTCTGCGGCCGTTTATCAAAATCTGAAAGTAGGCCAGTCGTCGGCTTCCGCCCCCTTGTAACAAGTACTGGGGTGTTCGTGGAAAACCCAAACACTCTTTTTCCAAATTCTTGGTCCTTTATGGAGGTGTTTGGCGCAGCGAACAAGGCAATCAGACTATTCGGCTTTATAACTCTCACTTGGCCATAGATGTCTATAATTTTAAATTCCGGCGAAGCCCCTAGTATTCGGAAGCCCGAACTGGGGCGTTATACACGCCTAAATTGGGCAAGGCCGATTCCTCGCCTTAAGCAGAAAAAATCTTTAGGAATTTAGTTCCTCACGAACTGTGACCAGCTCTCGCCGCATCATGACGGTCAGTTTTCGGCTTTCTCTACTGAGGTGCTCGTCCGGAAGAACCGGGTCACAATCGCAGTAGTTCTCCCTGTGCTACCTTAGCCGATATAACGGAACGTAAGTTACCAAAACAAGGGAGCCGGGCTAACCCAACTATTGACCCAAGACATGATTCAGAGCTGATGCATATAATGCTATAAGCTTGGGCTGCCGCACTGTCGAAAGTGTTCGGACTTTTCTTGCCATATTATGGGGCTCGATAAGAAGCCCCTAGCAAACTGAGCATACCAAGATGTACGGATGCAATATTGAATAAATATTCAACAAAAAATATGAAGATAGTAATAAGAAGCTGACGTTGTGTACTACTTCCATTTTATTTGGACAATACGGCAAGGCGTAGGTGTACAATTAATGCATTAAGCAAAAAGAAATAGGACTATTTGACATGTCCTATCAAAGGGCAGGCTACATGCGGGTATGTAAGGACAGGTATAACGATCATTGAAGAAGACCACCTGAGTATTCCCTTGTGTGCAATGCCTCTTGCCTCCTTGGTGTGCCTTCTGTGATGAGTCTGGTTATCCGATCTCTCTGAAGGGGCTGCCCGAAAGTGGGGTTCTGAAAAAAGAAAAAATAGTATGCGGGCCTCCACCTATGCCCATCGTATTTTGAGCACGTAGTTGTGTATGCGTGGCACGAACGCCGCTTGAATGGGGCTGGGGTGGAGGCCGGGTTGCTAATCGAGCTCCTGGCATGCCTCACGGTCCTGTTGCGGGGTACTCCGGACTCGCTTGACGGTGTTCGAGGATGTCGTTGCCGAATTGGCTGTTTGTCAGAGGAGGCTGCTTTGTACTTCTGCCGCGAGGGCCGTAGTGTGCTCTTCCATATGGAGGGAGCTGTCTGTATTTCCATTGACTGTTATGACCCCGCGAGTTCCTGGCATCTTGAGCTTGAGGTATGCATAGTATGGTACCGCCTTGAATCGAGCAAACGCGGTTCGTCCAAGTAGTGCATGGTACCCACTACAGAAAGGGATGATATCAAAGATTAACTCCTCGCATCGGAAGTTATCCGGAGATCCGAAGACCACTTCCAGTGTTACTGAGCCCGTGCAACGGGCCTCTACCCCCGGAATTACACCTTTGAAGGTGGTTTTGGTGGGTTTGATCCGTGACAGACTGATGCCCATTTTGCACACTATGTCCTGATAAAGCAGGTTCAGGATGATGCCATCGTCCATGAGGACTCGCGTGAGGTGGAATCCGTCGATGATTGGGTCAAGGACCAATGCGGTGAGCCGCGTGACGGATGCTGGTGGGATGGTCCCTACGATCAAAGGTTATCGGGCAGGATGACTATGGGTTGAACTTTGGGGCGACGAGCTCCATCGCATAGACGTCCCTAAGTGCACGCTTTCACTCCCGTTTGGGGATATGAGTGGCATAGATCATGTTCACCGTTTTTACCTGGGGGAAATTTCTTCTGTCCTCCAGTGTTCGGACACCGGGGCTCCTTGTGATCATCGATGTGCAGCCCCTTGTCCTTGTTCTCGGCATTTATCTTGCTGGCCTATTTGAACACCCAACAATCTTTGTTAGTGTGGTTGGCTGGTTTATTGGGGGTGCCGTGAATCTGGCACGAGCGGTTGAGTATGCGGTACAGACTGGACGATCCCGGATGGTTTCTTTTGAATGGCTTCTTCCGTTGACCGGATTTGGAATTGCTGAATCCGGCATTGACTGCCGTATCCTCTGCATTGTCGCCATTGTTTTGACGTTTGTGTCTGTTGCGCCGTGGCTTTCCGCTAATGTCACGGATATCTGAAGTGCCAGGGTTTCCTGGCGCGGAGTTACTGCGAGCCAGCCAGCTGTCCTCACCTGCGCAAAAGCGGGTCATTAGTGTCGTGAGGGCCGCCATGGTCTTCGGTTTTTCTTGGCCGAGGTGTCGTGCAAGCCACTCGTCACAAATATTATGATTAAAGGCCGCCAGGGCCTCGGCGTCCAGATAGTCGACAATTTGGTTCTTTTTAGTTAGGAACCGAGTCTAGAATTTCCTGGCTGACTCTCCGGGTTGTTGGGTAATGTGACTTAAGTCATCAGCATCCGGTGGTCGCACATAGGTGCCCTAGAAGTTATCAAGGAATGCATCCTCAAGATTTTCCCAACTGCCAATGGAGTTTGCTGGCAGGCTATTCAGCCAGTGTCTAGCTGGCCCTTTAAGATTGAGTGGGAGATATTTGATGGCATGTAGGTCACCACTGCGGGCCATGTTAATGTGGAGAAGAAAATCTTTGATGCACACCGCGGGGTCTGTTGTGCCATCGTATGACTGGATGTTGACGGGTTTAAACCCTTCTGGGAATTCATGTTCCATTACTTCATCAGTGAAGCAGAGGGGTGTGCGGCGCCTCTGTGCCGGGCTATGTAGCAGCGTAGTCCGATTAGGTCTGGTCGGTTATATCCGGCTCGGACGGATTTATCAGTATTGTATCCTGCATGACAATCGGTGTCATGAGTTGTGGCGCGCCCCCGTGATCCATAGATCGATCTTGGTTGTCTTGCGTTGTTTTCCAATATGTCTCGCAGATCCTGCATATTGCCCCACGCCGTATTGAACCGGCGTGAGGGTGCGTGCTGGTGTCCGGCCTGGTATGTCGTTTTATCTCGGCCACGGGGTGGCCGGTCAGCCTCATCTTGTGCTTGAAGTTCAGGCTCTTCGGCCTCTTATTCTAGCGGTTTGTGCTTTGGGTATCCCCTGCTTGGGGGCTCGAGTCCGTATTCCTCGGCAACCAGGACTTCGGTCCATCTGTCAGCGAGCAGATCTTGGTCAGCTTGGAGCTGCTGCTGCTTATTTTTAAGGCTTCATAAAGTGGCTATAAGCCTACGCTTGAAGCGCTCCTTCTCTATGGGATCCTCTGGTATGCCGAATTCGTCGTCACCGAGGCTCACCTCATCTTCGGAGGGAGGCATATAGTTATCGTCCTCCAAGTATCCGTCTGTCGCCTGTTCGTCTGGGTTAGCCTGCCCGTGTTCTTGTTCGGCTTGCTCGAAGGTGGGTTGATCAGGATCGTATTCCTCTTCGGCACCATTTGGATTTTCTTCTCCAGTGTCGGTGTTGTTGTGGCGGGGCTTGGAGCGGCGCCGATGATGCCCATGTTTTGATTTTTTTCCCGAGGGATTATCTCCCGTTGCCTCATCGCCGTTGGTTTCCTTGGGAGTATCCACCATATATATATCATATGAAGAGGTGGCAGTCCAGCGCCCTGTGGGCGGTGGTTCCTGTTCTTCTCCCTTATCGTCGTCTATACTGTCGATGTCTTCGGAATCGAAGTTAAGCACGTCAGTCAAGTTGTCAACCCTGGCTATTAAGTGGGTGGTGGGTGGGTAACGAATTTCTTCGTCACCAGCTTCCCACTCGAGCTAGACATAGTTCGGCCAGGAGTCTCCTAACAGAGAGAGAGACTTTAATGAATCTAGCACGTCTCCGAAGGGTGAGTGCTGAAAGATATCTGCGGCGGTGAATTCCATAACCGGAGCCCAGTTAGATTCGATGTGTACGGATGCATGCGGTCCGGAACACATGACCAGAGATGAGTCCGGGGGTCCGGAGACACAGATCCCTTTAGGTGAGGAGTCTATGTTCGGCTCCAACACCGAGGAGTGTGCGGCCTCCGGGGCGCGGTCCATCCACCCGTCCTCGGAAGGCACGACCTACTCTGGAACAAAGTCCGGAGCTGTAGTAGGTGCGATGTTCCGAATACTATCCGGCTGCAGATCTAGGTCATGCACGTCGTGATCGTTCGGCGCTCCTGCCACGGGCCCGAATCCGTCGAAGATCAAGTCTCCGCAGATATCAGTAGTGTAGTTTAGGTTTCCAAATCTGACCTGATGGCCAGGGGCGTAGCTATCGATCTGCTCCAGATGGCCGAGCGAGTTGGCCCGCAGTGCGAAGCTTCCGAACACGAAGATCTGTCCGGGAAGAAAAATCTTACCCATGACGGTGTTGTTGAAGGTTGGAGAAGCCATCTAGACTTACAGCGACGACACAGAGGAACTCTCAATGAAAGCACCAATGTCGGTGTCAAAACCGGCGGATCTCGGGTAGGGGGTCCCAAACTGTGCGTCTAAGGCTAATGGTAACAGGAGGCTGGGGACACGATGTTTACCCAGGTTCGGGCCCTCTTGATGGAGGTAATACCCTACTTCCTGCTTGATTGATCTTGATGATATGAGTATTACAAGAGTTGATCCACCACGAGATCAGAGAGGCTAAACCCTAGAAGCTAGCCTATGGTATGATTGTTGTTGTCCTACGGAATAAACCCTCCGGTTTACAGGGAGCTAGGTGTTGGGGATATTACCACTGGGCGTGAACCGGCCTACCTGGGCCGGGTTAGCTTCATTAGTAGTTTAAAGGTGATTAAGCAGATGAAGGCCCAAGGCCTATAGTCGGTTTAGAACCTGTAGCCGTAAACCGGTTTGATATGTAAACTTGCATTGTAAGTTAGGAATAGAGAGAGACCAACCGGGATACGAGTATGAACCGGTGTGGGACTCTGTGGACCGACGGGCGTCACCCGTGTATATAAGGGGACGACCCGGCGGCGGTTCAAGGACAGACAACAACAACTCGAGCCTAGGCGAAGCTTGTTTGCTCCCTAGCCATCGAAACCACATCAATTCCATCACAACTAGACGTAGGCTTTTACCTTCATCGAAGGGGCCGAACTAGTATAAACCCTTGTGTCTTTGTGTCCGCTTTAACCCCTTCAAGTTAACCCCGTAGCGATGGCTCCACGACTAAGTCCTTTCACAAGGACATCTGTCGTGACAAATTCACGACAGTTGGCGCCCATCGTGGGGCTATCGCACGACGGTTTGATGATCTTGGAGGGCAAGCTCAAAGGACTCGAAGGCTATGCTGTGGGCCGGATGACCAAGAGTCGTCGCGGCAAGCTCTACATCGACGATGCAGGATGGGGTCCCGAAGCCGGCTCGATCGAGTACGGGTACCGGGTCCCCTTTGGTGGCATACACGTTTTTATCGGCAAGATTGGTGAGCCTGGGCCTGAGCCGGACATCCGCACCGACCTCATCGAGACGGCTTAGCGTGCGAGATCTACCCAGGTTAAACCGGCCGTGAGGCGTGCCTTCGTGGGAGTCATCCACGGAGGAGAGCATGAGGACGAGTCAGAATACGGTAGCGAGACCGTCGTCTATTCCGGCGACGAGTCCTCAACCGGAGAGACCGAATCATTGTACCAGTTGCAAGACGACCGGATTAGGGGCTGTTCTGATGGCGACAGTGTTCCGGACCCCCCCCCCCATATCAGATCAACCGGGTTGGAATATTCATGGCCGGCATGCAGGCGGCGAATCACTCTTCGACCACGGCAGCAATGCTCTCCAGATCAGCAGCGGCAGCGTCAGCAAGGGTAGGAGGCCTTGTGCCCCCACCGGTGCAAGTTCTGTCTGACCGGTTTGATGCAGTAGCAGTACTTATGGCAGAGGCCAATCCGGCGGATCAGGAGGCCCATGATGCGGAGATTGCAAAGGTGAGAGAGCAGATCGTACAGGCCAAAACCGAGCTGGCAGCAGAGAAGGACAGGATGGCTGCAGAGCGGGCCGCTTTGGACGCCCAGGCCTATAAGCTCATGCTCGACCAGAACGCATCACAGGAGGTCTTGAAGCAGAAGCACAGATCACGCCTGCCGTTAGGGTTCGACCCTCGAAATCTCTTTCACACTCCGGGAGATGGAACCAGTAATCCGCCGGGGCACCTGGAGGTAAACCGGGTCGAGGCACCAGGGCCCGGAGCGACGGTCCAACCCCGCCTGATGGAACCTCCTCGGCAGAACATTGTGATTCCTCCGCCGGTCCATACACCTCGGGGTCATTATTCTAATCCTATGGGCAATCTTGTCGCAGCTGCTGCGCGATTAGAAGCTATCCCGGTCGAAGGAGACTCTCCACAAGCAATAGAGACGCGCTGGGTTAAGGAACTTCTCCGGACCGCTTTGATTCAACAGGAGGCATATTCATACAGCCGCGATCGGATTCATTCCACACCTCATCCAAGCCGGAGCTATAGTAGGTGCCTGGATGAACCGGCCATATCAAGCAATGCGCGGGGCCGTGAAGCGGCCCGTGGCAATAACCCGGCCGGTGGTGTTCACGATGCTCAGGATGTAGTGGACCGGGCCCGGGCACGAAGGGAGGCCGAGTTAGCAGCACAGAACGAGGCGGATCAGCTTACACCGGTTCGTCCTACCACCTCTGCCGGACTAGGGGTCACATCTAGTTTGGGAGTGCCCTGTTTAGTCCCCGCTTTACGCAATGTACGCCTGCCCAAAGACTTCAAGGGACCGCGCAAGGTGCCAAATTACACCACTGATTTATCTCCAGAAGCGTGGGTAGAGAGTTATGAGATGGCAATGGAGATGCTGGATGTGGATGAGACCGCGTGTGCAAAGTACTTCACCATGATGCTTGAAGGCACAGCCCGTACTTGGTTGAAGAGCCTGCCCCCTAATTCTATCAATTCATGGGCCTAGTTGCGGACCCGGTTTATCCAGAATTTCAAAGATACGTGTAAGCAGCCTAAATCCATAGTAGACTTGGCGGCTTGTGTTCAAGAGGACGGAGAGTCAACAACCCATTGGGTACGCAGCGTTTCTGAAGTCTTGCACTCGTCTGACAGGATCAATGCTGACTGTGCGATCTTAACCCTGGAGGGCAACTGCCGGTTTAAGCCTCTAAAGTTGAAGTTGGGGTGTATGAAGCGGTTCTGTAATGACATGGGAACTCTCATGGCCGCTTTAGTGAAGTATGCTGATTCTGATAGTACCAAGGATCCCGAGACCGACGATGATGAAGCAGGGAAGGAAAAAAAATAGCAACTCTAAGGGGCATCAATACAAAGCGGCGGGCCATGGAAACGGAGGCAAGCGTAAAGCGGATGGCAGCATGGACTTTGTGGCTAACACTAATGCGCAGGACAAGGGTCAGCAGCGCAGAGGTAAAGCGGCGAATCGTAATGGGGCTCCAAATCCTAACCCGGATCGCTTAAACTATTTGCTGAATCAGCCTTGCCCGAAACACGGGACGAAGGAGGCCCTGGCTAACCACCTTTGGAAGGATTGTTACATTATGCAGGAATTTAAAAACTCTAATGCCTTCCGGTATGACCGTGGGTCAGGTGGTGGCTCAGGATCCGGTTTCCATGGGCCAGGTCACGGTGGAGCTTCCGGTTCAGGTTTCAATCAGGGCGGTAATAATAACCAGGATAATCAGAGCGGTCAAGGGGGTTACAACCAACAGCAGCAGCAGCAGTGGTCGGGTTATCAGAGCCAGCCAAAACAGTTGAACAATGGGCAGTATCACGTTTTCACAACTAGCTTGGATAAGCGCGACCGGAAACTTCACAAGCGAGCAGTGAACTCTGTTGAACCAGCCGTACCGCGTTATTTACGCTGGTCGGAGCAGCCTATCGTGTGGAGCAGGGAGGATCCCCCCCCCCCCCCGGGTTGACAATCCGGGCCAGTTAGCATTAGTGGTAGACCCTTAGGTGGGAGGTTATAAATTCACCAAGGTACTCATGGATGGAGGGAGCAATATTAACATCCTGTACTATGAGACATTCCGCCGCATGGGGCTAACAGACAAGGATTTCAGACCGTCTAATACGGTGTTCCATGGTGTGGTGCCTGGCAAATCAGCGTATCCTGTTGGTAAGGTAACCTTGGAGGTGGCTTTTGGGGACGAGCATGATTCCCGATCTGAAACACTAACCTTTGAGGTAGTGAAAATTCGGAGCCCGTATCACGCCTTGTTTGGGCGGCCGGCTTATGCCAAATTCATGGCACAGCCTTGTTATATCTATTTGCAGCTCAAGATGCCGGGTTACAAAGGGACAATAACGGTTCATGGGAGTCGCAAGATTTCTTTGGAATGTGAGGAAGGTGATGCAGCCTATGTAGAGTCGGTTTGTGCCACGGAGGAGTTGAAATATTATAGGGACAATGTTGATCCGGCAGACATGACCCCTTTGAAGTGGCCGACTACGGAGCATGATTCAGATCTTAAGTTCAAATCGGCGGCTGAGACCAAGCTTGTTGACTTCGTGCCTGACGATTCATCCAAGCAGTTCACTGTCAGTGCCAACTTGGACCCTAAATAGGAAAGCGCGCTCATCGAGTTCATCCGCGAGAATCGGGACATTTTTGCATGGAAGCCTTCTGACATGCCAGGTGTACCGAGGGAACTTGCTGAGCACACTCTTAATGTTGATCCCAAGTATAAACCGGTAAAACAGTTTATCCGCCGGTTTAATGAAGAAAGGCGCAAAGCTATTGGAGAAGAAGTGGCCAGGCTCTTAGCAGCTGGTTTTATCATTGAAGTGTTCCATCCAGAATGGCTCGCTAATCCGGTGCTGGTACTTAAGAAAAATGGCACTTGGCGTATGTGTGTGGATTACACGGATCTTAACAAGGCTTGTCCAGCGGATCCTTTTGCCCTCCCTCGCATTGACCAGATTATTGACGCCACGGCGGGTTCTGAGCTGTTGAGTTTTTTGGATGCGTATTCTGGGTATCATCAGATCAAAATGGCGGTTAAGGACCAGGAGAAGACGACGTTTATTACTCCCTTTGGAGCCTTCTGCTATGTATCTATGCCTTTTGGGCTCAAGAGCGCCCAAGCCACTTATCAACGGTGTGTACAGAATTGCCTGCATAAACAGATCGGCCGCAATGTGCACACCTATGTGGATGATATTGTAGTCAAGTCAAGGCAGAAGGAGACGCTGGTTGATGATTTGAAGGAAACCTTTGACAACTTGCGGGTTTATATGATGATGCTTAACCCTGCCAAATGTGTCTTTGGTGTTCCGGCAGGCAAGTTACTGGGCTTTCTTGTGTCCAACAGAGGAATTGAGGCTAATCCGGAGAAGATTACGGCTATCACCTCCCTGGCTAAACCGAAGTGTATCAACGATGTTCAGCGTTTGGCGGGTCGGATCGCCGCACTGAGCCGGTTTATCAGCCGCCTCGGAGAGAAGGCCATCCCTTTATACCAGATGTTGAGAAAGACAGATCAGTTCATCTGGAGTCCAGCTGCTGATGAAGCGTTGGAGGACTTGAAGCGGCAATTAGCCAATCCACCCGTTCTTGCAGCACCGGTCGACAAGGAGCCGTTATTGTTATACGTAGCGGCCAATGCTCGTGCAGTTAGCGTGGCTATTGTGGTAGAACGCAAGGAGGCAGGCAAGGAGTATTCGGTTCAGCGGCCGGTTTATTATATCAGTGAGGTGCTTATTGAATCCAAGCAAAGGTATCCGCATTGGCAGAAGCTGGTATATGGAGTTTTCATGGCAAGCCGGAAGTTGAAGCAGTATTTCCAAGGGCACCCCATCACAGTGGTCAGTTTAGCTCCCTTGGGCGATATCATACAGAATCGGGAGGCGACTGGCCGGATTGCCAAGTGGGCCATAGAACTTGGGCCGCACTGATTGAAGTACGTGCCTCGGACGGCGGTGAAGTCTCAAGTACTTGTTGATTTCATCAATGATTGGTCGGAGTTGCAAGCACCAGAGGAAAAGCCGGATCACACATATTGGACTATCCATTTTGATGGATCCAGGCAATTGGAAGGCTCGGGGGCTGGAGTCGTATTAACTTCCCCACGGGGTGATAAGTTTTGTTATGTTCTCCGCTTAATGTTCCCTTGTACTAATAATGCAGCTGAGTATGAAGCTTTGCTCCATGGTCCCCGGATGGCTAAAGAGAAGAATCTAAGTCGGGTTAAGTGCTTCGGTGACTCGGACCTCGTGGCTCAACAGGTATCGGGCACTTGGGATTCTAAGGACCCTCTTATGGCTGCATATCGTCGTGAGGTGGATATTGTTGCGGGTCACTTCAAGGGTTATAAGGTGGAGCACGTGGATCGTCGAAAAAATGAAGCGGCAGATGCTTTAAGCCGGTTGGGCTCTCAGCGTAAACCGGTCCCGCCTAATGTCTTTCTCGATGTGTTGCACAACCCGTCAGTCAAGCTCCCGGGTGAAGCGGATTTGGCTATTCCTGATCCGGAGGCTCAATAGGTGGCAGCCCTGCATATTATACCGGATTGGACAGTTCCTTATCTTGCGTACATGAACCGGGGAGAGTTGCCAGAGGATGAGACTCTAGCCAGGCAGATAGTCCGGCGATCCAAATCTATGACAATTATCAATGGCGAATTGCATCATTGCAGTGTATCAGGGGCGTTTCAACGCTGCGTCTCTCCTGAGGAAGGTTGTGAAATTTTATGCGAAATCCATGAAGGGGATTGTGGTCACCATGCCGGTTCAAAGTCTCTGGTGGCTAAGGCGTTTCGTCACGGGTTTTACTGGTTGACAGCTCATGCTAATGCGGAGGACTTGGTTAAACGGTGTGATGGCTGTCAGAAATTTTCAAGGCGTGCTCATGTGCCGGCTCAAGAATTGAGGATGATTCCAATTACTTGGCCGTTTGCAACATGGGGGCTGGATATGGTCGGACCTTTTAAAAGATCCAAGGATAAGAAAACCCACCTTTTGGTGGCAGTTGACAAGTTTACCAAGTGGGTTGAAGCGGAGCCTGTCAGCAAGTGTGATGCAGCTACAGCGATGCAGTTCATTAAAAAGGTGATTTTCTGGTTTGGCTTTCCACACAGTATCATTACGGACAATGGTACCAATTTATCCAAGGGTGCTATGAAGGAATTCTGTGAACATGAGCACATCAGACTTGACGTATCATCAGTGGCTCACCCCCAGTCCAATGGGCAGGCAGAACGAGCTAATCAAGAGATCTTGCGAGGCATCAAACCCTGGCTTATGGTTCCATTGCAAAGAACACCGGGATGTTGGGTTGAAGAGCTACCATCTATGCTATGGAGTGTCAACACTACGCCCAACCGATCTACAGGATACACACCGTTTTTTATGGTCTACGGAGCAGAGGCGGTTCTCCCTAGTGATATCTGGCAGGATTCGCCTCGTGTGGCGGCTTATGTTGAAGTGGACAATGAGACAGCACGGCAAGCTGCTTTGGACCTATTAGATGAGGAGCGTGACATAGCGGCTGTCCGCTCGGCGATTTATCAACAAGATCTTCGTCGCTATCACAGTCGCCGGGTCAGAACCAGAACTTTTCAAGAAGGAGATTTGGTGCTTCAGCTCATCCAAGATCAGACAGATATGCACAAGTTATGCCCACCTTGGGAGGGACCTTTCGTGGTCAGCAAGAATCTGCACAACGGGTCGTATTATATGATTGATATTCGAGAGCATAAAGACTCACGCACATCAGAGGAGGAGACCAACAGGCCGTGGAATATAGCTCATCTTCGGCCTTACTACACTTGAGCCATCGGCTCTATCTATGTACATATTATGGCAGTGTATATATTATCATTGATATAATAAAACTGGAGCCTCAGCTAAAGCGGGGTCTCTGTCCTTTCATATCATGTGTGGTTACATGGAGTGGTTCTGTTTTAAAGCGGCCTCCGGTTTACCCCTTGAAATTTTCTTTTCAAAAAAGCTTTGTGATATCACTTGGGGCCTTGGTCTTGTCTGAACCAATGCGACACCTTTTGATAGGTGAAAGCCACCAGATCACTTGGGGACATGGTCAAGTCTGAACCAGTCACACCTCTTGATCGGCCTAAGGCCACAAAATCACTTGGGGGCTTGGTCGAACCCGAACCATTGCCACGCCTTTTGATCGGCATAAATGCCACGGTTTCATTTGGGGACCAGGCTGACTTGAACCATTGTCACTCCTATTGGGGGCTTGGTCCTGTCCGACCGTGGTAACACCATCTGATCAGCTCAGTAAAGCATGTTTTTGCAAACGGTTTTTATCATTGCCTTTGCTTCCATATTTCTTTTATGACTATTCTTCAATTTCTGTTGTGTTTCCTTTAAACCAACAACACTTTTTTACCGGTTCAGCTGACGGAAATCGGTTCATTTGTACTCCGGAGAAATATGCCCAGTTTAACTTTCCTGTTAACATCATGAAGTAGCAGGGGGCTCATAATGACCCAGCACGGTTTACATGGGAGTTGTTTTCTCACCTTTGATGGTAACGGTTTATAAATACTCCGTTTCAAGCCTGGCTAAGCCAACTTCATGCCCAGCGATGGCAGGTATTTTGTATCACATATTTGATTATACGTCTTAAATACATTGATGATATATATATAAAGGTCATAAACCGGTTGGCGGTATAACCACCACAGAAGTTCAAGATTTTCTGATTGCAGGAAATATAAATTGAGGATTTCAAGCAAAAGCATCAGTACTTATGCACGAAGGCATATTCAAGGCAGAAGTATTGACTATCCTATTACAAGGCAACGTGGTGCCCAAATAAGATCATTGTTGTTCCGGCGGATCATAATAAAGCAGCTATTTAAACTGGCTTCCGGTTCAAGCCTGTTCATCGCCCCGGTCTGATGATTGTCGGTCGGCCCGCACCGTTTCAGCTTCCTCATCTCTATCCATTGGCTAGAAATCAACAGTGGTCCAGTCGATTCCCATTAAAGTTTGAAAGACAGCCTCTTCGTGGATCAGAGAAGACGGTTCAATATCAGGAGCGTAAGTATGCTTACGGATTGGAGGAATCAGATTCTCCACTTCAGGAGTTGGTGCAGGCACTCGTTTGTTCTGATCATTGTACTGAGCTTGATAATGCGACAAGTCTGCCTCTTCAGCCAATTGACAAGCCAGAGGGCGTACTGCACGATTTATCGCCCTCAAATCATCTTCAGTGAACTCTGAGCCGTCTTCCTTCAAGCTGGGATAGCCTTGAGCTGCCTCAACAAGATCGAAATCCGGCACCCATGCTTTTGCCCGGATCAAAGCATTAATGGCTCCGGTTCGAGCAGCAAATTTTTTCAGTTCTTCAATCCGAGCAGGAAGCATTGACAACCTATTAAGAGTGTCTTGGATTAAAGTGGGTGCCGGATTGTTATGAGATGCAGTGGTGATGATCCGCTGCGCTCCGGTATACAGCTGTTCAATTAAAGTGTAGGCAGCCTTCAACTTCTTCCGAACATCTAACCCTAAGTGACCAATGCGTGTACCTGCAACAATACAGGAAAGATCACAAACCGGATCTATTATAAGCAGGCCAGAGTTGTCCAGGAAACCAAAAGGAGCTTACCAAAGATAGCAGCGGTCATGGAATGTACTTGCCGCTTTACGGCGGTCAGCTCATCTACCACCGGTTTAAGGGCAGCTTCAGCGTTTTCAGCTCTTTTTATTAAAGCGGCCCTCTCAGTGGCCCAATCAGTCCGCTCCTTCTTGAAGTCCTCCTTCAGCTGTTCTGTGATGCTTAAAGCGCTCGTTATTTCTTCCCTTGCCTTGTCGGTTTCAGCTTGTTGGGTTTTCAAAATTTCCTGCAGATCAGTAATCCGGTCCTCTTTGATCCTCACTTCAGCCTGCATAAAGACAGTGCTCGGCTTTCAACAAATGGTACAAGAATTTGAAGTACCAACCACATAACAAGTTATACGCTTGATACTTGGGGGCTAATGCACCTTCAATTTTCATCTATTACTAAATCGCAAAGTCCCAAGCTCAATACAGGTATTCAACTTGGCACTTGGGGGCTAATGGCTATTTGCTCAGTTATGTTCTGATGTTAGAATCTTTATTGGAGTCCCGGTTTAACTATACTAAGTTGAACGGGCCCTTGGGGGCTAGGAGGATTAATACAGTGGCAGTAATTAAAGAAAGAAGAAGCACAAGGAAGTTACCTCAAATTTATCTCTCATTATCTTTACCAGGCCAGCTTCATAGTCACGACTAGTATATAGCCGGTTCAAGTAACCAAAATGAACATCTTGGGCACTCAGAGCAGCATATGTTTCCAGATCAACATCCCATTTGCCTTTGTTCATGGCAGAAAAATCTTCTTTCACAGTATGCTTGGCCAAAGCGACAGGATTCCTTGGTTCAAAGTGACCTACGCCGGTAATTACAACGTCATCATCCTTGGACTCGCCGGTTTGCGTTGGCACGGTCGGTTTATCGGCAGGCTTTGAAGGACTGCGGGATCTATCAATCCGGACGGAGCTGGCAGTCTGGTCAATAGGGACTGAGGTATTGATAGGCCTTTTCTCAGGAATAGCATCATCTTGCAATGGAGGATCATTGGGAATATCCTCATAAACGAACATTTCAAGATCTGGTGTTTTATCCTGTTCAGGGGCGACATCTTCCTCGGCCGCTTTATCCAGGCGGGCTTTCTTGCTCGGTTTAGGTTTAGCCCTGAAAGAGAAACAAAGAGTCAAGGAACAGCATAAGTTATAACGTGGTATACCAGAAGCATATGTTCAGTATAGCTTACCCAAGAACCGTTTTCAGTGGTGGCAGCTGAGTGGCCGACGATTCACCAGAGGAAGAATGGGAAGTAACCTGATAATCGGAGTTGGACGGATTAAGAGGTTGACGGATGAAACCCGCTTTAGGACATAAATTAATAAAAAGGTCGGAGACCTCGGAGCGGCGTTTTCGAACCGGACTGTTTGGTAAACCGGCGGAGGTAACTACCTGGCCGCTGTGTAGGGTTGTGCGGCGAGCTTCATGTTGCTGAGTCTTCATAAGAAATTTGGGATCCAAGTAAGCAAGAGGATGAGAAAATTTAACTTTCCGGTTTGCCTGGCGAAATTTTGGCAAAGGCAAAGGATCTGAATCGGAAGAGAGAATAGTTACCTCAGCGACATCAGCATTACTGGCTTCAGCGTCGTCCTGACAAGTATCATCATCAATAAGGCGTGTAAAAAGTAAGCCTAGTGAATCGAGTTCTACCTCAAGGTCCGAGTTACCCACATCATCATCAACAGCCGGATCAGATGAAGCAGTGGTTTTCCTCTTTTTAGCAGGCTTCTTGATGACCTTGGTCTTTAGCCGGGTTGACCGTTCTGCTTTCTCCGGTTTGTCTTGTGGAAGCTTCTTGCTCCAAAACGGATTATCACCCTGGTTAAGCAGCAATTGATGTCAGATAGAGATCGCAATAACAGGTTCAGTAAAAAGTACAATCAAAATCTTACAGCTGGCAGTTTGTTGGTAGCACAGAAAGGGAGCAGGCCGGTTTGAGCGCAGAGGTGCTCCGGTTCGTTCAGCATTTTCTTCACAGCCTCTGTGACTTCATCATCGGAGAGCTGGATGTTGGTGTGACGGAGTGGGTCATCAACGCTACCAGTATACTTGCACATTAAACCGGAGCGCCGGCTGAGAGTCAGTATGCTCCATGATATCCAACAGCGTGCGAGATCCACTCCTGTTAAACCATTGGCCATGAAGGCTCGGAGCTTGGATAATTGCGGAGCGTATTTACTCCTCTCCTTGGCACTTAACCTCTGTGGGAAGGGGTGTGTATTGCTGAGCCGCTCCGGACGAAAGCCAAGCAAAGGATTTTCATCATCAGGGGAAATATCTTTGCAGTAAAACCATGTTGCATTCCACTCCTTGGGGTGACTGTGTAGTCTGGCATGGGGATAAGTGATTTTTTTCCTTTTTTGAATTGCCATACCGCCCAATTCGTTATTGGGACCATCAGTGAATTCTGTGCGGCGGTTTAAGTGGAAGCAGTCTCTAAACAATTCAACTGTGGGTTTCTCTTGAAGGTATACCTCACAGAGCACTTGGAAGTGACATAAGTTGGTAACAGAATTGGGGCCAGTATCTTGCGGGCGGAGTTGAAAATTGGCTAACACATCCCGGTAAAATTTAGAGCCGGGCGGTTTGAAGCCCCGGGCTAAGTGATCCGCAAAGATCACAACCTCTCCCTCTTGAGGTGTGGGAGGACATTCGTCACCAGGAACCCTCCAGTGGATAGTCTCTTTGCTGTCTAACGCGCCGATCGAGACTAAATCATCCAACTGAGTTTCTGTGACACGAGAAGGAACCCAGTTGCACTCATATACTTGTTTTGCCATGGTGAGATCTACAAGAAATAGGTGATTCCGGTTCAAGAACATGTTGGATAAAAGAAGGCACTGGTATGAACAACGCTAAACCGGAGGCAGTATATTTAAACTGGATTTTTATGAAGTGGCATCATATGGCTAAAGAGTTCTAGCGGTTCAACAAGGGGACTAATGGTATATACCGGTTTATTAACTTTTTCTATATTAAGTTAAACCGCCTGATCTAAACATTGAAAGCAATTGAGGTTGCGGATGGCTAAGTATGCAGAAATAGGTTTCACAAGGTCTTATTGCAGCAATGGATCTGAAGCAAGTTCAGAAAAACAGAAAATATTCAAAAGGTTAAAGTAGAATAGAAGTAAATCAACGGGTAAGAATATGGATGAGATCTATAGACTTGAGCGTAAAACTACAGGCGGATGCTAAAAAGCTACTGCTGGTCAGAGCAGGGTTTCACAGATATGTCCAGGAGTCTAGGTACGAGCATGAACAAGTGATGAACACGGCCTGAACACGAAACCCTAGAATAGATCTATGTTAAGAAGAATAGAAGGCTTACCAGAGTCGAGGAAGACGCGGAAGGCTACCGCGGTGCTCTGGTGCGTTCTGGTTGATGCAGCGGCCCAAGACGGTGCAGAGGTCAACGGCGGTAGCGGAGCTCTAGGCTGGCGACCCGAGGAAGATGAAGAGAAAGAGACGAAGGGGAGAAAAGGAAATGACGCTTCGATCCTATTTATAAGGCAGGGGACGTGTGTCAGGCACGCGAATCCAGGAGCCACAAGATTCGGAAGTGGAGCTGCTGCCTTGGGTATCGCAGATCTATTAATAAAAGAAGGCGTCATAAATGTTAACTTCATGATGACGTCATGCCGGTTTACAGCAACCAGAGATGATGACGACATGGTGGTTTACCAATTACCAGAAGATGTTGAAGACAAAGATTTTTGTGAAGGATTGACATGAACTAGTTCAAATCAATCTGGGGCCTAATGTTGGGGATATTACCACTGGGCGTGAACCGACCTACCTGGGCCGGGTTAGCTTCATTAGTAGTTTAAAGGTGATTAAGCAGATGAAGGCCCAAGGCCTATAGTCGGTTTAGAACCTGTAGCCGTAAACCGGCTTGATATGTAAACTTGCATTGTAAGTTAGGAATAGAGAGAGACCAACCGGGATACGAGTATGAACCAGTGTGGGACTCTGTGGACCGACGGGCGTCACCCGTGTATATAAGGGGACGACCCGGCGGCGGTTCAAGGACAGACAACAACAACTCGAGCATAGGCGAAGCTTGTTTGCTCCCTAGCCATCGAAACCACATCAATTCCATCACAACTAGACGTAGGCTTTTACCTTCATCGAAGGGGCCGAACTAGTATAAACCCTTGTGTCTTTGTGTCCGCTTTAACCCCTTCAAGTTAAACCCGTAGCGATGGCTCCACGACTAAGTCCTTTCACAAGGACATCTGCTGTGACAAATCCACGACACTAGGGTTACACGGGGTCGGTTTACAGAGAAGGAGATCTACATCCGAATTGCCAAGCTTGCCTTCCACGCCAAGGAGAGTCCCATCCGGACACGGGACAAAGTCTTCTATCTTGTATCTTCATAGTCCAACAGTCCGGCCAAAGTATATAGTCCGGCTGTCCGGATACCCCCTTATCCAGGACTCCCTCAACTGGCACGACATCTATGCTCGGGTCCGTCCCTGCAGCATTGCTAAATCCAAGTGGCCGAGCTCTATCTCACGTGCCAGCTCCGTGTACGTCACCTCCCGTGGCCCTTGGTGCCTGATACATATCCAATGTATCTATAGTTTTTTATTGTTCCATGCTATTATATTATCCATCTTGGATGTTTTCTATGCATTTATATGCTATTTTATATGATTTTTTGGACTAACCTATTAACCTAGAGCCCAGTGCCAGTTTATGTTTTTCCCCTTGTTTTTGATTTTTACAGAAAAGGAATACCAAACGGAGTCCAGTTGACCTGAAAATTTACGGAGATTGTTTTTGGACCAGAAGAATCCCACGAAGCATCGGAGATGGACAAGAAGAGTCCCGAGGCCACCACAAGGGTGGAGAGTCCGCCCCTACCTCGTGGCTGCCTCATGGACCCCTGACTTGTTCTCGATGCCAACACCTCTTATATATACCCAAACTTCCAGAACAGAACCATGATCAGGAGTTCCGCCACCGCAAGCATCATTAGCCACCAAAAACAAATCAGGACCCTATTCCGGCACCCTGTCGGAGGGGAGAATCATCACCGGTGGCCATTTTCATCATCCTGGCACTCTCCATGACGAGGAGGGAGTAGTTCACCCTCGGGGTTGAGGGTATGTACCAGTAGCTATGTGTTTGTTCTCTCTCTCTCTCTCTCTCTCTCTCTCTCGTGTTCTTGATATGGCACGATCTTGATGTACTGCGAGCTTTGCTATTTTAGTTGGATCTTATGATGTTTCTCCCCCTCTACCTTCTTGTAATGGATCGAGTCTTCCCTTTGAAGTTATCTTATCGGATTGAGTCTTCCCTTTGAAGTTATCTTATCGGATTGAGTCTTCCCTTTGAAGTTATCTTATCGGATTGAGTCTTTAAGGATTTGAGAACACTTGATGAATGTCTTGCATGTGCTTATCTGTGGTGACAATGGGATATTCACGTGATCTACTTGATGTATGTTTTGGTGATCAACTTGCGGGTTATGTGACCTTGTGAACTTATGCATAGGGGTTGGCACACGTTTTCGTCTTGACTCTCCGGTAGAAACTTTGGGGAACTCTTTGAAGTTCTTTGTGTTGGTTTGAATAGATGAATCTAAGATTGTGTGATGCACATCGTATAATCAAACCCACGGATAGTTGAGGTGACATTGGAGTATCTAGGTGACATTAGGGTTTTGGTTAATGTGTGTCTTAAGGTGTTATTTTACTACGAACTCTAGGGCTGTTTGTGACACTTATAGGAATAGCCCAATGGATTGATCGAAAAGAACAACTTTGAGAATAGCCTACAATAATCTCTTTGTTTTTTCTCCGCTATTAGTGACTTTGGAGTGACTCTTTGTTGCACATTAAGGAATTGTTATATGATCCAATTATGTTACATTCTTGAGAGAACTTGCACTAGTGAAAGTATGAACCCTAGGCCTTGTTTCGAAACATTGCAATACCGTTTTCGCTCCCTTTTGTTACATGCTACCTTGCTGTTTTTATGTTTTCAGATTATAAAAACCTATATCTACCATCCATATTGTACTTGTATCACCATCTCTTCACCGAACTAGTGCACCTATACAATTTACCATTGTATTCGTGTGTTGGGGACACAAGAGACTCTTTGTTATCTAGTTGCAGGGTTGTTTGAGAGACACCATCTTCATCCTATGCCTCCCACGGATTGATAAACCTTAGGTCATCCACTTGAGGGAAATTTGCTACTGTCCTACAAAACTTCGCGCTTGGAGGCCCAACATGAGTCTACAAGAAGAAGATTGCGTAGTAGGCATCTGTTCGTTGTTCTCGCATGAGATAATCGCGAGTGGATAAGTTAGGGCGCGCGGCACGGTGCCTTGCCACCACGGGAGCCGCGCGCCAGTTTTCTTTCTTTCGTATCGATGCATGAGAAGTTTGGGCACGACATCTGTGCTCAGCTCCGTCCCTGCAGCGTCGACAAATCCAACGGCTGAGCTCTGTCTGGCAGGCCAGCTCAGTTCACATCACCTCCTGGGGTCGCTGGTGTTTGGCCTTCTAATGCAATATCCTCGGGAGATTCACTTGGCACAGGTGACCTAACCATCTTGCAGGATTCCAACAAGCATCCTTACCAAAAATTCAGGCACAACCAGCCTTGAGGTAGGGCCTCGTGAGTCCCGCGCTGGCTCATGGGTGCCCATATACACCTCCTCTAGTCCTGCCGTGCAAGCCACGTGCCAGGATGGGGCTGTACACACCTCGGGGACTCCCCTTAGAGAGAGCCCACGCCCACGCACCAGTGGAAGGCCCATGCTCTGCGCTGGCGGACAACATGATCGAGGAGCGGCTATGCCCGTGCAAGAGTGGAAGCGTCATGCTCCACGCCGATGATAAACAACTGAGGGCACCCTAGCGGCTGCACTAACCTCAGGAGAGCACCCGGGCTCGACCCCTGGCCACACCATGCCAGCTTTTCCCCAGGAGAGCCGTGCGAGGTGGTTGGGCACAGGGGATGCATCCAGCTCACGCCTGGCGCATGCCACCCTACTAGGTCTTTGGCACCTGCTCATCTAGAGACCCTCCCATGCAAAAGCTGGCGAGTAAAGGTTTGAGAACTCTGTATTAACCCAGATGCTGCTTGCACTTCCTTCATGAGGCCCTTCGTACGTCAAAGGGACCCCTAAGCATCGCGGCTCAGGGGCCTCACTAGTCACATAGCCCCTCACCCCTTGGTCTCGTCCTGGCGATCCGGACGAGCCAACGGCAGCAGAGGTATGCGTGGGGACGGGCCTTGCCGACACAGAACACTAATGGCAAAACGGATGGAAATCGAGCACAGAAAGGAAAATCGCGGAACCCTAGAAAATTATTACAAACCATAATGTGCACGAATTCAAAGTAGGAGTTATTACGCCTCCACGCGGCAAGTTAAATGTTGCAGGATAAGAGATGGGAGGCACCGCCTTCAGCCCTGCCCGCCGCCATGAGCCGCCTTGGGGAGCGCGTTCTTGACGGTGCCGCTATTGCCTTCACTGCCGGCTGCGGCCGCCAAGGCCTCAGGATCGATGCAGTGGAACTTCACCACTAGGGCTTCCACCTGCTCCTTCACGGCTTCAGCAGCAGCGACCCGGGACTCGGGCGCCACCGGCTCCAGCAGTGTGCCAAGGTCCAGGCTGGGGTACAGGAGATTAAGATGGCCGTAGATGCGCATCGCGGCCACGGTGAAGAGCGCATGGCACTCCCTTTCTACCATGGAGCCCAGTGCAGTAGAGATGTTCCCCAGCTCCTCGACAAGCTTGGTGAGAAGACCAGGAAGGCCATCATCCGGGGTCACCAGCGGCTTTTCATACCCTTCTCCGTAAAGGGAGTAGAGTGCCTTGCAGAACTTCAGCTTGAAGGAAGTGAAGGCGTCGCGCCCGACCTTCTCTGTCACGGCAAGCATCTTCTCCCTGGCCTACAGCTTGGCCATCTCCCTTGAGACGTGCTTGGTGTGGGACGCTTGGGCCGCATCCACCTCCTCCTTTAGCTTCTCCAGTCGGCTCTGCTCCATGCCCTGTTCTTGGGCTGCCTGCTCCAGCTCGGCCTCATGGTCAGCAAGAGCGGACTCCCGGGTAGTGAGCTCGTCCTCCCGTGCCTGGAGCCTGCGCGCCTGGGTGGTCTACTCCTCACGAATCTTCTTCATCTCGGCCTCCACCTCGCGGCAGAGGCTTTTGGTGGACGCGACGTCGGCCAGTATAGCGTCGTGAGCCACCGCAGCTGTCGTGGCCTGCTCCTTGGCACCCGCGGTGGCAGCTTCGGCCTGGATCCAAACCGTCCTGACGGATGAGTCGTCTCAAAGCCACCCTGAGATCAGATCCAGGCACCCCATCGCCGCACACCTGTCACCACCTTAAAGATCGTCCCGGAGTTGGTCCAGCACGGCATTGGCTTCCTCCAAAGCACTGGGCCTGGCGGAGGAGCCTTGGTCCGCCGGCGCGAGAGCCCGAGAAGGAGGGGGCGCTGGCACCTAGGCTGGCGCTATCGCGACGTCAGTTGGGGCAGGGGGTTCCAGGGGCTTCATGCCTCCCGCGGACACGTCAGGAGCCGGCGCCTTTGGAGTCCGCTGTGCCATGGGAGTGGTGTCTTCCTTCTTCTTCTTCACCTCAGGGGCCAGCCTGGCCGTTAGGAGAGCGGCATCGTGAGCATGGTATCGCGACAGAAGGTAAGAACAGAGTAAGGTGCTTACTCTTCTTTGGCGATATACGCCCTTTTCTTGCCCATGACGGCGCTGCCCCCAGGCTTCTGCAGCAAGCGCCTCGCCACAACTGGAGACTTGGCCGGGCGCGTGACGGGAGGCTCTGGAGCGGCGGCAGCAAGCGACGAGGCGGGGGCGCCACCCTAAGACTGCACCAGTGTTGTTCCCCCTTCAGGCCCCCGTGGGTCTGCCTTCGCAGCGGGGTCCCCATGGACCTTGTGACGACCATAGCGGGATGCGGGGACTCCCCCACGAAGCCTTCCTCAGCATCGTCATCATCAGGAAGTCCTCGGAGAAGCTTGCTCCACTACGAAGGAGAAATCACCCCATCCCTTCCTCAGTCGCCTCCGAGTCTTCCTCATCCTCTTCGCCCTCGACGGAGTCCTTGCCGAAGGACAACGCCACTGGGGAGTCGGGTGCCCGGACAGCACGAGGCCCCACTCATCAAAGTCCGGCATGGAGGCGGCTAGCGCCACCCCGTCTTCACGATGGTACGGTGGAAGGTGGCCCGCCAGAAGGCAGCCTGGATCCTTCCCGACCAAGACTTGCACAGCCTTGTCTAGATCCTTGTCCGTTAGGTTCCCAGGGTGCAGCCGGAAGTTCTACGCCTTTGAAGTCCCAGATGGGGTGTGAGTGAGCTTGGAGAGGAGCCAGGCGCTGCACGAGGAACTCTTGGACGATCATGGCCCCCGTCAGCGCCCCAGAGCCCATGTCCGCCTTCACCTTCTTCAAGACCAGCGCCGCCCAGGGATCGGTGAGCTTCTCGTGAGACTACTGAGGCAACTTCTCCAGCTGCTTAGTCAGCAGCTCCAGCCGAGCATGATGGCTCTGGGCGTCCAGGTAGATCAACCAGCGCCAAAAGTCATCCACCTTCTTCTCGGCCTTCATGAGCTCGTTTTTATCATGGAGTGTGACGAAGGAGACGCATCCAGAGAGCTCGCTTGAGACATGCGTCTGGAGGGAGAAGAATTGGTGGAACAACACGACGGAGGGCTTAACCCCCAGGAAGGCCTCGCAGTAGAAAGCAAAAACCGATAGGAGGAGGACGGAGTTGGGTTGAAGATGAAGCACATGGATCTGGTAGTGGTCAAGGATGGTGAGGAAGAACCTGGAGAAAGGCGGGACGAGCCCCGCGAAGAGGCTATGGAGGAAGAAGGGGAAGAACACGCCCGCCAAGGCTCCCTGCTTGGCGGAGCCGACCCGAAGCTCGGTTGCTCCCCTTGCGTTCTCCGGGCCCGGCGTCAGCGGGATCACGGTGGTGAGGTGCTCGACTTCGGTGATGGTTGATGAGCTAAGGGTCGCTTCGACAACAGGAGCAGCAGTCGCAACCGCTCCGGCAAGCTTCACCTTTTTCCCCATCGGCAAGGAGCTTGGGAGTGAGGAGTTGGTGGATCTGGAGGCACCCTTGGCAGGAGATGGATAAGATCTGGAGCAAGACAAAGGGAAGGCAATGAAAGCTCAACTGCGGAAGTTGGCCTTTTTGTCAGGACGCGCTAGTTGCCGAGGCCGCGTGGAGAAGCGGAGACGCCCACATCTTATCAAGCGCCACATGTCGACATGGCCCACAGGCGATTAGGGCCTATGGCGTTCCGCAAGTGCCCTTTGGCTTCACCTCAAATCCAAGTGCGAGCGCGCCTTGGGGCTGGGGTCTTCTGTCGGCGTTCTGGGAACCAGGGTACACAGACTTGCCTACCTGCGGCCCACGACGTGGCTTCATCGATGGCCTGGTACGGCCCAGCTTCGACTACGGCAAGACAAGACCCTCGCGAGGGGCCAAGCCTCATGAGGGGGGCGACTTCAAGACCTCCCGAGGGACCGGCCTCCCCAGTGGAGCGGGGATTTCTATGCAAGACCCAGCCTCACGAGGCTGAAATGACATCAGCCATGACGACCAAGGCCAGGCGCACACAAGCGGGCACATAGCAGCATGTTTCCTCTTTGGTGCAAAGGAGGCAAGCACAAGTGTGGAGTCCCATTTGCGTGCAACGAGACCAAGACCGCCAGAACGGCACTATGGATGTCATCACCGAGCCCTCCATGACGTCATGCTTAGAGGCTTTGCAGGCGAAGACCACCTTTTGTTAGGATTAGATGTATTGCTTGTCCCCTTTCAAATTTGGACATTGTGGGATCCCTTCCCACCTAATTTTCGGAGGAAGAGGGCCAAGGCCACTATAAATATAGCCTAGCCACCACCATAGAGGGGGATCGACTCATCAGGTGATCAGCTCGTCGAATCACCGAGAGCTCATCACAAGAACATGCCTCATGAGGTTGTTCTTCCACTTGTACTAGTTCATCCTCAGCCCGTCGCGAGGCTAATCCACCACAAAGTAGGAGTAGGGTATTACACCGCAAGGTGGCCCAAACCTGGGTAAATTGTTGTGTCTTTCTCTGTCGTGATCATCGAGCTAGGTCATGAGCACAGTGGATCGATCGGCTTGAGAGGTTGAGTTCTTCGCTCATGCCCCTGAGTTCGAACCTTTCTTCGGTCCCGGAATACGATAGAGTTGAAGACACATTTCGATCATCAATTGCCAGCGAGTAGCCAAGTTGAGACAAATTTTCAAAAACAACTTCATAAACTATTGATTATGTGTTGAGACACGCATGTTTGTTTCTCCCGCACTTTTTATACTCAACTGCTTTGCTTCACTATTACTCTTATTTATTGTGACGACATTGTAATAATTAATGTACTGAATGATTGTTTGAATGCTGAGACAACATTCTATATTTGAATTGCAATGTGATGATTAAGTGCGAAATACTGTAATCACATCATTAAAATGCTGCCACGGCAGCAAAAAAGTGCTGAGGTGGCAACAATTCTTCTATAGGCCTAACACACTACCAATGGCGGGCGGAGAAAATAGTTGTGGCGGGCTCTACTCACCGCCTTGCCACTGATTCTACTAACAATAGTGGCGGGCAGAGAGTATAGTTGTGGTGGTCAATACTTAAAGCACGCCACTAGAATACGCCCACCAGTGGCGGGCGCCCGCCTGCCACTGATGCCATAATAGCAGTGGCAGGAGGTCGGTGGTGGGCGGCCCTAGGCGCCTCACCTGCCACTACTGGATTTTTTGTGCCCACCACTGGTAGGCATTCCTGCAGTAGTGTAAACATGCAAAGAAGATATTTAAATACATTACAACCATGCACTATTCGAGCCATCTCGGGCCATCAACATTTTCTACCGTTGGATTTGGAGTTGTGTAAGTTTATGACCATTAGATCTCCTTTCATTCTCGCATGTGCTTCTATTGCCGCACTGTTCATGCTACATGGGCTGGGCCACTGCTCTAGCAACAAAATTCCCAGTCTGCTGTTAATTGGGCCTACTGGGCCTCGAGTTAGCCATATGTTTTTTTGAATTGAATAAAAGGCATCCGTCACATGCTCTGCAAGGCCTTGCCAGGTGTGATGGAAAGAGGTGGCAACGGTGCAACGAACCGTTGCATGTTGTTTGGATCCCACTAGCCGGGGATTGAGGAAGCGTTAATGGCAATGGATGCGCCGCATTCGCCTTAGCCAATAATTGCAGGCCCGTTATCATGGCGTTCCTTGCTCTTCCTCTACTCGTCCTTGCTTTCCATATAATCTCTACCATCCCGACGATCCCGATGTTCCTTCCTCAACCCCCATACTTCAGCAAATACTGTCTCAGGCAGCCATGGCTGACTGATTAGGTTGCTCTTCCTCATCTTGGTTCTACTAGTCCTTCCTCCTATATCACATATGGCTAGGTGGTGACGGCGGCAGCGGCATATTCCTCTCCACAAACCCTTCCTCTTTTCTAAGGTGTAATGAACGCGCCCGCTGGAGCAACCAAGCTGCCAGGGAGACAAGGCGAGGGAGCACTTTCCCCCCGTGAAGAAGGTTGTGAAGGCAGTGCAAGGAGTTGCGCCACATCATCATGGAGGTGGCGCATGAGGAGGATTAATGCAAGTGCTCCAATTCTAGGTATCCAAATTCCAGTAAAAACTAGCAACACACGTGGCGACGAAGTATCCATGTTGATTAGATGATTCTGTTGGAGATATATGGGTATTAAATCGACGCTGCATTTTTTGTCTTCAGTTTCTGCGTGAAAATTTTGCATATTCTGCTTGTATTTCAGGGGTAATCTTATTTCCCTTTTTGGAAAATTAGTACATACAACCAGTATCAATATGAATGTTAAGGAAGGTCCTCATGGATCCTCTCACAGATGGACTAAGGTCCGACAAGGCAAAGGTGGCCTAAAATTCCACATACGTAGTCACTAAACTCATACAATATGAATGTGAATTAAGTGCACAAAATGAAATTAATTAACCTTAAATAGAGGCCAATGTAGATAGCATCCACAAGTAATCATCGCTGTGGTAGAGTGGATCATTTGGAGAGCACACGGCTCTAGTATTGTAACCATTTTGTACTTTCTTTCTTCTTCGATTTCTTACTGGATAACAAACAAAGCTCTTGCTTGTTCTGCAGAAAAAAGACCAGTGGTCCGAAGAGGTCAACTTTTCCTGTAGTACTTATCTTTTCATGTTTTTGACATGTTTAGAGCTGTAATGATGGACATCCTAATCTCTAGGAAGTGGGCATGTAAGAACAACGAAACAACTTGCCTTCTGGTATTAGTTAACTATGGTATTGCCATATCCATTCAGTTCTCATATTTAAAGGCTATAGAATGCTTATTTTGCATAGAGGTGCCATTTGATTGAGAAGAGGAAACCAAGAATGGAGAGTGCCATTTATTTACTTGAGAGCATCGATACTAAATTGTTTGTCCAGTGTACTTCTAACATAGCTTGACATTTCATCCACGTACATCGATGTTTTTGGATTCTGCAGCAAATTGTTGAACCTATTAATCGTAGTACTATATATTTGTCTTGTTTATTTCCCTCTCTTTTGGTTTTCAGGTAGCAACAATTCGTATGCAATCTAGCTTGTAATCTGGATTTGTATTTCTCCTCACTTTCTTTTGCTGAAGGAAAGCCTAGATTTGCAGAAACATAGCCTTTAAATCATCTACTTGATAACATGCAAACTTTTTTTATATTTTATATGAACCTCAAGTAGTTTCTATGGTGTACTTTCAGTATTTACAATATGCTCTTTTACTTACCATATGCCCTTTTCCTGCATTTTTTCCTACACCAGATTAAGTTAGTAAAAGCAAACCAATGGCTATATATGCAGGGTCAGCAAACTATCAAGTACAATATACAGGAGCCTATCAACATTTTAAATTTCTGCTGTTTTATATATCGTCATCCGTAGTTTTATTGTTCTGATCATATATATTTTCTTACTATGAATCACGTGGAACATTTTCAGGTATATTGTGTAGTTCTACATGATGGTAATGCATTAGGTACCACTGTGTTTTGCTCTCTAATTTGTGAGTGGCTCTGTTTTTACTGGGTTATAGAATCTGAATATCGTTTTCTCGATGTCCTGCCAACCTATCACACACAAAATATTATTAAATTTCATAAGCTAGCCTCAGCCACACAATTATTTATTGTTTGTGAGTGTCTGCGTTTTTACCGGGTTACAGAATCCGAATCTGATTTTCTTGATGTCATGCCAAGTTATCCCGCACAAAATATTATCAAACCTGACAAGCTAGCCTCAGTAACACAATTATTTGTTTTCCTACTAGATGGTGGCATATAACACTGTTATCTATGGCTTACTTAAGGAAGGCAATGTTAGCTAAGGCATGTACTATCAATGGAATGTTGCAATAATGGATTGTGCGTGATGGGTTTGCATTTCTTATGTTGATTCTGAACTTCTCATGTTTTACAAAGGACATTTTTCTATGATTCTCATATTACATTCAGAAAGCATGCATTAATTGTTAATAAGTAACAAATATCACCATCCTCCAGATGAACAATTGATACCTTGTCGTACACTTAACCCAATAGCCATGGTGCCTTCGTATAATATTCCTAAATTTATACTTACCAATCATTAGTTGTTTGCTTTTTGTAGGAGAAAGGCAAAGTCAACAACCTTCCATGATAACCTCAGATTTCATTTGTTTCATTAATTATGACTATCACCATTGATGTGTGTCATTGACACTAGAAAGGTTTTGCATCAATTCTGTCTTTCACATAAATTAGAAGAACCAATTGGTATCAAATTCTGAAAGATGATGATGCTGAGAAGGAGTTGGAGGTGGCACCAGTGAAGCAAAAGGTGGTCAAGAATGACAAGCACAAGAGCAATTTAAGAATGCCAAAACCTGCGAACCACACTAAGGACTAATCCATGTTCGGGATAGGAGTGGTAAGGCTATAGAAACTAAGACCCACAACCTTCTAGAAGATGGTACAATTACGTTCGTGGATACTTTTATTATTTTATCCTCAGTATGTAAAATTTGAATTTTGTTGTGTCTTGATGTTTTATTTACCATAAGGTAATTGCTACATGAATTAAAACGACACTAGCCATAAGTGTATCCATTGTCATATTGACCTATAAATCCAGGTGTGCACCAAAATCATTATTTATGTTTATTGAATAACATTTATGTTTATATTGGTATGTTGATCTTTGCACTTTTAGTTAGATCTCTTTTAAATTCTTGAATCACAATGGTTTGCAAGGGTTCAAAGCCCATGGTCCCTGCCCCAATACACACAACCCATATTAGTCATTTATAGACGCCTTTGGCACCGATGTAGATAATGGAGCTCTTTTACTGGGTCATGGAAGTAGGGTTTAGAGTGTGTAACCCCAGCAAATATAGTACATATAAACATTGGAATAAAATCGTCTAATTCTTTTGGAATCTGTACACCACCATAATATGTTAGGTAGCATGTTGACAAGTAAATACGTCCATATATACGCATCAATCCCAAACATTATACCATAGAAACAGACGGGCGCAGCAATGCGAGCCTTCAGTGATCTAGTTAAATCCTAATACAGATGATCTATTATACACTAGGAATCATCCATATCCCCGAGAATTAGGGAAACTACTCACTCATGAAAGCAACAAACATCATAACATCAGTGACGGGGAACATGAATGAAACACACATGTAACACACAAATCGACCCATTTACGGTTCCCGAGGTTACAATAAATAGGATGTGGATGATGATGATGATGATGATGATGATGATGACAGTGGTGATGATGTTGAAGCCTTCCCGGTAATGATGGTGGAGGTGGAGGCCTCCTCCTTGCCGACTCCTCCCTCTGAATGGCTCGGGATGCTAGGGTTCCAACTTCTGGGCGAGTTTCTAGTCTCTCTGTGTCTTTGATCTCTGATCTGATTCCACGGGGTGAAAATAATGGACGACCCGACGGTGCTAGCACTCCATACGACCGCTCATGCGAGCGGTCGCGGTTGTATGATACACCGTGTTTTGCTCTGGAGGCGGGACATCAGCTCATCCTTTGCTCCTCTTGCTCCCTTCACTTATGGTAGATGACTATCATATAAAATACACCATCCTAAAGGATTTCTTTCATAAAGTATTATTTGGTCCATAAAATGTTACTTGAGGGAAAACGTCAAAAACAAGTGTGCGAACATGGTAGAATTTCACAAAGCCTACTAGGTAGGTATAAAAATACTAACAATATAATCACATAATTTGGACTCATCAGGCATTTGCACAAACGAAGATGATAGTGGCACCCAGCATCATAGACCCTACCCTATACCACACCCGCCCCCAGCGTGTCCACCGCCATGACCATCGTGAAATTGCCCTTCTTAGTTTCGAGTGATGCTGCCTTTGCCTTCTACCTGAGGCGGTGATCTTGTCGTATCGCCGAGCTCATATTTTGGGTGGCCGCAATCACCGGATCCTCCACCACCGCCATCTCTACAATCTATTTGTGTGGGTCCATGTGACAGTGGCGATGAAAAAGGGTGGAAATTGAGGTGAAGAGTGCCGGGATGGTAGAAGTGAGGGTTTAGAAAGGGGGATTTTGCCATGGAAATAGTGCAACCAACTCCAAATGCTCGGTATTCACCTCAGTTCTGGGTGGGCCCTAACGGAGTCAATTCTGGCGAATCTTGGGTAGGGAGTCCCAAGCTGGTAGCCTTAGATTTTATAAGATAAACTGGTTTAAACAATAGTGTGATGATCATAAAAAATACACTCATCAGCAACGACTACAAGCATCAAAGTAAGCCAAATGCACGTTGCTATCGTCTCCCCTCTGTGGAGTCAAGCAAACCTTGTTGTAGTAGATAGTCGAAAAATTATCATGCTAAACCCCTAAATAACTAGCGCGCTAGAACAAGAACCATTGCCAATGAAGAGAAGGTTAGATCATAAGGATTTAACCTGTAGACACACGAATGTAGTTGAACCATGACCGAATCCAAGCATATCCACCAAAGACAAATACCAACCAAATCCTGGAAGATCCACCGGAGACACAGCTCCATACGCCCTCCGACAATGCTAGAGACACTACCGGGACAAGGGTTAGTTATGGAGAACATTATCCCATCTTCAGGGAGCCGTCGATGCCTCACCATCCTAAGCATGACACAAACCCTAAAGAAATTAACAAAACACCTAAAAATGAAGCAGGATCCCTCCCCACGGCAAGGGTCGGCATCCACTGCGCCTCTATGACACTAAGGCCCGAGGAGATGAAGCAGATCGGTGGCAACGCTGGCAGGACGCGTGGAAACCCTAGTCGTGAGAGGAGTTCTGATACGTCTCCAACGTATCTATAATTTTTGATTGTTCCATGTTGTTATATTATCATTCTTGGATGTTTTGCAATCATTTTATAGTCATTTTATATCATTTTTTGGTACTAACCTATTGACATAGTGCCCAGTGCCAATTGCTGTTTTCTGCTTGTTTTTTAATCGCAGGAAATCAATAACAAACGGAGTCCAATCGCAGCAAAACTTTTTGTGGATTTTTTGGACCAGAAGTCGTCCAGTGGGCCAAGAAAGCACCTAAGGGGAACTCCGAGGAGAACACAACCTACCAGGGTAGGCCCGGGGGCCCAGGCACAACCCAGTGGATTGCGCCCACCTATGTGGCCTCCTGCACCTCCTTTTTGCTCTATAAATACCCCAATATTCCAGAAACCCTAGAAGAGACGACAAAAATCAATTCCACCCTCCGCAAGTTCCAGAAACACCAGATCCAATCTAGACACCGTCTCGGAGGGGTTCATCATGTCAATTGGTGCCTCTCTGATGACGCATGAGTAGTTGTAGACCTAAAGTTAGTAGCTAGATGGCTTCCTCTCTCTCTTTTGATTATCAATATAATGGTCTCTTCGAGATCCATATCATGTAAGCCCTTTTGCGGTGTGTTTGTTGGGATCCGATGAACTTTGAGTTTATGATCAGATCTATGTTTTATCCATGAAAGTTATTTGAGTCTTCCTTTATCTCTTATATGCGTGGTTGCTTATAGCCCCGTATTTCTTCTCTGATATTTGGGTTTTGTTTGGCCAACTTGATCTATTTATCTTGCAATGGGGAGAGGTGTTTTGTGATGGGTTCGATCTTATGGTGCTTGATCCCAGTGACAGAAAGGGAAATGACACATATGTATCATTGCTATTAAGGATAACAAGATGGGGTCTTTTTCTACATAAATAGATCTTGTCTACATCATGTCATCATTTTTATTGCATTACTCCATTTTCCCATAAATTTAATACACTAGATGCATGCTGGATAGCGGTCGATGTGTGGAGTAATAGTAGTAGATGCAGACAGGAGTAGGTCTACTAATCTTGGACGTGATGCCTATATAATGATCATTGGCTGGATATCATCATGATTATTTGAAGTTCTATCAGTTGCCCAATAGTAATTTTTTCCACTGTTTGCTAAATTCCTCGAGAGAAGCCACTAGTGAATCCTACACCCTGCGGGTCTCTTTTCATCATATTTCCCTTTGCGATCTATTTTCCTTTGCTTTTATTTTCAGATCTATTAAACCAAAAATATAAAAATACCTTGCTGTACTTTATTTATTTTGTGATCTATTTATCCTATCTATCACAACTTTATCACATCTTCTCGCCAATTCAAGGCATCGTTACCCGAAAGGGATTGACAACCCCTTTAACACGTCGGGTTGCGAGTATTTGTTATTTGTGTGCAGGGGCTGTTTATGTTGTGTTGCTTGGTTCCTCTGCTGGTTCGATAACCTTGGTCTCATCATTGAGGGAAATACTTACCATCGTTGTGCTGCATCATCCCTTCCTCATTGGGGAAATACCGACGTAGTTCAAGCAGGCATCAAAAGGAATTTCTGGCGCCGTTGCCGGGGAGGATATTCAACACCAACCAGGTTCCTACTCACAAATCTCATCTCCTCACAAATTTACATTATTTTCCATTTGCCTCTCATTTTCCTCTCCCCCACTTCACAAAAATTTGCCGTTTTATTCGCCCTCTTTTTCGTTCACCGTTTTCTTGCCAGATCTATTTTTGTGTGCAATCTTGTTTACCACCTTTTGTCATTATGGATATCTCTTCCTCTATTGTGTACACCCCCGAGAACGAGGTTCTTAACTTTAAACAAAGGGGAGGGGAGAATTTAATAGATGCTTGGTATAGGATTTGCAATGTTCATAATAGATTTATCTGTAAGCAATCTACTATTGTTCTTCTTCGCTGTTTTTATGTGGGCATTACCACTTGGTATAGATTCGTCCTTGATACGATTGCCTGTGGACATTTCTTGATGTGTCCTTCTCTTTATGCTTTTAATGCTTTGGGAAATTTAGTGGGTTCACCCCCTCTCATGATTAATGAAACACTCGTTACCCTCGAGCATGTTATGGAAAGACTAGATGCTATCAAAAAGAAAATTCTTACCGAAGAACATATTGAAAACTTGGATAGAAAAATGCAAAGTTATGCTACTAAAACTGGGTCAAAAGCAGGAGAGGTTTTTAAGTTGCTAAAAGAAAATGGGACTATGATTCATGAAAGAATTGATGAAAGCCCGTCTAGGATTGATAAACTAGAAGAATTTTTTCTAATTAAGTATGGCTATTGCTTCTGCTAAAACACCAGTAAAAATTAGTAAGACTACTCAAATCACTAAAAACAAGGGGGCAACTTCTAGCAATGACAAAAGGGAACTTAAGATGATTAGTATCCAACCCAATTTTATCGAAGTTATAAGAGACCCTTTTTGTGAAAATAAGTTTTTCAATCTCATGCCTAGAAGTATTGTCGTTGATAATTTATATGCAAAATACTTGAAAAATCCTAAGTGTTCGATAGAAGAATTGGAGGATAAGGATGGCAACACTTAGATCCTACGCGTTATGCCTAGCTAGGGGCATAAAACGATAGCACTCGTTGGGAGGCAACCCAACTTTTATCTTTTTGCTTTTTGGTTCTCTTGCTGTTTTCAATAAAATACACAATTATGCCTCTGTTTAGATGCGTTTTTGTGGTTTAAGTTAGTGTTTGTACCAAGCAAGGCCTTTGGGATGATTTGGGTGAGAGTTGATTTGATCTTGCTGAAAAACAAAAACTTTTGCGCTCATGAAATTATTTTCATTTTTATCACAAGAGTGATTCTGCGTTGATTCTTTTTGCAAAAGATTAATAAAAAAATTATTCATGTCATCCTAATTTTTTAGAATTTTTGGAGTTGCAAAAGTAATCGAAGTAGTCAAATTGCTACAGACTGTTCTGTTTTTGACATATTCTGTTTTCTTTGCGTTGTGTGCTTGTTTTAATGATTCTATGGTTTTCTTTGAGGAGTTTTTTCAATAGAAAAGTTGGAATGCAGTAGATATAATGCAAAAATAAAATATGAATAGGTTTGCAACAGTACTTATAGTAGTGATTTGCTTTCTTATACTAACAGATCTCACTAAGGTTTTGTTGAGTTTTCTGTGATTGAAGTTTTCAAGTTTTGGGTGATCTTATGATGGATGAAGGAATAAGGATTAGCAAAAGGCTAAGTTTGGGGATGCCCAAGGCTCCCCAAGATAACATTCTAGAAGTAGCAAGCAAGTAAGCTTGGGGATGCTCCCGAGTGGCATCCCCTCTTTCTTCCAACAACCATCGGTATTTTACTTGGAACTATATTTTTATTCATCACATATTATGAGTTTTGCTTGGAGTGTCTTGTATGATATGAGTCTTTGCTTGTTTTGCTTTGTGTTTTAAGTCTAGAATCCTTGCTGGACACACCTTTTCGAGAGGCCAAAAATTATGCTATGCTTGCTCCAATGCTTCACTTAAATTTTAGATCCATGGAATTGCTCTAGTGCCTCACTTATATCTTTTTGAGCATGATGTGCTTTGTTATTTTTGAAGAAATGCTCTCGTGCTTCACTTAGATTTATTTGGGAACTAGTAATTTTTTAAGAAATTCTCTATTGCTTCACTTAGATTATTTTGAGAGAAAGAAAAATTATTCCCATGTTCTCCACTTATATTTGTTTGAGCTTATTAAAAGCAACATATGAAAATAGTCCCAAAGTGATAGATACCCAAGGAGGATATAATAAAAACTTTCATGAAGATCATTGGACAAAATAAACTTGATTCTTAGTAATGGTTTTGAGATATGACGATATGATATGTGAGTCATGTTGATGAGTAATTGTGCTTTAGTAAGAATATTGATGTTAAGGTTTCTGATTCTCTATGCAAGCACGAAAGTCAATAGTTATGCAATGAAATTTATATACTACTTGTGGTGCATTATTCGGTGTTACTTATGCTTAATGCTTGGGTACGAGATTTTTTGTTTCTTGGTCGGTCGCTTCTCAATCTTTTTGCTAGCTTTCATTTTGCACTAAGTATGATCACTACTTGTGCATCCAAAACCCTTTAAACTAGTTTTGCCTTATGAGTCCACTATATCTACATATATGCGGTATTTTCATGCTGATCTAAGCAAATTTGCATGTGCCATCTCTAATTTTCAAAATAATTTTCTATTTTGTGTGCTCGTATCACTCGCGAGGCGGTGGGGGGTGGCCAATATTTTCCATGTTAGATGTGTTATTCTCACGATGAATGTTTATTCACTTGTCATTGTACGAGAGTACGACAAAGGTACTAGGGATGCCCAGTCCCGAAATGAAAAATGAATTTACATGATGTTGTCAAATAATAAATTCCTTGGGAAGTGTTGGTATGGAGCGCACCCATGGATACGATTATACATGGAAAGCGAAAGTAATGGAGGAAAAAGGAATAAACTTTAGTTTCTGTTTGGGAACCGCCTATGATGTATCTAACATGGAAAGTGTTGGGAGCTCTAAGTCGTTTTTGTTGATGGGAAAACTATGCCTCCCAAAATATTTTTATCTCTCAATTTTCGCTTTGAGCTCTGGCACCTCCACAAATCCCTACTTCCCTCTGCGAAGGGCCTTTCTTTTACATTATGTAATATTTATTTTTGAATTTGAGTCTCCATCTTCTCTTATAAAGCACCAACTAAGGGGCACTATGATCATATTTGAGCATTGGGTGTAGCTAATATTCGAGTGTGTTTCATGAATGGATTAATGATTGAGCATAATGGGCTAGGGATAACTTGCTTTAGTGTTGATATTTTGAAAGACATGGTTGCTTGTTGGTATGCTTGAGTATTGAAGTCTTCATGTCAGAACTAGACTATTGCTTTGAACCATATAAAATTCCAAATGTCCATGCTACAAAGAACATAAAACGTGAGGAACATGTTAGGCAACATTCCACATCAAAAATTCTGTTTTTATCCTTTACCTACTCGAGGACGACCAGGATTTAAGCTTGGGGATGCTGATATGTCTCCAACGTATCTATATTTTTTGATTGTACTGTGATGTTATATTATCATTCTTGGATGTTTTACAATCATTTTATAGTCATTTTATATAATTTTTTGGTACTAAACTATTGACATAGTGCCCAGTGCCAGTTGTTGTTTTCTGCTTGTTTTTTACATCACAGGAAATCAATACCAAATGCAGCAAAACTTTTTGTGGATTTTTTTGGACCAGAAGATATCCAGTGGGCCAATAAAGCACCTGAGGGGAGCTCCGAGGGGAGCACAACCCACCAGGGCTGCAGGGTCTCTTTTCATCATATTTCCCTTGGAGATCCATATGATGTAAGCCTTTTTGCGGTGGTTTGTGCCCCCGGGTCATCTCTGAGGGGAGCCTCGGTGGGTTATGCCCACCTCGGTGGCCTCCCGCACTGCCTCTTTTCTCTATAAATACCCCAATATTCCAGAACCCTAGGAGAGACGACGAAAATCAATTCCAGCCGCCGCAAGTTCCAGAAACACCAAATCCTATTTGGACACCATCTTGGAGGGGTTCATCACGTCCATTGGTGGCTCTCCAATGATGCGTCAGTAGTTCTTTGTAGACCTACGGGTTCGTAGTTAGTAGCTAGATGACTTCCTATCTCTCTTTTGATTATCAATACAATGGTCTCTTGGAGATCCATATGATGTAAGCCTTTTTGTGGTGTGTTTGTTGGGATTCGATGAACTTTGAGTTTATGATCAAATCTATGTTTTTATCCATGAAAGTTATTTGAGTCTTCTTTGATCTCTCATATGCATGATTGCTTATATCCTCGTATTTCATCTCCAATATTTGGGTTTTGTTTGGCCAATTTGATCTATTTATCTTGCAATGGGAAGAGGTGCTTTGTGATGGGGTTGATCTTACGGTGCTTGATCCCAGGGACAGAAGGGGAAACGACACGTATGTATCATTGCCATAAGGATAACAAGATGGGGACTATTTCTACATAAATATATCTTGTCTACATCATGTCATCTTCTTATTGCATTACTCCATTTTTCCATGAACTTAATACACTAGATACATGCTGGATAGCGGTCGATGTGTGCAGTAATAGTAGTAGACACAGGCAGGAGTCTGTCTACTAATCTTGGACGTGATGACTATATAATGATCATTGCATGGATATCGTCATGATTATTTGAAGTTATATCAATTGCCCAACAGTAATTCTTTTTCCCATGTTTGCTATTTTTCTCGAGAGAAGCCACTAGTGAAACCTACGACCCCCGGGTCTCTTTTCATCATATTTCCCTTTGTGATCTATTTTCCTTTGCTTTTATTTTCAGATCTATTAAACCAAAAATACAAAAATACCTTGCTGGACTTTATTTATGTTGCGATCTATTTATCCTATCTATCACAACTTTATCATGCCTTCTCGCCAATTCGAGGCATCATTACCCGAAAGGTATTGACAACCCCTTTAACATGTCGGGTTGTGAGTATTTGTTATTTGTGTGCAGGGGCTGTTTATGTTGTGTTGCTTGGTTCTCCTACAGGTTCGATAACCTTGGTCTCATCACTAAGGGAAATACCTCCGTCGCTATGATGGATCATCCCTTCCTCTTTGGGGAAATACCGACGTAGTTCAAGCAGGCATCAAGTTCCTAGTAAAGGAGGAAAACATTGATCTCGTCTGCCCCTCTCTCTAATTGTGAACGACGGGTGAAGGGGAAAGAAGAAAGCGATTGTTGCAAGAGAAGATGATAACGTGTTGCTTGTCTTGTCATCAAAGTGTGCTCATGTGGACACACTCCTGGAGCTAACAAGGTGGAAATGTGACATGGAAAGTAGGGGCAGAGTTGGACCTAAAGTCACCCTAATGCATCACTTCAATATGACGTAAATTGTTCTAGAAAGAGTGTACCAAGTAATAATGTGTTCCTTACCTCTATCATAGACTAACAAACATAATGCAAGTTAATGCATATAAAATAAAATGAAAAGGCAATACCAAAAATGTTACTAGAATGGTGAAACAAACGACAAAATCACTAGGAATAAATGTTTTGGATTTCAAATCTCAAAATAGACCACCAAACATCAAGGTTCGATATTCTACATGGCACAAAATTGACTTGAAATTTTCATCTAGAACACGAACGGCTAAATAAAAGTAGTTAAGTAGCTAAATATTTGCACGTTACCTTTTAGTACATTTTCTTCTTCAAACACATGAAATACTCAACCACATTGATTATTGGTGACTTTAAGTCCCAGCTATCAAACCAATGGGGATTAAACATTCGCTCTTCAGTCCCAAACTCTAACATGCAAAATATTTTGTTGATTGATAAGGTCCACTAACCAAGTACTTCCTTCTTATCATATTTTTTAAATTAAGATTGTAGTGATCTAGCAATTTCCTCTTGTGTTGATCTTATTGAATCTCTTCATGCCAATTCATGTTTTTCAGAGCTTATGGCGTACATTTGATAAATAATAACATGCCTGAATAAAAAAACACATGAGAAAAATGACCGGAAAAAATGAGTCATGGTAGTGCGCCTAGCGGCCATAAATTGATTTCTGGCTCGCATGGCTGGCTCTTGTCTTCCTACACCAATTAGCGTCTAGGGCATGCTGTAAAAAAGTCGACGACTTCCCTACCTAAAAGGACTACAGTCCAGCCAAAAGACCATCTGAATAGAGGATGTCACTGGCACAAATTTTCTGCTCCCTGAGGCACAACAATCAGTGTAACCCGATGCTATTATGTCTCTGCTTACAATCTCTACTTACAATCTAGAATTCCAGAGGGAGTAGCTAGGGTTATAGGAGGAAGAGGAAAGTGGGGAATTTCTTGTGCTAATCTACGCCCTTCCGGTCTCCCCGTTTTGCTCTTTATCTCTTGATGCCATGTTTCCACACAGGGCTCCTCCTGCCCTATAGGCCCAGTCCAGCAGGCGTGAGCAGCAATAGGCCTTGGGCCTCCTTCCTGGGTTGGGTCGTGGCATAACATTCCCCATCCCTTGAGGACCGGCTTGCCCCCAACCACTACAAAAAAAATACACTTCCGTGATGATACGTGTTTGTCACAGTAGGTCGCATTTTTTGTCATGCATGTACATCCATGACGATTTTATGACAGAATCAAGATAGTCATACCTGTGCTGTCGTAGAAGTGTTCCATGACATTACCAAAATTATCATCACGGAAGTGTCCACTTCCATGACGATAAATCATGTGTCACAGATGTGCTTTCGCCAAGGGTGACTGACCCGTGGCATCCACCGTAACGGAACACCGTTAAGCTATCGGGTCGGGTTTTGGATCCGATAACCCGTTAACAGCCCCGACCAATGGGGATTTTCCACGTGTAAAATCATCATTGGCTGGAGGAAACATGTGTCAACTCATCGTTGGGACAAATTTCATGCACTCATTGGACAGAAGGCGCCTATGATACGTCGACTCGTGGCACGGCCCATCAAGTTTAAATGGGCTGGCCCAACTAAAGGCCCACAAGATTTTGCAGACCATAATGGGCCGGCCCAACTAAACGCCCACGAGATTTTTGCGGACCATAATGGGCTGGCCAAGCTAAAGGCCCACAAGATCTCACGGGCCATAATGGGCCGGCCCAAGTAAAGGCCCACAAGATTTTTGTGTGCCATAATGGGCCGGCCCAGGTGAGGGAGTCCTGGATTAGGGGGTGTCCAGATTACCAGACTACAACCTTTGGCCGGACTCCTGGACTATGAAGATACAAGATTGAAGACTTCGTCCCGTGTCCGGATGGGACTTTCCTTGGCGTGTAAGGAAAGCTTGGCAATACGGATATGTAGATCTCCTCCCATTGTAACCGACTCTGTGTAACCCTAGCCCTCTCCGATGTCTATATAAACCGGAGGGTTTTATTCCGTAGGATGAACAACAATCATACCATAGGCTAGCTTCTAGGGTATAGCCTCTCTGATCTCATGGTAGTTCTACTCTTGTACTACCCATATCATCAATATTAATCAAGCAGGAGTAGGATTTTACCTCCGTCGAGAGGGCCCAAACCTGGGTAAAAACGTTGTGTCCCTTGTCTCCTGTTACCATCCGCCTAGACGCACAGTTCGGGACCCCCTACCCGAGATCCGCCGGTTTTGACACCGACATTGGTTCTTTCATTGAGAGTTCCACTGTGCCGTTGCCATCAGGAAGGATGCCTCACCCCGTCTTTAAAGATGGCACTGTTGCTAAAGGAGCTTTGGCTATCGGCCAAACTCTCTGGCTAGGCGCTTTTCTTATGACCACCTGTTCGGCTGCCGCGCCGATGATGTCTTCTCGGGTCATCGAAAGCAATCTCCACGTTAACTCGAAACTCGCCGAGCAGCTAGGTCTAATGGAGCTCTCTTCCTTAAACGAGCTCTTGGATCGCATCGCCGCCCTGGGAGTCGCTACAGACTATGATCAGATTGGGCTTAAACCTGATCCGAGAGAGATTAACTCTCCCCAGGTCACCCACCACGTTGAAGTGGTGGAGGAACAATGCGGCAAGCCTTCATCTATCTTAAGGACTAGTTATGTCCAGATTCCCGATCCCTCCAAGACGGATACCCGCGGAGGGGAGGACATCACTCAAGCCCTGAACCTAAAGTCAGGCGGTGGGCTAGATTCATTGGACAACATCCAAGAACCCAAGCTTCCGAGTTCGGAAACTCCTTGGCCCTTGAGTCTCAAATTGGGCGAGGTTCCGGATTTAATTCCACCTGCCCGCCCAAATATAAGGGATCTATCCCAAATTCGGCAAGAGCCCACAGAAACAGTACACCATTACTGGGCCAGATTCCTCCTGGTTATGAACAGGATAGAGGACTGCCGCGAGGCGGGTGCAATTTCATTCTTCTGCAATAATTGCACGGACAACGGAATCCTCAACGCCATAAGTCGTCGTGAAATTACACGCTTTGCCGACTTGGCATCCATAGTACGAAAGTACTGTGCGATGGAAAGCGCTTGGAAAACCGAAATAAAATTTTGGGACAATCCGGCCCTGAATACAACCCAGTCCGAAATAAAAAGGTGCATTATCGCCAGGCACCTGGGTTAAACACCAAAAAGCAAAAACCCTCTATAGGGCATGGAACCGTACTGGAGGGATGGCTCAATGGACCCTGTAAAATTCATAGTATAGAGGGCGCCACACTAACTCATAGCCTTAGAGCATGTTGGATACTCCGGCAGGTGGCCAGAAGTGGCGAGGAGCTTCTAACTCCAGAATTCACAGAGCACCAGCCCAGGGGTACCAGTACGGTATTAACAGTCTTCGAGACTTTTGCATCAAATAATATGCGGAAACGAACACTCTGCAGCCTTGCCGAAGTCTACCAAGTAGCAACAATAAACCCATGGAGTGACACGGCTATTACCTTTAATGCCAGTGATGAACCTAAATTCTGAACAGCCCGAGCACCAGCCGCATTGGTCCTCAGTCCAATAGTGGACAGCTTTCGCCTTACCAAGGTACTCATGGACGGTGGCAGCGGATTGAACCTCATTTATGAGGAAACCCTTCGAAAAATGGAAATAGACTGGATCGGCATTGAGCGAAGCAACACAACTTTAGAGGAATAATCCCCAGTCGGGAAGCTTGCTGTACAGGAAAAATCACACTGGATGTTGTGTTCGGCACGCCGGATAACTACAGGTCAGGAGGTCACGTTTCAAGTGGCCCCGTTCAGCAGCAGATACCACGCTCTATTAGGGCGAGAGGCATTCACAATTTTTCAAGCTATACCCCATTACGGGTACATGAAGCTCAAAATGCCCGGACCCAACGGAATCATCACTCTTGCTAGTGACCCAGACATAGCACTCCACGCCGAAAATAAGACAGCCGCACCGGCCCTTGAGGCACTATCCGAAGCCCTAGCGGCCAAGGAACTGACTGTGCTGCGCTCCACGGTGAACAAGAACTCGATAAAAGATCCAAGTCCACCTCCTTTAAACCGGCAGACGAAATAGTCAAATGCCAAGTCCATCCAACGGACCCTACAAAAATGGCCTCCATCGGGGCACAATTAAACCCTGATGTAGATGCCGCACTACGAGAATTCCTACGTGAAAATTGGGACATTTTTGCCTGGCACCCTTCAGACATGCCAGGAATCCCACGCAGGCTGGTCGAGCACAGCCTAAACATCCTAAAAGGATTCAAGCCTGTCAAGTAGGCTCTTCGGTGTTTCTCTGAACCCAAGAGACAAGCCATGGGAGAGGAGCTAGCCAAACTACTAGAGGCTGGATTCATGAGAGATATAAAACATCCAGACTGGCTAGCAAACCTGGAGATGGTACCAAAGAAGGACAAATCCTGGTGCCTATGCGTCGATTTCAAGGACCTCAACAAGGCTTGCCCAAAGGATCCCTTCCCCTCCCCCGAATCGATCAAATTATCGATGCTACCGCAGGACATGATTCATTGTGTTTCCTCGACGCATACTCCGGCTACCATCAAATTAAGATGGCAGAGCCAGACCAAGCCGCAACGGCATTCACCACCCCATACGGTCCATTCTACTTCAACACAATGCCCTTCGGGCTCAAAAACGCCGGTGCAACATATCAGCGCATGATTCAGACATGTCTGGCAAACTAGATCGGCAAAACAGTGGAAGCATACGTAGATGACGTGGTCATCAAAACCAAGCATGTCGAAACTCTAGTAGACGACTTGAGGCTCACATTGGATAACCTCCGAACATATGACACCAAGCTTAACTCGGAAAAATACCTTTTCGGAATACCAGCCGGAAAGCTCTTGGGCTTCATTGTATCCGGCAGAGGAATTGAAGCAAACCCAGCCAAGATCCGAGCTCTGTCACAACTGGATATTCCAAAGGACCTCAAACAAATACAAAAATTGACTGGATGCATGGCGGCTCTAAGCCGCTCTATCTCCCGTTTGGGAAAAAAGGCATTACCACTTTATCGCCTCCTCCGGCGCACCGAACACTTCGAGCGGACGGATGCCGCCACGGCCGGACTCGAAGAAACAAAAGCCATATTGGCAACAAACTCGGTCCTGGCCGCACCTAACATCGGCGAACCAATGCTATTATACATTGCGACAACTTATCAAGTTGTAAGCGCAGTCAAACGAGAAACGGACGGACACAAATTCCCCCTTCAAAAACCAGTTTACTACGTGTCCACTATCCTCACTCCATGCAAGTCACGGTACCCGCGTTATCAAAAGATAGCGTATGCGGTGTTTATGGCATCCCGGAAGCTGCGACACTACTTTCAAGAGTCTTCGATAACAGTAGCCTCCGAAGTACCTCTTAATGATATTATAAACAACCACGACGCGATGGGCTGGATTGCCAAATGGGCCATTGAGCTCCTCACGATCGACATAACCTACAAGCCACGGCGAGCTATCAAGTCGCAAGTTTTGGCCAACTTCGTCGCCGAATGGACTGAAGCCGAACTCCCTAAAGAGTACGACACATATTCCAACTGGATCATGCACTTCGACGACTCCAAAATGTTAGCAGGTCTAGAGGCTGGCGTCGTTCTGACGTCCCCAACCGGAGATACAGTTCAATACGTACTCTAGATAATGTATACGGACTCCAACAACGCAGCCGAATACGAGGCCCTTCTACATGGTCTCCGGATGGTAGTCTCCATGGCAATCCTACGCCTAGAGGTGCGTGGGGATTCGAACCTCGCGATATCCCAAATAAATGGAGACTTTGATGCCAAGGATCCGAAAATGGCAGCTTATCACAACGCCGTCCTAAAAATGTCAGCTCGGTTTGAGGGGCTCGAATTTCACCATATAGCTTTGGAAAACAATCAGGCAGTAGACGTCTTGGCACGCATCGGCGCAAAGCGCGATGCAGTCCCCCCCAACATTTTCTTGGAGAGGCTATTCAAGCCATCTGTATTATGGGAAGGGGAATCCGGAAATAACAGCCCGGACCCAACCGCACCGCCCGACACCGAACATTCTGACACAATGGGAGGCTCTGCCAACAAAGTAACATCCTTAGCCCACGTAATAATGGCAGTCATTGCCCCGTGGATAGAACCATTCCTAGCCTACCTAACTAGGCAGGAACTTCTTGAGGACCAAAACGAGGCACGCTACATAGTGCGGCGATCTAAAGCCTATAAAGTCCATGAAGGAGAGCTTTATAAGAAAAGCACCACCGGAGTACTTCAAAGGTGTATCTCCAAAGAGGAAGGGCAGAATCTTCTGGCTGAAATTAATGCCGGACTCGGCGGGCACCAAGCTGCAGCCCGGGCCCTTGTAAGCAAGGCCTTCCATACAGGATTTTATTGGCCGATGGCCTGGGCAGATGCTCAGGACTTAGTCCAACGATGCGTCGGTTGCCAACTCTTTGCTAACCAAAGCCATATGCCACCCACCGCCCTCCAAACTATACCCATCACCTGGCCCTTCGTGGTCTGGGGGCTTGACATGGTTGGACCCCTTAAAGGAGGAACCCACAAGCAAAAATACCTACTCGTCATGGTGGACAAATTCACCAAATGGATAGAGGCCAAGCCTGTTAAGACGGCTGAATCTGGACCGGTGATAGACTTCATATCAGGGGTCGTACACCGTTACAGCGTCCCCCACTACATCATCACTGATAACGGCACGAACTTTACGGCCGACGAGGTCAAACTCTGGTGCAAAAACATGGGCATCAAGATCGACTACGCTTCAGTCTATCACCCACAAACTAACGGTCAAGTCGAGCGAGCAAATGGTCTAATCATGAGAGGCATCAAACCCAGATTAGTGCGGTCCCTCAAGGAATCTAACACACACTGGGTAGAGGAGCTCGACTCCATACTTTGGGCGCTGAGGACCACGCCGAATCGCACCACCGGATTCACACCATTCTTTATGGTATACGGCGCAGAGGCAGTTCTGCCCTGTGACATAATTCATGACTCACCTCGCGTGCGCATGTACGAGGAAAGAGAAGCCGAACTCGATCGGCAAGACAGTTTGGACGCCTTGGAGGACGAGCGTGACGTGGCAAAAGCCTGTTCCGCATTCTATCAACAGCACGCTCGAAGATATCAAAGAAGAGAAGTACGGGCCAAAACTTACAATGTTGGCGAGTTAGTTCTACGCCTGCCGGACAAGAAAAAGGACAAACTCAAGCCCAAATGGGAAGGTCCCTTCATGATTGACCAAGTCCTGGCTAGTGGAGCGTACCGTCCGCGAGATGCATCAGATAACCGACTCGAGCCGAACCCATGGAACGCAGCCCGTCTCCGAAGATTCTACGCCTAGCGCCGGACTCTGTGTTTGTCTCCTTCCTCTGTCTATTTTTTACACATTAGTTGTCTTATATTTCTCTCCTTCTCCCTCCTTTTCTCTTACAGCCTTTAAGGGCTCGTTCGTGCCTTGTTCGCACACAATTGACGCGCTATCCGCGCTCATTATACCCGGGGGCTTCTTTAATAGAAGCTTGTTTATATGGGCCTCATGCCCAACACATGTGTCACACTTCTGCACTACCGGATTCACACCATTTTTTATGGTATACAGTGCTGAGGCAGTTTTGCCCTGCGATATAATTCATGACTCACCTCGCGTGCGCATGTACGAAGAAAGAGAAGCCGAGTTGGATCGGCAGGACAATTTGGACGCCTTAGAGGAGGAGCGCGACGTAGCAAAATCCCGTTCCGCATTCTATCAGCAGCAGGCTCGAAGATATCAAAGCAGAGAAGTACGGGCCAAAACTTACAATGTTGGCGAGCTAGTTCTACGCCTGCCGGACAAGAAAAAGGACAAACTTAAGGCCAAATGGGAAGGTCCCTTCATCATCGACCAAGTCCTTACCGGCGGTGCATACCATCTATGCAACGCATCTAACAACCGACTCGAGCCGAATCCATGGAACGCAGCCCGTCTCCGAAGATTCTACGCCTAGCGCCGGACTCAGAGTTTGTCTCCGTCCTCCGTCCACCTTTCATATTTTTTCGCTGTCTTTGGTTTCCCTCCTTTTTCCTCCCTCTTTCAGTAAAAGCCTTTGAGGACTGATCTGCGCATTGTTCGCACACACTTGATGTGCTACTCGCACTCGTAATACCTGGGGGCTTCTTTAACAGAAGCTTATTTATACGGGCTTCATGCCCAACACATGTGTCATACTTCCACATGTACCTTTTACTCACCATTATATGCATCGATATGACTTAAGTTTTGGCCAAGCTGGGTTGCCTGGCTCCTGTGCTTACCCCTACATTCCCGATTGTTCGGCTAGGCGGTAATGGGACCACCTCTGCAATTGTTACTGCCGGGTCAGCCGGATATGTACCTCAGACTGGGTGAAGCCGAAAGCTAGCGTTCTTAAAGGAATATTCGGTCGGTGAACTAAAGATGATTTCCCACTCATTTATTTATCCGCCCCCAACTGCTTTTCTGCTTTTTTTGTAGTCCGGACATGCACTTTAGGGCATGCCTCCCAGGGAAAGGAACCCCTAACGGAACTATTCTCCCTGGAAGATGTTTCTTACTAACCATGTAATATAACATAACTAGTTGGGCACTTGTCTGTTCAAGCACTAATGACCCCGACACCTGGTCTCCACGCATGCCCCGGTTCTTACATAACCGAGAGGGTATTCAGACACACTCCGGACTATCAGGTCCCGAGGTTGAAGCGAAAAGGTCCGCCATGACAAACGATCTACAATCCGGCTAGAAGGCATTTTACATGTCATCTTAAATTACATAGTCAATTTGACTGGGTATATTCCTCTTCAATACCATCCAATAGGCTGTCTAGTTTATAGTCCTGTTGGGAATTTTTGGTGGCCAACTCTACCTGGCCATACACTAAACTCACAGGGATCTCCTTCCCATCGGGCCCCACAGGTCCGACCTCGGCCATGTGGTTTGGGTCAGCCTTCATGTAATGCGTCTTCACCATGGCCCAGGCCTCCCTGGCGCCTTGACGGCAGGCCGATATCGTCCATAATTGGAAGCGCCGCCGTGCTCCCTTCAGCTTCTCTGCAAGCTCTCCAAGGCCTTCGGGCATGGGGACGGATGGCCACAAGGCCTCGGCGACGCCTTGCATTACCTGCCGAACTCGTTCGTGCATTTGTGAGAGCTCGGGAAGAAGGTCACCGTAGAACCGGGCATTTCCTCTGTAGGCCGACCTATCAGCATACCTACAGACATAACTCTATCAATTGACTTCCTCGCTAAACTCTTTTTCAAAGTTTGTTCAAGCACTTACTAAAAATGCCACGTTGAAGCCGCCGATTCTCCTTCACGGAGTCCGACAGCTGACCACAAACATCCTTTAGTTCCTCGCCCAGCTGGGTGTTGGCATCTTGGAGATTATTCTTCTCTTGCCTCACCCTCGTAAGCACGCTCTCGCCGGCCTTTAACCGGCGCAAGAGTTGTTGCTTGTCTGGATCCACTCCGGCGCCATGTGCAATGTTATTGTCAGATTTGCACACATGCCGCACTTCACAACATACTTATCTTTCGAAGCATATATTACGAGAGGGGGTCTCCTTGGCCTCCCCTGCCGCGGCTAGTGCAGCCTCAAGTTGGACTTTGCACTCGTCCAGCTCCTAGGACAGTTGGGTATTCTTTTCTGTAAGATCCTGCATAACAAATGATCCTTAAATCAGTTATTCTAACTGTTTCAAGTCTCGGGGGCTACTGACATATATAACCATCAAATTTTCTCACCCGTATGTCTTTTACATACTGCTCTGTGGCTCTGGCTAGACCATTTTGAGCGGCACGAAGGTACGCATCTCCCATATTGAAGGCACCCAATGCCTCTTGGGAGAAACAAGCGTCACGAAGAACTGTCCGGTGGCGCCTGTGGTTCATGGCACTCTCCACCTCGGAATTGGTGGCAGACAGCCCGTCCGCATCCTCTGTCAGAGGAGCGTCTGGTGCACGCCTCGTGTTGGCATCCGCTTCCGGACCCGGCCTTGGAGCCCGGCTGGTGGAGGCGCGATTGGCAACCTCTCCGGATATAGTCCGGCGAGCGCTCTTTTTCCTGAAGTGAGCACGACCATTAGTATGCCTTGAGGGAATAAAACCTGGGAATAAAATGGCACGCCATACCGTTGCACCGGCGTCTCAATCTAGACCACACTTATTTTCAGCCTAATGGGCCTTGATGCCCCTTGTTGGCTAGCCACCGCATGCTTGGCCCTCCGCCTCAAGGACTTCCCCTACAAAAACGCCATTGGTATACGGTGATAAAAAATAAGCACGGATGGATCATCTTGAAAGTACTGTTACTTCGGTCTCGGTTACTTGTGAGGCTGGAAGTAGTCTGGGATAATCGGCCGTAATGGCCACTAAGGTGTTGTCCTTGCTCAATTGATGAAACACCCCATCGATCAGCTCCACGGATAAGTCTGGGTCCTCTTGGGAGTCTGGGTCGAAGGACCGTTCCGGGCCCTCGGTTTGTGGAGGAGGGCTGTTTATCTCCTTTATAGCCTGGCGTAGCTCCTGTGTTGAAATTGCTAGACTGAATACTTAACTATGGGAATATGAAACGGATGGGCGAGTGAAAGTGTCCGCTTACTCAGCTTGGAGGATTGAACATAGAATATCCGCCCCGTGGGTTGACGCGGAGGAATTCCTCCTCTTCTCCTTGTACAAAGCGGACAAGATCTTTATTAGAGCGGCAACCAATTCCAGCCCCTTACAGCCGCACCGGGTGGCGTCGTCCTCCCTGTTGAAATCCCACATGGGGTGGCCTCTATACAGAAGCAGCTGCACCCCCCTCATAATGCATGTGGCCATGACCTCGATCATGGTCAGTCCGGAATGAGCTAACAACCTTATCCGGCTCATCAGGTAAAGGACGTCCTTGTCATTTTCCTTCTGAGGGCTCCATGGACGCCAACTTAGGCGTTTCTTCAAAGGAGCATTATAGAACTCAGGGAGGCCGATCCGAACAGGGTCCGGCAGGGGGACATCTTCTATATAAAACCATTCTGAAGGCCAGTCTTTGGACGCCTTCTTTGGGGTTCCGGATAGATATTCGGTCCCGGCGATGCGCCATAGTTCGACTCCGCCCACTTGATATATCGACCCCTACTGAGAACAGGGCACAAGGCAGAATAGCTTCTTCCACAGTGCGAAATGAGCCTCGATGCCCAAAAAGAGCTCGCAAAGGGCTACGAAGCCCGCAATATGCAATATGGAGGCAGGCGTAAGGTTGTGCAACTGGAGGCCGTAGAACTCCAGGAGCCCCCAGAGAAACAGATGAATTGGAAATCCGAGCCCTCTTATCAAATAAGGGACAAGGCATACCCGCTCTCCTTTGGAGGGATTGGGGACGCTCTCCGCTTGCTCTCCACCTTTATAGGTGGCAGGCCCGGCTCGAACCGGGACCATGTAGGCCGGGGGGAGAAACCCCTTGACTTGGAGGGCCACTAGCTCGCTGTACGGGACGGAGCATCTCTCCCAATCTCCAGGCTGAGGGCTGGGGGGCGAGAGGAGGAGCTACGTCGACTGTCCATGATGGAATGAATCTCTGTCAAATACGCTCCGATGAATGCTCCCGAAGGGAAGATGGTGTGATTCGGATCTAAATCCCCGTCTCCTTTATAGGCAGCTCATTTGCACAGCTAGGGGGGTAAATGAAAAAACACCCTCGCTTTTCGCATTCGTTTGACACGTGGAAGATGGCCATTATTGGGCGCATAAGCCAAGGAGCGCAACATTCACCAGAAGTCGGACACTATTCAACAGGTATATGGAATTTGTAGAAGAACCCGCCTTGCAATGCCGAAGACAAATCTACGTGTCGCACTCATCGTCATTGAAGGCTGGTTCGGGGGCTATTGAGGGAGTCCCGGATTAGGGGGTGTCCAAATTACCGGACTATAACCTTTGGCCGGACTCCTGGACTATGAAGATACAAGAATGAAGACTTTGTCCCGTGTCCGAATGGGACTTTCCTTGGCGTGGAAGGCAAGCTTGGCAATACGGATATGTAGATCTCCTCCCATTGTAACCGACTCTGTGTAACCCTAGCCCTCTCCGGTGTCTATATAAACCAGAGGGTTTTAGTCCGTAGGACGAACAACAATCATACCATAGGCTAGCTTCTAGGGTTTAGCCTCTCTGATCTCGTGGTAGATCTACTCTTGTACTACCCATATCATCAATATTAATCAAGCAGGAGTAGGGTTTTACCTCCATCGAGAGGGCCTGAACCTGGGTAAAAACATCGTGTCCCTTGTCTCCTGTTACCATCCGCCTAGACTCACAGTTCGGGACCCCCTACCCGAGATCCGCCGGTTTTGACACCGACACCAGGTAAAGGCCACAAAATTCTTGTGGATCATAATGGGTCGGCCCAGCTAAAGGCCCACGAGATTTCACCGACACTAACGGGCCGGCCCAGCTATAGGCCCACAAAATTTTGAGGACCCTAGTAGGTCGGCCCATTAACTGGCTGCCATGTTTTGGGCCAAATGCCGGTCCATATTTGATCCGGTCCATTAATGTCCTGCCATGTTCTGGGCCTAATAATGGCCCATATGAGATCCGGCTTGTTAAAAAAGCCTCCCACGTTCTGGGCCAAATCACGGCCCAGATCAGGTCCGACCCTTTCAGAGGCTTTGGCCTCAATTATGGCCCATATCAGATTCGACCCGTTAACTGGACGCTATGCTTTTGGGCCCACTTGCTAAAGGCCCATTTAGTAATTCGGCCTGATATTAGTTTCGGCCTGTTAAGGTCCCGTTTAACATTTCGGCCCTATATTAATTTCAGCCTGTTAAAAGCCTGTCATATAGTTGGGCCTAACTACGGCCCGGTTTGCATCCGCCCTGCTCGCAGCCGATATCTGATTGGGCCAAACAAGGACCAAGACAATTTTGGCCTGTTTAAAGCCCGTGAATTGATTCGCACAATCATGGGCGGGGTCCAATTCAGGCTGCTGCCGGCCCATGAGCTGTTCGGCACATTTCAGGCCCAACCTACTTCTCAGCCACCGAAAAGCCCATTGAGTTTTCTTGCGAAAACAGGGTCGGGGGTTACTCGGCCAATTAAAGGCCTGAATCTACTAGTGGGCCAGTTTGACAGGGCCCATGATGCGGATCATACATCATGATTGCATGACGGCCCTATTATGTATCGTAATTTTACGGTTTGGCCGCTTTACTACGAATACAGGATATATATACAGTAAAATAACTGCAGCATCGTGAATAAGAAAAAATCTAGACTATACAATAAAGAAGTTACGGCATATTACATCCACTGGGCATCAAAGTTCGCCACTATGATAATAAAGCACAAGCAGACAGCAGATTACATACACTAGGCATCAAAGATTGCCACCGGTGCAAATAAACACGCTCACAAAATAATATACAAAACCGACAACACTTCAATAGAGTTCGAGAAAGGTTAGCCTTGCTGGCGAGCTGGAGCGCAAGCACCTGAGCTAGATGATGAGACCGCGCTTGTTCAACACTTATATCTTCCTCACTCTGAAAGATAAACAAGCAGACAGATGACAGGTTTTGCACATAAAAGTATCAGTGCTAACAATTCATCACATTTCCTACTGACGAATAAAGTGAAACAGTTTAAAAATGCATTAACACAATATGGTATTGTTCAGGTCAAGACATGGCAGGAAATGACATTGTGAAGGAGTTGGCAGCTTCATGACACCACTGGATTACAGATCAAGAACTCATAAGTATCAATGGTTAGTGTGTCGTCAATTTATTCCATTTCAGATTGGCAAATAAAGAGACGGTTTAAATAATAGTAGAATGATATGACATTGTTTGTACTTAAGACATTGCAGAATATGACATTGTGCTGTAGTGGGTAGGTTCACCACACCACTGGATTACGGATGAAGAACAAAAGCATACACGTAGTGCAAAAGAAGATCACTTGCTCTGTATAGTTTAATTTACATGGTATGAAGAAGGAACTTGGTTTTACAACTGAAAACTTAAATTGAGAAGGACAAACTTTTGTTTATGAACTAGTACATAATAAACTTTAAACATGCAATTTGATGCAAACACCAAAAATAAACAGCTGTTGCAGTCATGCCTAACCAAATATACACAACAAAGTTTGAAGGCTTGAGAAGGACAAGCTTACATTACTGGTGAAGACAGGCTCTATAAAGCCCTTGTCCATGCTGATGGGGGGGAAATTCAAGAAGTTTACCACAGAATCTTCTTCATAAGCATTGCCTTTATTCTACATTTTGTTAAGAGTATATATAGATATGATAATATACGAAAAAATGGAGAATATTTAAGATAAGATGAAGAGTGATGCTACATAACCAAGTAGCTATAAATGTACATGCAGCGATACAGGCAAAAGGCACAGCCAAGAGCAATGCACAGCAAAACTTCTTCAGTACCAACCTTATGGTAAGAGTAAATATAGATCTGATGTGTAGAAAGTGGAGGGCAAAGGAAAATAAGCTGCAGAGTGATGGTACATGAACAACTACCTGTCAATATAAGTACACTGATAAAGGACAGCATGTACTTACAAGAACAATGCAGAGCAAAAAAATTTCATTGGCATTGGATATATTCTACACTAATGTAACCATTCATACAGATGAGATAATTTGGAGCGAACAATTGATAAGCAAGCTATCATGCATACTACTGTCACATAATGAACCAGGTATGTATGCAAGTATGGTGATACAGGACAACAGGTACTAACAAGAGCAAAGCAACGGGCAGCATATTTGCGATATCCTGTCATTCTTTTCAAACCAGAATTCTTCTTCGAGCAGATTTCCTACAAAAAAGATCCATAAGGCACATGCCGAAAAGTAGAAGTTCAAATTGTCATGTGATTTCATAGGCAGTACCTCATCCTGGGAACGAGACCAATGCATAACAAGGTTTTTCCATTCAATGTCTTCTAAATTTAGCACATGAGACTTCACCGGAAATTCGTTTATAGACTTGCCATCAAAGTGTGATTTCCTCAGGTAATACCGATACTGCTGCAATGCTTCCTTGAAAAGCACACGCAAGCTTTGCTCTTCATGACTATCCAGACTTACCCTCACCTAGTTACAACAATGTAATGTAAATCATTGATGTGTTCGATCAGCAGAAAACATGAAAATAATAACCATGAATAATAGCACTTACACGTAAGTTGGACAGGAAGATGTGAAAATGGTGTTTGTCTTCACTATAATCTTCCCATGATGGGAATATATGCATGTAGTCCCTAACAACATTGAAAGCATTGTCTTTTAAACTGGGAATAAATGGAATGGGGTTCCAATCTGCAGGAATTGGCCGTCTCTGCAGTTGGGATAGGTCTTCGGCCGGTGGACTTGTAGTACTTTTTGCTGGAGTGGGATTTTTCTGTGGTACGGCTGGTGCTATGGCAAATGAAATCGGTATACCTTTTGCTGGAGTGCAGGTCCTATGTGGTGGGGCTAGTGGTGTGGCCAATGAAGTATGGGTACAGTCTGCTGGAGTCGGTCCTACGTTTTGTGTCACTGGTTGTACAGCCAATATAAGTGGGGCGTTGTCTAATTTCTCCAGCACCACCATGTTTTTCAAGGACTTTGCTGGTGCTCCTTCGGGTTCGGCAATCACCCTCTTCCTTTTTGATGTCTGATGCACAAGAACAACATTTGAGTGGGAAAACATGGTATGATGACAGATGGAATATGTATTGATAATGGATGGGCATGGCATCTCGAGTTATATGATGAGTAAACTAAGCAGATGGCGGTGCAACAAAGTAGAAGAAATGCAAGACAACATATGCAAGATACGCGCAACCAAGAAAACCTTGCCAAATTAGAACAGGCACCTTGATGGGTGAACAAGACAGGCCATCTGCCTTTGACTCCTTGAGGTCAGAATAGTCATTAGGATGATATTCTGAACAAGAATCAACAGGTGGGGAGCATATGAGTTTCATTGCTTCCAGAATGGCACTCAATGCCTTGGTGCCAATTTTGTAAGTCATTACAGTGTTCCACAATATTCTTCTAATGCGCGGATTCTGATATTCACTGTAATTGCGTATAATATCTGAGAACCATGAAAACATAAATAGTTGTGAGATTATCTTTGTAATGCAGATGATATTCTAATATAGGGGCGCCCCTGTAAACACTTGTGTGTTATCACTGGATTCTGATGAGAGAGCTCATGTGTGCGGTAATATGGTGCGTGCATTTATATAATCTGGCACAAGTACACAAAAATATAGGCTCCAGAAGTAAGGATAGGTGGTAGATGACAGGTTCATAATATAGTGTATAGAGAGTTTATTGCCAAACCATGATAACAAGAGCACACATCAACTAGGGAGATCATAGTGTACATAATAGGGGTACACCATAACCACGATATATAAATCGGGAAAGTGGAACTGGCTTGAAAATACGGTGTTGTATTGCAGCTAGTAATTGAAAGCCTATCAATCACCTACAGGCCAGCTCTATCAGCTGTTGACTGCAGATGTCCTTGTGCCCCTTCCTGACAAGGAACATACTGTACGTACTAAATACAGAATAAACAAAGAGGAACATGTTAAAGAACAGAAGAGGAAGCATATTCTTGAGGTTCCGCTTCATTGCATACAATGTTGGTTGCCCACTCATGATGAATCACAGCGCCCAAAGAAATGCAATTCCATGTTGTCTCTCTATAGGTGCCAATTCTGAACAAGAGTCATTAGGATCATATTCTGAACAAGAGTCAACAGGTGGGGAGCGTATGAGTTTTATTGCATCCAGAATGGCACCCAATGCCTTGGTGCTAATTTTGTGAGTCATTGCAGTGTTTAGCTTCAAGAGTGGACTGCTGCTAGTGCGACACAAAGCAGCTACACATATCATAGTGTAGATATAACGGGAAAACCTTAAGCATCAGAGTAAAATCAGCAAAGTGGAACTTGCTGGAATATATGTGCTAGTTTGCCGGTACGGCTAGAAAGGCTTTGGATACCAGCTCTCTTCAAGTGAAGGTGCGGTACTGTTAATATCAGTGTAACTCTCAAAGGCAACACAGCTCCCCGCATTTCCTTGCTATTCTTATAGGATTCAAGTGGGCATGCCACTACAAATCCTATTCCTATGTTTACAAGATCCTACGAATCAAAGAAGCTCAAAGTGTCCATCACAACCGACTGTATAGACCTCTAAACTGCAAATGTCCCTGCTCATCTTCAGTACAAGGAACATACTGTACTACTATCAAACTCCCTCCATTCCAAAATATAAGTCTTGGTAGAGATTTCCACCATGGATCACATACAGATGTATCCAGATACATTTTAGAGTGTAGATTCACTCATTTTGCTCCATATGTAATCCATGGTGGAATCTATACAAAGACTTGTATTTAGGAACGGAGAGATTACATATTAAAGAAGAACGGAAGAGGAACATGGTAAAGAAGAGCAAGCAGATTTTGGATAATAAAATGTTGGTTGCGCAGTGCCCACACATGATGAACCAGAGCGCATTAAGAATGCAACTCCCAGCTATCTCTCGACCATTTCAGGCGGTTGGATGAAGACCCTACGTCTCCTAAACCATCTTTCCTCGTCTGTGATTCTTCCCATATAGAACACCGCACGGGCCGCCGGCCGGACCACCGGCCCCCACCGCATGTGTTCCTCCGCCACCCCCACCCCAATCCCACCCGCGTCGAGTTTTCTTCGTTCGGCGAGGCCCGACAACCACTCGAGCCCCTTCGTTCTCATCGGCGAACTCCGGCGAGCTCTGAAAAATTTAGTCTACTTTTGATATAAAAGGGGGAAACCATAAGTATTGGGAGTATAGTGTTGAGCGTGCCATGGTGGATCTGAAGGTGCAAACCGGACAAAGGCAACTTCGCAACCAAGACAAGAAATCAGAGTAAAGCAGTGGCGATCTATTTTCTTGCTGCAATAAATAAGTTGAGCAGATACGAAAGAGTACTGCCTCTGGTGCGGCGCCGTGTACGCATCTGTTGAGAATTTGACGGTGCTGCGGTAGCGATGGCTGTCGGCAGTGTGGAACCAAATCTAGGAGGGTAGACGATGGCGGCGGGGAGCGGTGAACGAGATAGTCATAGGAGCGGCGCCGGCAAGGTGGACGACGGCGGGGATGAAGCGAGAGGACGGGATGCAAGGATCCCGGTCCGAAGCCGTGGATGAGAGAGGTCGATCTCTTGTAATGGACGGCGGCATCGGCGTATTAGCTCCGGCATGGTGGAGGAGGACGGTGGTGGATGGGGTGGCGGGCGGTAGCGGACAGAGGAAGGTGGGGTGGAGAGGGTGTTTTGGCGCCCATGGAGTATGAATGGGGAAAAGGGAGGTAGAGAGGAAGGGGGGAAACATGTATTCAGGTCGCGCTTGTCTCAAATGCGAGGAAATTTACAAACTTAGCCCCCATTTCAAATTTCTACTACATCACAGCAACATTAGTCGGTTGGGGATAGGACGGTAATCTCGCATACACCGAATATTTGCCGACGAGAGTTTCTTCTTGGCGCCCACCGTGTATATGAATATGAATTGGGGAGGGAGTCGATTTCGGCCGAGGACACACTGTGTTTTGGCGCCCACCGTGTATGAATCCGGGTGAGAGGCGGTTACATCACATTTGGGTGAAATTACAAACCTACCCCTATCGAAACCTATAGAAATCCAGCAGATAGGCTTTGCGTGGCAGGGATAGGCAGTAGTAATTTCCATCTCGCAGATTTTGGTTTCGGGCGGTTACTGCGACTTTCCCCGCTTCGTTCAAATTTTGCACAGTGCACATTTACGCTTGTGCCAACTCAATTTGAATCCCATTTGTATTCTATTTTTTTCTGGGCGGGATCCATTTTCAATTGGAATTACATTCTATATACATCATTTTTTATATATACTTTCAAAAGCACAACAAAGAATTCTGCTCCTTTATATGTATAATATGATTTACAAATACAACGATCTCAAAATCTTAAGGTTGAATTCGAAAAAAATTAACCAAATTATGTTCTACTAAAATGTATGGATCAGTAATATCTACATATTAAATAACATATATGTGCGTGAATTCATCTGAGTATGAATGTTTGATAGATCAATTTTGGTTCGAGTATGGATTACATGTATCATCATCTCGAATTCAAATATTTGAATCCCTTTGATGTTCACTCCTTTCACGCCCATCTCTCTCGCATGCATGCTCCTTCAGGTAGCTACCACTCTCTTTTCTCCAGCTCACCCGCACGCTCACTTCATGTTTCTCCTATCCTCGCAAACATGGTCTCTCGACGTCTCCCTTGAGAAGTGTCACACTCTCCCTATCATTATACATTACACGGTTTTCATTATCTCTCACGTCTCTACTGTTCTCTGGTATCACTCGGTACCTAAGCTTTCTTTTTCACCGCCACACACACAGTCTCCACTCGTATTTCACTTTGTCTTTCTCTCTATGGGATTCTCTCACACACCATATATGTCTCTACATATGACCCATACCACTAAAATTACTCTCTCTCTCTCTCTCCTGTAGACACAACATTTGTTGCGGTCTCCTTTTCGTCTCCATCCCAGACGGACATTATTCATTTGTTTACCGATCAGACAACCCCCCTCTCTCTCACAAACACACACACACAACTCCTGCTTCCAATCCCCTTCCCGACTACCCTCTCTCTCTCGCACACACAAAACTCTCGCTTTCGCACCCCGACTCGTATTTCTCTCACAAACATTTATCGACTAGCTAGCCTCTAGATAGGTTTATACACCCGCACACTCGTGCTTCCACTATCGCATACATGTCTCTCTCCCGCTCCTTGTATCTATGTAGATTTTTCTTCCCTTCTTGAGACACGCCCTCTCGATCGTGCACACACACACTATCGCCTCATTTTAAGTTGATACCTATCGCACACACACTCCTTGTGTTTTTGTCACACATGCACTCCGTCCTCCTCCACTCTCCCTCTCTCTCACACACACATGGGCTTTTTGCAACAACTAGCAAGATGCCCATGTGTTGCACGGAACATCAAGATGCATTTGTACGAGTAGTTTATCTTGTGGGGGAAAAGGATGAACGAGGGAAGGCCTTATTTGCAAATGTGGAGAGGGGTGTGGGTATCTTTTTGCAAAATTGCCATAGTTTCCTTCCTACCCGTCAGATATAGATCGGATGGCCTATATTGCAGGATGGCAGGCACACGATCATCACCGACAATGCTTTTTATAAGAGTAGGGATAAAAAATAGAGTTGGTGATGATGGTGGGCCTGCCATCCTGCAATGTAGGTCGTCTGATTTATATCTGACGGATAGGAAGGAAACTATGGCAATTTACCCGCACTCTTCACCACATTTGCAGATAAGGCCTTCCCTTGTTCATCCTTTTCTCCCACAAGATCTTGATGTTCCGTGCAACGCACGGGCATCTTGCTAGTAAGAGTAGATATTAGACATATACCACTTCTCAAATCTTGAAACCAACAACATTCCTCCCTTATCTCATCAAAACCGCCAAAGGAATATATTTTGAGTGAAACATAACATATTTTTAGTGATATACGTATTTCAAAACTAGACTTTTTTCTATCAAATCGGTGAATATGTATTAATCTACTTTGATCGTGTGGCAACGCATTGGCACATTGCTAGTAGTTATTATAATTTTTGGACACCAGACAAACGGTGGAGTACATATACGAAGAGAAGAGGCGCACGCACGCAGTCGGCCTCTCGCTGTCTCGCACACATGAGTGTTACGTAAAGGCGACGTTAACAAATAAACCCTAAAACCCTAGGTGCACGATTGCTGCATTCGCGGGTACCGGGTACGTGGTGGGGCACCTTTGTAGGAATAGTCAGCTCGCGTGATAATTTGATCCGTAGGAGTTGATGGTCGGGACCACAGGTGAACGACTTGGAGCGCGGTGGCTCGCCAGTTGCCACAGATCGAGTAGCCACGTTTAAAATATCGTTTTTTAGCGGGGTTAAGAGTTCCGATTTTCAATGGCGCGTTATAAGTAGTAACTAGTTTTTAGAACGATTGGTATGGAGCGAAAATGGAATTCATAGTACTACGTACCTCCTTGGCGTATGGTTGTATGGGTTTATGTTGCGAGATGTTGAACCTGGTAGTTCTAGGGCAAATACTATGGTTTAGATTTAGATGCTGGTTTTCAGTAATGAAAATCGGAAGGGGAAACTCTTCTTTGATTAAAAAAACTACTACCTCCATTCTGGTTTACTAGTCCCCATCGTACTTTGGGTCAAAGTTTGTCCACGAATTTTACTTGTAAAATCTGAATGGAAAACGAGATTTTGTTATACCCAAACAAAAAGGACTGGAGGGAGTGATTGCTCTGACACGGACGCGACCTCTCATAGCGCAGGCATTGAACCGGCGCGCCGGCCAAGAGGGCCGCACTCGCTGCAGTCCCGGCTGAGCACGCCTCCTCGCCGCGTGCAACCAGCTTAAGACTGCCCCGCCTGCCTTCATTGAATCCGCGCGTGTGCCGGCAACACGTCCTTCCGCGAGCCGGCAGGCATTTTAGAACACAAAAAATGACTAAAATATAATTAATTTACGCATGGTCTTGACTTGTTGTGCTCGCACTGGTAGCAGGAACTAGTAGAGGTTTTTCTTTATTATAACTCTCCTCACATTTTTTTGGCTTTGAAGTGAATCATGGTTGTGGACATTATGTATGAATGTGCAGATATCTGTGAACATGAGTTTGATGTGGAAGTTGAACTTGGAATGTCGGGCTTGCGCGTGAACTATACCATGTCCAATGCTTCGTCTGTTATTGTTTGGAAAGTAATTGTTGTTATTACATGACCCAAAAAAAACATTTTGTGCCACATCAGTAGATGCACGGACATCACAACAGGCATGCTGACTGGATAAACATTTGAACCTAGCTATTATGAAGGAAATTTTGTATTGACAACAGTTTTAGATAGCAGGAGACGCCTAGCCTGCTCTGCCTCTGCTAGCTTATTTCTGGCTTCTTCCATCTCTTCTTTGGCTTGGGTGAAGAGAGCATCTGATTGCTCTTTTCGCTTCTTCAGGAACTCAGCTACATTCTCAAGGGCTGCTGCACGCTTTCTTTCAGCCTTTACTAATGCCACGAGGACACGAACAGCTGACGACTCCACCTGGCTTGTGTGTAATCCAGCATCATCTGGGAATTTGCACCTTGTGTCTAATCCAGCATCATTAGGGAACTGGCACCTTGTGTGTAATCCAGCCTCATTTTGGAAACATGATCTCGAGGTTGACCATACTTCCCTCCTCGCAGGAACTGCATCCTGACATGAAGTTACTTCTTTTTTAGATCAATACTCAGAGCAACCTAGATCCATTTAGTAGAAGCCAGATAAACAGAACTCGGAGAAGTGAATTCAAAAGGAAAAAAATATAAAAACAGACTACAAGGTGAGAACACCCACTTCCTACATCAAGCTAAAAACGAAAGCATTAGGACGATTAAGACTCTTCTTATTACACATCGAAGAACACCACGCTTAAGAGAAACAGAAACTACAACATATACACATCGAAGAACACGAGGCTAAACGAAAGTAATTGAAATGGTGTTACTTACCAAAGCTCGTTTTACAGGTTCGGTGAAGCTCCTCTTTAACTTGCCACGCTCCTTGAAGATGTCCCGAATATCCCATGTTTGGTCTTCATTGCTCCTCTGCATGTTCGCACTCGTGGTTTTAGAATCTCAACATGGCAAGAAAAATATACTACTAGTAATACTCACGCATCTTGTGGGCAACATTAAAGCACTCGACTGCCATGTTAGAGCATCTCCAACAGAAACGCAACGTGCGGTGCTTTAAAAAGCGTTTACAGTGCTGAGATCAAGAAGTAGAGACTACAGACTAGAGGATAGTTCTCATCATAGGTCGATAAAAAAAGATAATTCAACTACTCCTCGTCGTCCGACTCCTCCTCGAGGATGTCCTCCTCCGACGTCTGACTGTATGCGTGAAGATACCGATCGTCGTCGTATTCCCAGGGCGACGCTGCTCCTAGCCTCATGTTGAATTGAGCATCCGCTTTTCGCCTACGCTTGTCCTCGCGATAGGCGGCTTGCACCGCCCTCCACTTATCCCTCTCCGCCCTCCTTTGCTCGTAGAACTCGCGCTCGTTGATGATGTCCTGCGAGAAGTGTTGGCGCCACAGTGCCATGGCTTCCTCGTCCATCTCGGCGATGCCGAGACGGTGCTCCCGCTTCCGGTTGTCGCGACGATCCTCGTTGGTGCTAAGCCGCGGCAGAGGCGCGAGCTCCTACGCCCGCTCCCGCGTTGGCACGTTGGGGAAGTTCAATGTTCTATGAGGCACCGGAGGCGCCACGCCGCCGTGTCGTACGCGCTGGCAGCCTCGTTGGCGGTGTCGAAATTGCCGAGGCCAAAGCGCATCCCGCGGAACCGGATCTCGGCGGAGAAGCCGCCGAAGGGGCGAGCGCGAACGCCGCGGTATCCCCAAGTTTCCTGGTGACACGGCAGCATGGTGGCGCAGCGGCGGCGAGGCGAAAAAGAGCGGGGAGAGAGCGGTGGCGAGGTACAGAGCGGGGAGAGAGCGGTGGCAAGGCACGGAGCGGTGGGAGGGCATTGGATTTTATAAAGCGCGCCGGATGCCGCGCGCCAAAACTAGCGCACGCCCGGCCACTTTTCCCCCGCGCACGCGATCCTTTCCTGACATCTCTACTATCTCTACTCTCTTCTCTACTGTTATATTTATTTTATACTTAATATTTAATATCTATCTCTACTTCTCTACTGTCTACTTTTTTTCTCTATACTTTTTTTTCTTGCAATATAGGCCGTCTGATTTATATCTGACAGATAGGAAGGAAACAAATGGGAATTTTGCAAAAAGATACCCATACCCCTCTCCAAATTTGCAAATAAGGCCTTCCCTCGTTCATCCTTTCTCCCACAAGATAAACTACTCATAAATTGCATCTTGATGCGTGCAACGCATGGGCATCTTGCTAGATCTAAAAACCTTTCCATCATTTGCCACACTACTGGTTGTAGATGAAAAACCTACCCAAGCACAGAGCGATACAGGAGCGATGCACAATTACAAGCTGATATTCTGTTGGGCAATGGAGGCTATAACCAATTACTTTTACAGGAACAATAGCACCCAGGAAATTTGAAGGGTAGGTATGAACAAAACTGGAACTGCACATGTACTGGTAAGTGATTCAATAGACACATTACCAATTGAGGAGGAGAACAATGGTCGCGGTGGCCTCTGCGAGTCATGGTCGGCAACGGGAGTCAGTTCATTGTCCACGACGGTGGTACTTCTGCGCTTGGCGTCGCCTTCCGGGAAGCAGATCCAAGACCGTGGAAGACGATGCCGGGGAAGAGCCTCCGTGTACGACGACGATGGTGGACCGGCTCTAGTGCGGCGTACGAGGTCCTCGATGAGGAAGATGCGTTGCGGTGGACGAGTGTGCCGATGTAAAGGGGGAGGAGCACGAAGGTTGCAGTGCCGCTGAGAAGTCTATTTTGCGGTGGGGATAGAAAATGGGGAGTATTCAGGTGTACTACTCTGGGTGCCAGGGTGGGGTTGGCTAGGTAGGGTGAACCTGAAGTTATGAAAATAGCACCCTACCAAGCGTCATCCGTAGGCCTGTTCCGAAGGCTATGATGGTAACTTCCCACTGCTCGATTCAGGGTCGCGAGAGATTTTCCCGCCGACCTCAAAATTTTGTGACATTGGACTCCCCGTGTGGCGTGTCTAGTGATTCGGCTAAGCAACTAGCGAGTAGTAGTAGCAAACTCTGCATATTAGGTTTGACCGAAGTCAAACTTCCTAAAGTTTGACCAAGTTTATAGAAAAATCTAAACATTTACCATAACAAATATGTATGATGCGAAAGTACATTCAATAATAAATCTAATGGTATTATATTGTTATTGTATATGTTAATATTTTTTGTTATAAGCTTTCTGAGAGTTTACAAAACTTGACTTTGACCAATGCTAATACGCGACTTAAATAAAAATGGATGGAGTGCACATTTGTTTTCTTAGTTTGTAGTGAACTAATCATTTGTTGAAATTGTGAAATAAATATATTAGGCTATTGACTACGAATGTAATGGTCTATACAATTCAATAGTTACAATCATTATCGAATCCCAAGCTGTATACAAGGTCTATAGTACTTCACAACATGCTCAAACTCACATAATCCGAGTCAAATGAGAATCTAAATGCATTTCATAGTTATTACTTTGTAGGATGCAACAAAAACAACCATAACTCTACATCAGCCATTATAGAAGCAACATTTTGACATATCCCAATGTGTGAATGAAACGTGCAGAGAGAGCTTTTGAAGATGGAGCAGATAGGGCGGGAAAGATTGTATGTATGTGGATGAGAGAGTAGGAGACAAACCTAACGAGACACAGAGAGAGAGAGATAGAGAGAGAAAGAGAGAGGAAGAAGTTAGGTCTGTGAGAAAGATGGAGACATGTAATATACGTGAGATGCGTGTGCATCCGGATTCGGTATACGTGGAAGGAGAAGAGACAACATGTTTGATGAGAGAGCTAGAAAAACATGGACGAGAGGGGAAGGATCTCGTGGGTTGAGGGATTGACAATTTTGTGCGGGGGAGAGAGGGGTTGGTCATTTTGTGCAAGAGAGAGAGAGGGTGGGGGGAGGCGTGAGTCAGCCGTCGTGACATCACCCTGCTTCCAAATGACCCTGCATTCTCTAGCACGGTGTGGTCGCCGTCTTCGATCTGCTCGATGCCCTCTTTGAAGATTGAGGTGTTGTGCATGTTGGGGTGCAAAGAAGCACAAGCGAGAGTGGTCGCCGTATAACCTTGGATGGGGATGAATTGTGTTCTCGGGGGAGGGTGTGTGTATGTTGTGCTGCGTGTGTCTGTGTGTGTGTGTGTGTCAGATATTGAGAGAAAACAAACCTAAGGAGAGAAATGGGTATTCACGAAGAGATTGTGCGGGCCTTGAGATTGGCAGGGGCCGGGTGAGGGTGTCAAAATGTGCGTGTTGATGCATGTGTTGCATGCGATCGTGCAAGGGACGGACTAATCGAGAGAAATGGTTGTTGTGTTACGGATGCTCCTCTCTCTCTCTCACACACACACACACACACACACACAAGTAAACTAGAAGACCGTTCTCTCATGTATACACAATGTATCGGCATCTGTCTATGTCTCACTCATGCATGATCATTTGCACATTCACAACTCTCTATGTCTGTATCGCATGCACACCGTCTCCACATTGCCCTTCTGCCACAACACACATATGGACACATACACACGTTCTCTCTCAGTCACACACACAAAATCAGTATTATAAAAAACTAGGGCGCACCTAAAACGTCCAAATCCAAATAAACACGAACTGGAGCTAAATTCAAATATATGGAAATATTGCAGCGTCGAGAACTTTCCCAGGAAAAAAAGTTGAGTAATATTCGAGGATTGTTTTCACACACACAAAAAGGTTCAGTGGATGTCCTTCGAGCGCGACACGCTGATGCACTGTTCGATCGACCGCGCGGCCGCGGTTCACACGCTTGCACAGGATTCCGTATCGTGGCTGTGGTACTAACTAATAAATGGAGTGCTGCCTAAGTCTAATGTTTACGTGTACTAGTACGGTTTTCTTTTAAGTTTGACCAACCTTATATAAAACTAAAGTAACCTCCCACATGTGCACTCATCAATATGCCACCGCTGCCGTTGCACATGCTGGCGCCCGCCTGCTCCGGCCAACAATTTCTCGCCCGTCACCTCCGTGTCGCCGCCATCCCTGTGCCATGAAGCCGAAGGCTCGCCCACTCACGTCGTCTCCAGTCCCTCCTTGCGATGCTGCCACGCTGCCTAGTACGCGAGCAGCTGGTGGAGCCGCGTCTATGCACGCAGCGTACGAAGAGGAGGACGAGCGTGTGCTCCAGCACGCCGGCGAGGAGGAACTAGCGTGTCATTGTCATCTCCGCCCGCGCGGAGGAGGCGCGCATGGTGGCTATCGCGGCGGAAGCCGGTCGCGTGCGTGTCGAGCTCGCAAACCGGGTGCGGACGCAGAATCTACCTTCGAGACCTTGAATGCGACGTGGATCCTGCAATCTAAAGGAGCAATTCGGGTCAGCTGACTCTTGTGAGCCGTTTGATGCAACATTGATGGCTAGAAGGGCTTCTTCCACCTCTTCTGCCGTCTTCTTCCTTCGCTTCGTCGAACTTCTTTCACAAATCGACTGACCCAAATTATACTACTAGTACGAACGCATTAAGTACAGTAGGAACACGAAGATACGAGCAGTAGTACCAACTGCAAGAAGAACAGTAGTAAGACATAGTACTAGTACTACTGTATGTACTAAAGATTTCAAATAACGAGAAAGAACATAAACATAGTTCTGCTGGGGCCTCAGCACAACACACCCATGACACTGCAGTAGAACCAGCATGAGCGACGACACTGCCACCTACCCGGAGTCTGAGTCCACGTCCTCGACTTCGTCCTCGACCCTCTTCCTCTTCCTCTTCGCTGATGCTTCTTTGCTTGAACCGGACACTGGGCTCTGCTTCTTCATCCAACCCTTGTAGATATTTAAACAAAGGTAGGCATCCATTGTTGCGTACAGGATGTGATCTTCATCTAATGTCTTCGACTCCCATGCATGATGAAACTCGTGATGAGGTTTCTTTAGTTTAGCGTACGAAGGATAAATCATGGCTGCTGCCAGGGTCAGCATTGAAGGTTGAGAGGAGGACACCAGGCTTGCCTTCTGGAGATTGAAGGGCTGGCCTATAACGAGACCTATCCGACGCAGGACATCCATGTCATTCTTAAAGCCTACATTAACGAATTTCACTCTGTTGTCCTTGAGGAAGTTCTTAAAATCCTGGCACTCAACGTCGGCATGGCATATGTGGTAGACCAAGCAAACATTATGTACGCAAACCTGGATCACGGCGGGCTTCTTCCTCTCTTCGTCCTTTAGATACTTCTCTCGTCCCAGGACTGTGGTGTACTCAACATCTAGCCCAGCGACCCACTCATCCGTTGAAATGTTGAACATGCATAGGAAACGAGCAAGGCACACTTTCACCATCACAGATCCACATGTGTAGATGACGATGAACTCATTGCCGGTGATGGCTCTAACCTAGTACTCAGCTGCGACCATGGAGATTTGGGAGGCCATGGATTTTGGAGGAGGGTTAGGAGAAGTTGAACTATTGTACCCCGCAAAAAAAACTGGGAGCAAACTAATGTGAATGGACGGGACGACTGGGAGCGAACTGTTGTAAGGTAGAAGACAGGGACGAGTAGGGCGTGCGAACAGCGTGGGGTTGCTGGCTTGCCCGGTGGATAAACGGCTGTAAGCCCCCAAAGACTTCTCGAGAACTATGCGGGACCCACTAGATGTCATTTCTACTAGACCCATATCGTAGGCATGACAGTATAGCTTCTGCCTATTTTCACGACATGCCGGCGCGTGGATGCAACTTCACTTAATTCCGTCAACCGTCGCGCCTCCGACGACCTTCGCCTCCCTCGTGCGGTCGCGCCCTTTGAGACTTCGACTGGCTATAAATGAGAATTTTTTTTGCCTACTCCGCATGCATGATTCACCACACAGGGCGGTACGTTATTTACAAGAATACCATCTAATCTATTGTCAAAGCTATACTTAGCGATTAAGTGTGCCACATTGGCCGAACAACTAATCTTTGACAATTGAAGATTGTTGATCAACTTCGAGATGCTCAACGCTTTCATCTTTAGGTCACGCATAGCAGACCTGTCATGGTCCCCCGATGCAAGAGACGCTACCACAAAAGAGTAATCAGTCTCTAAAATTATAGGATTATGAAGAGAAATACCTATGTAGAGACCGACAATGCAAGCCCTAAGCTCCGCTTCCTCCATGCTTTGACAGGCATCAATGAAATCCCACGACCAAATTTATACTAAAAATATCAATATCTACAATATTGTTTATAATGAGTATAAGAACTAAGTTTTATAATGAGTGTAAAAATATTGATTTGACATTGTGAATGTTGATAGTACATTTTTCTATAAGTCTGGTGAAAGTAGAGGTACATTGACTTCAGACAAAACTTAAATGCACAATGCAGACTAGTTCCTCCGTCCAGGTGCGTGCCATGTCCTATCTTGTCATCACAACAAGGTTAGCTATTAGAGTACCACTACCTCCCTTCTAGTTTAAAGGGCTCAATTAAAAATTTTCACCTACTCTTAGCAAGATAGTAGAGGCGGTGGAATAGTTTTCGAAGTCTGCAAAAGTACTCAACAAATGTTGTCGTTCTTCACAAAAAAATGTGTGTACCAGTGCATGCATGAACACTAGTTACTCTAACCCCCCTCTCTTCTTTAATTCTTTGCCACATCAGCATGTTTGCTATTCCCGTGTGCATGATACTAGCTAAGATACCACCATTATGGCCAGCCTTAATCATCGCCATGCAATAATTTAGTGCACCTTGAAATATGAACTTGTGTGGGACGTGTATGTTTTTAATGACTTGAGACTATACCTAGCCCGGCATGCAAGATGACTTATTATGCACCGTTCCCCATACCTGCAGGAAGCCCGTTCGTCTCCAAATCTTTTCCTCTCCATGTGTGGAAACAATATGCCTGCCAAACTCTCCTTCTCCCTCCGGCGGTCCCACCACTCCACCCCGTGTGAAAAAATCTGCATGCATGACTCTCCTCCCCCCACGCTTGTCCAATCCGCTGTGACCAGCAATATTTCCACCCCTTCCCTCCCCCGTAATTTACTCCAACAAATATGCTCACGTAGCTCTTACTTAACTGCAGGTGCATTGGGTCACTGACATATGTGCCCAACAAGGATCTGGCCCACATGTCAGTGACGCAACTGGACCTGCAGTTAAGTCAGTGCAGCTCAGTCCATATCTTACGTAGGTGTGTCATTGCTCGCTATAAATACTACGCCTCCCACGACATCGCTATCTCCTCCCCCTCCCTCTCACGTCGACCACCATGGCATCGCCCCTCCCAAGCCCTAGGAGCCCCTCGCTGCACCGCGCGAAAGGTCACCCGTCGCTGTTCTCTTCCTCGCCGCCACTAGTCGAGGAGGACGCGTCGGTGTTCCACTCCTCACCGCTACGTGACGCGTCGCCGTTCCGTTCCTTGCCGCCACTAGTCTAGGAGGACGCGTCGGCGTTCCGCTCCTTGCCTCAACGCGACGCGTCGCCGTTCCATTCCTCGCCGCCACTAGTCGAGGAGGACGCATCGGTGTTCCGCTCCTCGCTGCGACGCGTCAGCGTTCCCAATCTCGCCAACACGCGCGTCAGAGGACACGTCGGTATTCCCAATCTTGCCAGCACGCGCATCGGAAGACGCGTCGGCTCCCTGCTACAAGGAGAACGCCACGCCGCCCGCCGAGCCCCCCCAGCCTTGAGGAGATTTGGAAAGAAATGGATGTCGCCTTGTGGGAGGCTTTGCCTCCAGCAGAGTGTGCCAAAATAGAGGCAGAGAAGAAGGCCGAGGAAGAGAAGCACACCGCGGAACAAGCTACCTGGGTGGCCTATGTTGCGTCCGAGAGAGTCAGGCAATTGGCTCTTTGGCAGAAGGCTCGTGCGAGGGCCGTGAGGGTGGCGGAGGACGCCCGTGCCGACGCCCTGAATGCAGTCGGGCCCAAGTGCCTCATCTACGCTTGGCAGTACGTGGACCGGGTGCATGCTTCCAGCGAGGAGGAGTACCTGTTGGCGCCGGATCACCACATCGGTGAGATCTAGCTCGCCCGCCGGCAAGCCGCCAATCAGCACCTAGCGAGTTGCGAGGCTGAGGAAGAGGCGTTGTGTCGGCGCGCTGGGAAACGGCCGCGTACATGGGCACTCGTGGCGCGCCGCAAGCGCTCCTGCGAGCATCGTGGCTATTATAAGGAGTATAATTTTTGTTTCATAAGGCGATCTCATTAGTTTTGGGACGCAAATGATAAATCCTGAATGTTCAGGAATTTTTAGCGTCCTTAATTAAGTATGTAAAAGGGAAAGTTTGGAAACCTTGTGTATTCATACGCATTTTGCAAGTACGTGCATATAGCACAAACTTTACTATATACTATCGCTCTACACGTCTCTCTCGATATATGCTTGCAGACTGTGCTACTCCCTCTGTCCAGGTCAATAAGTCATCTTTGGTTGTGCACCGTGACCAAGAAGGAGGGAAGACTTATACACCTAGACGGAGGGAGTACTACTATTACTTATGTATGTGCAAATGCATGTTTTAACATTATGATGCGTTTTTTTGTAAAAGTAGAAAAACAACACTAGTCAAGCTTGTGAAACGATTCAATGCAAAACAAATGCAAAAATGCTCGTTTGATTGTTTACTTTCAGCTTCCTTCTCTGTGGTTATTTCTCTATCGTACTTTGAACGGAGTATCTCACTAGTTGGAAAGGCATTCAAATTCCCAAACCGCTTCCCACACCCTGTATCGATTTTTTTGCCTAACAAGTTGTGTCATGTAATTGGAATTCCAACTTGAGTACTACTACTACTCCCTCCGTCTAGGTGTGTAAGACATCTTATGAAAACCAAATAATCCCAAAACACTTAGGCGCGGTGCATTAAATTCTACCTCGTTTCTTGTTTCTTGACATATCAACCAATAAGAGATGTGTGGTGTGCATGCTTTTAATGACTTGAGACTACCAAACACGACATGCGGTGGTTAGTTCATTGCATGCAATGTTATTAATTAGCAAATGAACATTAAGTTCTCTCGTTTTCTCCTCCTCCTTGGTCATGGTGCACAACCTAAGATGACTTACTCACCTAGACGGAGGGAGTAGTAGGAGTACCAGGGGCCAGTTCTTTTAGGCTTCTAGATTAGTAATCCCATAACTACTACCTCTGTCCTGGTTTATTGGTCCCCATTGTAATTTGTGTCAAATTTTGATCATAAATTTAACTAATTAAATGTTAGTGCATGTCACATACACTACTATGTTTATTTGCTAATTAATAGTATTGCATGCAATGAACTAACCACTGCATGTTGTTTGATATCTCAAGTCATTAAAAGCATGCACACTCTTTATCTCTTATTGGTTTATATGTCAAGAAACAAGAAACGAGGTAGAAGTTAATGCACCGCGCCTAAGTATTTTGTGATTATTTGGTTTTCGTAAGATGACTTACACACCTAGACGGAGGGAGTAACATATTATCAGTTAAATCTTTGGTCAAAATTTAGCACAAATTACAATGCTGGGGAATAAACCAGGACGGAGTAGTAGTTTAGAAGCCCAAATAAATGAGCGAGGCTCCTTATTGTTACTCTCCACTGTGAGTAGTCTTATGGGAAAAGCTGGGGAAGCCGGCAAAAGAACTGGCCCTAGGAGTAGTAGCTAGGGATCGTGTGTGCGAGATGAACCAGAGAAAGTAAATGCAGAGAGATGAAATGCAAAAAAGACAGAGGGATGTGATGGTTGCTTGTCCGTTTATTTTACCAGGCCACTTATTACTGGGAGTGGTTGGGTTTTGTGATATGATGGCTTTACTACCGCGCCACGAGCGGGGTGAGAGGTGAGACTCCCGCGCAGCGCCGCCCTCTACACTTGTACTACATCGGTCATGGTTTATTAGTCCCCCATTGAATTTGACTGAATATTTAACTGACAAAATGTTAGTGCATGTCAACAAAAACTATATCGTTGGATTCGTATTTGAACATAGTTTTGAATGATATAATTTTAGGTGACATGCATCAGCATTTATCATACTATATAGAATGTTAGTTCAATTTTTGGTCGTCCTAATCTATAGTAGTAAGCTGCCCGCGCGTTGCACCGAAGAGTGAAATGCATTGATCGGGGAGTTGTTTATTTTGACAAAGGATGTAGGGGTCATCTCATGTGTAACGGGTATTGATAGGTTTCTTCGGATATTATTTCATCTCTAGAGCTCACAAACATCCGAGTGAAATAGATAAAAAGGTATCTTTTGCAAACAAAAGCATTCAACTGTTCAATCTGCATCCAAAACTTGTGAAGAAATAACACTTATTGTGCTTTGCAAGAAATGATCTTTAAGAATTAGGTTTTGAGTATCGATTGTTATACATGTTGGCTACAGATGACATGGCACTTTCTTATAGTCAAGAGTTGGCTATACTATTAAGTAATATTAACCATGCCCTTATACACCTAGACGGAGGGATTAAATCAGGATGACTTGCAAGAGGGCAGAGGAGATGTAAGAAATGGTTCATCGTAAGTCTTTCACCAGTACTGTAGTAAAAATTCATACATGGAAGATTCTAGACTAAACCATAAATGGATACATTTTTATTCATGCACGATACTCCAATAGAGCAAGATCCTACATGGAAGTCTCCACATGCTTAGACAGCAGATTACATTGAGCAAAGACTAATGATCAACATTTAACTTGATAATGCGTATGTCCAGGTGAACCTCCTTGGAGTCCCCGTGCACCGCGTCGGCGGGTAAAGGATGCCATGGGTTTTCCAAGTCCACATTGGCGGGACAGTCCCAGCTCCCCAGAGTCCAAGTCCGTTCGATGAGGCCGGTGTCGCCGCCCACATGAACCAGAGAGGTAGTAACACTGACCACGCACCCATACATCCGCCTTGTGTCAGTGTCAGCGTCAGCGGCGTCGCCCCTGACGCACACTACAGAGACGGGGCGGCGGCCTTCACGGGCCTCGCCGGTGCCCACGATCAAGAGGAAGACGCTGTCGTCCTCCTCCGAGACTAGCAGGCGGCGGTGATCCTCCAACGACTCCGGCATTGTAAATGGGTAGCACGTCTCGTACTTGATGTTCTCCACCAAGGGCAGTAGTGACCGCTGCACGCATCCGTGAGGTGATGCACCATGTCTGCCAGCGGGCCCCAAAACGGCATTGGGCACTCATAGCAGTAGACGAAGGGATCCTTGGAGGCATCAACCAGGCCGTCCATGAAACGGGAGTGGCTGTAGGGGACGCTGCGCCAGTTGAATATATGAGCAAGTTACTATGAGATTTAATCTGAATAAGCACAAAATAAATCATGATGGCTATAACAGAGATGAAACCAATCATGTGGACTAGCATAGTAGTAGGATACAGAGTAGAAACATGAATTCTACCATGATTTCGAACAGGAAGGAGAAACACATACGGTGCAACGGGAGCAGCACCGTTGGCGTTGAGGTTGTCGCCCATGTCGTCGAGGAAGAGGTTGCCGAGGTCGGGGAAGAAGTCGTCGTCGGAGAAGTCATGGCTGCCAGCAGTCACGAGAGTGCACTCCCCAAATGTCAACAGCGTCCGCCGAATGAAGCGCGGGAGGGAGTGACTGTAGGGGACGTTGCGGCCGACGAATGGAGCGCAGGAGTAGCACACGAAGCAGTAGATGGTGTCCTTACTAGTACTCCCTAGTCTCTATCTATCTACTAGGAAGATGCCCATGCGTTGCACGGAACATCAAGATGCATTTTTATGAGTAGTTTATATTGTGGGAGAAAAGGATGGACGAGGGAAGGCCTTATTTGCAAATGTTGAGTGGCCGTGGGTATCTTTTTGCAAAATTTCCATTTTTCCTTCCTATCCATAAGATATAAATCGGACGACTTATATTGCAGGATGGCAGGCACACCATCATCACCAACTCTGTTTTTTACTACTCTTATAAAAAGCAGAGTTGGTGATGATGGTATGCCTGCCATCTTGTAATATAGACCGTCCGATCTATATCTGACGGATAGAAAGCCAACTATGACAATTTTACAAAAGATACATGCACCTCTCTCCACATTTACACATACGGCCTTGCCTCGTTCATCCTTATCTCCCAGAACCTCGTGATCCTCCCTTAAGTCTCTATCTCTACTACTCTTCTTTGTTTTTTATGACAAATCAAATAGTGTTGCGCCGTCCGCTGCACGCCCGGTTGAACACACCTCCTCGCCTCCATCATCACCAACTGAGTCTTTTATAGGAGTAGGAGTAGATAAAAACTGAGTTGGTGATGATGGTGTGTCGTGCAATGCACGGGCATCTTGCTATTTTTTTTGCATATAAGTCCAAACACCACGTAGACACAGTCTTTGAGCACGGTTCGTAGTCGTTCCACAATCGGACATTGAAGTTTGTAACTATTTTAGATTAGAATATACTACTCCTCCGGTGTTAGTAGTAGAGCAGAGTCCTACTCTACTACTCTACTCAAGCAAGTTGTCTGTCATTGATATGACGCTACGCTGCTGGTATGTGTCTCGTAAGTCAAGCAGCGTGCTGTAGTCATCATCACCTGTCCACTTCCCGCAGCACATATTTGCTTCTCCATCTTTATCCGCACATAATCTCGTCCAATCTTCCATCCCCGCTAAGGCGCCTCCCCCCCTTGTCCGAAACCCAAGCACTAACAATGGCATAACCGAGCAACGTCCGCCGAAAGAGTGGCTGGAATTTGCTCCCCACATAGGTAATCAAGCTCATTGTTTCGCGTGTGGACAATCTCAGTACCATGCCGCTCGCCGCGTGCTCGTCGGGGCTGTACCGTTTACTCAAAGCCCTCATGCCGGAGATTTCTAAGCCAGCTCCTTGCTTGCTGATGCTGCCTGATCTTCAGAGGCGGCGTGTCACGCAGCATAACGATCATAGGGTGGCGAGCAACAACCCCCTTGACTGCGATCTGATCCCCGTCAGCGTCAGCTACATTAACGGTATGTACTGGGTCGGCATGAACACGTCTTGGATGGTGCTCGTCGACGGTCGCGGCAGCTGGATGCTCGTGGAGGTCTATGCCCGGCGATTGATCCCCCTTCCTTCGATTAACACTGCACTGCTTTGGCACCGCGCCCCAGAATACTCGGAATCTTACAGTAGCCAACATGATACCAAGTTTGATTTGCTCAAGACTGTAATCTGCCAAGTGCCCACAAGATCTGCGAATTATAAAGACTTCGGGCTAATTGTGTTCTTCAACCGCGGTCTCACCAATCTGACAGGTCACTGCGGTAAGTGGATAAATCTGCACGTCCATCGCATGATCATACATCCTCCATGGTTCTCTGATGCCATTGAACACAAGGTCTTCATTTATGTCGTCGACTCCTTCTATGGCTGGACGTATTGTTGGCCTACTCCAGTCATCGCTACAAACGGCTCTTACAGTAGTATGTCACTTTCCTATGATATCTTGATCCCTTGCTTATATTACTGTCAACATTTACTGAAAAAATACTCATGGTCATAACATGCTGTTCTTAAGATTGACTAAATCAAGAGCCCTTTTTTAATTGACTCCAACTTGATATGATGTTGTAGGCCGCCTGGTGTCCCTACCCTTCCTAATCCCAGAACCTTTCAAAGAAAAGCGGCATGGCAGTTGCAGGTGGTTCCTGGCTGGATCAGACGACAGCGAAAGATTGATGATCGTTTGCACGTACCGGACGTGTTGTTTCGTGGAATACAATCACAGTCACTGCAAGGTCTTTGAGCAGGATCCCATCTTCTCGGGGCCTTCAGGAATTTTTGACTGGAGGCTGGTAAGTAGCCTTGGTACAAGCTCTCTGTCTGTCGGACTGAATTATCCGATTTACGAGGAGATAACCGGCGGCAAGGATCATGATGGCAGCACGGTTTCGTTCATCAGGCAAAACTGTGTGTACACAACGTACCATGCGTCTCTGCATGCACCATACCCTGATATGTGCCGCCACGCTCTGCAGCCCCAAGTAGGAGAGAGGGTCGCAAGTATCAGACTTTGACCTGCAGGCTGGAGTTTCCCCCGTCAGGCACCCATCTGGTTCAAGCCGTCAGCCAATCTCCACAGCTTAATAAATAGTAACGTCTAACTGAGCCAGTTAGTTAGATGCGTACACTTGGTGTAGTAGGATCTTTATTTAGTTTGATTCATACACTCGTTCTTTTTTGGTAGCCCTTTTGTAATGATGGCTGATGTTTGGTTTGGAAGAGAGAGCTGCGTCTTTACTCTTCTGGCCTGCTTACTGCTTCTGTTGCACCCCCAGCCCTGGTTGTTGCTGCCGCTATTTTCAATGTACAATCAGTAGTATATTTCGTCTATTGGTTGAATAAATGTGTTGTTAGAACGACAAACACAATATTTTGGAAGTTGTTGCACAGTTCGGTCCTTTAGTGCCCCGTACCGTACGTAGCTCATACTATTTTTCGTATGGAACACATTTTCCACTTGTTGATAACATGCAGCCCACTGATGAAGGCCCAATAGAGAAGGCCATAATTAACTGGAAGGGAGGCTCTCACATGAATCCGGCCCAGGTACATGCTCATGGTCCCCTAAACATAAATAAGTAAATAAATAAATAAAGCTAAATGCTCATTCACCAGTTCTTTGGGAAAATAGGTAGCCCAGTATTTCTTTCTGAAGAATACCCAAGCTAGGCCTATTTGTTTTCTCCGAATTACTTGGCTGCAAATCTTTCATGACAAGGAGGGATGCATTCCGGCCTGGCTGAAGAGTATGGTCAATGTCTGTTAAAAGTAATATCAAAAGGGGTTAAAAATTCCAAAAAATTATAGCAAATGGGATATTAGTTTCATTTTTTGTTTTTGTTCTTCACTGATATCTTATACATATTTCATTGGATTTAACATGACATAGTACTAATTTATTTTTAAATTTGTTTTAGTATGGCTATTAATTTTTGCATTAAGAATATTTCGTTCCCAGCAAAAATTTGTGAATTTTCTAAATTTCCCACATATTTAGTTAATTTTTTGACCCTGGTACTGACCAGAAAATGGCCAGCAATTCTAAAAATGGAAAACGGGCTGCAACAAATTCCATATGAATTAGAAAATGAGTAAAAATTATAAAAATAATAGCAAATGGGCTGTACACGCCACAGATTTGAGGCTGACTTGTTTACGCAGGGCTTTGTCAGTGAACACACGATTCTAGCAGCAGTGACTGTTGGATGTCCATCCAATGGCCGACGTGCTTCTTCAATCTCTGATCTTCCTACTCCAGCCGCCTAAACTAGCGCCGGTGGGACTGCCTGCTCCCTCCTCTTGTGGCCCGCTGTGATGCCGCGCAGGCTTCCCCGGCCCACCCTACTCCCTCCGCTGGCCTGGCCACATGCAATCAACTGCCTCCTTAATACGCGAAAAAATGATTCCTCCCACTGACATCTAGGGCGCACCGGTTGGGCGGCTGACCTGTGGGCCTACTAAGATGACGCGTACGCAGGGCTTGTCAACTTAGTGAACAAACTATTCTAGCAGCAGTAACCGTTGCATTTGAATCGAACGGTCCTACTTCTTCTTCAATCGCTGCTCTTCTTGCACCAGCCGCCCGAACAAGCGCCGGGCAGACCGCCTGCTCCTGCCTCCAGTGGCCGGCTGTGTTGTCGTTGAGGCCTCATCGCCCCCTACTACTCCCACCGCTAGCCAGGCCCTGTGGCGACGGCAGCCTCACACCGCAGCTGAACCAGTGAACCCTTGTACTCCTCCCCGCGTGGGCATCCACTGTCGCGTCTTCCCCGGCTCCGCATCGTCCCCTTCCTAGGCCTCGCCGTCGTCCACCGCCTTGGTGCTCTCGGCGCGGCGTGGTCAATGTGGTCAACGGCATTCCATCGGAAGAGTACTGTACGTGGAGAGGCTAACAGCTGGGTCCACGGCCACAGCCCAGTTTTTTTGTGATTTGCCAAGTAAGTCGCTTTGTCAGACCTGTTGGGCTGCAAATCTTTCAAGACGAGGAGAGCTTTCATTCGGCTGGCCGAGAAAATGGCCCATCAATAATGAGAAATGGGCTGTACATTTTTAAAACACATCAAACCGGCAATTAGTTTCAAATATCTTTTTTTTCATTTCAAGATTTTAAATTACATTAATTTTTATGCGTGGAGAATTTGTTGGATTTTATATTGATATACATTTATATTTAAAATCAGTTTGAATATGAGTCAAAATTTCGGGATTAAAAACAGTTCGGACCGCACTCAAATATGCAAAATTTTGTATAATTTTTTAACCGTGGCCACAATATGGGTTGTAATGCTAACAAAAATAATATGGGCTCCAAAAAAAACCTTAAGAATTAGCAAATGGGCTGTAAATTATTAGAAATAATGGCAGATGGGATGTATGCTGTTTTCCACAGATTTGAGGCTTTCCTAAAAAAAGGTTTATGCACAAGCACTGACTGTTGGATGTCCATCCAACGGCCGTCATGCTTCTTCAATCTCTGCTCTTTCTGCTCCAGCCGCTCAAACAAGCGCCGACGGGACTACCTGCTCCCTCCTCCCCGCGGTCGGCCGTGCTGCCGCGCAGGCCTCACAGCCCCCACCGTACTCCCAGCGCTGGCCTAGCCATCCCTCTACTCACCCACACCTGTTGTTATTCTCCGGCGATGGCAGACGAACTAGTAAACCCTCGTGCAGTCGTACTCCCCTCCGTGTGGGAAACAACTGTCGAGTCTTCCCTGCCTCTGTGTTGTTCCCTTCCTAGGCCTCACCGTTGTCCACCGCCCTGGTGCTCTCGGCGCAGCCTGGTCAACGTGGTCAACGACCGACATGCATCTGAAGTGGAATGTACGTGGAGAGGCCGACAACTGGGTCCATGGCCGCACGCAAGGAAATGCCTCCTTATTACGCGCATAAGAATGATTCCTCCACCTGACATCAGGGACCCGCCGAAAGGGCCTCCGTATTTCGTGAAAAAAACGTTACCTCCGCTAATAGCTCGGACCCACCAGCTATATCTTCGCACGCAAGGAAGTGCCTCCTTATTACGCACAAAAAAATGAATACTCCCCCTGTTAGTTGGGACCCAGTATTGTGGTAGGCTGACTTGTGGGCCTACTAAGTTGACGGGGATGGAGGGCTTTGTCAACTTAGTCAATATGCACGATTCTAGCTTGAGTTACCATACGATGTCCATCCAACGGTCGTAGTGCTTCTTCAACCTCTCGTCTTCTTGCTCCAGCCGCCCAAACCAGCGCCGGCCGTGCCTCGTGCCCCTGCCTCCCGTGGCCGGCTGCGATGTGGCGGAGGCCTCATTGCCCCCTACTACTCCCACCGCTGGCCAGGCCATCCCTCTACTCACCCACACCCCGTGTTAACTATTATTCTACGGCGACGGCAACCTCACACCGCAGCGAACCAGTGAACCCTCATACTCCTCTACGTGTGGGCATCCACTGCTGTGTCTTCCCCGGCTTCGCATTGTCATCCACCGCCCTGGTGCTCTCGACGCGGGGTGGTCAACGTGGTCAAGGAACGGCTTCCATCGGACGTGGACTGTACGTGGAGAGGCTGACAGCTGGATCCACGGCGGCCGCAAGGAAGTGCCTCCCTATTACGCGCAAAATAATTATTCCTCCACTTGACAGCGGGGACCCACCGGACGGGCCACCGTATTTCACGAAAAAAACGTTTTCCCCCTGACTCCTGGGACCCACCATCTACACCTTCACACACAAGGAAGTGCGTCCGGGCTAAAAAATACAAAACAATTCGCCCCCCTGACTGCTCGGACCCACCAGCTACATCTTCGCATGCAAGGAAGTGCCTGATAGTCGGGACCCACCTGGCCAAAGCATACGTAGTGTTGTCATTCTGGTCGTGAACGTGTACGTACATACTGGTCATTGTAGAGGCGCGCACGTGTCGTAGTAGAGGCACACATGTAGCATGTACACGTACGTATAGCGGCCAGGGTGCAAGAAAGAAAATACGGCAACGTGCGTACATACGGGCGGGGTCTCGAACGCCTACTCGCGCATATATACGTACGGCCAGGGCTCGTGTACATGGCTGGGTCGGAATAGAGAAATAGCGTCGCCATCGTGTTCATGGGGAGCCAACCGGCTGGGTCGGAACGGAATGCGTGGTCGTGTTCATCGGGAGGGCTTGGACGAAAGAGGCGATGGAAACAAGGCCTACCGTACCGCAGAACGGAGGAAACGGCCTTGTGTTCGACCAGCCACGTTCGAAACGGGATCCTGTCTATCGGGAGGGGTCTGGCGTACCGCAAAATGGAGGAAACGGACCTCCTACAGTCGAAACGAGGGTCCTGTTGATCGGGAGGGGTGTGGCGTACCGCAAAACGGACGAAACGGACTTGTGTTGGAGCGCTACGGTCGAAACGGGGATCCTGTTCATCGGGAGGGGTGCGGCGTACCGCAAAACGGGACTCCACGGGATACTGTTCATCTCCACCATCGACCTCCTCGAGCCTCCACTGGCTACTGTTCATCGACCGTCGACCTCCTCCGGCTTCCACCTGCAACTGTTCATCCACGGGCTCCTGTTCATCCAGCCTCCACCGCGCGCTACTCCACCGGATACTGTTCAACCACCCCTCTCCACGGGTTTCTGTTCAACCACAACTCCACGGGCTACTGTTCATGCACCCCTCCACCGTCTACTGTTCATCCAGCCCTCCACGGGGTCGTCCTGTTCATCTAGCCCTCCACGGGGTCCTGTTCATCCAGCCCCAACCGACTCGATCGATCAGGGTCCTGTTCATCCAGAGGCAACGCCACGGGTCCTGTTCATCCACTCCCACTGCTCACTGTTCATCCAACCCCCCCCCCCCCCCGCAACACTCACTGTTCATCCGGAGAGGCAGCATCGATCGGCTTCAGTTAGCAGCAGTAGCGAAGGAATCGATCGCTCGGGTTTAGTAATGCGTAGCCTGTAGTGCAATCGATCGGGTTCAGTTAGAGCCCAACGCCTCGCTTGGGTTCAGTTAGAGCCAAGGCCTCGCACACACGCACGTATGTGTACGAGAGAAACGCGCATCGCTCGGCCCCCGACCACCCACCGTAACCGAGAACTCCTCGAAATTTTCCTCGCCCTCGCTTCTACCACGGTTTTTTCCATCATGGACGGCCCAAAGAATGTCATGCAGCTGCGTCTCCGGCCCGCCCAGGATGAAAAGCCCATTTTCTGTCGTGATTTTTTGTCATTGAAGTAGGAGCCCACCACATCTATGATGATACCGGGTTTTGTCACAATTATCGTCATAGAAGTGTCGTATGTATGACAGAAAAAAATGTCGGTCGGCCCAAAATATCACGGATGTGTTTTTTTTGTAGTGAAGCCATCGAAGGAAGAATCTTCTCCAGAGCGAACGCGTCTTCCCAGGAGTCATGGGTGTCTGGGCGATCACGCCAGCGTACCTTGAGTCGGGGCTTCACTGAGCCACCATGTTGAATGAGCTTCATCTATAGGATCATCGTCGGCTATAGCAACGACAGGTTGTGTGGCGCCACCGTGCTCATGTCTGGATCAACGGAGAACTTGGGAGGGACTTGCTTCTTGAGCTGAGAGACGTGGATTCTGGAGTTCGCCAGATGAGCCAGCTTGTAGGAGACAGCGACGACACGCTGCAGAACTGGGTATGGCCCATAGAACTTTAGGGCCAACTTTTGATTGTGCCGGGCAGCCATGGAGTTTTAAAGGTAGGGCTGGACCTTGAGAAAAACTTGATCACCCATCTGAAAGGAGCGTTCTGTGCGATGCTTGTCCGCTTGCCGCTTCATCCTTTCTTGAACCCTCGTGAGGTGTTGGCGAAGAATTTCACGAATCGCGTCATGATCGGCCACCAAGTCCTAGAGTTCCATCGTTGATGCAGGAGCGGAGATGCCAAATGGTCGAGGCTGGTATCCATACAGAGCCTCAAACAGGGTGCATCCAGGCGCTATATAATAAGACCTGTTGTACCAATCCTTAACCGAAGATAACCATTTGGACCACTGACATGGGGTGTCGTGAATGGAGCACCGAAGGAAGGCTTCTAGGCATTGGTTCAGCCTCTCTGTTTGTCCATCCGTCTCCAGATGGCGTGTTGAGCACATATTGAGGATGGTATCCGACAAGCGAAACAACTCTTGCCAGAAGGCACTTGTGAAGACTTGATCTCTGTACGAAATGATCTGGGATGGCATGCCATGGAGTCCGTAGATCTGATCGAAGAACACAAGGGCCACCTGGTGAGCAGTGTATGGATGCTTGAGCAGCAGAAAATGGGAAAATTTGGTCAGCTTGTCGTTGACGACCAGAATCACCTTGAAGCCATTGGACTTTGGTAGACCCTCCACAAAATCCAAACTAATGGTGTGCCATGGGTGAGATCGAATCTCGTGAGGTTGAAGAAGCCCTGGTTGACGGCGGTGCTCCGGTTTGGCTCATTGACATATACCACAGTTCCACACAAACTCAGTAATGCCATGCTTCATCTTGGGCTAGAAAAAAAACTTCTTGACTCGCTGATAGGTTGCCAGCACCCCCGAGACTGCATGATGTGTTGCTAGGCCAATGGGTTGTGGCCCACCCAGATCTTCCCTTTGTATCGTAGCACACATTTCTCCAGAGAGTACCATTGTCGTTGTGCCCTGAAATAGAGAGCTCAGTCAAGAGTTGCTTGGAACTGGCGTCTTCTTCGTAGCCGGTCACCAAGGTCTCCAGCCACGCCGACACTATTGAATAAATGGTGAGCAAGGCTTAGTGTTGGTCACACCATGAAAGAACATCTGCGTCGACATTAGAGATGCCTCATTTGTACTAGATGGTGTATTCTAGTCCCATCAGCTTCACAAAGACCTTATGCTGGATACCGGTGTTCAACCGTTGGTCGGACAAGTGCAGGAGGGCTTGCTGATTGATGACCCAGAAGTGTAGGGGATCTATCGTAGTCCTTTCGATAAGTAAGAGTGTCGAACCCAACGATGAGCAGAAGGAAATTACAAGCGGTTTTCAGTAAGGTATTCTCTGCAAGCACTGAAATTATCGATAACAGATAGTTTTGTGATAAGGTAATTTGTAACGGGTAACAAGTAATGAAAGTAAATAAGGTGCAGCAAGATGGCCCAATCCTTTTTGTAGCAAAGAACAAGCCTGGAAAAACTCTTATATAGAGAAAAGCGCTCGCGAGGACACATGGGAATTCTCGTCAAGCTAGTTTTCATCACGCTCATATGATTCGCGTTCGTTACTTTGATAATTTGGTATGTGGGTGGACCGGTGCTTGGGTACTGCCCTTTCTTGGACAAGCATCCCACTTATGACTAACCCCAATTGCAAGCATCGACAACTACAAAAGAAGTATTAAGGTAAAGCTAACCATAGCATGAAACATATGGATCCAAATCAGCCCTTACGAAGCAACTCATAAACTAGGGTTTAAGCTTCTGTCACTCTAGCAACCCATCATCTGCTTATTACTTCCCAATGCCTTCCTCTAGGCCCAAACAATGGTGAAAAGTGTCATGTAGTCGACATTCACATAACACCACTAGAGGAGAGACAACATACATCTCATCAAAATATCAAACGAATACCAAATTTCACATGACTACTTATAGCAAGACTTCTCCCATGTCCTCAGCAACAAACGTAACTACTCACAAATCATATTCATGTTCATAATCAGGGGGTATTAATATGTATATAGGATCTAAACATATGATCTTCCACCGAATAAACCCACTAGCATCAACTACAAGGAGTAATCAACACTACTAGCAACCCACAGGTACCAATCTGTGGTTTTGGGGCAAAGATTGGAAACAAGAGATGAACTTGGGTTTGAGAAGAGATGGTGCTGGTGAAGATGTTGATGTAGATTGACCCCCTCCTGATGAGAGGATCGATGGTGATGACGATGGTGATGATTTCCCCCTCCCGGAGGGACGTTTCCCCGGCAGAACAGCTCCGCCGGAGCCCTAGATTGGTTCCGCCATGGTTCCGCCTCATGGCGGCGGTGTCTCGTCCCGAAAGCTTGCTTATGATTTTTTCCAGGGTAAAATACTTCATATAGCAGAAGATGGGCACTGGAGGCCTACCAAGTGGCCCATGAGGCAGGGGCGCGCCCAGGGGGTAGGGCGCGCCCCCACCCTCATGGATGGTGGGTGGCCTCCCTCTGGTATTTTCTTCGCTCAGTATATTTTATTAATTCCAAAGCTAACTTCCGTGGAGTTTCATGACTTTTGGAGTTCTGTAGAGTAGGCCTCTAATATTTGCTCCTTTTCCAACCCAGAATTCCAACTGCCGGCATTCTCCCTCTTCATGTAAACCTTATAAAATAAGAGAGATTAGGCATAAGTATTGTGACATAATGTGTAATAACATCCCATAATGCAATAAATATCGATATAAGAGCATGATGCAAAATGGACGTATCAACTCCCCCAAGCGTAGACCTCGCTTGTTCTCAAGCGGAAGCCAAATCGAAAAATATGTCCACATGTTTTAGAGATGGAGGTGTCGATAAAATAAAATACGGACATGAGGGCATCATGATCATTCCTATAACAGCAACATATATAAATATTGTCATATGATTTCTTATAGTAAAGTAACAATCTGTTCACAATGTCAAGTATGAATCAGAAACATCATTGGAAACAAATAAACTATAATCTAGGTTATTGAAGCAATTGCAATTTATTATAACATCGGAAAGAGTCAATATAAGAGCTTTTCAGCAAGTACACATACTCAACTGTCATTTAGTCTTTCACAATTGCTAACACTCATGCAATACTTATGGGTATGAAGTTTTAATTGGACACAGAGAAAGATAGGGGCTTATAGTGTTGCCTCCCAACCTTTTACCTCAAGGGTAATGTCAACAATAATAGTTCATGCTAACTTGCATCCAATTGGATATATATATCAGGATCTTTCCAACACAAGGTGCTTGCCAAAGGATAAAATTTAAAAAGGAAAGGTGAAGATCACAATGACTCTAGGAAAAGGTATAAGACAAAAGTAAAAGATAGGCCCTTCGCAGAGGGAAGCAGAGGTTGTCATGTGCTTTATGGTGGGATGCACGAAATCTTAATGCAAAAGAACGTCACTTTATATTGCCACTTGTGATAGGGACCTTTATTATGCAGTCTGTCGCTTTTATTGCTTCCATATCACAAGATCGTATAAAGCTTATTTTCTCCACACTAATAAGTCATACATATTTAGAGAACAAATTTTATAGCATACAACATGACAACTTACTTGAGGGATCTTACTCAATCCATAGGTAGATATGGTGGACTCTCATGGCAAAACCAGGTTTAAGGATATTTTGGAAGCACAAGTAGTCTCTCTACTTGGTGCAAAGAATTTCGCTAGCATGAGAGGGAAAGGCAAGCTCAACATGTTGGATGGTCCATGAAAATATACTTTGTTTCGGATATAAGAAAACATAACCCATTACGTTGTCTTCCTTGTCCAACATCAACTTTTTAGCATGTCATATTTTAATGAGTGCTCACAATCATAAAAGATGTCCAAGATAGTATATTTATATGTGAGAACCTCTCTTTCTTTATTACTTCCTATTAATTGCAACGATGACCAAAACTATGTTTGCCAACTCTCAACAACTTTTTTTCATCATACTCTTAATATGTGAAGTCATTACTCTCCATAAGATCCATATGATCTCTTTATTTCTTTTTATTCTTTCTTTTTTTGTTTTATTCCCTCAAGATCATGGCAAGATAGCAAAGCCCTTGACTCAAGACTAATCTTTATTATATATAGCTCACGGACTCGATTACATAGAGGAATCATAAAGCAAAACGCAAAACTAGATCATTCTAAAACTTTATTCTATTGGATCAAGATATTACCAAAAGGATCAAACTCAGAAAAACGGTAAAAATAGGAGTGTGATGGTGATACGATACTGGGGCACCTCCCCCAAGCTTGGCAGTTGCCAAGGGGAGTGCCCATACCCATGTGATTATGTCTCCTTCTTCAGAAGTGGTGATGTGATATTCTTGGCGATGATGCCCCTCAGGATACGATTCTCCTCCTTGAGCTTATTGTCTTGCTGCTTGAGATCCATTATTTCCTTATGGAGCTTAATCGTGATGGCCAAAGCTCCTTTAACCCATGGATGTTGCATAGCTGCTGGAGAACAAGTGACACTCTTTTTCATATTTTCATAAGAAAGAAATCTAACATTGGAAGGGATGACCGAGTTTGGAATAGCTGAGCTCTGTAATTCCCCCACTGTGAATCTGACTCGGAAGCGAGAAGTAACTTCTTTATCCTCCTCCATGACATCTATCCTTTTCAAATTGGCCTCCATCTCTTCCTCCGTTGATGGCCCAAAGTTGTCAGCATCGCTGTTTGCTCCTGGTCTCGGTGTCGGATGAGACACCCGACTCTCCCCTACTGACTCTTGAGAAGACATCTTACTCTAATCTGCGACAAAAACAACTCAAAACAAAAACAGAGGATTTCGTCGTGGTACGGTGGTTAAAACCTTTGGGAGATTATATAATGAATTTTTACCGACCACAAGAAGTATCAAGCAAGAAAACGGAGTCCGAAGGGCAGACGAGGTGCCCACGAGGCAGGGGCATGCCCAGGGGTTAGGGCGCGCCCTCCACCCTCGTGGACATCTCGTGTCCTTCCCGGACTACTTATTATTTTTCCTATTTTCTTAAATATTCCAAAACAGAGAGAAATTGACATTAGAACTATTTTGAAGTCGGTTTACTTACCGTACCACATACCTATTCCTTTTCGGAGTCTGGAACATCCTGGAAAGCGTCCCTTATATATTCCTCTGGGGTCACGGTTTCAATAACATTAGTTTCAACATTTGTTGGATTACCTGAAATATAATGTTTGATTCTTTGGCCGTTCACCACCTTCGGACTTGTGCCTTCGAAGTTGTTGATTTTTATGGCATCGGAACGATAGACCTCCTCGATAACGTAAGGACCTTCCCATTTAGAGAGGAGTTTTCCTACAAAAAATCTTAAACGAGAGTTGAAAAGCAACACATAATCACCTACATTAAACTCACGCTTTTGTATCCTTTTGTCATGCCATCTTTTAACTTTTTCTTTAAACAAGTCAGCATTCTCATAGGCTTGAGTTCTCCATTCATCAAGTGAGATAATGTCAAATAATCTCTTCTCACCAGCAAGTTTGAAATCATAATTGAGCTCTTTAATGGCCCAATATGCCTTATGTTCTAGTTCGAGAGGTAAGTGACATGCTTTTCCATACACCATTTTATATGGAGACATACACATAGGATTTTTATATGCAGTTCTATAAGCCCATAATGCATCATCAAGTTTCTTGGACCAATTCTTTCTAGATCTATTAACAGTCTTTTGAAAAATCAATGTAATCTCTCTGTTACTCAGTTCTACTTGGCCACCAGGCTGTGGGCGATATGGAGATGCAATTCTATGATTAACATCATACTTAGCAAGCATTTTATGAAAGACACCATGAATAAAATGTGAACCACCATCAGTCATTAGTTATCTGGGGACTCCAAACCTCGGAAAAATAACTTCTTTAGGCATCTTAATAGAGGTGTTATGATCAACACTACTAGTTGGAATAGCTTCTACCCACTTAGTAACCTAATCAGCAGCAACTAAAATATGTGTATACCCATTAGAGGAAGGAAACGGTCCCATATAATCAAAGCCCCAAACATCAAATGGTTCAATAACAAGAGAATAATTCATAGGCATTTCTTGACGTCTACTAACATTACCAATTCTTTGACATTCATCACAAGACAAGATAAACTTACGGGCATCTTGAAGAGAGCAGGCCAATAAAAATCGGATTGCAATACCTTATGCGCAGTTCTATCTCCAGCGTGGTGTCCTCCATAAGCCTCGGGGTGACACTTGCGTAGGATCTGTTCTTGTTCATGCTCGGGTACACAACATCTAATAACACCATCTACTCCTTCTTTATAAAGGTGTGGGTCATCCCAGAAGTAATGTCTTAAATCATAGAGAAACTTTTTCTTTTGCTGGTACGTGAAACTAGGTGGTATAAATTTAGCAACAATGTAATTAGCATAATCAGCATACCATGGAGCAGTACGAGAAGAATTTATGACAGCTAATTGTTCATCAGGAAAGCTAACATCAATAGGTAGTGGGTCATCAAGAACATTCTCTAACCTAGACAAGTTGTCTGCAACGGGGTTCTCAGCTCCCTTTCTATCAATAATTTGCAAATCAAATTCTTGTAGTAGTAGAATCCATCTAATAAGTCTAGGTTTAGCATCTTTCTTTTCCATAAGATATTTAATAGCAGCATGTTCAGTGTGAATAGTTACTTTAGAGTCAACAATATAAGGTCTAAACTTCACAAGCAAATACAACTGCTAAAAATTCTTTTTCAGTAGTAACATAATTTCTCTGGGCGCTGTCTAGAGTTTTACTAGCATATTGATAACATTTAGTTTCTTGTCAACTCTTTGTCCTAGAACAGCACCCGTGGCATAATCACTAGCATCGCACATAATTTCAAAGGGTAAATTCCAATCAGGTGGATGAACAATAGGTGCGGAAATCAAAGCTTTCTTAAGTATTTCAAATACTTCTACACAATCATCATCGAAAACAAAAGGAATATCCTTTTGTAAGAGATTAGTCAGAGGCCTAGAAATTTTAGAGAAGTCCTTAATAAACCTCCTATAAAAACCGGCATGACCAAGGAAACTTCTTATACCTTTAATGTCTTTAGGGCATGGCATCTTTTCAATAGCATCAACTTTAGCTTTATCAACTTCAATACCTCTTCTAGAAATTTTATGCCCCAAGACAATGCCTTCATTAACCATAAAGTGGCATTTTTCCCAATTCAAGACAAGATTAGTTTCTTCACATCTCTGCAAAACTCGATCAAGGTTTCTTAAGCAATCATCAAAGGAGGATCCATAAACAGAGAAATCATCCAAGAAAACCTCAACAACCTTTTCACAAAAGTCAGAGAATATAGCCATCATGCATCTTTGAAAGGTAGCAGGTGCATTACATAAACCAAAAGGCATAGGTCTATAAGCAAAAGTACCGAAAGGGCAAGTAAAAGTGGTCTTTTCTTGATCCTCTCTTGACACAGGTATTTGAGAGAAACCAGAGTAACCATATAGAAAGAAAAAATGTGTATGTTTGGATAATCTTTCTAGCATTTGATTAATAAAAGGCAAAGGGTAATGATCCTTTTTAGTAGCTTTATTTAATTTGAGGAAATCAATTACCATCCAATAACCTGTAACAATTCTTTCCGGGATCAATTCATCTTTATCATTAGGAACGATAGTAATACCTCCCTTCTTAGGGACACAATGGACAGGACTTACCCACTGACTATCAGCAACGGGACAAATTATACCTGCCTCCAAGAGCTTTAGTATTTCTTTTCTTACCACTTCTTTCATCTTAGGATTTAACCACCGTTGGTGATCAACAACTGGTTTAGCATCTTTCTCCAATTTTATTTTGTGCTGGCATAGAGTGGGACTAATGCCCTCAAGATCATCAAGATTAAATCCAATAGCAGCATGGTGCTTCTTCAGAGTTTTCAATAATTTCTCCTCTTCCTGCTTTGAAAGGTTAGCACTAATAATAACAGGATATATCTTCTTTTCATCAAGATAAGCATATTTAAGAGAATCAGGTAGTGGTTTAAGATCAAACACGGGATCACCCTTGGGTAGTGGAGGACCCACTAGGATTTCAACACGCAAGTTGTGTTTCAAAATAGGTCCCTGTTTAAAGAACACTTCATCTATCTCCCTTGTTTCATTCATAAACATATCATTTTCACGGTCTAGCAAATATTGTTCTAAAGGATCATTAGGAGGCATGGCAATAGAAGCAAGACCAATAATTTCATCCTTACTAGGCAATTCTTTATCATGGGGTTGTCTATGAAATTTAGCAAAATTAAACTCGTGAGACATATCCCCCAAACCAATAGTAACAACGTCCTTTTTGCAGTCTATCCTGGCATTAACAGTATTCAAGAAGGGTCTACCAAATATGATGGGACAAAAGCTATCTTCTGGGGAACCAAGGACAAGAAAATCAGCAGGATATTTAACTTTCCCACACAAGATTTCAACAACTCTAACAATCCCAACTGGTGAAATAGTATCTCTATTGTCAAGCATAATTGTAACAAGAATTTCTTCTATCTCAGCAGGTGCAATATCATGCATAATTCCTTTGTATAAGGAATGAGGTATTGCACTTGCACTAGCACCCATATCACATAAGCCATGATAATAATGATCTCCTATTTTAACAGAAATAACAGGCATGCCTACAACAGGTCTATGTTTATTCTTAGTATCTGGTCTAGCAATTCTAGCAGCTTCATCACAGAAGTAAATAACATGCCCATCAATATTATCAGCCAAGAGATCTTTAACCATAGCAATACTAGGTTCAACTTTAATTTGCTCAGGTGGTGTAGGTGTTCTAGTATTACTCTTACGAACCACAGTTGAAGCTCTAGCATGATCCTTTATCCTAACAGGGAAGGGTGGTTTCTCAATATAGGTAGTAGGAACAATAGGATCATTATAATTGATAGTATTTTCTTCAACTTTAATAGGTGCAACTAATTTTAATTCAATGGGAGGATTATATTTAAAACACTTCTCCTTAGGGAGGTCAACATGAGTAGCAAATGATTCACATAAAGAGGCTACTATCTCAGAGTCAAGCCCATATTTAGATCTAAATTCACGAAAAGCTTCAGTATCCATAAAAGATTTAACACAATCAAACTTAGGTGTTATACCTGACTCCTTACCTTCGCCGAGATCCCAATCTTCAGAGTTACGTTTGATTCTTTCCAATAAATCCCATTTGAATTCAATAGTCTTCATCATAAAAGATCCAGTACAAGAAGTATCGAGCATGGAGCGATTATTGAGAGAAAGCCGAGCATAAATTTTTTGAATAATAATTTCTCTTGAGAGCTCATGATTGGGGCATGAATAGAACATTGACTTAATCCTCCCCCAAGCTTGAGCGATGCTTTCTCCTTCGCGAGGCCAAAAATTATATATATAATTATGATCCCAATGAACAAGATGCATAGGATAAAACTTCTGATGAAATTCCAATTTCAATCGGTTGTAGTTCCATGATCCCATATCATCACATAGCCTAAACAATGTCAATGCCTTTCCCTTCAAAGATAAAGGGAATACCTTCTTCTTGATAACATCCTCGGGCATACCTGCAAGCTTAAATTATCCACAAACTTCGTCCACATAGATTAGGTGCAAAACGCGATGCAATGTTTCATCTTCTGTAAAAGGATTAGCTAGCAGTTTCTCTACCATACCTAATGGAATTTCAAAGTAAACATTTTCAGTAGGTTCAGTTGGTTCAGTAACAACTCTTTGCTCTACTGGTCGGGGCGAAGATACCCCAAACAAGCCCCTCAAAGGATTACTTTCCATGGTAACAAGTGACAGTAAATTTCAGCACACTATATAAATTTTCCTTACCAAGTTCCACTTACCAAAGGCGCTTCACTCCCCGGCAATGATGCCAGAAAAGGTTCTTGATGACCCACAAGTGTAGGGATCTATATACTCCTTTCGATAAGTAAGAGTGTCGAACCCAACGAGGAGCAGAAGGAAATGACAAGCAGTTTTCAGTAAGGTATTCTCTGCAAGCACTGAATTATCGGTAATAGATAGTTTTGTGATAAGGTAATTTGTAACGGGTAACAAGTAATGAAAGTAAATAAGGTGCAGCAAGATGGCCCAATCCTGGAAAAACTCTTATGTAGAGAAAAGCGCTCCCAAGGACACATGGGAATTATCATCAAGCTAGTTTTCATCACGCTCATATGATTCGCGTTCGTTACTTTGATAATTTGGTATGTGGGTGGACCGGTGCTTGGGTACTGCCCTTTCTTGGACAAGCATCCCACTTATGATTAACCCCTATTGCAAGCATCAGCAACTACAAAAGAAGTATTAAGGTAAACCTAACCATAGCATGAAACATATGGATCAAAATCAGCCCCTTACGAAGCAACTCATAAACTAGGGTTTAAGATTCTGTCACTGTAGCAACCCATCTTCTACTTATTACTTACCAATGCCTTCCTCTAGGCCGAAACAATGGTGAAGTGTCATGTAGTCGACGTTCACATAACACCACTAGAGGAGAGACAACATACATCTCATCAAAATATCGAACGAATACCAAATTCACATGACTACTTATAGCAAGACTTCTCCCAGGTCCTCAGCAACAAACATAACTACTCACAAATCATATTCATGTTCATAATCAGAGGGGTATTAATATGCATATAGGATCTGAACATATGATCTTCCACCGAATAAACTAACTAGCATCAACTACAAGGAGTAATCAATACTACTAGCAACCCACATGTACCAATCCGAGGTTTTGGGACAAAGATTGGATACAAGAGATGAACTAGGGTTTGAGAGGAGATGGTGCTGGTGAAGATGTTGATGTAGATTGACCGCCTCCCGACGAGAGGATCGATGGTGATGACAATGGTGATGATTTCCCCCTCCCAGAGGGATGTTTCCCTGGCAGAACAGCTCCTCCGGAGCCCTAGATTGGTTCCGCCAAGGTTCCGCCTCGTGGTGGCGGTGTCTCGTCCCGAAAGCTTGCTTATGATTTTTTTTCCAGTGTAAAAGACTTCATATAGCTGAAGAGGGGCACCGGAGGCCTGCCAGGTGGCCCACGAGGCAGGGGGGCACGCCTAGGGGGTAGGGCGCGCCCCCCACCCTCGTGGATGGTGGATGGCCCCCTATAGTATTTTCTTTGCTCAGTATTTTTTTATTAATTCCAAAAATAACTTTGGTGGAGTTTCAGGACTTTTGGAGTTGTGCAGAGTAGGTCTCTAATATTTGCTCCTTTTCCAGCCTAGAATTCCAGCTGCCGGCATTCTCCCTCTTCATGTAAACCTTGTAAAATAAGAGAGAATATGTGTAAGTATTGTGACATAACATGTAATAATAGCCCATAATGCAATAAATATAGATATAAAAGCATGATGCAAAAGGGACGTATCACTGATCTGTGCGGATAGTGAAGCATTGGTGCTGCAACTACGGTGCCACTTCTCCACGGCCATAAGAATAGCCAGACATTCTTTTTTGTATGTGCACAGTTCCTGGTTTTTTGGAGAGAGGCCTTTGCTCAAATAAGCGACAGGGTAACCTTGTTGCATGAGTATTGCGCTAATGCCGTCCTTGCATGCATCCGTCTCCATGACGAAGGGTTGATGAAAATCAGGCACCGCTAACATAGGGGCTACGATCATTGCTTCATTAAGCAACTGGAAGGTTGTCTTTGCCTTTGGTGTCCATTGAAACATGGCCCCTTTCTTCAGTAATTCTGCCAGTGGACGGCTAATCACCCTGTAGTGTTGGATGAATTTCCTGTAGTACCCCGTAAGCCATAGGAATCCACTAACTGCATGAACCAACGCCGAGGTAGGCCAGGATTGGACCGATTCAACTTTTGTCGGGCCGGTGGCAACTCCTTCCTCACTGATGACATGTCCCAAGTACTCGATCTTGTTTTAGGCAAATGCACATTTCGATCGCTTTATAACCAGCTCATTCTCACGAAGGAGCTGCAACACTTCGCGCAGACGATAGACATGCTCATCCAAGGTGGCAGTATGGACCAATATGTCGTCCATGAATGCCAACACACCATGCCAGAGCAGGGGTCCAAAACGTTATGAGTCACCCCTTAGAATGCGCCAGGAGTGCGAGATAGCCCAAAAGACATAACAAGGAACTCATACAACCCTTGATGCATGTGAAAAACTGTTTTAAACACATCTTCATCTGTGACCCTGATCTGGTGGTAACCAGAGAGCATGTCTAACTTGGTGAACCACTTGGCACCTGCAATCTCATCGAACAGTTCATCCACCACATGCATGGTATGTTTGTTCTTAATTGTGATCGCGTTCAGTTGTGATAGTCGGCATAGAAATGCCATGAGCCATCTTTCTTGCAAACAAGCAGGACTGGAGCAGCAAAGGGACTTGTACTGGGGCAAATAACCCATGCTGGAAGCATCTCCTTGATCTGCCGCTCAATCTCATCCTTCTATTGGGGGGGGTATACCGATACGTCCGTGCACAGACCAGTTGTGCTCCCAGAATCAATGGAATGGTATGATCATCTGCTCGTTGGGGGGTGTGTGGAAGGCACATTGAAATGGTCATCAAACTCTTGTAACAATGATTGTACCTCTAGGGGCGGGGGCTCATCTCTCTTTGATACCTGTATAGCTACCAGGTCCATCTCTTGATGAATGTGCGACCTGCACTACCTGTTGAATTGCTCCACTGCGCAACAACCATTTCAACTTGCCCACAGAGACTGCTTTGCATTTTCTTAGTGTGGACCAAATCCCTTTGAGTGTAATCATTGCCCTTCATGTGTGAACCGCACCCACTTCTTGTGCCAGTGGACCTACATAAGGCTATGATTCTTGAGCCAATCAGACCCAACAATGAGATCATAGCAGCCCACAGGAAGAACTTTCATGTCCTGGAAGAAAGTATGACCCTGTGTCCACCATGATAGTTGAGGCACCATCATCGAGCTTGTCAAGGTGTCTCCACCGACAACTACATAAGGGGCCGACAACATAGGTTGAGTGGGCAGTTGCAGCTCTTCTATCAGTTTGGAATCAATGAATGAACAATTTTCCCTCAAATCAATCAGAATGAGAACAATATGCTTGCAGATCATGTCGTGCAAGTGCATCGTCCGGCGTTTCACTGGTGGTGCCGGTGAGCGAGCATTGGCGAGCAACATAACCTCCTCTTTCAAGATGGAATTTGACATATGATGAGGATCAGGGGGTCATCCAACTACAAAACCTCTAGTACTCCTCCATGATATGCAGAGGTACTTTGTCCGGGAACTTGTGGCCTCTCGCCCATGGCTCACCGCATTTGAAGCACAAGCTCTTGGCCTCGGGATATGCATGTAGGGATCCAGTTTCTCTGCTAGTTTTCGGGTATCATCTACCATTACTGGATGTCTTCCCTTCTTTGTATTGGACTGTTTGGTTCCAGAACACTGGCTATATTTCGAGTTCCCACCAGACTTGTCGCTCTCTAATTCCGCTTCCTGCAACAAGGCCAAACAGCTAGCAGTATCCACGTCCTCAGGTGGTGTACTTTGGTGGTATATTCTGATACGTCCATTTTGCATCATGCTTTTATATCAATATTTATTGCATTCTGGACTGTTATTTTACATTATGGTACATTACTTATGCCTTTTCTCTCGTATTTTACAAGCTTTACATGAAGAGGGAGAATGCCGGCTGCTCGAATTCTAGACCGGAAAGGAACAAATCTGAGAGACCTATTATGCACAAATCCAAAAGTCATAAATAAACAATATTGGGGGAAGAAATGCCATAGGGGGAACCACCAGGTGGCCACAAGCCTGGGGGGCCCGCCTTGCCCCCTAGGCACGCCCTAGGGCTTGTGGGTCCCCTGTTGTCCATCTTCTACTATATGAAATATTTTGACTTGTAAAAAACCAAGATAGAGTTTTCAAGATGAAGCGCCGCCATCTTGAGGCGGAACTTGGGAAGAACCAATCTAGGGCTCTGGCGGAGCTGTTCTGTTGGGGAAACTCCCCCCCCCCCCCACACACACCCAAAGGGGGAAATCGAAGCCATCGTCATCACCAACGATCCTCTCATCGAGAGGGGGTCAATCTCCATCAACATCTTCACCAGCACCATCTCTTCTCAAACCCTAGTTCATTTAAAACAATGTGGAATAGTTTCACAACTCACGCCACCTGGAACACCACAGTGTAATGGTGTGTCCGAACATCGGAACCGTACTTTATTAGATATGTTGCATTCTATGATGTCTCTTACCGATTTACCACTATCGTTTTGGGGTTATGCATTAGAGACAACTGCATTCACGTTAAATAGGGCACCATCTAAATCCGTTGAGATGACATCGTATGAACTGTGGTTTGGCAAGAAACCTATGCTGTCATTTCTCAAAGTTTGGGGATGCGACACTTATGTCAAAGGGTTCAGCCTGATAAGCTCGAACCTAAATTGGAGAAGTGCGTCTTCATAGGATATCCTAAAGAAACTATTGGGTACACCTTCTATCACAAATCCTAAGGCAAGATCTTTGTTGCTAAGAATGGTTCCTTTCTAGAGAAGGAGTTTCTCTCGAAAGAAGTGAGTGGGAGGAAAGTAGAACTTGATGAGGTAACTGTACATTCTCTTGAATTGGAAAGTAGCACATCATAGAAAACCGTTCATGTGATGCCTACACTAACTAGAGAGGAAGCTAATGATGATTATCATGAAACTTACGGTGAATCATGTATTTATAAGAAAGTGAGTGAGATCTCTATAGCATTTCTGATATTATCTGTGGATGAAATATTGTTGACTGGAAATGATATAGAATTTATGGATAGCATAAAAGGATACTTGAATAAGAATTTTTGTATAAAAGACCTTGATGGAGCTACTTACATATTGGGCATCAAAGTCTATAGAGATAGATCAAGACGCTCAATAGGACTTTCACAAAGAACATACCTTGACAAAGTATTGAAATGAGTTCAAAAATGGACCAGTCAAAGAAAGGTTTCTTGCGTGTATTCAAGGTGTCAAGTTGAGTAAGACTCAAAGCTCGACCGTGGCAGAAGATAGTGAGAGAATGAAAGTCATTCCATATGCCTCGGCCATAGGTTCTATCTTGAATGTTATGTCATGTACCAGACCTATTGTGTACCTTGCCATGAGTTTGGTAATGGGGTACAATAGTGATCCAGGAGTAGATCACTGGATAGCGGTCAAAATTATCCTTAGTTACCTAAGAGGACTAGGAAATATTTCTTGGTTATGGAGGTAATAAAGAGTTCTTCATAAAGGGTTACGTCGATGCAAACTTTAACACCGATCTGGATGACTCTGAGTCTCAATATGGATACATATTGAAAGTGGGAGCAATTAGGTAGAGTAGCTCCACGCAGAGCATTGTAGACATAGAAATTTGCAAAATACATACGGATCTGAATGGCAGACCCGTTGACTAAACCTCTCTCACAAGTAAAACATGATCACACCGTCGTATTCTTTGGGTGTTAATCACATGGTGATGTGAACTAGATTATTGACTCTAGTAAACTCTTTGGCTCTAGGTGACATGGTGATATGAACTATGGGTGTTAATCACATGGCGATGTGAACTAGATTATTGACTCTAGTGCAAGTGGGAGACTGAAGGAAATATGCCCTAGAGGCAATAATAAAGTTGTTATTTTATATTTCCTTATTCATGATAAAGGTTTATTATTCATGCTAGAATTCTATTGACCAGAAACTCAAATACATGTGTGAATATATAA